>NC_090941.1:901629189-902251898 GCF_040938575.1 Ambystoma mexicanum
TCAGAAGGCTCGCAGTAAGTCTGTGAGGCCTGTTTTTGAGCCCTTTTCGGTTACATCTCCTAGATTGGAGTTTTTCCAACCTTTACAGGATATTTTAGAGGTTGAGGAACTGTCTGATGAGGAGAGGGGCTTGCCTGCTCCTGATGTCCATGATGATCTTTTGTCTGGGCATAGTCAGATGGAGGAACTCCGTCAGTAATTACATGGCGCCAGTGGCCTTGACACCTCTCCAGAGGTGGAGTTTGGCCGACCTGAGCCTGGGGCGCATGCGGACTCCTCCTATCGGCATGTCAAGGGTGATAGAGTACTTGGGGTGGTCTTCTCCACCTGGTGATTTTCCGCAGGATGATTTGACGGACATCTGGATCAGGGTCCACCCACTGACCCGGTATTGCCGTTTCTCATGGCGTTGCAGAAGAGGGTGGCGGTGGCTTGGACTGCTCCGGAGAGTCTACCGGCAGTTAATAAGTCGCTTCCGAAAAAAAAATACCGCCCAGCCAGTAGTGACCCCTGCTACTTATCAACGCACCCTACTCCGGAGAGTTTGGTGGTGCAGGGGGCTACGGTCACCTCGAAGCAGGCTGCGTACCCTACCATCCCTCCTGATAGGGACGATAAGCGCTTTGATGGTTGGAAGAAGGTATTTTCGGCTGGGGGTATGGCGTTGAAGTCGCCCAACTACACCTGTGCTGTAGCGAGATTTACACACACACTATGGAACAGTGCCTCTCTGGCGGCTGAGCATATTCCCGAAGGGGAAGAAAGGGATGGTTTTCTAGCCCTCGTGGAAGACAGCAAAGGGTGCCATGTGCAAATCCCTTCAGTCGGGTTTGGACACGGCAGACCGTGTCAGCCGGTCCATGGCTGCGAGCATCATGTTACACAGGTTTGCATGGTTGCGGAAGTCAGGGTTTGCTCCGGATGTGCAAGCCCGTCTTCTGAACATGCCCTTTGATGGTGTTCATCTGTATGGCAGCAAGGCTGACAAGAGCCTTGAGAGGTTGCAGACCTCCAAAGCTGCAGCAAAGTCTGTGAGCACTGCAGTACGTCAACCTCTGCCTTTTCATCCTAGGGGACAGCAATGGAGGGGAGGTTCCTTTCGGTGCTACTCTTCCTTTGGCAGATCGAGAGGAGCTGCCGGTCAAAGGGGCTAGCGTAGGAGTACCCGGGGTGGAAAGCAAGGTACTCTGGGTGCCAAAGCCGCTCGGGCAGTTGCCTCTTTGCTCTCGGGCACTGCCGCAGCCGCATCTACTCAGTCATGAGGCCATGTCCCATGGTTCGGCGGTTGGGGGCAGACTTGCATAGCATCTTGGAGAATGGCAGGCCATTACTTCAGATGTGTGGGTTCTGGAGATCATAGCCCATGGCTACTGTCTTCCCTTCCAGCAGAGGCCTCATGACAATCCACCGGGGAAGCTCTCTTTGAAGCGTCCGGATCCGCTCCTTGCGCAGGAAATCCTATCCCTGCTGGAGAAAGGTGCCATAGAACTGGTGCCTGTAGCAGAGAGGAAGAAGGGATGGTATTCCCCTTATTTTATGTTCCCGAAAAAAGACGGGGAATTGAGACCCATCATGGACTTGCGTTGGTTGAACAAGCTCCTCAGGAAGGACAAGTTCAAGATGGTGACTCTTTCTCAAGTCCTCCAGGCCCTTTAACTTCAGGATTGGTTGGTGTCTCTGGACCTCAGGGATGCTTACTTTCATGTGCCGATTCATCCCAAGCACAGGAAGTACCTGAGGTTCGCGATTGGCGACTCGTATTTTCAGTTTTGGGTCCTGCCATTCGGATTGACCTCCGCTCGAGGGTCTTCACCAAGCTGATGATGGTAGTGGCAGCGTATCTCAGGAAAGAGGGGATTCATGTCTACCCCTACCTGGACGATTGGTTGATCATGGCGCGCTCTCCCGAGCAAGCCCTGGATCATCTGTCCGTCACCTGCCACTCCCTTCACAAGCTGGGCTTCTCCCTCAATTTAAAGAAGTCACATTTGACACCTACCCAGCGGCTCCAATACATCGGAGCAGTGCTCGACACATCCCTGGGGCAGTGTTCGCCTTTCCAGGTGAGGGCTCATCACATTCTGCAGATGGTGGACAAGTTTTAACGTGCCCAGAGTCTCCCGGCGTTCGAATTCTTGAGGTTGCTCTCTCATGGCATCCTGCATATTCCTGAGGCCAGGCTGCGGATGAGATCCGTGCAGTGCTCACAGTTCTCCGGCACGATGTCGGATCCCATTCAAATTCCGACCTCGGTCGCCCAGGATTTTCTATGGTGGGCTGACAAAGGCAATCTGATGAAGGGAGCACCAATTTGGCAACCATGGCCGGAGGTGACGATCGTGACGGACGCACCCCTCACAGGTTGGGCGCTCATGCCAACGAGTTGACAGCCAGCCGACGTTGGTCTCCGTCAGAGTTCAGACTCTACATCAATCTGTTAGAGCTGAGAGCCGTCAGGCTAGCCCTGAAGGCTCTTCTGCCATCTGTGCGGGGGAAGAATGTCCTGATTATGACGGACAATACAGTGGCTATGCACTACCTCAACAAAAAAGGGGGGGCAGGGTCACTCTTGTTGTGCAGGGAGGCGATGCAGCTCTGGTTCTGGGCCATCCAGCAGGAAATTTCGATCTCTGCAGTTCATCTGGCCGGAGATGAAAACGTGGTGGCGGATGCTCTGAGCAGGCAAAGCACGGTCTCTCACGAGTGGGAGCTGGCTCAGGAAGTTCTTTTGGAGATCTTCGCCCTTTGGGGAACCCCACAAGTGGATCTCTTCGCCACCAGTGTCAACCGGAAGTGTGAGAGATTCTGCTTGCGGGAGTTTCCTCCAAGACCCGCTTTAGGAGACGCGTTCGTAGTGGAGTGTTCCTTCCCACTGCTGTACGCGTTCCCTCCAGTCCTCATCATTATGCAAGTGTTGCGGAGGTTCGGTTCCCGGATGATCCTCATTGCTCCCGCATGGGCCAGGAGAGAGTGGTACCCGGACCTTCTAGACATGTCCATCTGCCCTCCACGCCGTTTTCCCTACCGAGACAATCTGCTCTCGCGGAAGGGGGTTCGGGTTCTCCATCCAGAGGTCAAGTCTCTCAGTCTTCATGCTTGGTATCTGAAAGGTTGAGGTATAAGGATTGGGACCTCCCCGAAGACGTGATGGAGGTGTTGCGGGCCTTCTGGCCAAAGCAACGAAATCCCTGTACCCTTGCCATTGGAGAAAGTTCTGTGACTGGTGCAGGGTACAGAATGTGGATCCTTTCCAATGTTCCATTCCTTTGGTTTTGTCTTTTTTGCTTTCTTTAGCCCACAAGGGCATGCAAGTGGGTACCATTAAGGGTTATCTGGCGGCGCTGTCCATATTTAAGCGCTCGTCTGAGAAATGTTCTTATTTTAAAATTCCTTTGATTTCTCAGTTTCTAAAAGGGCTAACTAATGTGTTTCCACTGTCACCTTTCCAGGTGCCGGGATTGGATTTGAATTTGGTTTTAAAGTTCCTAATGGGAGCTCTGTCTGAGCCCTTACATTCTGGTCCGTTGCGACTCTTATCCTTTTAAAACGGTGTTTTTAGTTGTGGTTACTTCCGCACGCAGAGTGAGTGATTTGCAGGCACTTTCCGTCAAGCCACCCTTTACTGTTTTCCATAAGAACAGGGTTGTCCTGCGGGTGCGGCCTTCTTTTCTTCCGTAGGTTGTGTCGGAATTACATTTGAGCCAGAAGGTGATCGTCCCGCGTTTTATCCTCCACATCCTGGTAAGGAAGAGGAGAGGCTCCATTGGTTGGATCCTAGAAGAGCTTTCAGTTTCTATCTCTCACGGATTTCCCGGGTCAGAGTGGACGATCAGCTCTTTGTTGGTTATGCTGGAAGGCGCTTGGGTCAGGCTGTTTCCAATCAGACCTTGTCCAGATGGATCATTTTGACGATCTCCGAGTGTTTGGCGGGAAAGGACCCTCCAGTAGGCTTACGGGCTCAATCTACTAGGGGTGTGGCTGCCTCCACTGCTCTATAGAGGGGCGTTCCTATTCGCAATATTTGCAAAGCAGCCACATGGGCCTCTGTCCATACTTTTGTGAGACACTATTCCTTGGATTCCATCCATGGGCAGGAGTTGGCCTTTGGTAAGGCAGTCCTCTATTTAGCCATTTGATTGGGCATGCTAAAATTCTAAAATTGTAAATTATTTTCCCACCTCCAAAAGTTGGTACTGCTTTGGGAGTCTGTCATAGATGTGGAATACGTCAGAGGACACAATCCCCTCAAAGAACAAGTTACTCATCATATCTGGTAACGTTCTTTCGATCGGATGTTCCTCTGACGCATTCCACATCGCCCTCCCAGCCTGCCACTCTACTGAATTTCCTATGTGATTGCAGCTTACGTTTCTGCAAGGCTTTCTGCAGTCATACTGGCAGGAGATTGGTGCCACACGTTCTGGGAAAAAACTACAACTGAGGCTACAGGCGCCGTGCATCCTATATTTAACATCTGGTGACGCTGACCCTCGACGGAGGCCCTCGAGGGACAACGGATCGACGTCATCGATGCAGGACGCCCTCTGCCGAAAATTATTCCGAAGCAGCAGAGCTGTGGACATTACCCGTCATAGATGTGGAATACGTCGGAGGAACATCCCATTGAAAGAACGTTACCAGATATGGTAAGTAACTTGTTCTTCTCATCTGTATATGCCCCACTGAGAGATGCCCAGGATTTCCTGTGTGATAAAATAAACTGGGAATTGAGTTGCGATCAGTACCACATAGAGGACCTACTAAAGATGTCCCCTGCCTCTAGACCAGCGGGCCCGATCGGGCAGACTAATCAGAATTCTAAAATCAAACTCAGGGTTGTGGTCAAAAATACTGTTAACAGAGTAATTAATTTTCTGATGTTTGTTAATCTGCTTAGAATCACATGCTGTGCATAGGTCCGACATCCAGTGGTCACTGCGGAGTATTGCATTTTGTTTTTCGTAGTCGAAAAGGGGACGTCGACAAGGCTTGTCTGTAACACTATCCCTATAGTGACGTGCGTTGTACCCACAATCCCTCACGCGTCGAGGTCCCTCAAATTGTTATTTTCCGTCCAGCTACTGGTCACCTTTATGCGGAGCTCCTCGAGAGACATTGCCAAATAGTTTCTTCGACCTTTGGTCGTTTGTTATTAAAATCAATAACATAGATCCCTCCCTCGACGCAGAGCCGTTTCTCCGCCGAGCAAGATCTTCGACGGAAGGACGAGCAGAGGGGATCCTTCGGCGCTGCCGAACACGTGGCCTGGCCTCGCCGGCCATACACAGTAGGGAGGGTGGGGTTTTGTGGTCTTTCTTTCTTCTCTTTAAGAATGCCTTTCTCTTTCCCCTCCCTCTCTTTCGAGGTCGTAGTCACACTTATTACCCTCAGGTATGGAGAGGACGCCATTTAGGTTTTGCCCGCTTTGCAAGGGTAAATATACCTGGAAGGATAAGCACAAACGGTGCAACCGTTGCTTACCCCTCGATCACCAGGAGGGCGGCTGTGCGGCCTGTAAATTACTAAAGCCCAAAACTCTAAAAGACCGCAGGGTCAAAAGGTGGGCGGCCTAAGCCATGTCTAGGCCTGACTCCTCTCCCGCTGCCACCGCCGCCGAGTGTGACGAGGATAGGGACTACACGGCCCCCGTAACGGAGGCTGTAGACCTCTCAAAGGAGCGTTCACGCTCCTCGTCGTCCGTCCCCGGCCCCGACAAGCCCGGCTCACGCCCAGCTTATGGGGATTAACACCCCGGCGACAAGGACGCACACGGAAAAACACCAAAGCACATACCCCCCGGCACATATTCGTCGAAGACGAAGGCAGCCATAGCGCCAACGGGGACGCCGGGCCCACCGGCGTCTTCCGCCGACGGTAAGGGTCGTCAGCCCTCCACGCCACCGCTTCCGCGACAGGCGACTGGGCACTCTAAAAATAAGGGCGCTAACACCAAAACCTCTGGCGATGCGCATCGCAAAAGCGCTCACGTTGCCACCAAGGACTCGACGACCAAGGACTCGACGACCAAGGACTCGACGACCAAGGACTCGACGGGCAAGGACTCGACGGGCAAGGACTCGACGTTACATAGCGTGACGGCGACCAATCCCTCGGAAGAGAGAATGATCGCCGAAAGCCTCGCGCGCATAGCATCTAAGGAGGCCAGAGACGTACGGCGAGTGAAACGCTGAAAACCGCGCACAAGGCCAAAGATACGCAGAAAGCGCCGGAAAAAAGATCAGGCCAGTTCCCGACACCGACAGAAGGCCCTAGCCAGCAAGAAGGCTACTCAGAAGGCGAAGGTTCTCTTTCTTCGACGTTATGGGACAGAACCAGACAATTACAGGAGGAAGAAACTCCTTTTTTTTTCCCAGAACGTCCTGGCCGACCTCAGTGGACCTTTGAAAGGTTCCAGACCTGTATGGACAAACTAGATAGGTTCATGTCCATCCCAGAAGACAGGGCACCCAAGAGACCAAGGGAGGCACCCCTGGAGAGTCCAAGGGCTAAATACCAGTAGTTTTATAACCCCATACAGGAGGACATATACTCTTACAATCCCACTGAGGAAGACACCTTCTTCCAGGAGGAAGATGAGTTCACCTATGTTGAGGACCAACAAGAAGAGGAAGGTTTTCACGAGGAAACTAACCTATGTGAGGAGGGATTCCAGGAAGACACAGGCGAGGGCGACCCAAATCCCTGGCAGTCACCAGCTAGGTCGACTGACACAGGCAGTAGCAGTATAGTCATCAGGTCTACTGAAACTACACCAGTCAGGAACCCTTCGCCTGTCGATGATCAACCCACCTTCAATGCACTGCTGAAGAAGGCAGCAGCACATTTCGAAATCGAAACTGGGGAGGTCACCCCAGACACCGATTTTGTGGAGAGGATTATCAAAGAAAACCCCCCCACTAGCCAGATTATACCCATCCTCGCCTCAGTTAAGAGACGTATTACACCTTCTCTTTCCACTCGTGCATTGGTGAGAGGGGTCAATCCGAGGATTGAGAAACTGTTCTCTCCCTCTCAATCAGACCCATTATATATTAAGGGTCACTCAATCCCGGACTCCCTGGTCGTGACCAAAACCAGGAAAAGGGCAGGAGTCCCACTATCTACTAGCGAGGCACCCCCAGATAAAGAGGGGAAGAAGCTGTATGCCCTAGCCAAGAGAATCACCACCTCTGCAGCATTCTCTACCAGAATCGCCAATAATAATACCCTATTGGCAAGCTACGCCGATGCTCAATGGGCTAAGCTCAAACAGGACATCGAAGAAGTTCCCGAACCCCTGAGGACTCGTTTACTGGCTACAGTTAACGAGGGCTCTCTGGTCAATCAAAGCATCATCAAGAATACCCTCGATGCAGCAGAGACGGCTGGCCGCACTTTGGTACAAGGAATTTTACTGAAGCGTCACGTCTGGCTTCGCAATTCCGGATTTAAGGCGGAAACACAAGCGTCCCTTATTAATAAACCCATAGAGGAGTCCAACCTCTTTGGGAGAGCAGTGGATAACGCGCTGGAGAACGCGAAGAAATAATTTGATACAATAAAGACCTTAGACCAAATTTCAAAACCCCCTAACAGGCGGGGATTTGGTAATAAGCGCTTTTTTTGTGGACAAACCCAGCAACAAAACCAACAACAGTACTCTGCCAGCAACTACCAGGGTAATAGCGGCAGTACAATCAGAGAGGTCAACGTTGTGGCAAGGGAAGAGGCCGGGGTTCCACCCCCAGAGGCTCCCAAGCCAACAACACCACCAAGTGACGCGAAGATTCGCGTCCCCTCCCATGCAAGGCTGCTTGGGGGCCGGTTAACATCCTTTCTTCCAGCATGGGAGGAAATAACATCAGATCGCTGGGTACTTTCCACCGTAGCCCGCGGCTACTGTATAGAGTTCAACAGTTCCCCAACATACAGACCCCCGAGGGGACGCCGCATGACACCAGAACACCTCGCCATCCTTCTCCAAGAAGTGGACCAATTGCTGGGAAAAGGAGCCATAGAGGTCGTGCCTCTATCTCAGGTAATGATAGGTATTTATTCAGTGCACTTCCTTGTACCCAAAAATGATCTAACCATGCGCCCTGTATTAGATCTGCGCCCAGCGAACAAGTTTGTCAAACCCCAAAAGTTTCGTATGGTGACATTACAGGAAGTGATCCCACTGCTATCACAGGGAGATTACATGACAACACTGGACATGAAAGATGCATATTTTCATATTTTAATGTTGCCAGCGCACAGAAAATACCTCAGGTTCATGATAGAGGGCAAACACTACCAGTTCAGAGTGCTACCCTTCGGCATAGCATCTGCACCAAGGGTATTCACGAAAGTACTGGCAGTGGCAGCGGCCCACCTGCGCAGGTTATCCATCACAGTATACCCTTACCTCGACGACTGGCTCATAACAGGGGATTCTTACGAGACATGCTTCTCAAACACCCAAAAGACTTTAGACCTTTTGTTCCAACTGGGCTTCTCCATCAACGAGAAGAAGTCCAGCTTAGACCCCAGCCAAGTCAAACAATTCCTAGGGGCTCTAATTCAAACAAAGGACGGCCTCGTCTTCCCCTCCAACGCGAGGGTCCAAAACATGCTGTTTCAGATCCCCCAATATGTGGCAGGTCGAGAGGTGACGGTGCGCAAAGCGATGCGATTGCTAGGAATGATGGCGTTGTGTATTTATTTGGTACCTCACGCGTGCCTGCGCATGCGCCCAATGCAAGAGTGGCTCAACAGCCAGTGGTGTCAGGCCAGCGGACAATGGGACGATCTAGTGGTGGTCTCGCAAGCCTTGGTTCTCTCGCTACGGTGGTGGACAAAGGAAAACCTGATAATAGGGAAACCCTTTGCCACACCCGCGGTGGAGGCCACTCTAACCACGGACGCATCCCTCACAGGATGGGGGGGCTCACCTATCCCATCAGACTGCTCACGGAGTGTGGACTCCGAACGTAGCATCCAAGCACATAAACCTACTGGAGCTACTGGCGGTGTTCAAAGCACTAAAAGCCTTCCAGGAACACCTACAAGGGAAGACAGTGATGGTCCTTACAGACAGCACCACAGCCGTGTACTACATCAACAAGCAGGGGGGCACCCACTCTCCAGGACTGTCCAAGCTGTCCCAGAATATATGGAAGTGGGCTCTCAAACACAACATGTTCCTACTGTCACAACACGTACCAGGGGAACTCAATCTGCTAGCAGACGAACTCAGCAGAGACTTCCCCCTGCCCGAAGAGTACGAATGGCGATTGCACGAAGACATTGTCTTAGACGTCTTCACGCAATGGGGATTCCCGGAAATAGACCTGTTCGCAACTCTGGAGAACTCACAATGCCAAAGTTACGCCTCCAGGTACCCCCAGAACCAGTCCAAGGGGAACGGTCTGTCGATTCAATGGTCAGGGAGATTTGTTTACGCCTTTCCCCCCGACTGCCCTTCTCAACAAAGTGGTGCACAAGATGAACCAGGAACAGGTTACCATGATACTAGTGGCCCCAATGTGGGCCCGGCAGCCATGGTTCGCTCACTTGATGGAGATGTCCCTATCCCCCCCAGTGAAACTTCCCTGTCCGTACAACATGCTGTCACAGGACAAGGGCAGGCCACTGCATCCATGCCCTCAGACCATGAACTTGGCAGCCTGGCTCCTGAGATCATAGAATTTGGACATCTACAACTCCCGCAGAGATGTATGGACATCCTCAGGGAAGCCAGAAAACCTAATACTGGCCACTGCTGTTCTAGCAAGTGGAAAAGATTTGTCATCTGGTGTAGAGGTAAGAGCATCAACCCGGTTGACTCCCACACACATTGTTCTGTACTTGACCCATTTACTGGATTCAGGTCTAGTGTTCAATTCCATTAAAGTCCACCTGGCGGCACTTTCTGCATACACCACTTCCCAACTTAAAGTGTCGTGGTGGAAGATAAGTTATCAAGGCCTTCATGGAGGGGGTAAAGAGAATACACCCTCCGAGAGCTAACCCAGTCCCGGATGGGACTTAAATGTGGTACTTTCTAGACTCATGGGCTCGCTTTTTGAACCCATGCACAAGGCAACTCTTAAGGACCTCACTCTTAAGACTGCTTTCCTAATAGCTATCACCTCCATTAGGAGAGTAAGTGAACTACAGGCTCTTTCTGTTCTAGACCCCTTCGTAACAGTTCACAAGGATAAGGTGGTTCTACGCACACACCCAAGGTTTGCACCAAAATTCATCTCGAAAATTCCATGTAAACCAGTCAATAGAACTACCAACGTTCTTTCAAAATCCTTCCAGCTTGGGAGAAAAAAGTCTGCATACACTAGATGTACGCAGAGCTGTCATATTCTACATGGAAAGAACCAGGCCACTGAGAAAGACTAATCAGTTCTCTGTTCTTGGTGGCAGCTGTCAGGAATCTTGTAGTAATCTCCTTCGAAATCGACAGCTGCAGAAAGGGGTGTGCATCCCGGCCAATTTGAATTCTCAAGTGCTTGAAGGTTTCTTTCTCAATCACCAATTGACAGTTTGATAGTCAGCCGGAATAGCATTGCCCCTCCCTGGAAACAGAAAAGAGTTACTCAATTCACTTTGCGGCTGCTCGATCTGTCTCAGGTTGAGTCAGATCCCTGACCCAATCGCACTTACACCGCAGAAGGGATTTGTACGCTTCCCAAGAAGTTGTGGCATTTGTTACGGACCCTTCATTAAAAGCAACATTTTAATTATTTATATGCAGGGAGAAACAATGCTCTTTTGATCACAGAAGCATGTACAATTGATAAATCAGATTTGACAGGAAGCAGTGAGCTTCTTACAATGGGGCGAGTTTGAGTGACATTCTGATCAGGCTGTGGAGGTGAGTAAATGGAACGGTCATTGAGTACAATACATTGGTGGACTTTCATAGATTGAGGACAGTTAACATTAGGCGTTTTTAAGTGCAGGTAGGTGGTACAGCCAGCTGTGTTAGGGATGTGACCATAGTGGAGGCAGAGAAAGTGAGCGACAGGGGCAGGCTAGAGGTGAGCAAAACAATGTTACCTAGAAGGCAGATGAGAGGTAGGTTAAGAGGGTAGATGAGAGGCAAGCAGGTAGACTTTGTTTCGTATTGAACAAATCTGTGTGTACTGTTTCTCGGATGTCCGGAGGAAGAGAATTACATGCAAGTGAAGCAAGAAGAGAGAAAGGGCGGAAGCGAGAGGAAGCACAGGAAGGGCGCGGTGTCACATGGGTAGTTGAGGCAGATTACGAAAAGGTTTGTAGAGTTGGACAGGGGAGGATAGATACAGAGTTGCTTCTGTGAATAGATTTGTGGACCTGAGGAAGAAATTTAAATCTGGCCCAGTTTTGCAATTGCAGCCAGTCAGCCCAGCCTAGTGAAGGTATGAGGAAGTAGGTGTGAAGTGAGGGAGTGGGAATAATACACGTACACCGACTTTAGAGATTGATTTATCTCCTGATAAGAATAAGTAAACATAGTTAAATATTCTTGTTTAATCTATTTACAGAAAACGTGCAATTCTTATGCATGTGATTTGTTGATCCGCTATCATCTTCTAGGCCGAAATGCAAGCAAATGATTTTGCATTGTGTCTCCGTTCTTGGTCACACAAGTCTTCTTAGGCACTAAGAGTAAATGTGGTGAAAGGGTTGCTGTTAAAAATAACAAACATCATATGTGGAATTAAGTAACATGTTCTCTTGAATAAGTTTAGATTTCTGGCTGTCAATTTGCAATGTGTTGTGTACAGTTGGCAAATAATTTTCATGTTTGTTTTTTATAGTACTTCGAGGGTGCCAAATGATCTGCTTGACATGCAGCCAGATTATCAGCCACCTGTAAATACGTTATCAAGTGCAACACCAATAGCAGGTTCTTGGGCAGGTAAGCAGAAGTATGTCATGATTTATTCTTTAGATTAGATTAACATTTGTTCTCATCCTTCCTTTGAAAGAGCAGATGTCTGCCATTCCTGATGTCTTTATGCCTCATTACAAGTGTGGTGGCCTGGAAAGAAAGGTGCCAGTAAGCTTACTGGCTCCCCTATTTCTGGGCTGCCAAACTACAACTCTGCCTGCAGGGGCGCCCGGCAGGTCTGACCCTACCGGGCACAATGGCCACGGTAGGCAGAGTTGACACAAAAGCACTGGTACTGTTAACAATAGTGCTGGTGCTTCTGAAATCCGACTCTTGACTTCCCATGCCACCGGTACTTGTAATGTCCCGGTGTCACCGGGAAGTCAGGTGCCAGAAACAGTGTTTCGGGGTAGGTGGAAACCCACCGGTGGCACCGGCGGGTTACCGCCGACCTCGTAATGAGGCCCTTTGTCTCTTGGAAAAATCACCTTTAGCTAGTTTCTTCTATTTCTCAGATACATTTTGATAAAGCAGTGCATTTCAGATTTTGTTGGCAACTGAACTAATAGCTGAGGCTGTCCTGAGCTAAAGTCAAGGCATTTACAATATGCCTAAAGGACTAGATTGAATAACTACTTTCTAAACAGTAGTTCTAGCCTCAACATTTACTAACAAAATACAGTTTCACTTTATGATTTGCTAACATTTTAGAAATGCATATTGGTACCAGAGTTGTTCTTATGACGGACTTTGTCTTGCGTTTCAGCTTGTGGGATTCTTTTTGAAGAATTTCTCTAATGCCACTTTCGGAATCTCTGTGCTGCGTCCGCCACAAATAAGCACGCACATGGCGTCAGTCCAAGGGTGTTTACAACAGACCTAAGTGACTGTCAAAGCAAAAATCGGTCTTTAGGGCCTACTGTATTCTTTAGGAAAGTTGGCGCTAGGGCCATCTGTTTGCAACTAGGTTAGCCCTCCTGAGCCCAGGCATCCTTAGCTAGTCCTCAGCTATGTATATCGCCTCTCCATTCTCACCAGTCTTCTTCACTCCGCTACTCCCCCTCTCAGTACTATTTTTCACTACCGCTCCTCCCACTCTATTGCTACTACTGGTCATGAATGCTCACTACTGCTCTACTACCTCTCCCTCACTACACCTACCACCACTCCCACCTACCACTGCCTTCCACATTCAATACCTCCTACTCTCCACACCCCTTACTCTCACACCCAGTTACTCCACAGACTTGCTCTCTCCAATAACTTCTGCATTCCGGTTTCTCCCACCTCAATCTGCTCTCTTGTATGTCCACCACAACCTCCTGTGTTCACCCAACTAACACACATTCAAGCATTCCTACACCCTTTCTTAAATACCCCTACCCCGATTGGCCAACTTAACATATAAATCACCAGGGGTGTGACAGGGAGGGCTGAGAAAGATTCCAAAAGGGCTTCAAAACCCTGCCTCTTCCTTGTTCCTGCTGCATTTCCAGCATAAGCCCTGCTGGGGCCCAAAGTGTCTGCTCTTTAAGGCAATTTTATAGGCCAGGTTTTTCACAATTATCCTGGGTGGGCTAGTGGCTGCCCATGGAACATGGGCTTCAAAAGACCATGCCTGCTGGAGCTCCAGGCCATCACACTGTGTTGACCACTGCCTCTCGGTGATTGAGCAACTGCTGTATCTTCCACTTTCTGCTTGGTAGCCGGTGTAGTGCCGGACGCCGCATCCTACGGCATCCCGCGGGAGGTTCCTAAATCAGGCTGGCTTGCACGGCCCGGGATCTTCGCATCCTGGTGCGGCATCGGGCAAACTTCAATTTCAATTGAACCATTTACTATAGCAAAAACAAACAGTATTTCCAGCACGGACATCACATCTTATTTAGTACACTAATCTCACTACATACCATTGTGGTTTTGACATCCTCACATTCAGAAGAGCCCATTTGGCTCTGTATCGCTGCTTAAAGGAATATCTTCAGTAACAAAGGGAGAGAGCAGCATACGTCCCAAGAAAGTGGGCAATAAACCAGTTGTCCTGTAAGAGGTCATAAACCAGATCTAGGAAGCCTTATTGCAACGGTTAGATCAGCCAACTAAAACCAATAAATCAAAAGATTTTATTATTTTATTAAGATTTATTGCGATTATGCAGGTGTTAAAAATTACTCATCAAACACAAGCAATGATAAATACAACAGTTATGAAATTACAATATAGTTAAGTATATTGCGCATCAAGTACCAACATTTGTACCCCACCCAGCTCAAGGGCACAGAATTTGACGGTTCTTGTTCATCCCCTGGGAATATCCTTACCAAGTTGTATGTGCATTTTAGATCCAGTTTCGTATACATGCAACTATTTCTAGCTTGGTAGATGAGGATCTGAGTCAAGGCGGGGGTACCGATTCTTCACTGTAATGGCATTTAACTGGAGATAATCTATACAAGCCCTTAATTCAGATTCACCTTTTTTAGGGATGAAGCATATCGGAGCCCCAGCAGGAGAGGTGGAATACCGAATGAACCCTTTCTTAAGATTTTCTTTAATATATCTTTTAAGAACTAGATTCTCTCTATCTGAAAGGCTATAGCTCTTTCCATGGGTAATGCTGGCTCCTAGAATTAATTCAATTCTACAGTCATATATGCGATGTGGTGGGAGTTGGTTAGTCTCTACTGGATTAAAGACCATAGCATAATCTCTGTATTCCAGAGGTATTCCGTCTGGAATGTTGACTGGCCTCTTCACATCATCCATTATAGAGCAACATGTAATAGGGAACATGTTCGTCCTATGGACCGCAGGCCTTCTAAGGTAGTGGAATTCGCCTCTCGAAAGGTGATTTCTTGACGAGTATAATCGATAATGAGGTTATGAAAGATTAACCATGGGATGCCGAAGTGTGAGGGGCTGCTATTGCATCAAACCTCATATGTTCATGATGAACTGAACCAATTGTAAATTACAGAACAGGAGTTCTTTGTGCAATCAGCCCCAGTGCTCCGATTAGGATTTTGGGGTGGGAGTATTTTACTCCCTACTTTGAGATTTGAAGAGTAAATCCAAATTCAAGAGAGTAATGATTATTCACTTTTGCAAGAGAGTAAAAGGTGTTGGACATCCATCCAATGTGTGCATAAAGTTAAACATTTGTAAAATGGTAGAAACAATGTAGTCGTATTTCATGTTATCTGGCTTTAAATTATTTATTACACTTGTGGAAAATGCTCACTCTCGCAGTAACTTGTAGGTGTATGCTATCCAGCTTCATCTTCATGACATTAGGACACAGGACCTCTTAAGAATTTACTATAGCTACAGAACAATATGCCAACTAGTTGGGTATTCATGAATAAAGTCCCTTTCTCTACCAGCATCACTACTATGCCTTTCCCCTCTTACTTTTGGTCCCTTTTTACCAATCTTTCCTGGCTTCTTCCTCCTGTTTTGGCTCTACCCTTCCTGTTGCTACTTTGTTTCCCTGTCTCCCACTTTGTTGCTCTACCTCTCGCTATTGAGTGTTTCCATGCTTCTTGTTGTGGTCTCTTGCTCTGTATCGCTCTGCATATCCTGCTCAGAATGCTATTACAGTTTCTCTCCTGTCTTGCTGTCTCCATTGCTGTAACTCTAGTGCCTCTCACTTGTGTTACTTCCTCTGTTTTCTCTCACATTGTAATACTCTGGCTCTCCCTTCTTTCCATTACCTTCTCTGTTCTTCATCTGCAGACATCGGGGACCCATTGTCTGTGAAGTTCCACGCCCCTCAAGGGTTGAAGATTCATCGAAGGTTCTAGATGGCCATCTTGGGCCTACTTGCGCCCTCAGGCTATAATGGAGAAGGAAGGAAGGAAGGTCCCTCCTCAGGCCCTGCACCAAGTGCTTGCTTTGGAATGTTTGCGGAGGTCAAGCACCTACAATTCTTCTACTGCCTACTCCCGGACCATAAGGAGTACGAGATAGGCCTTGGTTTCTCCAAGAAAACGACTGACAGGCATAGTAGGCTGGCAGCATGGCTCAACACCAAGGCCTCTGACCCATGCTCCGAGCAGGTTCATGTCTCAGACAGGACCGGCCGGTCCGAGGACTGGTCTTCTAAGTCCTTTGAAGGATGACTCATCCGTGGGGGCCCGAGATCCGCAAGTCCGAGTCCACTGGGTTCGCCACGGAAGCGGGTCCCAAAATGGATAGGGTGCAATTAGCATCACCGTCCGCCTCCATTGCCAGCCTACCATCAAGCTCCTCTTCAAAGAGGAAGTCATCTACCCCGGCTAAGCTACGGGAGGAATCTGAGAAGCTGCGGACAGAGGAGAAGGCAGCTCAGCCCATGCAGGCTGAACCAGCACAGGCAAAGACCTTGTCGCCGACTTCGTCGGGGGCTACTGCTACCAGTATAGCTAAGGGCTCTGATCCAACGAGGGTGACTCCCATGGCGCAGAAAGTGTCCCTGCCCCCGCAGCACGATGCAGACGCAGAGACTTTGGCAAAGTCTGCAGGTACGCCAGTGAAGATACCGGCACAAAGGAGGAAAAAAGAGGGGGGGTGAGTTGAGGCGGCCCCGAAACAGCCCTCCCAGTTGGTCACCCAAGCCATGGAGGTCTCGGTCCACGAGGACGGTGATGAGGATGACTGCGCAGGACCTAGTTTCCCTGTTTTGCCTTCTCAGCCGAGGGACATTTCCTTGGATATTCAGTTGACTCTCCACACCTTGGTGTCAGAGATCCAGATGAGAATGCCTCTGGCACCATTAGCTGTGGTCCCCCAGGTCCCCGGTCATCCTCTGCTGAAGAAGCAGTGTCATCTGACGCCCCCCATATCAACCTCTCCCACCGCGTTGGGACCCAACTCCCCCCAGAAGACCTGGGTATGGGAATGGATACGGCCATGACGATGGATGACGACAAAGACGTTTTCGCAGCGGACGGTGAGTCGCCACATTAGGATGCCCCGCATATGGTTTCCCCACCGGATGAGGTGAGTTTGTTCCACTCCATGATATATGATATGATATGGCATTTATAACGCGCCTATACGCAAGTGTTTCAAGGCGCGACGAGGCAAGGGGGGGGGGACAAAGTGAGGACAGACAACAATCCTACTAGGCCAGGTGTCATTCAGATCGCGCAAGTGCATGGGAAGGGGCGAAAGGAAAAATGTGCAGGGGGAGGGGAGAGGGGAAAGTGCAGTACATGGGAAGTGGAATAATAAGACACATAAAACAGCCAGCTAGTGGCCAGTGCAAGGAAGTGCAGGCGTAAGTGCTGGTATGGGGACTGAAGTTATACAGAGAAACAGTCCCCAGGTACATGGGTTGCCAGGGAGGCAGTGCAGGTGGGTAATTGACAGGGCCTGGGCCAGAGATCAGAAGGGTGGCCAGGTAAACAGTGCAATTTCAGTCAGGAGTTCAGCAAGGGAGGGGGGGGAGGAGAGAAAGCAGAAGCAAAGAGGAACGTTTTGAGGTGTTTCCGGAACCGCAGATGGTTCTCCTCAACTTTCAGGGAGGCAGGAAGGCTGTTCCAGAGAGAGGCCCCTGCCGAAGAGAGTGATCTGCCACCAACTCGTTGCTTGGAGAAGCGACTGACCCTAAGGCAGTTGCAGGCAGATGAGCTCGAGAGGGAAGATATTTAGGAAGAGAGCGTTGAAGGTAGTGCGGCCCCAGACCCCAGAAGGCCTTGTGTACAATGCAGAGGGTTTTGAACTTAATCCTCACAGCCACTGGGAGCCAGCCTCTGAACTATTCCACCTGGTACCCGAAGAAACCAAGAAGGAGGGCTTTGTGTATCAAAAGCGAGAGGCCACGAGGAAGCCCATTGTGGCGGTGCCCTTTCTGGAATGTATTCGGGAAGAGGGCGTAGCCATCATGAAGAACCTCTGCACAGCTCCAGCCAAGCGGGATATGCTTGAAAAGAAGTATAGGGTGCGAAACTCTGCACCCAAATGCATGAGATTGCAACGATCGCCGGACTCGGTGCTGTCGGCGGCCACAAGGAAACGGTTGGCTAACCCTGTCCTCGTCTTCGGTCCCTCCGGACAGTGAGTCGAAAAGGATGGACGCCAGGGGGGAGAAGGTGATTTACACAGTGGCGTCCACAATCAAGGCGGCCAACGCACTGGCGATCCTAGCCAGGTACGACGGGGAGTTGTGGTACAAACTAGGACCAATCCTGGAGTTCCTCCCTGACGATAAGAAGATGGAGGCCCTCGCCCTCTTCCACGAAGGCGAAATGGCATTGGAGTACGCCATCACTGTGGTGGTGGATGTCGCAGACGCAGGGTTCCGGCAAGTAGGTAACAGTGTCTGCCTTTGTTGGCAGGGATGGATGAAGGCCACTAATTTCCATCAAGTGGTCCAAGTGAAGGTGCTGGACATGGCCTTCGATGGAGAATATCTGTTTGGGAAGGCCGTCGACGAGTCCTTCCAGGCCATTAAAGCAGATACGGAGACGGCCTGCTCCCTCGGCACTCCAACAACACTGCTCGTCTTTTCACTCCTCCACAGGAACATCGAGCAAGTCATCGAAAGGTTTCTCCATCTCGTACAGACAGCCTTCCCGATCCTCAACGCAAAAAGCCTACAGAGGCCGCTCCCAGGCCTACTGTAGCGCCCAAGATGTTGGACACCCTGGTGGGAGGCTGGCTGACTAGGTTCGTCAGTGAGTGGAGAAAGATCACCACCGACAGATGGGTGCTGGATGCTCTCGCCCAGGGTCACACCTTGGAGTTCCAACACAGGTGTCGTATTCTGCTGGTTCCCTGAGAGGAGCAGCACATCCCTTCGCTTCTGGAGGTGGTATGAGCCATGCTTTGAAAAGGGGCAATAGAGCTAGTTCCCCAATGGCCCTGGGGCTCCAGAGTTTATTCCAGTTACTTTCAAGTCAGAAAGAAGACAGGTGGATGGAGGCCCCTCCTGCACCTATCTGAACAAATACTTAAAGTCCCAGAAATTCAGCATAATCACGTTGTAGCACGTGCTCGGCCTACTGGAAAAGGAGACTTCTTGATGTCGTTGGACCTGAAGGACGCATATTTCCACACCCCATTCACAAGAAACCTTGGAAATGTCTACGGTTCGTGGTGCAGGGCCAGCACTAACAGTTCAAGGCCCTACCATTCGTCTTGAAGTCGGCCCCAGGAATATTCACTAAGTGCCTGGCACCAGTGGCGGCCCATCTACGTCTACGGGGAATACATGTATACCCTTACCTGGACTATTGACTGATTCGCGCCCACTCGCGGGAGCTGGCCGACAAAGACACAAAGGCTACCGTCCGTCTCCTGACGGATCTGGGTTTCTCTGTCAATTATGCAAAGTCCTGCTTAACGCCATTACAGACCACACTGTTCGTAGGCGCCAGACTCAACACAGTGTCTTGCCTGGCATCTCCCATGGAAGAGAGGCTAGCAGCCATTCAAGAAAAGGTGCAGCAGCTATCATCGGCGAAGACGGCCACTATGCGGGAGATCAAGTCGTTACTGGGCATGATGTCGTCCTGCATCTTCCTTGTCCACCTCTGCAGGTGCGACCCCTACAAGAATTCCTGGATGCCCATTGCATACAGGTGTCCGAACGTTTCACTGACAAGATCCCTCTCAATGAGGAGTTCCGACGAGCGATGGAGTGGTGGGGGTGTCCGCACCCACATCGCCCAAGGCACAGGATTTCAAAACCCCCCATACCCGGAGACGGTCACCACAGATGCCTCCCTGGAAATTTGGGGAGCACACACCAGACGTCTGCACGCCAGAGGTCTGTGGCTGCCGGAGAAGGATCTCCATATCAACATCCTGGAGCTATGGCCAGTGGTCTGGGCCTTGAAGTCTCTCCTACCATCTCTGAAAGGCAAAGTGGTGCAGATCTTCACAGACAACGCCACCACTATGTTTCTACATCAGGAAGCAGGCGGGCACTCGATCCCCGGCGCTCTCCAAGGAGGCCCAGGGCTTGTGGCACTGGGCTGTCGGACAGGGGATGTTCCTCGTCACTCTTCACCTGGCGGGAGTCAAGAACACCATTGCAGACTCCCTCAGCAGGGAACTCCGCTCCTGCCACGAGTCAGGATCAGGTGGACCGCCTGTTCGACGAATGAGGCAGAACCCAGATAGATCTATTTGCGACAGCAGCGAGCGCCGAATGCCACAAGTTCGCCAGCAGGCTCCACCAGCCGAGGAGCTTGGGGGATGCGTTCTCCTTCCTGTGGGAAGGACTGTCTGTACGTGTTCCCCACGTTCCCTCTCCTGCTACGAGTCATCAACACACTCAGGCAGTGCCAATGCAAGATGATACTCATCGCCCCGGGATGGCCGAGGCAGATTTGGTACCCGGACCTTCTCAGCTTGTCAGCGGCACCTTCAGTCAAGTTGTCGGTGGTTCTGGATCTTCTCACTTGAGAGGGAGGTGCAATCCTTGATCACGACCCAGGATCGCAGTACCTGAAGGCTTGGCTCCTGCAGCCTTATAGTTTGGAGGTTATGAGTTACCAGCGAACTGTAGAGAGGTCCTCGCCAAGGCCAAGGCCAGGGCGTCCTCGACCTTAAAGTGCTATGGCCATAAGTGTTTTGCTACGTGGTGCTGGTCGCAGAAGATTACCCCTCTGAGGTTCACGGCTCCACAGATCCTTCCATACTTCCTATCCTTGGCAAAGGCTGGTATGGTGCATTCCTCCATCAAGGTGCATCTGGCGGCTATCTCCCGCTACACCAGATCCCCATCAAGATCCTCGCTCTGGTCCCACAGACTCGTCAAGGAGTTTCTCAAAGGATGTTTCTAATCGTTCCTGCCGGTGAAGGCTCCTGTCCAACGTGGGACCTTAACGTGGTTCTGACAAAGCTCACAGGGGCTCCCTTCGAGCCTATGCATCAGGCCCCACTAAAGTTTCTCTTGTGGAAAAGGCTTTCCTTGTGGCCATCACCTCTGCCAGACGTGTAGGTGAGATCCAGACCTTATCCTGTAAGCAACCGTACCTGACTTTCCACGAACCAAGGGTGGTACTGCGTACACACCCATCTTTCATGCCATAGGTTCTGTCGGAATTCCACCTCAATGAGCCTTTGTTACCGGTTTTCTTCCTGAAACCTATGTCACCGGCAGAAAGGGCCTTGCACTCGCTGGACGTTGTTCGTGCCCTGATTTCTACGTGACAGAGTTTTTGGAGGACTTCACGACTGTTTGTGAACTTTGTCCTGTGAATCATGGGCAGGCCTTGTCCAAGGCTTCAATTTCAGAGTGGCTCTCCGGCTGCATAATGCACTGTCATCGGTTGGCGAACCGACCACTGCCCGACCTTCCGAGAGTCCACTCCACCAGAACGATCACTGCAATGGCAGCGTTCCTGTCTGGTGTGCCTCTGCTGGACATCTGCAGGGCTTCTACATGGAGGTCAACGCATAGCTTCACGAAGTTCTGCTGCATCGACGGGGATTACAGGGAGGAGTCCAGAGTCGACCAAGCAATGCTAAGCAACCTGTTCGCTTGAGGTGAGCCTGTTTCAAAGGTAAGAGTCAATGGCTTCTGTTGAGCCTTGCCACCTCCCATGGTTGTGTAATATTGTACTGCTATGTATTTGCTATTCATGAGCATGTGAATCCATGCCAGACCCCATGCTGGAGAAGTTTTAAGTTACTTACCTGTAAGTATTGTTCTCCAGCATGGGACTGGCATGGATTCACATGCGGACCCTCCCTCTTGCCCTTCTGTGGCTCTTCTGGTCATAGTGACACTTTTACGTGCTTACCAAATCTTAAGATGGCTGCCAGAGGTGGGGCTTAGGAAGAGGACTGTCATTGGATGGGGGCTAACTAAATTGAGATACCAATGTATAGTAGCTCTTTGGTATTTGTAGTGTAAAAAGATCAATTCCTTTATAGAGAATACTGTAAAGTTGGTTGATATATCTACACCCACTAGGTGTTTTTTGAGTTCTCTATTTACATATAGTCATGATTGTTTCCGTCTTCACTCTTTCAGAGTAGCTGAGGAAAGTCATAGTTAATGTTTTTCCTTCATTCAAGCATGAAGGCATTGTTTGTACATAGCGGTTTGGAAGAGGCAAAGTATGTTCCTAAAATGCACGCAATAAAAGAACAATTATCAATTCAATAACTTCCATTTTAGTCTGAAATCTGCCCCAATGTCTTAAAAATGGGCCTTATTACCAGTATGGCGGTGCAGAAAAAAACCCAAAGTAATGCAGTGGTAATTGTTACCAATGCATTGCCATCGTACTACAACTTTGGTGGTAAATTGGAGCAAAATGGCGGAGGTAAATCCTCGACCTTATCGCCCAAAAATTGCAGAATCTACAGAATTACATATGGACTCCAAATAATAGCGATTTACACCGCCTTCCAACACTTATAACCCTGCGGTAAATACACAGGACCAGTAATTATAGTTGGTGGTATTTAAGTGGATTTACCACTGAAATACTGCTGCTGCATGTCCCTCGGTATCACCCTGTCCAGCTAGCTCTCTGACCTTAAAGTGTGGCTCCCCCTAGCTCTTAGTAGCTTAGAGTAAGCTCTAGCTATCAGCTACTGAAAACTGAAACCAGAGGATGTACCCCATGTCTTATATTCAGTGCTGATTTTGCTCTTGCTGCAATGATTTATAATTGGGTTCAGGGGCACAAAGTGCATTTCCCTTCCCTGCTCACACTCACGACTCGATCAGTGTACTACCCTCAAACCTGATAATGTACTCACTGGTTCTGAAACATGTCCACAGCAGTTCCTGTCGCTCCTAATACATATAAAGATAAAGAGTTGACCAAACAGAAAGGCTTCAGGGAGAGAGACATAATGCATCACATAACACATTATTTAGCATTTCATTGTACCATCGTATCTCGGTCATAAATGACCAGCATTGTAAAAAAGATATATGTATTTACATATTAAAAAAAACCTCATTAAATTCTCTCTAGATCAAAACAATGTCAACATATGTCATTAACAAACAACCCTGCACATAAAATTCTAATGCATTTGTTTGGTTTGGTATATAACCAGTCATATTCTGTAATTAGAATCTATCTACATCTGTGCCCTAATCATGGGGCTTCAAACACATGCCCATCACATAAAGTACTGTCCAGCCCAACATCTATATACAGAAGTAAAAATGTGTCTATGGGTTTGCGATGGAATTTCTTGGTTTGCGTACTTACCTGGTAGGACCTTTTGGACATTACTGGCTACATGACGTTTGGACATCCCACCCCTCTGTCTGACCGTCATCGTCATCCGCAGTATATAAAGCACGTACAGTGCCCTTTGGCTACAGTTCTGCAACTTTTGCTTTGAGAAATTACGGCGCGCTTCGGATCTTGTTAGAAATCGGCATGTCTTCATCGTCGACTCCATCGACGCCCAAGACTGGTTTTAAGAAATGTCAGCGTTGTGGGTCGAAGATGTCCATCACCAACCCCCCCACCATGTTTCCCTGTGGTGCCTCGATGCAGAGCATCGTATGAAGGAGTGTAATTTCTGTCAGGTGATGACTGACAAGGCTCTGAGAGAGCATAGAGGTAAATTGGTGGTGGGTAGAATTCCTAAATCTCCTTCTGTTCCAAAATAACGCACTTCTGATGAGTAAAGAAATTCTCCTCAATTAAAAAGATCAAAGAAATCTTGATCGAGAAGTCGGTTGCGTCATTCTTCATCTTCCTCCAAGAAGTCGAAGAAAAAACGTCATAGGTCAACTTTTTACCTAGAGTGACTCCTCATCCGAGAGAATCACATGTCCGACTCACCATCAAAATGGGAAGAGTTTCTGAGAGAAATGATGAAAATCTTCGAGAGAGACTACCCTACTCCCTTGAAAGAACGACCATGTCCTGGTCGCTCTCCAAAAAGACGACAAAGGGAAGTCTAAGGCAAAACTCTGTGCATCCTCGACTGGCCTCGAAGGAATGAAAATGTGTTGAGGACCTCAACAAGTTAAGTCCAGCCCTTCGAGGGATTTGTCGAAGACAACTTTGACAACAAAATCCGTTCCCTCGATGTATGAACCTGCAACAGCCATATCAAAGCCATTGACGCCGAAGTCGAATACTTCGAAGCCATGGGCCTCCAAGCCTACCCCGAAGACTTTTTTGGAGCTATTGAAGGCAACGCACGAGAAATCTTATAAACCTCTGCCACAAAAAAAATTCTTCAAATCTCTTTTTTCAATTTATGAAGAACATGAACCGCCTGATCTAGCACCTTTTGGCCTTGATTATGGTACCCCAAATGTGCCAGATGTATTTATTTCAGAGGAATCTAGGCTTAAAGACCTGTATGAAGATCTACAATCAGCCAGTGGTGTAGATGCATCTCCTGAGCTGTAATTTGGGAAGCCAGATCCTGCAGATCACACTGATAGCTCATACTGACAATTGATGTGCAAAGTAGTGGAATTTTTGGGAGGGACCCCATTTTGCCCTTCCATATTGCTTTACAAAAAGGGTTACAACAAATTGGGAAACCCCAGATTCTAATTCTGCAGTTAATAAGAACTTTCCCCAAAAATATAGGCCATCCAGCAGTGACCCAGATTATTTAACCAAGCATCCGACTCCGGAGTGTTTGGTAATCCAGGCAGACACGTCCACAAAACAATCTGCTTACCCTACCATTCTTACAGACAGGGATTATAAACGGGTTGGACGCTCGGGCGCAGAAATTATTTACTGCCAGTAACATGGCTCTAAAATCGGCAAATGCCACTTGTGCCTTGTCTAAATTTCCATTCATCCTGTGGGATTTCGCAGCAATGGCAATTGACCACATCCCCTACAGGGAAGAAAGAGACTGTCATGGTCATGAAGTCAGGGGCACAGGCATGCAGGGGTCACATGCACTAGAGACCTGGGTGGACACTGTCCTGGCGCCTTTGGCGCCATGCTCATGAACAAAAGTAAACAAGAACATCCATTTAACACCAAAAAGCTTTTATTATGGACATAGCACTTCAGATGCATTAACCTTGAACATTCCATCCATTAAGCAGGATGCAGTAACCTTGAAATTTCCATCCATTAAGCAGCCCCAAGTGTATTCTTGGGTGTGGCTGCTAATGGATTGCCTTTGCAGGTGCTCACTCTCTAGGAGTGGCAGGGTGTGGCTGGTAAGCCGGCCCTAATGGGCGTGCCCATGATCTCAGCTATATAAGCTGCCCCGATCCTCATGACAGATGCTTTGTGTTATTCTGCACTTGCAAGCAGCGTAACGCTCACTGTCGCCTGAGGTCAGACTTACCTTTGAAGATCCTGCTTCCTGGACATCCTGCTTTCTGCCAATATACTTACCAACTGGGGGAAGCTGTTCTTACCTGTACATCTCTTCGGCGAACCAAGTATTCATCTTTACACTTTCTGGAACGCCGAAATCTTCATCTTGGCACCGCAGCGCGACACGCTCCATCGTCGACAGCAGCATCTGCAAGGAAAAACAGAAGACAAGGTTAGACATCGAAAAAACAGTCTGTTTAAGGTTGCGCTTCGCCATACTTCGCGCTTTCCTTAAACCATCACTTACCTGCTGTCGAACATTGCGGTAGCATCCATCTTACATCCAGCCGCGTCTCGTGTCTCACAGCTGCATTGAGGCTGCATTTCCATCTAAGAAGAAAACAGAAGAGAGACATTATTGCGGGCATAAATAGGAGCAACACATAAAGACATTAAACAGAATGAACAGCATCACAAGATCTCAAGAAAGACTTGCCAATCATAAGGAGAAGCATAGTCACAGCTGGACTGGACTAATCCTGATCAGTGAAGGAACTAGATCCCATTTGACGCGCCCCTGCCAGAAGTAGCAGGACGTAGAGCTTATCTTCCATAATTCACAGGTGAGCTTTATGGGCCTGCGTATGCTCACAGAAACCGTACTTTGGGGTGAAGGGTTCGAGAGGTACAACAATCACAGATTGGCGCACTCACACAATGTTATCTCCTCGCAGGAGCAGTATCACCACACACCACCGCTCACAGCTTTTCTACTGAGGGAGAGGCCTGAAGGAGGTGATTCAAGTTCAGGGAGGGCTGCAACTGTGCCCCAACGTCTCCGCAGAGACCAAGTGAGCGTAACACTATCATCAACGATGGTAAGGAGGCAATGTGTGTGTGTCTCCAGTCAGGTCTGGATACTGCAGATAGTATTAAAAGATCCATGGCGACTAGTACAGTGCTATGCAGATTTGTGTGGTTGAGGAAGTCTGGATTTGCGCTGGATGTGCAATCTAGATTACTCAATATGCCTTTTGACGGCTCAAGGCTGATTGCTAGCAAGGCTGATGAAAGTCTGGAAAAGCTACAGACCTCAAAAGCGGCGGCTAAATCTTAGTGCCACCATTAGACAGCCTCAGCATTCCTACTCCGGTACATCATCTTGGAGGGGTAAGTTTCTACTCCTCATTTGGAAGAGGGAGAGGACAAGCCATTCATAGAGGACAAAGATGATACCCTCGTGGTGGACGAGGGAGAGGTGCTAAGTCAGCCGAAGCAGCTGCAGCTTTGCCCTCAGTCGCTGCTACAGCCGCCTCGAAACCTCCGAGGCCTTAATCCACAAGACCCCAGTGGGAGGCAGGCTCTCTCACAGCATCTGAAAGAATGGCAAGACATTACTTCAGATGCTTGGGCACTGGAAACGTTAGCCCAGGGTTGCTGCCTTCCTTTTCTAAAAAGGCCTCTGAATCATCCATCGGGGAACAGCTCATTGAAATACCAGATCCGCTCTTTATGCAGGAACCTTTGACCCTGCTAGAGAAAGCTGCAATAGAATCAGTACCTGCGACGGAGAGCACCAAGGGTTGGTACTCACTGTATTTTCTAATCCCCAAAAAGGGTGGAGGATTGAGACCCATCTTGGATTTAAGAAACTTGAACATGTTCCTCCAGAATGGCAAGTTCAAGATGGTTACCCTTTCTCAATTCCTTCAGGCCCTCCAACTCCAAGACTGGATGTGTCATTGGACCTTCAGAATGCTTACTTTCATGAGCCTATCCATCACAAACACAGATGGTAACTGAGGTTCGCAATTGTCAGTTCTCATTATCAATCTCGACTTCTGCCATTCGGGCTAACCTCCGCCCGAGGATTTTCACCAAGTTAATGGCGGTTGTGGCAGCGAGTCTAAACAGAGGGGTGATTCAAGTCTACCCCTACCAGGACGATTGGCTGATCAGGGCTCATTCTCCCAAACAGACCCTGGAACATCTCAGTGTGACTTGCCACATTCTCCACAAACTGGGCTTCTCCTTCAATTACAAGAAGTCAAACATGATACCATCTAAAAAACTCCAAGTTATTGGAGCAGTCCTGGATGCCTCCTTGGGAAAAGCATCGCCACCCGAGGTGAGGGCTCATGCCATTCTGCAGATGGTCACCAAATTTCAGAGTGCCCAGTATCTTCTGGCCTTTGATTTTTTGAGGCTGCTTAGCCTCATGGCATCCTGCATTATTCTGATGCCAGCGTCTCGCCTGAGAATGAGATCCCTGCAATGGTCTCTCAGGACTTAATGGTCCCAATTCTCAGGCAAGATGTCAGACCTTCTCTGCAGAGTAGCACAGTAGCTCCTGTGGTGGGCCTGCGAGAACAATATTCTGAAGGGAGAACCCTTTTGGCAACCATGGCCGGAGATAACAGTGGTGACGGATGCCTCACTCACGGGGTGGGGAGCCCACATTAACAATCGGTGGTTGTTGGTCTCCATTGGAGTCCAAACTACAGATCAATCTTTTGATCTGAGGGCTGTCAGACTAACGCTGAAGGCCTTCCTGCCCTGTGTTCAGAGAAAAAAATGTCCTGATGATGACGGACAACACAGTGGCCATGTACTACCTCAACAAGAGAGGAGGCGTAGGGTCACTACCACTGCATAGAGCCAATGCAGCTCTGGTTCTGGGTGATTCAAGAAGGAATCTCTGTAGGCAGTTCATCTAGCTGGAGAGAAGAACACGGCAGCGGATGCTCTGAGCAGGCAGGGCACAGTCTCCCATGAGTGGGAACTAGCTCAGGAAGTCCTTCAAGAGATCTTCACCCTTTGGGGAACCCCTCAAGGGGATCTGTTCGCGACCAGTGTCAACCTGAAGTGCGAACTGTTCTGCTCCAGGGAATTTCCCTCCCCCAAGAGGAGCTCTAGACTGGGCCAGGAGGACGTGGTACCTGGACCTTCTAGACATGTCTATCTGCTCTCCAATACATCTTCCACAAGAAAGGATCCCTCTTCCCCCCTCTCACCCTCTCCATCTCCCTCTTCTCCTCCCATATCCATCCAGAGGTCCAAACACTCGGCCTTCACGCATGGTTTTGAGAGACTGAGATATAAGGATTGGAACCTCCCGGATGACGTCCAGAAGGCCACCAACTAAATCCTTATACCGCCGCCGTTGGAACAAGTTCAGCAGCTGGTGTAGCGATAAGACTGTGGATCAATTTCAGTGTGATACACCTACAGTGTTATCTTTTCTACTTTAGTTAGCAAGCAAATCTGGGGCTCCAGATCACAACAAAAAGGGTTATTTGGTAGCGCTTTCGATCTTCAAGCGCTCATCAGAAGAAACCTCATAATTTAAAGTCCCTTTAATCATTCAGTTTCTGAAAGGACTCACTAATGTGTTTCCTCCTACTCCCTTTCAGGTCCCTGTTTGGGATTTAAATCTTGTATTAAAATTCTTGAAGCCTGTTGGCTTCAAATCTGTTTTTCCATGTCTAGAGGAATTACTAGATACAGATTTGAAGAAACGGGAGCTGCTTGTGCCGCATATACTGTGGGTGATGTTGACGGTCGAACGGAGGCCCTCGAGGGACATCGAGTCATCAACGCAACTGCACAGCGCCCTCTGCCGAGAATTTTTTTTTTTTCGAAGCAGCTGACACTGGAAGGATATAAGATGAGGAATACGTGGCAGGAAAAAGAACGTTGCCAGGGTAAGTAACTTGTTCTTCTCAACCGGTCCCAAAAACAATAAACAAGACTCGAGGTCAAGGATAAACGGTTTCCAAGATATTTGCACCGCAGCTAACTGCACCATGCCCAGGTGATGCGGAACAGCGACCTACAGGATCTCATTAATTTTCAACAATTAATGAGTGTTATCATGTTTGTCTACAAAAACCTGTTCGTAGAAAGGGTACTTATGCTAGTAGGACATAAATCATCTTTCCATTGTCAGACACAAAAGCACAGTCCAACCTTAACCTTATCCTTTCTGCTTAAGAAAAAACAAAGTCAAAATACACTGCTCAATTCAAGTCACCTAGAGCAATACTAATAAGAAAATGCATTTGAAACCTAATCTACTGTTTCCAAACTGATCCAGAAGCTTAGCTCAATAAAATAGTTATTGCCTTTCAGTATGTGTCGCCTCAATATACAAAGCAAAGAACAAATTCACTGCAACAATCATAAATGAAGATACCAGAATTGTTGCGCATTACTCAGCCAGACCCCATTGCAATACATCATGACTGAAAGGTGAAGCTGAAAGCTTACACCGCCTGCAATCCCTGACCGGATCTCAGCATAACACGGTCTCAGCCAGCCAGCTGCATTGGTGCTGGCATGGTATTTATAGGGTCTAAAGGGTGGAAATCCCCTTCCCATCAATGCTGTCATTCGGTGGGCAGAACCTCTTCTAATGATTCAAACCTGTATTAACATGAAGGTCCTCCCCACCCCGATATGCGTGATGTAGGTAAATCATTTTCAAAGTACCTAACTTTAGCAAGTTGCCGATTTAGCAGAGTTCAGTAAGTCGCTAAATGGTCAATCCCTAGCAAGTTGCTGAAATATCTATGTAGGACCTAGGTCAAGGACTCTGTCGTAATTGTTTTTGTACTGCCTCTGAGGCAGATTGTCGTTTATTCCCTTAATATGGAGAATAAAGTGGATTCGATTTCACGACCTATTGGTGTGGTAGGTATGCATATGGGGTTCTTGCACTGGCCTGCTTCAAACTACATACATTGGCATGTTTGCATGCATGCATGCATGCATGAATGATCAAGCTGTTCAAAACTGCAAAGTGCTTTGCTATAATAAATGTTTACATGAATAATGAATTAAAGGTCACACACAAAAACAATTCTTGCTATGACTTTACTTATGAGGCTATTATAGGGCTCTAAGAGCATCAGTTGCTTTGAGTATGCTTCTGCTGGTTGAAGCACTACTGTTGCTATTCTCAATATGTCAGCCTATGCTGCCCTTTCAAGCATGCATCACACTCTTTGCTTCAAGGCACTACATTCTACTCTGCCTTGTCAAGCCAATTCTAGTGTACTATTCTCCAGCATGGGGTCTGGCATGGATTCACATGCTCATGAATATTCCCCATCGTCAGGCCGGGAATCCTCGGTATAGAAAAAAATCAGTATCAGTTTCGTTTCTGATCTGTCTTTCTCAGTAGTAACCAATCACTGGTCTCTGGGTCATACTGCCCCCAGCCAATGACTGCCCTCTCCCTAAGCCCCGCCCCTGGCAGCCATCCTCAGATTTTTACCGCACGTTCAAGTGTTGGGAGTCCTCGTGCTGTAGCTCTCGAGCTTTTGCTGTGTTTTTGTGCTTTTTTTAGGGGATTTTCTCATTTTTTCGGTTAAATAGAGCCTCAAGCTCCACCGTGTCTACATCCGATCAACGGGGATCTGTTTCGGAGTTTCTACGCCCCTCAAGGGTGAAGATTTCGTCGAGTTACGCTTTTGGAGGATTCCAGAAGTTCCGAGGCCTACCCCGGTCATTGCCCAGGAGAAAGGAAGCTCGACGCCCGGGAAGCTGTTCAGGACCTGCCCTGGATGCCAGCTTCAGAACGTTTTCAAGGAAGACGACATTCGTTATGCCTCTACTGTCTCCATGAGGACAAGACGCACAAGGAAAAGGACTGCGCGTTTTGTGGGAACATGTCGGAGCGGACCATGAAGGATCGCCACCTCCGTCTCGCCAACTGGCTGGAAGGGAAGAGCCCGTCAGGCGAGAAGAAGAAAAAGAAGTCTGAGCGGTCTTCTAAGTCCTGTGAGGGCGCCCCGGCTACGGGGGCCCAACAAAAGGCTAAGCACCGCGAGTCTGCGGGCAACGGGAGCGCCGAACGGTCGGGCTCCTTGGCTGCCAGGCAGGGCGCATCCTCCCCGGCGCCATCAACCACGAGCCAACGCTCTGGCTCAGGTAAGAGGAAGTCCGAGAACCCGGCGAAGCTTCTGGAGAGGCCCCGGTCGATCTCGAAGATTCCGGCAGAGGGGGAGCGAGGCTCGGACCCTCCCCCCCAAGGTGAAGGCCCCAGGCGTACAGAAGGTGACGTTGGCCTTAATTCACCCTGCTAAGACCTCGATTGAGGATGTCGCCGCGGCCCTAGCTCAACCTGTGTAGGCTACACCAGTGGAGGCGCCCTCAGGTACCAGAGTCTCCCTGCCACCGCGGAGGGAGTCGTCTTTCAGGCCCATCGAGAAGACCCCCACAAAGTCCTCGTTGGAAAGGGTGGGGGAGGGGCTGGTGGCCATCGTGGATACAGACACGACCTCTGAAGAGGAGCTCATCCAAGTCGTGGAAGAGGCCCAGCCCATCGGGAGGGATCCCGACGAGGGTGACGGTGTCGCAGACGAGGCTCCTCAAGAGCCCTCGCTCCCGTCGTTTCCGGCGCCGCAGGACACCTAGGCGGCCATTTTGTCAGCCATCCAGTCCTTATGCTCGGAGATAAGGACTAGGTTGCCCCTCCCCCCGACGGAGGTACCTGAGCCAGACCTGACGAGGGAACCGGAGCCAGGACCTTCGGAGAGCCCACCACTTAAGAGGAGGACGACGCATCCTAGGCCTCCTTTCCCGCCTCTGCGGCCTTCTCTGCCTTCCCCCCGGTCCACTACCCACGGGGATGATACAGGCATGGACACGACTACGACGAGTACGGATGACGACAGAGGCGACGACGGGACGTGTCCCCCGTCGCTCCCTGCCCGACGAGATTGGATCCTTCCATGCTATGATTTCCAGGGCATCCGAGCTCTTCCAGCTCTGCCCCGAAGAAAAGAAGGAAGGGTTACTTTACCAACGGCACGAGGCTAAAAGGAAGACGGTCCTCGCCGTACCGCTTCTTGAGGACATCTGGGATGAGGGGCTCTCCCGCCTCAAGAACCCTGCCACGGCTCCTGCGAAGAGGGACCGGTACGAGAAGAAGTACCGGATCCCCGACGCTGCCCCCTTGTACCTTAGGGCGCAACCTACCCCGGATTCGGACGTTTCGGCGGCGGCCAAGAAGAAAGCGGGGGGGGGGGGGCATCGGCCTCGACTTCAACCTCCCCGCCGGACGGCGAGGGTAGGAAGCTGGATACGATGGGACGACGGGTCATCTCATCTGCAGCGACGACCATCAAGGCGGCCAACGTCCTGGCCATCGTAGCCCACTACGACAGGGAGTTGTGGTTCAAGATCGCCCCTCTGTTGGACTTCCTTCCGGACGCCAAGAGGGCTGAGGCCCTGGAAATCTTGCAGGAAGTCCTCCCGTGGCCAGGAAGGAAAATCACGTCCCTCAACTGCTGTTGGAAGTAAGGGCGATGCTCAGGAAAGGTGCCATCGAGCTTGTTCCAAAGAGGCTTCGGGGCTCTGGAGTTTACTCAAGATACTTCCTCGTAAAGAAGAAGACAGGAGGATGGCGTCCCATCCTGGACCTGCAACGACTGAACAAATACATCAAGGCACAGAAGTTCCGGATGGTCACCCTCCAACCCGTGCTGGGACAGCTGGAGGAGGGCGATTTTCTGTCGTCGTTGGACTTGGAGGATGCATACTTCCACATCCCTATTCTAAAGAGACACCGAAAGTTCCTCAGGTTCGTGGTCAAAGGGCGGCACTTCCAGTTCAAGGCCCTCCCGTTCGGATTAAAATCGGCGCCCAGGGTGTTCACCAAGTGCCTTGCACCGGTGGCGACGCGGCTGCGCCTGCAGGGGATCCACGTCTACCCCTACCTGGATGACTGGCTCATACGGACAAGGACAAGGGAGCTGTCATGATGCCTACCTCTAAGGAGCCAGGCCGGGCCCAGCAACCCCAGAGGCAGACATAATTTTCCCCAGGGAAGTCTCAGCGGTCCCAAGTCGGGGCCCTTTGGACTCAGTCCTGGCGCCTTAGGCGCCAGGCTCATAGCGGACCCCAGTCCTGGCGCCTTAGGCGCCAGGCTGATAGAAGAGGATATGTGTTTAAGTGCTTGGGTGCACACTTACTTACCTGATGCAGACCTTGCTGCTTCATCCAGGCCCTCTTGAGGCCTGAATGGGACTATTTAACCTGTAGGACTACTTCACCACCCGGGTGTGGTCGGGGAAGGATACATACCTGATTGGTGGAAGGATACATACCAGGAACTTCTTCCAAGGCTATTTAAACCCCACCCGAACAGCCACACATGCTTCGCGTTGTTCTGCACCTAGCAGCTGGACGCTCACCGTGTCAGCTCCTGCATCCTGACTTCAGCCACGCCTGCCAGCACCCTGGAACACCTGCAAGGGGAGAAAGGAAGAGAATAGGAGAAGAAAAGCCCTTACCTGCTAAATCTGCATCCCGGAGTCATTTCTCCAACGGCCCTGAAAAGGAAGACATCATTTTAAAGGCATTTCGTTTCGATCGCTGCAGCGCTGCATTTTACTCACCTTTGCAAGGCGCTTCCATCTTCAGCAGCGATCTTCCGGATTCAGCTACGCCCCGGCGCCTAGAGGAAAAAAGACAAGAACAAAGGTGAGAGGGAGAAAAGGAATAAGGAAAGCTCAGTTTCCTTTTAAGTCTTACCTGTTGGATTATTCCCACTGCATTTCGGGTCCTGCCGCTTCCTGGCATCTCCGGACCCCGGCCCCTATGGGGAAAAAAGACAAAGACATTGAATGAGCGAATGCAAAGACATTACCTGAGCGCTCATCCAGAACTGTTTCACTTCGGGTCGGCGCCATATCTCCGGCACTCCGAACCCCGGCCCCTAAGGGGAAAAAGACGTAAGCATTAGCGCTTGCTGCAATTAGACAACGAACATTATTATTAAGCTTGAACTTTTGAACAGAACTTTTACAGCGCCTTACCTGAACAGTCAAGCTTACCTGAACTCCCATCAATCCTCAATCCAGTGAAGTAACTGGGTTTCAACGCGCCCCTGCATCAGAAGCAGGATGGAGAGCTCATCCTTCCAAACCCTAAGGTGAGGCTTCACGGGGAATCGTGGAGGAGGTATCGGGGAGGGTTGGAAGGGAGTGGGAGGCTTGAGCATTGTTCCACAGTTGGTAATACTCCCTTTTCATGTACAGGAGGGTATCCAACGAGCCAGGGAAGCCAGAATAGAGGGGCCCTTCCTGTCCATCTTCAGAGTTCTGCGCCTTCGACGCCGCGCCTCCGTGGGAACCAGGTGAGCGTTACAGGAGCTCGCCGTGGAACACACTGCGAAGACCGTCCAGCTGCTCACGGACCTGGGGTTCTCCATTAACTTTCCAAAATCCCACCTGGTCCTGTCGCAAGTAGCCGTGTTTCTGGGAGCTCAGCTCGACACAGTAGCGCGGCGGGCCTCACCGTCGCAGGAACGGATAAGGACCATCCTGGGAAAAGTGCAACGTCTGCTGGTCCCTCCTCGAAATGATGTCCTCCTGCATTTATCTGGTGCGCCACTGCAGACTTCGGATGCGGCCCTTGCAAGAATTCCTCGATGCCCACTGGATCCAGCCGACGGGCAGCTTCGAGGACAGGATCCCGCTCAATGAAGCATTCCGTCAGGCGATACGATGGTGGGGTATCCGCTCTCATCTGATGGCAGGAACAGGTTTCCTAGCCCTGGCCCACCAGGTGACGGTGACGACGGATGCCTCCCTGTAAGGTTGGGGAGCGCACACCGGGGGTCTCCACGCGAGAGGCCTTTGGCTCCCGGAGGAGAAGACACTCCACATCAACATCTTGGAGCTCCGTGCAGTGTTCTGGGCCCTCAGGTCCTTCCTTCCGTCCCTCAAGGGCAAGGTGGTGAGGATCTTCACCGACAACACCACCACAATGTTTTACCTTCAGAAGCAGGGCGGAACCAGATCCCCTGCCCTAACCAAGGAAGCCCAGGATCTGTGGCATTGGGCCGTCGCCCAAGGGATGTTTCTGGTACCCTTTCATCTGGCAGGGATAAAAAACACCATCGCCAACTCACTCAGCAGAGAGCTGCGCTCGTGCCACGAGTGGGAACTGCGCCAGGATCAAGTGGACCGACTCTTCCGACGATGGGGCGAACCCCAGATCGACCTCTTTGCGACGGCGGCGAACTCCAAGTGCCGGAGGTTCGCCAGCAGGTTTCCCCAACCGAGGAGCATGGGCAATGCTTTCTGGTTCCCCTGGGACGGCCTGTTCCTTTATGCGTTCCCGCTGCTGCTCTGGCTCGTCAACCAGCTCAAGAGCTCCCGGTGCAGGATGATCCTCGTCACGCCGGCATGGCCGAGGCAGATCTGGTTCCCGGACCTTCTGGACTTGTTAGCGTCCACACCAGTCAAGCTGCCGACGGACGCAGATCTTCTCTCCAGAGAAGGAGGCGCCATTCTTCATCACGAACCAGAGTCGCTGAATTTGCAGGCCTGGCTCCTGCAGCACTAGAGTGTGGAGGATACGACATCCCGGCCGACTGCAGAGAGGTTCTTGCGAAGGCCAGGGCATCCTCAACTCTTAAGTGCTACGGACACAAATGGAAGAGGTTCTCTGTCTGGTGTCGTGCACAGAAAATTAACCCTCTGCGGATTACGGCCCCTCAAGTACTGCCGTACCTATTGTCTTTGGCCAAGGCTGGCCTATTTCACGCTTCCATCAAGGTACATCTGGCTGCCGTCTCACGTTACACCAGAACTACAGGACGGGCGTCCTTGTGGTCTCATCGACTGATGAAGGAATTTATGAAAGGACTGTTCCGATCATTCCCGCTGGTGAAGGCCTCTGCCCCGGTGTGGGAGCTCAACGTGGTGCTAACTAGGCTCATGGGGGCCCCATTCGAGCCTATGCATTCAGTGCCGTTGAAGTTTCTGTCGTGGAAGACAGCATTCCTCGTGGCCATCACCTCTGCACGACGAGTGGGAGAGATCCAGGCCCTCTCTTGCAAGCCTCCATACTTGACTTTTCACGACACGAGGGTGGTGCTGAGGACGCACCCCTCCTTCATGCCCAAGGTGCCGTCGGATTTCCACCTCAACGAGCCCTTGGTGTTGCCAGTTTTCTTCCCGTCGCCTTTGTCGCCGGCTGAGAGGACTCTGCACTCGCTGGATGTAGCTAGAGCGCTGAAGTTCTACGTGGACCGCACGAAGAGTTTGCGGAAGACATCACAGCTGTTTGTGAACTTTGGACCTGTGAATCAAGGGAAGGCTCTCTCGAAGACTTCCATTTCCAGATGGCTCTCCGGCTGCATCATGCACTGTCACCGGTTGGCAAACCGACCGTTGCCAGGCCGTCCGAGGGCCCATTCGACCAGCGCGATCGCTGCTACTACGGCGTTCCTGTCTGGTGTGCCCCTGCTCGACATCTGCAGGGCTGCTACGTGAAGGTCGACGCACACCTTCACGAGATTCTACTGCGTCGACCGGGATTCCAGGGAGGAGTCCAGAGTCGGCCAGGCAGTGCTGCGCAACCTGTTCGCCTAAGGTGAGCCTGGTGAGGAGGTAAGAGTTGCTTAATGTTGAGTTGTTGTATTGCTTGATGTTGAGCCTTTTGCCACCCCCCGTGGTTGTGCATGTGTATATTGCTATGTATTCTTATATTCATGAGCATGTGAATCCATGCCAGACCCCATGCTGGAGAAGGAACAAGTTACTTACCTGTAACTGTTGTTCTCCAGCATGGGTCTGGCATGGATTCACATGCGAACCCTCCCGCCTACCCCTCTGCGGCTCTTCACTTGGTCATACTGCCACTTCACGTGCTACCAAATCTGAGGATGGCTGCCAGGGGCGGGGCTTAGGGAGAAGGCAGTCATTGGCTGGGGGCAGTATGACCCAGAGACCAGTGATTGGTTACTACTGAGAAAGACAGATCAGAAACAAAACTGATACTGATTTTTTTCTATACCGAGGATTCCCGGCCTGACGACGGGGAATATTCATGAGCATGTGAATCCATGCCAGACCCATGCTGGAGAACAACAGTTACAGGTAAGTAACTTGTGCCTTATGAGGGGAATTCTGACATGTAATGTTATCTCAGTCAGTGCTTCTACCTGCAGGGCAGAATGGGTGAAATCCCATGACGCTGCCTAGCTTGTAATGATGTCCAATGTACTTTGTACTGGTAGTAGCCCATGTCTGAAATCCTTTCTTGAAAGACTGCCTCATTAGGTGCCACATCCGGAGATACTGGTTCATGGAATGGTAAAAGCACACAGACGATTGCACACCTGCAACAAACATCCTTGTAGTGAACATGCTTCTGATACTGTTATAGACCAAACCTCTTAAAGCCCTTATGTTACCCCTGGTTGCAACCATTCTAGTTCTGTTTTGGAATGAAAAAAAACTGTGTTAGTACTAGGAGGATTATTTTATGATCATCTTGGTGGCAGCTCGTCTGAATTAGTAAACATGCAAAGATGACCTTCCATCAATGATGGAACTTCACAGTCCTACTGTAACTACTAATAAGTTGATTTCTACGAGTCTCTTTAATCAGCCCTCTAAATTGCCAGTGCTTTAGCGCCATATGGATTGCACCACTGTCAAATGATGTTAAGGGAGAGGATGGGGACCAGTATAATCCTATACATCTGTATCCCACGCCTAACTAAAAAGCAGTTTCATCTCCCTGTGCCTCACCTTTTTAAATATAAATGTCGTATATGTGTGTGTGTATATGTATGTATATGTATGCATATATATATTTCTGATGTTTGTTAATCTGCTTAGAATCACATGCTGTGGATAGGTCCGACATCCAGTGGTCACTGCGAAGTATTGCATTTTGTTTTTCGTAGTCGAAAAAGGGGACGTCGACAAGGCGTGTCTGTAACACTATCCCTATAGTGACGTGCGTTGTACCCACAATCGCTCACGCGTCGAGGTCCCTCAGATTGTTTTTTTCCGCCCAGCTTCTGGTCGCCTTACGCGGAGCTCCTAGAGAGACATTGCAAATACTTACTACGGACCTCGGTCCTTAATTATACTTATTATATTGTTAAAGATCCCTCCCCTCGACGTTAGCTGTGAAGCTGTTTCTCCGGCCAGCAAGTTTTCGACGGAGGGGAAGAGACGGAAGAGATCCTTCGGCGCTGCCGAACACATGGCCTGGCCTCGCCGGCCAACATACAGTAGGGAGAGTGGGGGTTCGAACTTTTATCTTCTCTTTGAGAATGTCTTTCTTTTTCCCTATCTTTCCTTTGGGGTTGTTATCACCAGTTATTATTGTAGGGGCAAATACACTTGAAAGGACAAACACAAGCTCTGTAATCGTTGCTTGCCCCTCGATCATAAGGAGGACAGCTGCGCGGCCTGTAAGCTCTTGAAACCAAGAACTCTTAAAGAACGAAAAGTTAAGAGGTGGGCGGACTACGCTATGTCGAAGTCAGTTTCCTCACCCGCCGCCGCTGTTACAGAAAGTGACGAGAAGGGTGATAACTCGACGTCCGTTACGGAAGTCATTAACCCCCAGAAGGAGCGCTCGCGCTCCTCGACGTCCGTCTCCGGCCCCGACAGGCTCGGCTCACGCCCTGCTTATGGGGATGAACACCCCGGCGACAAGGGCGCACATAGACCCCATAGGCCTAAGCACACAACCCACGGCTCTTCTTCGTCGAAGACGAAGGATCCATCAGCGCCGAAGGGGACGCAGGGCACTCCGGCGTCTACCTCAGACCGTAAGGGTCTCAAGCCCCACCCGCAAACGCAGCCGCGACCAGCGATTGGGCTTTCATCAAACACGGGCACTATCTGAAAATCATCCAACGTCACGCTCCGGAGAGCGGCCGTCGAGGAACAACGCGTAACGCAGGCAACGTCGACACTAGAGCCCTCTACTGACAAACTCGTTGTCGAGAGCCTGGCAAGAATTGTTTCCGAAGACAAACGGAAGCGGACGACGAAACAAACGTCGAATACCGCACAAAAAGCTATGGAAACGCCGAAAAAGCGCAAGAGTAGCCAGGAACTGCCCCCTTCATCTAAGGGCACTTCTGAACTACCGGAGGGCTTTTCAGAGGGCGACGGAAACCTTTCTTCGACGTTGTGGGAGCGTTCTAAGCGTTTTGAAGGTGAAGACACTGATTTCCCCCCTCTAGACTATTCAGGGGTCCCCCATGAGACCATTGAAAGACTCCATTCTTGTATGGAGAAAATGGAAAGGTTTTTGGGAAGCCAAAACCCACCCACACCCAAAAGACCAAGAGAATGGCCCCAGGATGACCCTAGGGTCAAGATTCCTAGGCTGTTTCCCCCTTCTACAGACGTATATGACCTCACTGAAGAGGAGCAATACCTCCAGGAAGATGAGGAGTGTTTGGGTGGAGAGGAAGAACATGAGGAAGAGGGGTTTGAAGAAGATCCTTACACTAGTGCAGGAGCTTTTGAAGAAGATACAGCTACCTCGCAGCCCTGGCAATCCCCATCAGTGCAGCCTTGGCAATCCCCATCAGTGCACTCAGACCCTGATGTCTTTCACCCTTCTCCTCCCAAGGATTCACCTATTGGAAACACCTCTCCCATAGATGACCAACCTTCACTTAATGCACTATTGCGCAAGGCAGCAGCGCATTTTGAAACAGACACAGGGGAGACTTTTCCTGACATAGACTTTGTAGAGAAAGTTATTAAAGAAAAAGCCCCTGTTAGTCAGTCTATTCCGCTCCTGGCTTCTATAAAGAGAAGAATAACTCCTTCCCTTTCCAATCCTGCCTTAGTCAGAGGGGTCAACCCTCGGATAGAAAAGTTCTTCAGCCCTTCGTCCTCTGACCCTTTGTACATCAGAGGACATTCTATTCCGGACTCCCTCGTAGTTACTAATACAAGAAAAAGAGCGGGGGTACCACTATCCACTAGTGAGGCACCACCTGACAAAGAGGGCAAGAAGCTCTATGCACTTGGGAAGAGAATCACGACCTCCGCCGCCTTCTCAACTAGGATTGCAAATAACAATTCCCTACTAGCTAGCTACGCAGATGCACAGTGGAGCAAGCTGCGCAGCGAAGCAGAGGACGCACCAGAACCCCTGCGTTCACGCCTGTTAGCTTTAATCTCAGAGGGAACTCTTGTAAACCAGGGCATCGTAAAGAACTCCTTAGATGCCGCAGAGACGGCTGGCCGTTCCCTGGTTCAGGGAATACTTCTCAAACGCCGTGTCTGGCTGCGCAATTCGGGATTTAAGCCGGAAACCCAGGCTTCCCTGATAAATAAGCCCATAGAACAAACATATCTGTTTGGGAAAGCAGTTGATGAGGCCCTAGAACATGTGAAGAAAGAGTTTGATACCATCAAGACTCTTGACCAAATTTCTAGGCCCCCTAACAGACGCAGCTATGGCAACAGACGCTCCTTTCGTGGCCAACGCCAGCAGCAAAACCAACAGCAATTTTACTCTGCTACCAACTGGCCCTCTAACCAGGGTAACAACACCCAGTTCAGTCAAAGAGGCCAACGCCGTGGCAAAGGAAGAGGTCGCGGCTCCAGCCCCAAAGGTTCCACGCCCAATACCAACAAATGACCCGAAGATTCGGGTCCCCTCCCATGCATCACCGGTCGGGGGCCGGCTAACATCGTTCCTTTCAGCATGGGAGGGAATATCGTCAGACCGCTGGGTATTATCCACCATAGCCCACGGATACTGCATCGAATTCAACGGTTCCCCGAAGTACAGACCCCCACGGAACCGACGCATGACACCGGAACACCTCACCATTCTTCTTCAAGAAGTAGAAGAGCTACTGAAAAAAGAGGCTATAGAGGCTGTCCCCCGATCTCAGGTAACAGAAGGTATTTATTCAGTGTACTTCCTTGTACCCAAAAAGGACTTAACCATGCGCCCTGTATTAGATCTGCGCCCAGCGAACAAGTTTGTCAAACCCCAAAAGTTTCGTATGGTGACCTTGCAGGAAGTAATCCCACTGTTATCACAAGGGGATTACATGACAACACTAGGCATGAAAGATGCATACTTTCATATTTTAATGTTGCCAGCGCACAGAAAATACCTCAGGTTCAAGATAGAGAACAAACACTACCAGTTCAGAGTACTACCCTTCGGGATAGCATCTGCACCAAGGCTATTCACGAAAGTACTGGCAGTGGCAGCGGCCCACCTGCGCAGGTTATCTATCCCGGTATACCCTTACCTCGACGACTGTCTCATAACAGGGGATTCTTACGAAACATGCTTCTCCAATACCCAAAAGACCGTAGACCTTTTGTCCCAACTGGGCTTCTCCATCAACGAAAAGAAGTCCAGCTTAGACCCCAGCCAAATCAAACAATTCCTAGGGGCTCTAATTCGAACAAAGGACGGCCTCGTCTTCCCCTCCAACGAGAGGGTCCAAAACATGCTGTTTCAGATCCCCCATTATGTGGCAGGTCGAGAGGTGACGGTACGCAAAGCAATGCGCTTGCTAGGGATGATGGCGTCATGTATTTATTTGGTACCTCACGCGCGCCTGCGCATGCGACCAATGCAAGAGTGGCTCTACAGCCAGTGGTGTCAGGCCAGCGGACAATGGGACGATCTAGTGGTGGTCTCGCAGGCCTTGGTTCTCTCGCTACGGTGGTGGACAAAAGAAAACCTGTTATTAGGGAAAACTTTTGCCACACCCGCAGTGGAAGCCACTCCAACCACAGACTCATCTCTTACAGGATGGGGGGGCTCACCTATCCCATCAGACTGCTCACGGAGCGTGGACTCCGAGCTTAGCATCCAAGCATATAAACCTGCTGGAACTACTAGCGGTGTTCAAAGCACTGAAAGCCTTTCAGGAACACCTACAAGGAAAGACAGTGATGTTCCTCACAGACAGCACCACAGCCATGTACTACCTCAACAAGCAAGGGGGCACTCACTCTCCAGGACTGTCCATGCTGTCCCAGAATATATGGAAGTGGGCTCTCAAACACATGTTCCTACTATCACAACATGTACCAGGGGAACTCAATCTGCTAGCAGACAAACTCAGCAGAGACTTCCCCCTGCCCGAAGAGTACGAATGGCAATTGCACGAAGACATCGTCTTAGACGTCTTCACGCAATGGGGGTTCCCGGAAATAGACCTGTTCGCAACTCTGGAGAACTCACAATGCCAAAGTTACACCTCCAGGTACCCCCAGAACCAGTCCAAGGGGAACGGTCTGTCGATTCAATGGTCAGGGAAATTTGTTTACGCCTTTCCCCCGACTCTCAACAAAGTGGTGCACAAGATGCACCAGGAGCAGGTTACCATGATACTAGTGGCTCCAATGTGGGCCCGGCAGCCATGGCTCGCTCACTTGATGGAGATGTCCTTATCTCCCCCAGTGAAACTTCCCTGCCCGTACAACATGCTGTCACAGGACAAGGGCAGGAAACTGCATCCATGCCCTCAGACCATGAACTTAGCAGCCTGGCTCCTGAGATCATAGAATTTGGACATTTACAACTCCCGCAGAGATGTATGGACATCCTCAGGGAAGCCAGAAAACCTAATACTCGCCACTGCTATTCTAGCAAGTGGAAAAGATTTGTCATCTGGTGTAGAGGTAAGAGCATCAACCCGGTTTACTGCTCTCCCACTAACATTGTTCTGTACTTGACCCATTTACTGGATTCAGGTCTAGTCTTCAATTCCATTAAAGTCCACCTAGCGGCACTTTCTGCATACACCACTTCCCAACTTAAAGTGTCGTGGTGGAAGATACCAGTTATCAAGGCCTTCATGGAGGGGGTAAAGAGAATACACTCTCCGATAGCTAACCCAGCTCCCGGATGGGACTTAAATGTGGTACTTTCTAGACTCATGGGCCCTCCTTTCGAACCCATGCACAAGGCAACTCTTCAAGACCTCACTCTTAAGACTGCTTTCCTAATAGCTATCACCTCCATTAGGAGAGTAAGTGAACTACAGGCTCTTTCTGTACTAGACCCCTTCGTAACAGTTCACAAGGATAAGGTGGTTCTACGCACACACCCAAGGTTTGCACCAAAATTCATCTAGAAATTTCATGTAAACCAGTCAATAGAACTACCAACGTTCTTTCAAAACCCTTCCAGCTTGGGAGAAAAAAGTCTGCATACACTAGATGTACGCAGAGCTGTCATGTTCTACATGGAAAGAACCAGACCACTGAGAAAGACTAATCAGTTCTTTGTCTCTGTGGCAGCAGGAAGAGAAGGAGATGCAGTTTCAAAGTCCACTATATCTAGATGGATTGTTCAATGCATCACTCTCTGTTACACTCTTGCTAAGAGAGAACTACCCTTCAAGCCAAGAGCACATTCCACTCGAGGCACTGGGGCTTCCATAACGTTCATTGCAAATGTTCCCCTTGAGTCCATATGCAAAGCGGCTACCTGGAGTTCTGTGCACACCTTTACAAAACACTACTGTCTAGATGCACACTCAAGATCTGACTCCCAGGTGGGACAGGCAGTATTAAGACATCTTTTCTCTACTGTTCCTTCTCATAACCCACCGCCAACTCTGGGTACTGCTCGCTAGTCTATGCACAGCATGTGATTCTAAGCAGATTAACAAACATCAGAAGACAATGCATTACTTACCGTAAAAGCATTTCTGATGGTTGTATCTGCTTAGATTCACATGCGCCCACCCTTCCTCCCCGCTCGGATGGAAGGAACATAGACATCCTTTTCTATATTTCTCTCTTTTCTGTACTCACTCACGTCTAGAAGGCTCCCTCAGGGCAGAAAAATACAAACAGAGGGACCTCGACACGTGAGGGATTGTGGGTACAACGCACGTCACTATAGGGATAGTGTTACAGACACGCCTTGTCGACGTCCCCTTTTTCGACTACGAAAAACAAAATGCAATACTCTGCAGTGACCACTGGGTGTCGGACCTATGCACAGCATGTGAATCTAAGCAGATACAACCATCAGAAATGCTTTTACGGTAAGTAATGCATTGTCATATATATATATATATATATTTCTGAGGCTTGTGGAATCTGCTTAGATCACATGCTGTGCATAGGCCGACATCTAGTGGAAGCTGCGGAGTATTACAGTTTGTTTTTCGAAAATCGAAAATGGGCGTCGACACAGGCGTGCCAGTAATACTATCCCTAGTGTGACGTCCACTGTACCCAAGATCCCTCACGCGTCTAGGATCCTCAGATTGTTTTTTTCCGCCATACTGGTCAGAAGCATCTTGCGGAGTTCCCTGGCCTTAGCCATACTTTTGCTGTTATTATAATTATAATTCTTATTCATTCCCTTCCCCACCCCAACGTCGACCCTCGACCTCGACGACGGCTGGAGAAGTCATCGACCGTCGACTGCTGCACGACGGATCTGGGCCTCGGAAGGCCGCTGGCCTCGGCCCGGGCCTAGTAGGCCGCTGGCCTCGGCCCTTACAAGTAGGGAGAGTGGGGGGTGGTACATACTCTTCACTCTTGATATATAGTTACATTTTATATATTCCTACACTTAGCAGCCCGCTGCCTTAAGGTGCGTATGGAGGGTACCCCTTTTCAATTCTGCCCCAAGTGCAATCGCAAATACCCTTGGGTCGACAGGCACGCCACGTGCAATCTCTGCTTGCCAAGGGATCACCCCGAAGCGAACTGCAGAGCGTGTAGTAGGTTTAAACCTAAGACACTTAAGGACCGTTCGACAAAGCGTTGGGCCCACCACGCCAGGCAGGAGGCCATGGCAGCGGAGGGCGCCTTCAGCGATGCCAGCGACGCCGTACTTTCGGACGGCGAGGGCATTACGGCGTCGAAAGACAGCCGGCGAGCGCAGGTCCCCGACCTCGGAAGGTTGTCCGGCAGGGCGGCTATGGGGAAGACCCCCGGCGACGCAAGCGCTACACACCTAACACACACTAAACACACTAAGACCAACCGGACCTCGACGACGTCGACTTCACGGAAAGAGGCACAAAAAGAACGGTCCGACTCGGTGTCCTCTGGGCGCTCTCGATCGAGATCACCTCACGACGCAAGGCAATCATCCACTCTTGCCAAGAGTGCCTCGCTACACACATTAACGGAAGTTCGATCGTCGGGAGACGAAGACGACTTCCACCCCCAGGCCGCGCTCCAAGATACCGAGACCGCGGTTAACACCAGTGAGGCCCCACGAAAGCACACAGATACCTCTCCAGACCCTCGGCGCCAGGCGTCGAAAGTCTCTGGGGCCTCCAAGGGACAGGGAAAACATTTTTCCACGCACGGGGAGGGGGGGAAACAGCGGAAAGCACAGCCTTCCACTCCTGTAAAGCCATCCTCTCACCCTAGGCAGACAAGCAAACACAAGTCTACCCTTGAAAAGTCCCATAAATCATCACCTACTAAAGTAATACCCTGTTCCAGGGAATGGTCCAGTGAAGACATAGACAGGGCTATGTCTAGGATGTCTTCCTTGGCTGATTTTTATGATAAGAACCCAGAACATTTTCTTTCATATAACCCTCAAGGGGCCACACCCTCAGGCTCCTCCGATCCTATCCCGCTAAGTAAAAAGCCCCGGTTCGAAAGACCTGAACCCTTCGAGGTTCAGCCTTACTCCATTCCATATTCTACTCCACTCCCCAGTTACCAGGGACAAGTTTTCCCTGTAGAGGACCAGGAGTTTGAATTTATGGAAGAACAAACCGGGACAGATTACCTTGCAGAGGATGAGGACCTGGAGGAGGGAGAAAATGAGCAGGAAATTTACAGAGTAGATTCCCCAGTACAAAGCGAAGCCCCAGTTACCGACTCTCCAGTTGATAACCAGCCCCTCCTCAACGAGGTTCTCGCTCGAGCAGCGGAACATTTCCACATCGACACCCACGGTGTACAGGAGGAAAGGGACTTCGCAGAGGAGTTTGTAGGAGAAAGGAGACCGGTCGCTCAGACCATCCCTATCCTCAAGTCCATCCAACGAAGAATAGATCCTTCCCTGGTGAATCCTAACCTCACCAGAGCTGTCAACCCCAGAATTGAAAAGATTTTCCGGGCAGCCCAGTCTGACCCTCTGTATATAAGGGGACATCTTAAACCAGATTCCCTAGTGGTTACCAACACTAGAAAAAGGGCTGGCACGCCCTTATCTTCATCAGAAGCTCCTCCCGACAAGGAGAGCAAAAAACTTTACGGGTTTGGCAGGAAGGTAGCCTCAACGTCCGCCTACCAAGCAAGGATTGCGAATTCCACCACCCTGTTGGCTAGTTACAATTGCCATCAATGGGAAGAAGTCGCGGCGCTCATTGCCTCTGCTCCAGAACCGTTAAAGGGCCAGCTGGCTCGGATCTCGGCAGAGGGGAGAGCCGTGTCTGGTTGCATTTTAAAAGCAACTTTCGACGCCGCTGACAACGCAGGGAGATTGATAGCAGAGGGTACTGTTATCAAGAGACATGCGTGGTTACGGCAGTCGGGATTCAAGACAGAAACCCAGGCTTCTTTAATAGACAAGCCAGTGGAACCCGACCTATTGTTTGGGAAAGCGGTCGAAGACGCACTTAAAAATGCCAAAGATGAATATGAGACTCTCAAATCCCTTGGCCAGCTTACCAACAAACCCCCTAACCAGAGGGGGAACAGTAATTTTCGTCGCCCACGCGGCCAAAATTCACAAAGAGGCAACTATGCCCAGGGACAAGGGTACACAATGGAATAACAACCAGCAGTCTACCCAGAGTTACGGCAGGGGTAACAAGAGAGGTCGTGGAAGAGGCAGAGGCAGCCCCAACAAGGGAGGTGGCACGCCTCCACCAAAACAGTGACGCTCAGTTCAGGGTCCCTTGTCACGCAACCCCAGTAGGGGGACGCATTTCCACCTTCACCCAAGCTTGGGAAGGGATCACCTCAGACAGATGGGTGCTGTCAACAGTATCCGCAGGATATTGTATAGAACTACTGCAGCGTCCCCGGAACCATCCTCCACGACAAAGAGTGCACTCCCTAGAGCATCAAAGGATCCTTCTCGAGGAGATCGCCATTCTGCTAGAAAAGGACGCGATAGAACTCGTCCCAGGACACCAGGTAAACAAGGGTATCTATTCAACTTACTTCCTTGTGCCAAAGAAAGATTTGACAATGCGCCCAGTATTGGACTTACGGCCTGCCAACAAGTATGTCAAGCCCCAAAAATTCCGTATGACCACGCTACAAGAGGTAATCCCCCTCCTAAAAAAGGGGGATTACATGGCAACCTTGGATATGAAAGATGCTTATTTTCATATTTCCATGCTCCCAGCGCACAGAAAGTACTTACGCTTCAAGGTGGACAGTCGCCACTACCAATTCAAGGTACTGCCCTTCGGGATAGCTTCAGCACCAAGGGTATTCACCAAGGTACTGGCGGTGGCAGCTGCACACCTACGCAGGGAGGCAATCCCAGTGTACCCTTATCTGGACGACTGGCTCATAACGGGGGAAACCCCAGGAATTTGCAGGTCAAACATTCAGAGGACTATCGACCTCCTCCACGAATTAGGCTTCTCTATCAACGAGAAAAAGTCAAGTCTGGTGCCAAGCACCTCAAAACAGTTTCTAGGAGCTATCCTAGATACTCAGAAAGGATTGACCTTCCCTTCGGAAGAGAGAATTCGGAATATACTTCGGCAAATTCCGCATTATCAGTCAGGTCAACAGATAACAGTACGCAAAGCTATGCGGTTACTGGGCATGATGGCGTCATGCATTTACCTGGTCCCCCACGCGCGTCTGCGCATGCGTCCCATGCAAGAATGGTTGGCGAAACAGTGGTCTCAGACAAGTGGTCAGTGGGACGATCTAGTGGTCGTTTCGCCAACACTCGTACAGAGCCTACACTGGTGGACAAGAGAGAATCTCGCAAAGGGGAAACCCTTTTACGATCCCGAAGTACAAGCCGTGGTGACTACAGATGCATGCCTGACTGGGTGGGGAGCTCACCATCTCCACCACACAGCTCAGGGTCTCTGGTCTCACTCAGTAGCCAAGAACCACATCAATCTGCTAGAGCTTCTGGCAGTATTCCGAGCGCTAAAGGCGTTCGAGCCCCATCTACTGAACTTGTCGGTGCAGATCAGGACGGACAGCACGACAGCCATGTTCTATCTGAACAAGCAAGGGGGGACTCGTTCGCCAAATCTGTCCAAGCTTGCCCAGAAAATATGGATATGGGCACTCAGACGGAACATCTTCCCGTCATCGCAACATGTTCCAGGGGAGCTCAATTCCCTAGCGGATGCTCTAAGCAGAGACTCCCTCCCAGAAGAACACGAATGGGTCCTTCACAGAAACGTAGTAGAAGATCTCTTCTCTCAGTGGGGTTTCCCCACTATAGACCTATTCGCCACAAGCGAAAACAAACAATGCCCAGGATTTGCATCCAGGTTCCCCCAGCCAGACTCCCAAGGGAATGCCCTGTGGATGAACTGGTCAGGGATGTTTGCGTACGCTTTTCCACCAACTCCTCTCATCAGGAAAGTGGTGTACAAAATGAACAAGGAATCGATGACGCTCATCCTAGTTGCTCCCATGTGGGCGAGACAACCATGGTTTCCACACCTACGCAGGATGGCGGTGTGCGAGCCCATCAGACTCCCAGCCTGGTACAACCTACTGTCCCAGCAACAGGGTCAAACAGTGCATCAGGAACCCAACTCTATGAACCTAGCAGCATGGCTCCTGAAGTCATAGAGTTTGGACATCTCAAATTACCACAGAGGTGTATGGACATTCTAAAAGAGTCCAGGAAACCAAATACAAGGCACTGTTACTTTGATAAGTGGAAAAGATTCGTTATCTGGTGCCAGAATAAACAAATCAACCCGGTTGATTGCACTCCTTCCAACGTTGTGACATACATGCTCCACCTGCTGGATGCAGGGTTGGTTTTTAACTCGCTGAAAGTACACCTGGCAGCCCTCTCGGCTTACACCACATCCCATAACAAGGTCTCGTGGTGGAAAGTACCAGTGGTTAAAGCCTTCATGGAAGGAGTAAAGAGACTTCACCCTCCTATTTCGAACCCACCGCCAGGATGGGACCTCAACGTGGTGCTAGCTAAGCTCATGGGACCCCCATTCGAACCCATGCATAAAAGTAGTCTCAAACACCTGACTTATAAAACGGCCTTCTTAGTAGCCATTACCTCCATAAGAAGGGTCAGTGAAATTCAGGCTCTGTCAGTGCAGGATCCTTTCTTTACTATCCACAAGGACAAACTGGTTTAACGCACACACCCTAGGTTCTCACCTAAATTCATATCCAAGTTCCATGTAAACCAGTCCATCGAGCTTCCGGCTTTCTTCCAAAACCCGCAAAGCTCGGCTGAGGTGAAACTACACACCCTAGATGTGCGTAGGGCGGTCCTATACTATGTAAATAAAACCAGACCGCTAAGGAAAACAGATCAACTGTTTGTCTCCGTAGCTACAGGCAGAGAGGGGGATCGCGTCTCTAAGGGCGCTATCTCGAAGTGGATTATCAACTGTATACAGCTGTGTTACTCTCTTTCTGAAAAGACTCTGCCTTTTACGCCAAGGGCCCACTCTACTAGAGGCATCGGTGCCACTCTGGCTTTCATTGCAAATGTTCCCCTCGACACCATTTGCAAAGCAGCTACTTGGAGCTCTATTCACACTTTTACTCAGCATTACTGCATTGACACTCATTCCAAGACAGATACACAAGTGGGACAAGCGGTTCTAAGACACCTGTTTGCTCATGACCCTTCTCACATCCCACCTCCTTCTTCTGGTACTGCTCGCTAATCTATGCACAGCATGTGATCTAAGCAGATTCCACAAGCCTCAGAAGGGATACATTACTCACCGTAATCGTATTTCTGATGCTTGTATCTGCTTAGATTCACATGCGACCCACCCTTCCTCCCCTCCGAGAGAAGGCGCATGATTGCTTGTAGTCTTACCTTTCTGTCTATCTGCTTGGATTATCTGTACTCACGCTACTCCTCATGCTTCCTCATGTCAGAAAAAATACAATCTGAGGATCCTAGACGCGTGAGGGATCTTGGGTACAGTGGACGTCACACTAGGGATAGTATTACTGGCACGCATGTGTCGACGCCCATTTTCGATTTTCGAAAAACAAACTGTAATACTCCGCAGCTTCCACTAGATGTCGGCCTATGCACAGCATGTGAATCTAAGCAGATACAAGCATCAGAAATACGATTACGGTGAGTAATGTATCCCATATATATGTTGCTCACTGTACAAAACCACGTGTTTGAGATGCTCCCCCTGCAATAAATGTTCTTTATGAAACACTGCCCTCCTTATTTGAGCCAAGACTGCACTATATCAAATGACCCAAAAAAAAAAATATATATATATATATGAAGATGTTGCAGTAACTGTTGTGTCAGCAATCACATACACATTTGTAAAGCCTGCTATTAGCACTGTCTCTGTTTAGCCAGTAAATATACCATGCGCGTAATGATTACCTGCAGGCTTTTCTTGAATTACACCCCTTTGCTCTTATAATGAATACACATTGCTCATATTAAAGGCGGACCCTTCTTTGAAATTCCAAATAACCCAGCTCATGAAGAGGTTTTTCTTTGTTTACCAATCATCATTTTATGGCAGTTTAAAACGTTAGAACGCCAACTTTCCCAAGATTGTTAGTGCATTTTTGCGTATGTGTGTGTAGGGCCATTTAGACTTTTTCTTTGACTTACCCCCCAAAAAAATACCCTCAACTCCAACATCCCAACTAATTACCGACCCATCACAACTGTTCCTTTTCTCCTAAAAATACTAGACCAGAGTTGCATATCTCCAAATTCAGAAATATCTGGAAGATAACATTCTGGGTCTCAGGCAATCGGGCTTCCGCCCGAAACACGGGACAGAAAGAGCCCTATTAGACTTAAGAGTACAAATGGACGACCTGAAAGATAATGGGAAGCTAGCCTTGCTCCTCCTTTTGGATCTCTCGTCTGCCTTTGACTTGGTAGACCACAATATCCTCTGCAACCATCTCCGTTCAATCGCTCACATCTCTCCCAATGCCACCCTCCGGATAAGGTCCTTCCTTTCCGAAAGAACAATGAGGGTCTTCTCACCCAAGGCAGAGGCACCACCCACCCCGGTCACATGTGGAGTACCGCAAGGTTCTTGCGTGTCTCCCTCTTTGTACTACATATTTACAAAGCTACTGTTTGACCGTCTTGATGGCATGGGCGTCACCGACACCAACTATGCAGATGACACCCAGGTCCTCATACCTATCACAGGTGATCATGCCACTGACACCCAAACACTCAATACCATTTACCATACCATACAGGTCTGGATGGCACATCACAGATTGTGTCTCAATGACGACAAGACCGATTTGCTTCTCATAGGATCACAACTCAAGCTTGCCAAACTTGGCACTGCATTTCAATCCTTTGACATTGACGGAAACATTATCCAAGTGTCCAATCAGGTAAAAACATTGGGGTTATACTTGGACTCCTCCCTCACCCTAGCAAAACAAGTGAATGCCACCGCCTCAGCTGCCTCATACACATGCAACCTCATCAATTCCTGCAGACCCTTTCTCTCTCTCGACAGCAGCATCACGCTGGCCAGAGCATTGGTCCATACCTACTTATACTGCTGCAATGCCCTATACTCCGGCACCTCAACATACAACATTCATAAACTCTAGGTGCTTCAAAATAACGCCATCATAGCAGCTTTAAACATCCCCAGATCAGCACCCATCTCAGCAACTATGCTGACACTTCATTGGGTACCCATCCAAGAACGGATCTGGTTCAAAACGCTCACGCTGACGCGCAAGTGTATTCACAGGGTTTCCCCGGCCTACCTGGCTGACAGAATCACCAAACCCCAGTCCACCAGGCCCACAAGAGCAGCCTACAAGAACTGCCTTGTTGCCCCCAAATACAAGCTTCAAAGAGCTGGGGGCAGCAGCTTCCCCACAGTGGCCAGCAAACTCTGGAATGCCCTACCAACCCATCAGAGAATGCAGGAATCATTCTGGAATTTCTGTAAGCAGCTCAAAACCCACCTGTGTAGAGGTAAGAGCATCAACCCGGTTTACTGCTCTCCCACTAACATTGTTCTGTACTTGACCCATTTACTGGATTCAGGTCTAGTCTTCAATTCCATTAAAGTCCACCTAGCGGCACTTTCTGCATACACCACTTCCCAACTTAAAGTGTCGTGGTGGAAGATACCAGTTATCAAGGCCTTCATGGAGGGGGTAAAGAGAATACACCCTCCGATAGCTAACCCAGCTCCCGGATGGGACTTAAATGTGGTACTTTCTAGACTCATGGGCCCTCCTTTCGAACCCATGCACAAGGCAACTCTTAAAGACCTCACTCTTAAGACTGCTTTCCTAATAGCTAACACCTCCATTAGGAGAGTAAGTGAACTACAGGCTCTTTCTGTACTAGACCCCTTCGTAACAGTTCACAAGGATAAGGTGGTTCTACGCACACACCCAAGGTTTGCACCAAAATTCATCTCGAAATTTCATGTAAACCAGTCAATAGAACTACCAATGTTCTTTCAAAACCCTTCCAGCTTGGGAGAAAAAAGTGTGCATACACTAGATGTACGCAGAGCTGTCATGTTCTACATGGAAAGAACCAGACCACTGAGAAAGACTAATCAGTTCTTTGTCTCTGTGGCATATTTACAAAGCTACTGTTTGACCGTCTTGATGGCATGGGCGTCACCGACACCAACCATGCAGATGACACCCAGGTCCTCATACCTATCACAGGTGATCATGCCACTGACACCCAAACACTCAACACCATTTACCATACCATACAGGTCTGGATGGCACATCACAGATTGTGTCTCAATGACGACAAGACCGATTTGCTTCTCATAGGATCACAACTCAAGCTTGCCAAACTTGGCACTGCATTTCAATCCTTTGACATTGACGGAAACATTATCCAAGTGTCCAATCAGGTAAAAACATTGGGGTTATACTTGGACTCCTCCCTCACCCTAGCAAAACAAGTGAATGCCACCGCCTCAGCTGCCTCATATACATGCAACCTCATCAATTCCTGCAGACCCTTTCTCTCTCTCGACAGCAGCATCACGCTGGCCAGAGCATTGGTCCGGCACCTCAACATACAACATTCATAAACTCTAGGTGCTTCAAAATAACGCCATCATAGCAGCTTTAAACATCCCCAGATCAGCACCCATCTCAGCAACTATGCTGACACTTCATTGGGTACCCATCCAAGAACGGATCTGGTTCAAAACGCTCACGCTGACGCGCAAGTGTATTCACAGGGTTTCCCCGGCCTACCTGGCTGACAGAATCACCAAACCCCAGTCCACCAGGCCCACAAGAGCAGCCTACAAGAACTGCCTCGTTGCCCCCAATACAAGCTTCAAAGAGCTGGGGGCAGCAGCTTCCCCACAGTGGCCAGCAAACTCTGGAATGCCCTACCAACCCATCAGAGAATGCAGGAATCATTCTGGAATTTCTGTAAGCAGCTCAAAACCCACCTGTTCACACACAAACTGCACTTCTAAAACACACACAGATCCAACACATGTAAATAACTGCTGAAACCTTTGCATAACTGTATCTACATAACTGTATATTAATAACTATGAAAATGTTCAAAATGACAAAATGTATAATTGTAAATATATCTGTACAAATGTAACCAATGCAATAAATGTATAATTCGAGGGGATTGTGTCCTCCGACGAATTCCACATCTATGACCGTAATGACCACCGCTGTGCTGCTTTGGAAATTTTCTCAGCGTAGGCGTCCTGCGTCGATGATGTTGATACGTTGTCCCTCGAGGCCCTCCGTCGAGGGTCGACGTCACCGGATGTTATATATAGGACACACGGTGCCCGCAGCCTCAGTTCTGTTTTTTCCACAAACGTGTTCGCTTCGGAATCTCTGTGCGCTCGGTTCTTCTACTTTGCGAAAATTTCTCAGGCTTTAAAAAGTGTCGGGACTGCGGTTCCAAAATGTCCATCACGGACCCACACAATGTCTGCCTCTGGTGCCTCTGCGAAAGCCACCCCACCGACGACTGCGATGACTGGCAGTCCCTGACATCAAAGGCCTTGCATGAGTGGAAGAAGAAAATATCGGTAGGTAGGGTTTCTAAACCCATAAGTCGAAATCTGCCGGGCTTTGAACCGACGACTCGAGGGGCGACTCTCTGCGTCGGCGCATCACATTCTGCAGATGGTGGACAAGTTTAACATGCCCAGAGTCTCCCGGCATTCGAGTTCTTGAGGTTGCTCGGCCTCATGGCAACCTGCATTTTCCGACTATAAGATGCATGGAAAACAACTCAAAAAATGTCTAGAACAAAGAGGTTACCCTAAGAAACAAATAAATATGGCATCTAAAAGAGCGAAAAATTGAAACTGAGAAACATGCCTAAACCCACCGAACAAAACAACTTTGGAAAAGATGACATGTGTCACGACCTTTAGCCCTATCAGCCACGACTTATGGAAACTATTTCTAAAAAACTGGCACATTATAAAAACAGAAGACTTCAACCCAGCCCCCCCCTCCCCCGAGATTTGCCTTCAAAAGGCAAAAAAACCTAAGACAATCTTGTCCATACGTACCCACAGGCAACCAAGAAAGTGGATGCACAAAAAACACTCTGGGATCTACCACCTGCTATGGGGCATTTTAGATGCGGCCACTGTTCTGTCTGTTCATTAACAAAAAACTTGAAAAGTGTTGACCTGAAAGGAAGATCATGGCAACTTAAATCTTTTACAAATTGCAGCTCCCAATGGGTAGTATATGCAATCCTGTGCCCGTGCCAACTTCTTTACATCGGCAAAACAAAAAGAAATATAAAAACATGCATAGGGGAACACCGAACCAACATCAGAAATCAAACACCGAACAAACCCCTGGTTGCTCACTATCTCCGCCTGAAACACAAACCATGTGAAATTTTCTGGTTCATTATCCAAACGGTCCAGATCTCAAAGAGAGGAGGATATAGAGATCTGGCACTACGTAAATGTGAACAGAAATGGATTTTCGATTTGGACACAGTACAAAATGGCTTAAACTCAGCGGTTGAATGGGGTATCTTTTTCTAAGCAGTGTTTAACTATCACTCAACAGACAAACTGATGCCACCAAGTGGCAAATAAGTTTGTGGTGCAAAATACCTAAAATGCACTATTGTTATATATGGAGCAACTCTATAGTCATTAGGCTTTTTTATTATAATAGCATGATATATTAAAATAAGCTTTGAAGTGAATCAGAATCACGTACAGAGCTTCAGATAAGACACAATGAGCCTCACTAGAAGTTTGGCAGTAGACTTGCCGGCAAAACCGGCAGGCTGCCGCCAAACTTCTGAAAATTTCCGGCGCCCATGAATGGGCAATTATCGGGTCATTACGGTAATTGCCCTTTTGCAGGCGCCTGAACGGAATGCTCCCCATTCCCATTGAGCCCCATATGGCTCAAAGGGAATGGGGAGGGCGGATACACCGGCACCTTTATAAACGGTACTGGTGCATCTGACATGCTGTGCTCGGGGGTGTCTTTCTGCCTGCCAGGTCAGACCTGGCGGGCAGAAAGGCACCCCCGAGCACAACTCATAGTTTTCCAGTCCGGGAACTACGGTACCAGCAAGCTTACCAGTACTGTAGTTCCCGGCCCGGCAAACTTAAAATGAGGCCCAATGTGATTAAATTAATTGCTCAGGATCGCACACTTTGGTTAAATGGTGAAACTGGCATGTGGACAATTTAAGCAACTGGGCACATCTTCCCAGGTTTAGTTGATATAGATATGTATTAAGGTTTTGCTTTACATTTCATGTGCTTACATAATTATTTACAGCAGTCCCTTGAAAGCAAACTACACTACATAATAAGCTAGCCTTTCATAGTAAACTAATTGTATACCATATACATTGTCATAGAACTATGTTAAGGAATGAGAGTATGGCTTTAGTTTTATTCTCCACATTCTGCACAAAAAAGTCACAATAGTATCATGCAGAATAATGCGAGCCTAACAAATCCCCCTTGGGTTTTAAAGCCATAGGCATTATTTCATAAAGCATGCAACATTATGCACCTTTCTCACTTCTGATCACTCCTTCCTATACACATTTCTAAGGGGACAAAAGTCCAAGCTCCCTCCCATCAGTGCCTAATGGCTCACAGTGTAATGCTCTGTTGACACAGAGAAACGTGAGGACACTCTGCTTCCCAGAGCTCCTTAGGACAGTGGTCCTCATTACTAGTTTGGAGATAGCTATGCCATTTTTGGCAGCATGGCTACCTCCAAACTTGGGTCCTGGTCCGGTACCCGCAAAAGGGGACTTACCGGGCCATTCTGACCTTGGAGGGCCCAGTAATTCCCTTTCACGGGACCCGGACCCGGTACATCCCCATTCCCATTTGAGCCCCCATAGGGCTCAATGGGAATGGGGAGGATGCTAACAACGGCCTGTTAATAACAGGGCCGTTTTTAGCATCCTGTACTGCTAGCGGGTCCCTCTAAGGACGTCTGGTCTGACCAGGCATCCAGAGTGAGACCCGCTGCAGGACCCGTAATGTGGTGGCCCGGTATGAACGGTGCCGGTCCCGTACTGGCACCGTTCATACCGTGGCTGCCTACGTTGTAATGAGGCCCATTGTCTTGCCAGATGGACACCTCTACCGTTCGGAAAGGGTATGGTGTCCTGATGCCAGGACAATAAGCATGTTGAGCAGGAATTGCTCGGTACAAATTGTCCTGCCAGTGGGACCTATTTCCCAGTCTGGCCTCCCATTCGGTACGCTAGTGCCTGGGGTCATTTGAACACAGGAAAATATACCTTAATTTTAATGAGTCAGAATGTTGCAAGTAATTAATTAAATCAGAATAAGCTACCTAATTTGCTGTTTTAAAATCGTGCGGGCATCCATTTCGTATGATGTCTATATGCTTGTTTGAGTCAGTACCCTGGGTGCAATAATCAAATACCAGCTCCCTTCAGCCTGCTTGCAGGCCACCTTCCGTGTTTCCTCCACTCCCCTTTCTTTCAGTTGCAATGTCCTCCCCAACATTTTCAGCAAAGTTACTCCACTGGTTGCAGACCTTCCTGAGTGGGCATCATTCCATAGAACAGGTTATTTGACTGTGTTTGATACAAGCAAAAGGTTTAGTGACAATGGGGGTCATTACGAGTTAGGCGGTAAGGGGTTAACGGTGCCGGGAAAGGTGCCGGAGCTGTCAACCCCTCACCGCACCATTTCGAGTCTGCTCACGGGAACCCGCTAAGGATGCCTGGTTTTACGCGAACAGACCAGGGTGCTAACAACGGGCCCGTTATTAACGGGCCCGTTGTTAGCACCCTCCCCATTCCCATTTGAGCCCTATGGGGCTCGAATGGGGATGGGTTCCTTGAATGAGGAATTAGAGGGCTCTCCAAGGTGGGAATGGCCCTGTAATTCCTCATTCAAGGAACCCGGACCCGGTACACGGTAAGGGGGTAGCCATTCTGCTAATAGCGGCATAGTTACCTCCTACCTCGTAATGACCCCCAATGTTTTATTTTCATTTTTTGAAATGTTGTGTTGATTCCTTTTTTGTGGAGTTCGGTGTTGTAATATGTTTTCTGTCTAATGTAATCATTTTATGTTTTCAAAGCCTATATGCATGTTATAGGGTGTTATGTTTTAATAGACCTCTTTCTAGTTATTTTGATGTATGATGCATGGATGTTTGTAAAGGTTTGTTTTTGTAAACCACATACACATATTTATAAATAAAAACACTAAAGGGGCATTCAAATGATTTGCAGACATTAATACTTACATCCCTAATTTGGAACAACAACAGCATCCCAGTGACCCACTGCTGTATAAGAAAACTGTGCACTAAAACCCTAGTGAGTAAAATATTATGGGTGTCTCATGTTCGTTAGGAGCAAACTCAGCTTGGTCTGAAGGATTGGTTTCTGAGCCCAGAACATATTCCTAAGGATGCATTAGCATCCACCGGGACAGGTTATTTTCAAATACTATACATAGGCATGAAAACTTTGAGTTATCCAAGCCCTTAGCTATAGATCATTTATTGCTGAAGACTACATTATATTTGTCTTTGTCTAAGACAAATGTTCTGACACTATTGACCTATTTATGCTGAACCATTTCCCCTGTTATCAATTACTGGTAGACCGTATAGTACACCACATGAGCAGAGAGCCTGCAAGCCAGCATAACCTTACATGTTGTATGTGCTGCATGAAGATGTCAGGAAAAAACGTATTTGTTTCTGCTATTGATGGCTATTGGATTTAGAAAATGTAGGACAGCTTTTTTGTAGTATAAACTGTTATTAGACCCTAAAGCTCTGTTTTGTATGCAAGGTTTTAAGGTTTATCTTCCTCTGTAAATGCCTGATTGTATACGTTAGTTATTTTTTTTCTTTTATAATGTTTTGCCATTAAAAAAATATTTATTATCAATGTTTGAAATTGCTTCTTAAAATGATGTAATTTGTTTATGATATACGTATTTCAGCATGCAGGTAGGATCCCGCAAGCCTGTCTGGCTTCAAGTTAACATTCACTTCCAAATGTGCCCCAGCACCATGGTACCCGAGCAGCCTAGAACACTCATGCACCTACCTGTCACTGGGTTGTAATGGCAGAACCAGATGGTGCCAAGGGGACAATCAACCCCTTTGTCCCATCCTTTGCATCATCTGAGGCTCCCTCTGCTGCTGACTTTGCTAGAGTACTTTTGAACATATCAGAACCAGGGGGCAAGGTTCTTCAGTGAGTCAGCTGATTGCCACAGATGGGCATAGCTCCCTGCACTGCAAATCTCAGGATGGGATTTCACTCCTGTCAACTGCACAATGCGTCATCAATCCAGCTGCCATTTGAACGAACTGTGAACCTGATCACTGTGTGGTAACTAAAGGTATGTTTTTAAGTGTGTGTGTGTGTGTGTGTGTGTGTAAAAGGGCACAATTGTGAACTGGGAGGAGACCCCAGCCCTTTAAGACGAGGTAGCAATACCCTTGAGATGGATGAAGATGCAGAAGTTACTCAAACATCAATAATCGAAACGACTCAGGTAGTTGGCAAAAAGGTAACTGTTTTAATATCAATTATATAAAACAGGGAGTAAACCAGACATTAACAGACGTCTCAGCGTATGACTTCTCAATGCATCTTTAAAAAAAACACCCATTTATAGCAAAAAATCATCATTGATGATGTCAACCTACGTATTTACTAACGTCATCCTACGTGGCAAACTGCAAAAACCTACTGGCTATTGTGATAGGTTCTTAAGGAACATCTAAATATACAATCCATACTAGTCTGAGAGAGTGAAGAAAAGTGATACATTTCTTAACATCGTGTGGGGCAACTAAGCCCTCCCCTTAAACTGGTCACAATGAACATCACTAAACACACAACGACCCATTGGTTACACAAACTATAGGACCCTAAATCATGCGGCCCCCTACAATTGGTTGGCACTCTAACCTCCATCAGTACTTTTACACCTACGTTATCAGCAGACAGGCTGGTCTTCCAGGAGCTGGTGAGCTAGTCTTTATCATAGTTTCCCACCAATTAGCATATTCATCTATCATCACCTCACTGGTATGCTGTCAATTAAGGCTTTGAACTTGTCCTTGGGAGTGTTCTTTTGCTCTAGAGAATTCAAGGGAGTAAAGGCACGCTCTGCCCTCATGCGTACGTGTGACCATCTTGTTCGTCCAACTTTATCTTTCCACATGACTGAAGACCATAAAATAGAGCTCTAGTGAATTTAAAATACTATTTTCCAATAGACCTCTGACGGCTTCCTTATTTTCCTCCAAGTCTTCTGAACAGGAGTTTCGTTCTTTCACACAATTTTTATCCAATGTTTGCTTACCCCAGCCTGATAAGACCTTGGCTTCTTGGGGCTCGTCTAGCCTTGCCTTTCTGAGCGTCACTCCTGTAATTCAATTGCTTTTTCAACTGCGACACATTGGAAAAGAGGCATTCCTTTTCTGGTCCAGCTCTGCTATAATACGTAGTGAAAACATCCATTCTTTACTCACTTCAATATATGTATATGTTGGCGCATGCTGCAATCAATTCACTATAAAGCTAGCCTTAAGAATACTTTGTCTGCTTGTGTTTCTTTGCATCTGTACATGTGTGAAATAACTTGATATCTTCATCGTTTCTGTAGCATACGTGTCTTCATCTTGATCCCAAGATGTCATTTATCTTTGATACTTTCTTGATGCCTTATAGAATATCTTCAGTCTCTTGTCTCTACATCTCTTCCATTTATGTCAGCTTTGCTTCATGTAACGCTGGTGGTAGAGATGTCACCAGTCTATTCTTCCATTTATTTGCTCGGCTTCTTCAGGGATTTCATTCCAATGGCAATCATACTGTCTTGTATGCAGGTATTGCTTTCTCAATGGAAACCTTGCTTCCAGGTTTCTCCTTAGTATCAGTATTTTTACTGCTACCGCATGTGCCTTACACTCTGGTTCCCAACACATAGGCAATATGGGTGACGTGGTTGAGGTGGGGTTACTTGCTCCTCCTCTACAATAGGCAGTCAGAACAGTTCAAAACAGCATTACTGGCTCTAATGAATGATGGGATTCTGCCCTCAGATTCCTGCATGCTGCTAATTAGAGCATACAATCGATGCATATCTACAAACCAGTTGTATTATAGTTGGTTTTGCAGGAGAGGCCACACTGTCAATGAAGACCTTACTAGCTTGGAAGCTGCTTGGAGAAGCAGAGACCCTGTATTGGTGGCACAGAAAAGGGTAAAGGATATTCTAGGTTTCAATGTCCGGTACAGTGTTATCCAGATTAGGTAGTCAGACCAGATTAGTCCTTTGTTTTATGAGCCCTTGTCATCCATTTCCAGAAAAATATTCAATCACGGATGATATAGTAGCACCATAGAAAAGAGATTGGAATTAATTGGCCACCTTTCTAACATACCTGAAGCAAACATACACCCGTTAGCCCCACAACAGAATAATGAGGACAGTATTTAGGAAAGACTGCCTCCATGAAACGTACACGCAAGAAACCTTCCACACAGGTGCCCATTTGTTGCATGGAAAGTGGACGGAGGGGAGGGGCAAGCCTCACCTGTAAATGACACTCTGGGTATGCCATGTGACCTGAAAAAATTGCTGGTTTCTACAATGTAATGCTTGATGAGGATAAGACATTGAACCTTGTAGAACTTGATGAACTAATCCCTGTGGCGAAGAAGACATAAGACGTTTGCCATGGCATTAAGAAAAACTGGCCCTCACCGGAAGTAAAATCTTAAACTAGCTGGGAACCAAGTCATTGGATGCCATAGGACAAGAGGAAGAAAGACATTGGGCATCTTCAAAGGACCCGGTGCTCCCTAGCAGTTGTGTGACTAAAGAAGGAAGTTATAGGTCTCAGCCATGTTGCCCTAGCAAGACATACAGTGCCGAGGCATCAAAGCCCCACGCAAAGTAATCAGGTGAATGGATACTTCCTTCTGGTAGAATGACACAGAATACCAAAAGATGACAACAAAACAATGCTCTTGAGCCATGTAAAGAGGTGCAGGAAACTGATCAGGGCTAGTATGAGAAAACATCCAAAAGGGAGAGAAGGAAATGATTGAGAATTATGTTTTGGAAAACTGAGTCCTCTCATGTGGGGGAATGAGGCAGAGCCATACCCCTCTATTTAAAGGGATAAAGTGAGGTGGGAAGGTCTGGAGAAAGTAGAGGTTCTGGAAACACTTCTGGATTAGGAAAGGTCTCATGGGAGCCTGATGGAACGGCTGAGGTATATGACAATGTATACTGTTGACTGCCGCAAGTGTATGTGTCATGCACAGGCTAGTGGGGCCGGTGGGACTGTTCTCCACCCTTGGAGGATGTTAGCAAGGTACAACCATTTTGTGAGGTATGTAAAACAATCTGACCTAAAAGCAATATAGTGTTTCGAACCAAAAAAAGACCAAACTATTATGGTAGCTATGGAAGAACTGCCAGCCTCACTCAAAGGAGAAGGTCAGCTCGGAGGAAAATACAATTAGCCCCCACAGTTACATCTTTCAAACACATTACATTGGTGTTAGGAAAGATTTCATATTGTAGGTAATTTTCCTTCCATGTGGCAACCCCCAAACGTTTTGCTGTTGTTTTACACCCTGATCTAGACTTTGCCAGAGAAGCACAGCCTTCCGCCGCACTCTTCTGGGCTTTTGCTCCATTCTTATGGGGAAACTGACATGCCCTTAAGACAGTCAGTACCGGGAAGCGTTGTTTTCCGTAGTTCTTTTCTCATGTTGCAGCTTTCGCGCAATATGGCACAAGAGGGCACTGTAAACTAAGTTACTGCACTCTTGGGTCTCTAGTCATTCTACATGCCCTAGAAACTCTTGATGGATTTATAATGAACTGTGCAAGTCTGTCACGGACGGGACTGGTGGCAGCGATCGTTTCTTTGTGTTTTGAACACCCTTTTGCCCTGTTAACTGCGCTTCTCGCGTTTGGCCAATATGGGTGGCCTGGCTTCCAAAATGGCCAGACCACGAGGTTCTGTGTCCTGTCCGCTGACCGTCTTGCCCCTTCACCTTCCCCAGGTCGAGCCGACGCGGGGCCATCCTTATTTGGGCATGTACTTTCCCGCAAAACACAGATGCTTTCGCGGGCTTCTACAGGCCTGTTGTGAGCCTCCAGGATGTGGGCTGGGATGTCTGGTCCCAATACACATCCTGGGTGCCAGAAAGTCTAGTTTGTCTTGAATGCCTGGGACCACCGTGGTCCGTGATAGGTCCACGTATGGTGTGAGTGTTTTGTGAGCAGATCTCCCATTGGGTCCTCTCCGTTTTGGCGCAAAGGGAACTCTGGATAAGAGGAGGCTGGAAACACCACTACCATGTCGATCTCCTGAGTTCTCACGAACAAAGGATAAAGGAGCCAAGTATCCTGCAACTAAGAAGCTGAGTCAAGGAATCGCTGGTGACCCACTGAAGGTTTGGCACCCTGCACTGCTGTCGTCCTGTGAGACCCCTCTGCCTCTGATCAAACGAGAAGGCCTGTACTGGCGCTTCGACCCTTTAGAATAGTGGGAACAACTATTCTGGGCATCTTCACCAACTCCTGTACGTAAGACTTCGGAAGCTTCCCTGGGCCAACCAGCAGACTGACCAGCCTACACAGGAACTTGCTCTGTTACCGCTGTCTTGCTGCTGCTGAAATCCGAGCCCTCGACACTGTCACACGCTTCGTACACTTGGCGTTCCCAGGTCTGAAGTGAGAAGTGTACATTGGGCCTGGAATACAAGCGGCTGCCGAGTTGCCCTGCTGAGGTAACCATCTGTGCATATTCGCTGCGTTTGGGACACCCTCGACCCTGACTTCTGCTGCCGCGGAATCTACACTGCACCGAGACGTCCCTCTGATCGCATCTGAACCTGCCAGCGAAGAAACTAACTTGGAGAATCCTGGGTCTGCCTGCATCAGGGACCGGTGAGAAGTCAATACCCTGAACCGGTCTCCCTCCTGCAGTAGCCTCTGGCTTTCCCCCGCTGTTGAAAAGCAGCACCCCTTTCTCCGTACTCGCACCCTGCTTCTGCCCACAAGTGGAGGCTGCGCTTGAGTAGCGAAGGTCTGTTCGCCATCGTTTGTTCACCTCTCTGAACTGCCTGATTTCCCCCGAAGAGAGACTCCTTGGCCCATTGGCACCTGTGTGTGCAGATACTTTTGAGCACAAGGCTCCACTCTTCGTAGGGCTCGGACTTCCTCCTAGTTAGGTGGCCTCTGATGTCGAACTGGGTCTAACGATTACTTGCACTGCCTGTTTTCCTCCCCATCTAGGTGGTCTACATATTTCGTGCTTCTAACTCTTTAGACCCCTTGGTCTTGTATGTATATTGTATTGATTGTGATGTGTTGGGTTACTTGAGTTTTATCGTGATTTTTTACTATGGTCGATGTTACAAAGGCCTTGTAATAAATGTGTCTATATTTTTAATATAACACCTGCCTGGAGTAATTTGTAAGCGTCCTTGCTTTGTGTGCTCATTGCGGGCTTTCAGTCACCCTCACCGCTCTTGAGACCTAGTCTTGACTGCCGCCATCGCTACCCTGATTGGTCTAGCTTGTCCAGAGGTTACCCTGTTCCAAGAAACTAGGCTGGCCTTCTGAACCTCTGCCCCTCCAGGACAGAGTTCAGAAATCCATCTTAACAATTGGTATACTAGAAATGACACACTTTAATAAAGTTACACAGAGAGTAACTACAAGTTAAAATAGATATTGTAGGTTAAACATAACATATAATCACAGTGCACATATAATAATATTGATGGTCCAGAGGCGACCCTCCCCGCTGCTAAGCTAAATGTGATCCTCACGACCTGTTGATAGCACATACCTGAGTGTCAACAGCATTTTGTCTCCTGATCGGAGATCTCTCGTTGGTTGGAGATGATGGATCCTGGCACTCAAATATTTTGGTGCATGATCATAGAAGCATTTATGCATAAGGCAGGCCATCGTAAATTTCACCCAAACCTCAACCATCAACCAGTGGAGAGATCTACGTGAGGCTGACACATGGTCTCTTTTTCTTAAGCGGGCAATTAGCCTAACTGCCGTGTTCTGGACCCTCTGCAGTCTCATCATCTGTTTGGGTGGGATCCCTGCCATTAAACTGTTGCAGTAATTAAGGTGGGAGTTAGTTAGTGCCCCTACGACCACTGGGTGGTCTTCTGCTGCCACAAAGGGGAGCACATTCCTAAACATATGTACAGAGTGATACACAGCCTTCACTTTGGCCCCTACCTGGGCTTCGCTCCCTAGGTTTTCCTGACATGTGCATCTGAGGTTCTTTATTTTACTTGAAAATTTAATCTCTTCCCCTAGGATCTGTGGTATTGTACTTTGTTTTTTGGCCATCGACTTACTCCCTGCTCCAAATAGAATTACCTCGGTTTTAGTTGCATTCAGCTGTAGCTGATTGCACGCCATCCATATTATAATTTCCTGCATACACTGGTTGATCTTTTCAAAAGCCTCCTCTATATTCTCTGTTTCCACCATACCCCGGACTAAACTGATCTCAAAGGGAGATCGGAGATTCTCGGTCTTTGGCCCAAAGTTATGGAACCAACTACCGTTGAGCATCCGTTCTTGTCCATCATTGGAAAGCTTTAGAAAAGCACTAAAAACTTTCCTATTTAAGTGAATGCAGTTTATTCTGCCTGGTGCGCTTAAGAAATATTCAAAATCAAATTGTTGGGGGGCTGGGCTGCAGGCTGACCCTAGTGAGGGTTCACTTTTTGGGCAATCACATTTGGGGTCAGGAGAGTATCCAGCATTGCAAGAGTGGGGGGGGGGGTGAGGTGAGCCACAACCAAAATGCAGTGTGTGTAATGGTCTCATTCACACACCCAAACTGCCCAACCCTGCCCCATTCTACTTTTTTGGTAACATTAGTGGCAGATGGCATTTTTACACATACAAAAATAGAACTGCAGGATCACTGCAGATGCAGAAAAACTCATCTGTTAGAGCTCTGTCCAGGCGCTCAGGGGCAACATACTTGGAAACCTCCTAATTTGCATATGGATTGCACCAACAGAAGTGACTTCACAGAAAAAGGACATTGCAAGGAGCAACATCCGTCTTCGATACGTGGAGGCACCATGGTAGTGACTTTAGAATACGTCGCAATGAGCCTCAAGATGGCCGCAGGGACCAGACGCACACCAAATCTAAAGTGAAAAGCAGACCAGACGCGGTTACGTGTAGTCACATGACACGCGAACACGGAATGGAAAAATAACTTGCTGCGGTATCGCGAAAGACGAATCATTCCTCTCACACGCAGACAGCAACAACCTGCTGTGAACCGTAAGATTACCAAACCCATTGAAACTGACCACAAGGTAAATCCACTTCGAAAATGGTACATTCACGATCCCAGAAAGTGGGGAAAATCGAGGCATTGAAAGAACCACATGCCCCCTCCCTTTTGCTTTCGACACATGCATGTAACTCTCACAAGTAATGAGGTTAGAGCTCTACTAACGTCCCTCCCACCTTTGTCCCCCAGGCCGGTGGGCGAGACGGACCACGAAAGAAAGAACATTGAATTGCAAAGCCATACTCTGGTTACGCGTGCAGGCTATTTGTCCATCCGGCACCAACTTCAGAAACAAACAGCATAAGAAGCACCAGGTTAGTACACATGTCAGATGACTTGTGTTCCTCTTTACCTTAGGATATATTCCATTATTACATATATGATCCTTTCTCACAAATAGGTCCGGAAAACAAAAAAAAGAAACCCCCTGACTAAAGGAAAGAAACAACGGCATGATGTCTGTCACAAGCTGAAAATTTGATCGTCTAAGTTGCGTATCGTAACGCACAAAGAGAGAGTGATCCTTCATTTCCTCTGCTATAGTAATCGATCTTTAGCCCAACCACAAGGGTCTATAAAGGTCAGTGAAAATTTGAATGATGGGCAACAAAAGAGCCCAAACACACACGAATTTCTATCAAAAGAGTTTTTAACCATGTACTTCTGCAGACCTAGCACTAACATAAATTCCGTTTTTCCATTCTTTATAGTACCTGAACAACTGTGAAAAACCCGGGGATCTGTTTCTGTGAACTTCTATGTCACCCCAGAATCAATATACTGTCTTGAAGAGGGCCATAACTAGAACAGCAGAACACCAGGGATGGTGTTGATGTAAATTTGTGGGCCAAAACATATGTAGACATCCTGTAGACACCACAATCCATGTGTCTCTCCTCTACAGCATTAGAACTGCCATGCTGTGTATATTTAGTTTGTTCCCCTAAAATATTGTGTGAGATAACCAACATTTTGAAAACAGTTTAGTAAGGTGATCTGTCACAACAGTAGAAAAAATGTGTTTTTGCTGGACTTTTTAATCTCTGAGTTCTTTGAATGTGTTTTAAATTTGTGAGGTGTCTTGTGGAAAGCACCCACTTTGTTTTTTTGTGTTACTATATTGATGTGATTAAAAATGTGTTTTGCATTCTGCTTACTCTTTTGAAAATAACATTTGTTCTATGTGTCTCTCAGATAGATAAAATAGATAATCTATCCTCATCTCCTTTTCCCAGACCCAAGTCCGAGGTGGACTAAAAGAGGGGTAATTGAGCTTGTCTGTCTGTGTGTTTGGCACTCCATAACCAGTCCCTACTCTAGCTCAATCCCCCCGTAACAAAGAATTGGTACTCACCCTTTGCTTACGTCTGCATTTTCCTGGTGCCAGAGGCCAGGCTGAGGATGAGATCTCTGCAGTGGGCTCTCAAGATGCAGTGGTCACAGTTCTCTGGCGGGATGTCGGATCACGTTCAGATTCCGCCCTCGGTCGCACAGGATCTTCTGTGGTGGGCCGTCAAAGGAAATCTGATGAAGGGTGCTCTGTTTTGGCAACCGTGGCCGGAGGTGATCATCGTGACGGATGTATCCCTCACGGGTTGGTCTCTGTCGGAGTCCAGACTCCACATCAGTCTGTTAGAGCTGTGGGCTGTCAGGCTAGCCCTGAAGGCTTTTCTGCCGTCTGTGCGGGGAAAGAATGTCCTGATTATGACGGACAATACAGTGGCCATGCACTACCTCAACAAAAAGCGGGGGCAGGGTCACTTCCGTTGTGCAGGGAAGCAATGTAGCTCTGGTTCTGGGCCATCCTGCAGGAGATTTCGATCTCGGCAGTTCATCCGGCCAGAGACGAAAACGCGGCGGCAGATGTTCTGAGCAGGCAGACCATGGTCTCTCACGAGGGGGAGCTGGCTCAGGAAGTTCTTTTGGAGATCTTCGCCCTTTGGGGAACCCCACAAGTGGATCTCTTCGCCACCAGTGTCAACCGGAAAGTGTGAAAGATTCTGCTAGCGAGAATTTCCTCCAAGAGGAGCCTTAGGGGACACGTTCGTAGTGGAGTGGTCCTTCCCACTGCTGTATGCGTTTTCCTCCAGTCCCCGTCATTCCGCAAGTGTTGAGGAGGTTACGGTGGTTCGGTTCCCGAATGATCCTCATTGCACCGGCATGGGCAAGGAGATGGCGTGGTACCCAGACCTTCTAGACATGTCCATCTGCCCTCCAATCCGTCTTCCGTACCGAGACGATCAGCTCTCACGGGAGGGGGGTCGAGTTCTCCATCCAGAGGTCAAGTCTCTCATACCTTTCAGATACCAAGCATGAAGGCTAAGGATTGGGACCTCCCTGAAGACGTGATGGAGGTGTTGCTTTCGGCCAGAAGGCCTGCAACGAAATCCCTGTACCGTTGCCGTTGGAGGAAGTTCTGCGACTGGTGCAGGGTACAGAATGTGGATCCTTTCCGTTGTTCCATTCCTTTGGTTTTGTCCTTTTTGCTTTCTTTAGCCCTCAAGTGCCTGCAAGTAGGTACTATTAAGGGGTACCTGGCGGCGCTGTCCATATTTAAGCGCTCGTCTGAGGAATGTTCTTATTTTAAGATCCCTTTGAGTTCTCAGTTTCTAAAAGGGCTAACTAATGTGTTTCCAATGTTGCCTTTCCAGGTGCCGGGATGGATTTGAATTTGGTTTTAAAGTTCCTAATGGGAGCCCCGTTTGAGCCCTTACATTCTTGCCCGTTAAGACTGTTGTCGTTTAAGACTATTTTTAGTTGCGGTTACTTCCGCACGCAGAGCGAGTGAGTAACAGGCACTTTCCGGCAAGCTACCTTTCATGGTGTTCCATAAGGACAGGACTGTCCTTAGGGTTCGTCCTTCTTTTCTTCCGAAGGTTGTCTCGGAATTTCATTTAAGCCAGAAGGTGATTCTTCTGGTGTTTTATCGTGCTCCGCATCCTGGAAATGAAGCAGAGAGGATCCATAGGTTGGATCCTAGGAGAGCTTTGAGTTTCTATCTCTCACTGATGTCCCGGGTCAGAGTGGACGATCAGCTCTTTGTCGGATGCGCTGGAAGGCGTTTAGGTCAGGCTGTTTCCAAGCAGACCTTGTCCAGATGGATCATTTTGACGGTCTATGAGTGTTACCGTTTGGCGGGTAAGGACCCTCCAGTAGGCTTACTGGTTCACTCTACTAGGGGTGTGGCTGCTTCCACAGCCCTACAGAGGGGTGTTCCGATTCGCAATATTTGAGAAGCAGCCACATGGGCTTCTGTCCATACCTTTGTGAGACACTATTCCATGGACTCCATCCATGAGCAGGGTTTGGCCTTTGGTAAAACAGTCCTATATTCAGCAATTTGATTGGGCATTCTAAAATTCTAAATTTGTAAATTCTTTTCCAACCTCCATATGTTGGTACTGCTTTGGGAGTCTGTCATAGATGTGGAATACGTCGGAGGACACAATCCCCTCGAAGAACAAGTTACTTATCTTACCTGGTAACGTTCTTTCGATGGGATATTCCTCTGACTTATTCCACATAGAACCCTCCCAGCCTGCCCCTCTACAGAATTTCTTATGCGATTGCAACTTATGTTTCCGCAAGACTTTCTGCAGTCATACTGGCAGGATATTGGTGGCACACGTTCTGTGGAAAAACTACAACTGAGGCTACGGGCGCCGTGCGTCCTATATATGACATCCGGTGACATCGACCCTCGACGGAGGCCCTCGAGGGACAGCGTATCGACGTCATCGACGCAGGACGCCTACGCCGAAAAATCTTCCGAAGTAGCACAGCTGTGGTCATTACTGTCATAGATGTGGAATATGTTGGAGGAACATCCCATCGAAAGAACGTTAACAGGTAAGATAAGTAACTAGTTCTTCTATGTAAGAAGCACCCAGATGCCTTCGTGCTTGGTGCGCTATACAAGCAACAAAAATAAAAAATAAATAAAATTACAGTTTCCACTTATTAACTTGCCAAGTACTTGTTGCATATCAGGAGTGACACTTGTCTGCTTGTGTCGATAGATGGTTTGGGGTAGTTGAGAGATGATTGGCAGTGCAGAGGAGTAATCCATGCCAACTGCATGCAGTATGCATTCAGAGTAAGAATGTTTTTATTATTGTGGTTTGTGCAGTAGCCTGAAAGGAAAACTGCCAGTCAGTACTCTCGGGATGGGCCAGACCCTGAACAATAGTATACCAGGCCATGGAAAAGTACGTGTGTTAGCAGAGAAGAACAGTACAAATGAAGAGCATTCAGGAGTTCCTTAAACGTGTGGAGTTATATGGTTTTTGTGCAGCTTCCTCCAAATGGGAATGATAATGCAAATGACCTCTGGAACAGAATCACACTGTTTTTCCCCACTTTTCCTCTTTTACTTGCTGCACAACTACTTCTACTTACAAAAGCTGAGGAACTTTTACTGCATGCCATGCCTTCCACATTTATGCCTCTGCTTCAGGATGTGGAATCGGTGTGACAGCCATGCCATATCTAGGAATTTGGGCAGATGGCATATGGTGGCAGGATGATAGAAGGAGGCAGGAACATAGATGAGGAAGCAGTTGGGAGGGGGTTGCAGGTTTGGTGGGTGCGAGGTGTTGTAGGGTGTCCCCTGCACACATGTAGGCAGTAGGAATTGGTGGAGTAGCAGGGGTAGGGAAGTGGGGTGGACAGGGAGATGGCGGAACTGAGGTAGGTAGGGGAAATGAAGGTTACAGCAGGCTCCTTGCGTTAGAGCGAGCGATGCGGGCGAGGCAAGTGGGAAAAGAGGCACGCAGGATCCTGGCAGAGGCCCTTCAGTGAAATTTGCCAGAGCACCTCCCCGTGGAAAGAGGGCCCAGGAAAGAGCTTTGGTGAATGTGTTCCACAGGAAAAACTTATGGCAGTCCTTGGATAGAACATGAAAATGGGTTTCAAAGACGTGATGATCTTGTTTTTTTGGGAGGGCGTGGCTGGCGGCTATGCGGTGAGCTGCGGCTTCTGAGAGCTCCTGTGATGATCTGCGGTTAACTCAGTCTTTTCCTTTACACTCCCATTGTTGGAATGGCTTGGCTGCATGCAGATGGCAGGAGCACTTGCCAGAAATCCTGCATTACAGGTAGTAGTGGCCCGACCAGAAGCGAGCAACTTGGCCATAACGGCACCCGCAGCTCCAGTGCTGTGAGAGCCGTGGCCTCCAGTATCATGGGCCAGAGCAGCTGACTGTTAGCAGCGACTGGTAAGAGTAGCTCAGCCCCGGTGTGTGAGAGGACAGCCCGGTGTATACAGTGAGTGCCCCGGGTCTGTGAGCAGCAGCAGTGGGGATGAGGCGCAGGCAGAGCAGTTGCATAGTGGAAGCTGCTGCGTCCTGCCCTGTGTGCAGGAGCCGCTGTCCTCTTGCTGCGGTTGGAGAGGGCCCACCCAGGGCATGCAGTGAGTTTAGGACATTGTGTGCCCCAGTGCTCTGCAGGTGCGTGTAGAGGCAGCAAAGCCATCCCTGGAGGGGTTCTGGTGGCAGCCGCCTGTACCTGCGTGTGAGTGGGAGGCTGCGGGCAGACACACAGAGTGGGGAGTCTCAGAGGAAACGGCCTAGGCACCCCATGGACCTTATAAGGGGACCTTTTACATAGGGTTAAGGTGTGAGGCAGCCCCTGCCTAACATCTGGGGGAGCACCCCCGGTGGACCTGGTGGGCCTGCTGGGTGAGACCCCCACTCAAGATGGGTAAGCCAAGGGGGGGGGGGGAGCTTCACTAGCACAGGAGCACATGCAACTGCTGGCGGAGTGGGCTGGTGTTTCATAGGCACTTTGCCCTGGTTAAGGTGCTGAGGAGGGTAGCATAGCAAGGGACACTGCTTTTTGCCACCAGTCCCTTTGCCTGTTGAACCTGTCGATTGGGTGCGCCCTGCACCCACGGACATTGCAGCAAAGGTCCTACTGGGCACACTGATAAGAGTCCTCAAGGGGGTGCCCGCGACTGACTACCCCAGGGAGCACTGCCTTGGGCTTGTGCAGGGCAGCAGTGGACACATGGTGGAATGGAGTGAAGTGGATCAGGACCCCCCCATGAGGCGACTGCATGAGAAGGAATGAGCATGGATAAGGCTGCTATGACTAGTCCGCGGAGGAGAAGACCCCGCTGGCTCACTGTAGATGGTTGGGAACCAGTTCATATGTAATTTGGGCGACAGGTAATCGCAGAGTCTTGGCAAGTGTTGGTCACATTTACAAATGCTTGACAAACAGGGCAAGGGCAAGGCTAAACAAACTGTCATGGAGGCTTACGCCCGCCAGGATGGTGGCAGTGCCACCCAACTGGTGGACACAGGAGAATGGTCCTCTTTAACCCCTGTGAACCAGCAAGAAGGTAGTCAGTGTCATGATGCCTACCCCCGGGCATCAGGACCAAGCCCATGAGCTCCGGGAGCAGGCATCCAGATACTTATTAAAACCCCAACATCCCCGGCTGGTGCTGTTTGGGTTTAGTCCTGGCGCCTTAGGTGCCAGGCTCATCATGGAAATCAGTCCTGGCGCCATAGACGCCAGGCTCATAGACTTTACTTACCTGATGCAGACCATGCTGCTAGTGAGTCTGAGCCAACGTGAGGCCTGGATGGGACTATTTTTCTACGGGGACTATTTTTTTACTCAGGCGTGGTTCTAGGGAACTACTTACCTGGAACAACTTTGGAGGCTATTTAAACCACGCCCGAACAGCAGCACACGCTTCGCGTTATTCTGCATCCAGCAGCGTAACGCTCACCGTGCCTGCAGTCTGCATCCAGTCTTCTGCCACGCCAGCCTCGAGTCTGCAGCTCCTAGAAAAAGGGAGGAACAGAAGGAGAAGAGGTTAGAATAAGAGCAAAACCTTCGATCCTTACCTGAATTCCGGATCCACCGCGCTTTCGAGCTGGAAGAAAGAAGCATTTACGCGCGCCGCCTCGCCCTCTGCAGTGGCGCGCTGAACTCACCGGCCTTCACAGCATCCTCACGATCCACTGCATCCTTCTGCATGTTCCCGCCGCACTCCGGCACCTAAGGGGAACACAAGAACAGCAAAGGTGAGCCAAGGGAATAACCAGAGGCAATAGTAACTACCCCCATAGACTTACCTGATTACCGCCAGGGGTACTATTCCTCTTCACGGGTCGGCGCAGTCTCCATTGCATCCTCGCCGTACCCCGGCCCCTAAGGGGAACAAAAGGACAACAAGGTGAGACGAAGGGACAAACAAGGGGAACTCTTCTCACCACAATAGACTTACCTAATTCTACCGCCGGAGGCATTATTCCCCGAACTTCATATTTTCTCTCCACACCTGAATAAGGGAGCAAGCCACAGGTTACATTCTGGCCTTATTTTATTGAACTGTGTAGGATAAGCCAAATCCTTACCTGAATTTAGTCAGCTACCACGAGGAACTCTTCGCTGTGATCAAGCTGCAAACTGCAAGGAATCGGACAAGAGTGAAAGTCAGACATGTGAACTCTTACGAACTACATACTTTTCGGAGTCAATATTGTTCTGGAACTCACCAATTCCTTCGAGCCAGTGAAGCAACTGGTTATCAACGCGCCCCTCTGCTCAATGCAGGATGGAGAGCTCATCTTTTCAAACCATCAGGTGAGACTATAAGAGGGGACATCAAAGGTGATCTGTGGGGAGAACAGCGGGGGCGGGGGGGGATTTACGCTCAACCCCATGGGTGGTTAATTCCCTTTCTCCATTTACCGAAGAATATTCCTACAGGCCAAGCAAATGAAGCTAGGGTGGCCAGTCCAGTCTGTCATATCGGCCCTACGCGTCACATTGGTGGAGACCGCAGCTGTCCAGTTCAGACCGACTCCTCTGTGGGAGCCAGGTGAGCGTAACAGGATGTTGGCCTTCTCAGGCAGGATGTGTGGTCGCTTGCGGATAGGTTGGGTTCTGTGGAATGCAAGTGCAGGAGAATACAACTAATATCACGAGCAACCAGGCTGAGATTGCTGGCTGACGGAGAAGGTGTACACCCTGGAACATGGAGCTGAGGATGCCAAAGGAAGGGCGAGGAGGATTAATGTGGGAATGTTGGGACTGCCTGAGGGCGAGAGGGGCAATGATCCTGCTCCTACAGGAGGTGGGTCCCAGAACGCTGACTCAGCGCTTCATAGTGGAGCAGACCCACAGATATCTGGCTAAAAGACTCGCACCCAGCGCCCCTCCGAGACCACTGATAACCAAGATCTTGTACTGCAAGGCTCGTAAGCGGATCCTGTCTCTTTCCAGGCAGGGGAGCTCGATTGTTGGAGCATCCTCCAAGTTGTCAATATATCCTGACTATACACAATTGGTGCAGAGGCGCAGAGTGGCATTTGGCCCTACCAAGGAGTAGCTGCGTTGGGCCAAAATATGATCTATGCTTATTTACCTAGCTATGCTGAAGGTGCTGCATTATGGATCCCCAAACTGAGAGCTGAAACATCCCTCATAGCCTTCAGAAAAGCACTGAAAACTATCTTATTTAAGCGATTCCTACTTAAACACCACTGCAATTAATATTGGCTATAACATACAACTGTACCTATCCTCATTGTTCCTATGTAACCACGGAACTTTGCTATGTCTGTAACCATGTTCCCACTGTTCTCGTAATATTCACCTATGCTAAGTAAACCTTCATGTAACAGAGCCACGATGAAAAATGCAAATAAATTGATGCTCGCACTTCTTTGAAGACACAAGGGGGGCACATGCTTGGATGGACTTGGCGGGTATCACTCAGCTACCAGAAGGAACAATGGGCCTTGATTAAGCCAGAGTCTGGGGGATGCTGTTTTGGGACTTTGGTGCGTTCTCTGATTAGCAAATAGTGGTAGAACGGGTTGACTGAGCTGTCTCTTCGAGACTAGGCGGCAGCTGCAGTCAAGTGTCTGTTGCAGTTCACTTTTGGCTGCCTGTTTAAAGGCATCACGCTGCTATGTGTCTCCCGGGAGTGGGTATGTGGGGGACAGCTGGGACTGAATAGGGTGTATGCTATTAGATCCGTATTATGTTGGTTGGAAGAGTTTGCTAGTGTTTGGGTTACTTTCTCTTTTTGTTCTCTATTTCAGAGTTCTAGTTGTTGGTTCGGCTTGGTGCACGGTCTGTACCCTACTGTAGAATGGTGGGTGTCTGGGGTGTAGGGGTGGAAGCGGTTTGTACTGTTGTGCGACTGACCCTGATTGCCGCTGGGTTCATCCCCTGCGGCTGACTGGCGGAAGGTGTGGCGCCAGTGTGGACGCGGCCACTGGGGGGGACGGGAGAGGTGGGGATTTGGGAGGGTTGTGGGGGTCCGGTGGAAATGAGCGTGGCCTAAGGATGATTGTGCATGGCTAGCAACGTGCAGGTTGCAACGTGGAACGTTCGTGGCCTGAATGGTTATATTAAACGACTCAGGGTGTTTGCATATTTGCACAGGAAGGCAGTGGGGATGGCCCTGCTGCCAAAGGCACACCGTACGAGGGATAGGCAGACTACGCTCACTGGGAAATGGGACGGGTAGTTGTATGGATCCCCATATTCTGCGTTTGCAAGAGGTGTCCTTGTTTGGATAGCGCAGGCGGTCCCCTTTATGCTCCTGGAAACTAAGCACAATGATGAAGATAGGGTGGTTCTAATCTTTGGAGAGTAAGGACGTATGTATTCTAAACATGTATGCCCCCAATCACACTGCCACTTCCTTTTTTGCTTCACTTTACCCGATGGTATCCCCCTATAGAGTTGCCCTGTGGACATGGGGTGGTGATTTTAATTGCGCCCTCGACCCCACGGTGGACAGGTCAGACGACAAATTCCAGAAGCTGGCCAACCCCCGGCAAAGGCCTTGAAGGAATTGCTGAGCAACTTTTAGCTGGCAGATGTATGGCGGGTGATTCACGGGAGGGACCGCTCCTACTTGCACCTTTTTGCTCCTCGTGGCGTTTGCACCCGTATTGACCACATTTTCAAGGGACACGAAGTACTGGGCCAGTTCACAGAAGCCGCTTATCAGGCTAGAGTCCTCTCTGACCATGACCCGCTGAAGGTCACGTGGGTGGGGAGGTTTGATAAGCCTCCAATTCCTACCTAGAAGTTAAGGGCCGAGGCCCAGCTGGATGATGCATTCAGGGAATATTTGGGGGATGCGATAGTTTCTTGGACATCAATACTGGTAGCGTTGACTGGGCAGGCACCCTGTGGGAGGCCTTCGACGTAGTGGTGCGAGGGGAAGCAATGAGTAGGATGGGAGGGCTTCAGCGAGTGTTGCTGAACTCACTCACGAATATCGAGGCAGACAATGAGTTGTTGGAACGCAGAGATGCGGGCACTGATGTGGAGTCTGGGACCTGACTGAATTGAGACAACATTGCCTTGCGGTCTGGGATCGGCTGGGCAAACTTGATTTTGCAAAATAAACGCGGAAAGCTGCATGCGGAGGGCAATAAACTCAGTAGGCTGCTGCCATGGCTATGCAGCAGAGAAGAGGAAGGTGAGTAGTGTTACACAAGATGATCAGGGGGTCAATGGGTACAGGCATGGGGAGATCAGCACAGCGTTTTCTAAATACTATGAAACCCTGCCCTTATCTGGAAAAGAGGTTTGAGTATCTGATATTGAAGAGGCTCTGTCTCATATAGCACTGCCTTGTCTTGTAGTAGAACAGAGAGAGGTGTTGGATGCCCCACTTTCTGTCAAGGTGCTGCTGGTAATCATACATGAATTACCTTCCGGGAAGACCCCTGAGGCTGATGGTCTGCCAGGGGAATTTTAGAAGGAATATGCTGAGATATTGGCGCCTAGGCTCCTGGAGTCTCTAGAGGAGGCCTACGAGACCAAACTTCTACCCAGCAGCTTGGGGGAATCAATTATAGTCCCGGGGCTCAAACCGAACAAACCACTGCTAGACTGCGGCTCTTATAGACCCCTCTCCATGATCAACCAAGACTGCAAGATCATCACAGCCCTAGTGGCTGCCAGATTGAAGAGAGTGATAGGTAGTTTGGTTAATATGGACCAGACTTGGTATGTTCCTGGTAGGAACCCCTCGTGGAATCTGAGGCGACTTCATCATATTATAGTTGCACTATGACTTTGGATTCAGGTTTCGCAGTTGCCTTGTTGGATGCTGTCAAAGCATTTGATTCAGTCTTGTGGGATTGGTTATGTGAGGCCCTGCTGGGTTTTGGTATCGGAGAGGGCTTTTTGCTGTGGGAGTGCTTGGTGTACACTGAACCAAGGGCCAGGGTGAAAGAGGGCAATCATATTTCTAATGGGTGGGGGCTACAGAAAGGCACCTGACAATGTTGCCCGCTGCACCCCAATGTTTGTTCTGGCACTTGAACCGCTCGCTGTGTTTCTAAGATCTGAGTGTTCAGAAGCAGGCATGACGATTGATGGGGTTTGGCACCTGATCTCATTATATGTGGACGATATGCTGATCTACGGCACATGCTTGGAAGCCAATTTGCACTACCTCCTCGATGTAATGGACAGTTTTTCTGAATACTCGATCATTCACATCAGTAGGACTAAATCCTGCTTGTTCCTGCGGGCTGGGCTCCAGTTTTTCCATAAGAGTGAACTACCTAACCTAGCGTTGTCCACGGAGACGTACACTTTCAGCTACCTTGGGGTGAACGTGCGGCATGATTGCCACACCTCGCATACACAACACTCCTGGATGGTATACAAACAGAAATCTATGGTGTTCTGGAACAAGCTCCCTCTGTCGATGGTGGGAAGCAGTGCACTTCTGAAGATGGTAGTGCTCCACCGTCTGTTAGATCATTTGGTCAAGATTCCTTTCAATAACTCCAAGAAAATCTTTAATAAGTTGGACTCTGTGGTCAGGGATTTGATCTGGAGGGTTTGGAGAAACCGGATTGCACTAAGCACTTTACAAAGGGATTATATGGACTGGGGTATCCGACTCCCACATTTCGAATTGCATTTCCTGGTGGGTCAGCTGCAGTTTGTTATGGGCTAGCAAGCGGGCAAGCTGTCTCAGGACACTAGTTTGCTACAGCCTTCTATTACACAATACTTTTTGAAGGAGGTATTGTGAGTACATGAGAACACATTTTTGCACTTGCCCCACCTTTTGGCACTGGAGAAGAATGTGTGGCGAAGAGTATGGAATCTTCTGGGAACTTCGGACCCATATTCCCTAAATATCCGCCTGGTGGGGTTGTCGGGCGCACGCCTCCGGTTGATTCAAGAGGTTAGGAGATACTGGGAGATGAATGGGGTGGCTACGGTGGGGGATTTGATGCTGGAAGGCAAAGTGTTATGCTATGTTGATTTATACAGCGCACTGCTACCACTGCAGAGGCAGTTTCCAGGCACTCGGGTGGCTTTGCAAGAAAGAGGCTGGGGTGGGTTAGTGAGGGTAGAGTGATAGGACAGGTCCAGAAGCAAGAGAAATTGGCGTCTGTGTGTGTTGGCGTGCAGATGGCTGAGTGTGGCACTGGCTTCTTGTATCCGTAAGGGTGAGGCCCAGTGCCTGGGTTATTTGTTGTATGATGACTATTTGTTATGTTGGGTGTGTGTTGGTGCGTTTATTGTGTAGATAGGCTGGGATTTAAGGTTGTGGGCACTGTCTTGTATCCGTAAGGGCAAGGTCCATTGCCTGGGGTTGTATGTGAGTGTTACTTATGTTTATGTTATGTTTGGAATGTGTTGTAGTTGGCTGGCCCAATAGGCAAGTATAGGACTTGGGAGGTGTGTTGGAGGAGAGCAGGAGTGGGGTGGTAAGTACATTAGGTACTCAAGGTTCTTCTAGGTGTGTAATCTTCATTATTCGATCTAAATGTGGCGCAAAGCTAATCTTCACAATTCTCTCCAAATGTGATGCAAGGTTAATCTTCACAATTCTATTTCAAAGGTGATGCAAAGCTGATCGTCACAATTCTATCTTTTTTTTATCTTAATTTTAAAAAAAATAAGGTTCAATCTATCCTGCTCCCATAAATTCATAATGTAAATGTGTTTGTGGTCAATAGAGCCCTCTTGACTTTCCAATTTGCATTTCAATTGGGTTTTTCCAAGCTAGTGCATTCCCCCATAATACCATTTAAAGATGTTCTTGTGTGTACAGCCCTGAATTGTGGATTTCTTGATGTTGACCTTGATGTCATTCCATTTGGAATAATCCTCAAGGACATCTAGCTACTAAGGAGCTCAATGAGTGTGACATAATTGCAGTGATGTGTGCATACATTTGTTGCCCTTTATTAAAGATTCTCGCACATGTTAACACACAGTACATATCTCTTTGCACAAAACCCATCTCCATTTGCCATCCCTCTCCCTCCTTACCTGCTTCCCTCCCTCAACTCCCTCACTCCCTATTAACACCCCAACCAAACAGTTAAACTCACGGTTTATAGTCCTTAGAAAGTCCACCAGGGTTTTCCTTCACCCTCCATCAGCCCAAAGCGTGTTACACCCCAGAGTTCTCAATCCCCACTCCAGGATCCTTACACTCCATCTCACTACGTCGTATTAGGGGTTAAGTGGGTTTATCGTCAGGCGAGCTAAACAATGCAAGAACCAGAGCATTCCAGGTCATCACACTCTCTCAGCTCTCTTCTCCTCACCTGCAGAGCCTCGTACCACACCGCAGCTTCAGCCATAGACAAGTGCTGCAAGTCCTCCAACCACCCGTCAATGCGCGGACCCTCTCGCGATTTCCATGCCAATGGCGATCCTTCTTTTCGCCAACACCAAGGCCAGGTTTGCCATTACATTTTCTGGCTTGGTCTTCTTTGGGCGCACAAACACCCCAAGTAATCAGGCGTCCACTTATATCTTGTTATCCCACTATTTATATGCCTTAATTCCATTTCTTGTCAGAACCGTTTGATTACCGTGCACGTCCAAAATATGTGCATCATGCACACCCCACCGCCTCAACACCTAGGACACCCCCTTTCCTCCAAGCCCGAGAATTGCAATAAAAGATGCAGCGTCATGTACGCCTTATGGGGTACATAAAACTGGGTCAGCTTTAACCTGGACTTCCTGGAGACACTTTTCGGGTATGACCGCACCCTGGTCCATTCTTATTCCGTGAACTCTCTGCCCATGTCCAACTCCTATTTGTTCCTTCCCTTGGCATCATCTGTGAGTGTTGCCTCCAGCAACCCCTGATATAATCTAGACACCCTGTGTCTACCCTCAGACACATCATATAGTAACCCAAGAAAACTATCCTCTTCCAGAAGATTTGAGAATACCGGCCACCTCTTCCTTGCCTCGCGTAGCATTCTGGAAGTGTGTCTGGTAACTGTCCCCTCTGTACACCAAACTCACTCTCTAACTCTCAGAATTCCAAGAGTCTATTCGATGAGAGCACGTCGACAACTGTCGCATCCCTTTACTTTCCCACTGTGAGCTAACCTGTGCCAAATATGCAGTATTCCCACCATGTATTGCTCTAAGGGTATGTGGGGAGAGTTGGGGCTCTTTCAATTTTAATAGTGTCCTGGCCCAGATCTGCCTACCTAGCTGTAAGAGGTGGGGGTGATCTCCAATTCTCTCCCTTCCTAACCACAGTATCTCCCTCAGCAGGTAGGGGGCCCCTTTCGCGCCTAGAAGCTTGTGTTCTACTGATTCTGCATATGCTACCCACCCTGCCACATGTTGCATCTGTCCCGCCACATAATATAGCTCGATGTGTGGGAGGCGCACTCCTCCGTCCGCATAAAATGTCCTGGGCCACCCTGCACCTTCCCAATCTCCACACAAAACCTCCTACTGTTGAATTCAACTCTCTGAAGAAGGACCTCGGTACGAGATACGGGACATTTACAAAATGATAAAGCATGTGGGGGAGGGCAATCATTTTCAGCAGCACTATCCTGCCCATCACTTAGGTCATATTTCCCAGAACTTGATTGAGCTCTCCAGCCCGGCCTTATTCTGCCGTTGTGTCTCCATTATGTCATGGTAAATGTCAACTCCTAGGTTTCTGAATGTTTTGACCCTCCCCTGCACCCTAGGTTCGGGAGTCGCAATTCCTCTACCCTGCCCATCCCACCAGCGAGAATATACAGGACTTTGTCTTGCTAACCGTTATTCCCGATAATGTTGTGAAATTATCCAATGCCTCTAAATAAGACTCTAAATTATCTTCCGTGCTCCGCATGTACAAAAGAATGTCGTCTGCATATATCAAGATTACATGATATGCTCTGTCTACTAGGAGTACCGTATCCCTGAACTCCCGCCTCAAAAACACGGCTAGAGGATCCAGGCCATCCTTGTTTCGTGCTCCTCTGTATAGAGAACTGCCCTGACACGTTTGCCGGTTCGCACTCTCGCCACTGGCTTGGAATAGAGTATCCGGACTGTAAGGAAGCCATAGTATCAAAGCAAGACGACACAAGTGATCACAGTACAAGGGTGTTTATTAAACTGTAAAAATGGGTGAGATAAACGCCTAATCTAAACCTAAATCTAAGCATGTAGCAAGCTAAGACCATCAAATAATACTACAGTCATAGTGGAGTCTAGTGAAATAAAAAGGGTCTTTACTAAGATAAACCTATGCTAATCCTTACCGCTATACTACAAAATAGTGTGGGATAATGTTCACAAAGAAAGAAGTGTTCTCAAAATAAGTCAGAATGTTATGGCTGGGGTCTTCCTTCCCCACGTTTGAAGCACAGGACTCTCGAGCACAGCACACTTCTGGGTTTCTTCGGCCTGAGTTTACAGTTCCTTTTCTAATATCAGAGCCTTCTGTGCCCAAGTATTTCATGCCAAGTCTCTTCAGAGGCTATCACAAAAACCACCAAAAGTTCCTTCTATTAATCTTCACGTCAGGCGATTACTCTTCACCCGAGGATCCCCCTCAGCCAGGCTCCGATCCCCTTTACAACGTCAGGCTTTCTCAATAGGGCTCGGACCAAAAACTCACTGTGGACATCCCTCAGTTGGATTCACGTTTGTCACCATAATGCAGTTCACTTAGCTTTTCAAATCACATCCTCATCTTGTAATATTCAGGAATCTTAATGTCTTTTTAAACAATCCTCCTTGTTACCTTCTCCACTTTACTTAGGTCTCCCTCGTTCGGGCTCAGACTGTCCTTCACCTGCCCCCCAAAGCATTTGCCTATTCACACAGAGACTTCTGAAGGGCAGTTACGTCTTGCTGGGTCACTCCGTGATTCTTTGGCAAGTGCAGGTTTCATGCTATCTTTTCACAGCGTTCCCCTCAGTAACACAGTTCACTTCCACAAGGTGTCAAAGACCTTCTACTGTTCAAGGGTTTTGGTTTGACCCTTGTATGACCACTGACTTCTCACACCAGCCTCCCCTACGGCCTCTTGGTTCTTGTAGTTTTTCTCAATTCAACATTTCCTCGCTGTTCCTGAGCAGGGCATTCATTAGTCTTTTGAATGAGCGCCCACATGGCACCGAAACACTCTAACCCTAATACATTGTTTGTTCACAAAAGACCTGTGTCTAGTATCTTCTTTTCTTTTACGTAAATGTTGCCACTACAACTTTGAGCTTAACACAATCCAGTCCACTATCAGTTTCCTCTGACTCACCGGCTGTGCTGAACTCATTGGATTTTCTTCTGCTGGAGTCAAGGACGATACCACGGTGGCAAGCTCTTTTCCCTGCCCTGGCTATCAGTGCAGGAGGGCCCCGTGTACCGTTGACAGCTGTCACACCAATCGCCAGCTGCCATTCCCGGTCTTACTGTTCTTTTATCGAAGGCTTTGTGGCTCTGGGTTGAAAAGGGCAAGGGTAACTCCCTTCTTGTCATCCTTTTAGTTCCCACAGTATTTCTCCTTCATTTGAACTGTCGTCCCGGAATAGCTGCCTCCTCGTGTGTTCTGCCTCGCTCAAAGTGTGCCCTTGTGCTCTGCCTTTTATCCCTGTGGGGAAGGGAAATGGCCGTCGGGTGTGTAGGTATCGGCAATTGCCTGACCCTTGTGTTGGGCCATGTCAGGTAAACGGCTCTGGTGTTAGTCCGTTGTCTTTCGCTGTGTGAGAAAGTGTTCATGTAGGAAAAGGGGGGGGGGGTAGACTTTCTTAATATCCTACGGGGTAGGATGGGGAAAAGGTGTCATAAGGAAGGGGGTACCGCGTCTCTTCCAGTGATCCACTCCCCGAAGACCTCCCATCCAGGCGATTCTCCCCCACTGGTTCTCACCCAGGAACTGGAACCAATACCGATGGCTGTGTCCTGGACACCTGGATGATAGATTCCCGAGGGACTAGCAAGTGAGACACCTTCAGGTTTCTCACAGGACCCACCTCATGAACGTCCCTCCTATTCCGTAACTCCCCAATGAGGCAAACAGACACTCCCACCGAACTGAGTCAAATGCTTTAACGGCATCCAGCACCACCACCGCACACCCATTTGTCCATCCGTGCGTATGTCTATCACTGCATGTAGACATCTCAGGTTTTCCGACACTGCCCTCCCCGGAACATATCCTGCCTGATCCGGGTGGATCAATGTCCCAATCCCCCTTTTTAGCCTTACCTCTAGGATCGCCATGAGATTTTTGCTATCTTGGTGTATTAGGGATATCGGACTATATGATTCATCCCCACTTTCCCTGGCTTCCGGATTGGGACAATAATGGATTCCTCTATGCTATGGAGTAGTCTCCCGACCTTGTACGCTTCCTTAAAGGTCTTCAGCAGCCTTGGGACCACCTCTTCAATATACTCCTCATAAAACTCACCAAGTAGGCCATCTCCACCTGGTATCTTGCCCGTGGGCCGCATACTAATCACTGCCTGCAGTTCTTATATTGTGAGCAGTGCGCCTAATTCTGCCGCTGGTTCCATACTCTGGGTGGGTAGGCCTATCTCCGACAGGGTCTCCTCGATCTCCTGCACCTTGGCCCCCCTCCTCCTCATACAGGTCCCGGTAAAACCTCTGAAACACCTCATTAATTTCCCCTTGCGACCGCCACAATTCGCCACACTCGTCCGTTATTTCAGTAATCCCATCTTGAGTATTTGCTCCTCGGCACAACCACGCTGATAGTTTCCCCGGCTTATCCCCTTGCCCATGTAGTTTCTCCTAATATTTTGTGAAACTGTACTTCTCTAATCTCCCCCAGTAAGCAAGACATTCCTGTCTAAGTTTGATGAACGCCCCTTTGGCCCATCCTCCTCTCAGGCGGGTACTCTCCACCCGCTAAATTTCCGCCTCTGTGGTTGCCAACTTCCTTTTTAGTTCTCTGTGGATACACCCCGTATTGGCTATGGCGGCCCCTTGTATCACCACTTTAAAGGCGTCCCATAGAGTCGTCCCACTACCCACACTTCCACCGTCAATGCTGAAGTATTCTACTATTTGTTCTGCTATATCCTCTCGGAAGGGGTGATCTCGTAGGGTCTCCGCTCATAATCTCCACGTGGGTATCGGGGCTGGCCTATTACTGAGCACCCAATATATGATTAAGGGTGAATGATCTGAGAGCATCCTACCCTCGTAAGAAGCGCTGACAAACACCCTAAGGTGGTTTGTCCCCATGAAGTAGTCTATGCACGTATACACTCGATGCATACTCGAATAAAATGAGAATACTTGTACGTCCCGTCCCCTTTTCTCCATCCTGTATGGACGTCCCTGGCGAGAGACGGGAACTGAACCTTTTTGCCACCACAAAGGCATTTTCCCCCTTTAAATTTACTGGCAAGTGAGGGCGCGGCCCTGGGTGAGTGGGCTCCCTTAACCCTGCCCACTGGTGCCACACCCCAGTCCCCTTTTACGCGTTGACGGAATTGGACCGCTACCACCAGTGCTCCTGGTGAGGACTCAAGCCTGGTAATTGCACACGCTTTCCCCGAAATCCTTTTCTTTTTTAGATTTGGGAACACCGTCCACCAGTGCCCTAGTTTGTCCCTGGCGCATGTCGGCCTCGACAGGCTTTAGCAGGTGCTCGTCGTGCGATGGTTCCTTCCCCATAGCAGATCCTCACGCATTCTGTCTCCGTTGTCTTGGTGAAGACCACGGATGGGACAGGTGCTCCACGTGCGATACTCTTACGTCCAGGTCGCTTAAATACTGGCTCGCATGTTGGAGAGAGCTGTTCAACAGGACTCCTCCACAGAACATCAAGGACTATATCCAGAGGAAGACAAAGAAGGTAGGTGCCCTATTTTCCAAGGCACCCCGCAGGGGCGACTCCTTCCCAGGGAAGCCCTCAGGCAGTAGGGGTCAATCTGGCCCTCGCACTGGCTCAGGAAGCACTGAGGCGCACTCGCCTACCAGCCTCACAGCTGAGGGGTCCAAAAGCCCTACTGGTTCCACATCCGACGGGGCCTGTGAGCTCTAGTACCATCCGGACTCTTCCCGAGGGGCTTTGCCCTGATACCGGTTCCTTAGTTGAGGTGGCACTATATGCAGGGCCAGCACTACCGGCCTGATGGCCGAGGGCGCACAGCCTACCGGGTGTACACCTGAGGTACAGGGTGGGGCAGAGCCGGTGCAAGCCGGCATGTAGGCCGATTTCCCCCCCTCCCCCCAAACATGTCGGCTACAGGTCCACGTGCCCAAGGCATGGACAAAATGGCTGCCCCTCCCGATGAGGAGAAGCTTTACTTCAAGGGCAGACTGGGTACCAATGACGCCCGTCACCTGGACCACGTCATACCACAACATCCTGGGTTCCAGGTACAGTGACCCCATGTATGGACAAGGGTTGGGAAGGCAGTAGGCATATTCACCACTTCATCCAGTGCAAGATTGCGCCCAGCCAGCCTGTGAGGACAGGTTTTTAGATATATTCATGTCTCTCATGCGGTCCCCACAAATGAGCTCCATTCTCAGGGGCATTATGAAGGACATGTTGCCTCCGGCTTTGCCCGCGCAGCCCACCACAGCACAGCCCATGCTCCCGGCTCCAGGTCCACCTCCACCTCCACAGCCGCCTGCTCCTGAGGCTCCAGCGGCCCCAGTACAGGTGCAAACCCCCACACCGGAAGTGCCTCCGAAGGATGCTGGTGTCACCCTCACACTCCCCCCCCCCCCTCCCCCCCACCTTCCTCAGCAACAGCCTTCAATTAACGGATTGCTTGGCTGTTGGAATACTTGGGCATTCCCCAGCCCAAGAAGGAGCTTCCTGAGGCAGGAGTTCATGCAGAGGTGAGGTCTGGCATCCCCCTAAAGAAGGATGTAGAGGCTTTAGCCAAAAATGGGGTGGCCGAAGCCACACTCCATGCAACCCGTTAACAAAAAAGTTCAGGCAGGCCGAGGGGGGACAGCATGCTGCAGTCGACCCACCCGCAACCTCATCAGTTATCGCTGCACCATCCATGTATGCCAAGCCCCAGGCGTCCTCGTCTAGTACGGCCACGGCAGCACTCTTGAACAAGGAAGAAAAGACTCTTGAATCATACAGCAAGAAGGTCTACTCTAATGCTGGCCTACACTTCAGGGCGGCCATCTCAGTAGCCATCCTGGCTGTGGCAAATCAACACCTGTGGTGGGAAATCGCAGACTTACTACCGGACATCCCTAGGGACAAACAAGCCTCATTCAAAGCGGGCCTAACTGAGGTGAAACTCGTGGCACAGGACATTATGGAGGCGTTGGTGGGCCACATCGATACAGCTAACAGGGCGATCTGTCTGGCAACAGACCTGAGGCTCACGACCTGGCTAAAAGCAACCATGTCGTGCAGGACAGAATCCTGGACCTTCCGTTCGAGGGGAATGATCTTTTCCACTCCATGACTGACGAAGAGCTTGATGAGAAGAAGAGTAGCACTCAGACAGCCAAGTCGCTGGCGATTCTTACCAAGCCAGCAGCAAAGCCTTTCTCACAGACACAGTCCTGCTCAGACAAGAGGCGATCTTTTGGCGTTTCTGTGGGTTCCGGGACTGCAAAGCCAGGCAGCCGACAGGTCTCCCAGTCGGCACAGTCAAAAACACCACAAAGCCTCAAATAAGGGATTCTTCCAGTCCCCCCACAACCCCCCAGCTCGTCAGCCTCTGACCAGAAAAAGCAATGACAATTTTCTTTTCAGGTCCACAGCACCCCAGTTGGGGTCAGGCTGGGTCTGCACAGTCAGGCTTGGTGGCGAAGTTTGCTGATGCATGGGTCATCCCAGTTGTGTCCTGGTTCTTTGGTTACCTCTTCCCTCCTCCCACAGATCGGTACACCATCACTCCTAGCAGAGATTCGCTCCATTGTAGGGAGCAAGGCGGTAGAGGAGACTCTTCCCCACCCCCCAGCAGAGGCACGGCTTTTACTCCTGCATCTTTGCTATTCACAAGAAGAACCAGGCGGACCTGCGAGTGGTGTTGGATTTGTTTTCCCTGAATCTTTACCTACACCTGCAGAAGTTCATGATGGTGACGCCAGCTCTCATAGCCGAGACACTGTGTGGGGGAGACTGGACGTGTTCCCTGGACCTGAAGGACGCGTAGCGCCACGTTCCTATTGTTCAGCCTCACCGGACCTTCCTCAGGTTCTGGGTCATGGGCCTGCATTTCCAGTACAAGGTTCTACCCTTTGGGTTAAATTCAGCTCCAAAAGTCTTCACGAGGCTCATGAATGCGGGGGCAGCTCCCCTTTAGTCAGAGGGGTTGCATGTCTATCCGTACCCCGACGGTTGGTCAGGGGCTCGTCTCCAGAGGAGGGTTGAGCCTCATTGGACAGGCTCATCTCCACCCTGTTTGACCTAGGGTTTTCAATCAACTACCAGAAATCTCAGCTCATCCCTACACAGACACTCATTTTTCTAGGCTGTTGTGGGACACACAGCAGCAGAGGGTGTTTCCCACACATTGCAGTCTGCCATTTCCGCAGCAGGTCCATCACCAAGGCCTGGTGGTATCAACACCTTCTGGGCATACTGGCAGCATGCCTCCTGGTGGTCCCGTGCGCCAGACTCTGCATGAGGAGCCTTCAGTTGCATTTTGTGAATTACTGGGGTCAGGAGTCTGGCCACCAGGGGGCTCAGGTCTCCATTCCACAACATCTGAACCACGATCTCAAATGGTGGCAGCAGGAGGAGAACATCTTGGTGGGCTAACCGTTCCGCCCACCCACCACAGAGTACACCATTACTACAGACTCCTCCCTCCATGTGTGGGGAGCTACTCTGGGAACACACTCAGTGCATGGGCGCTGGACCTCGACGGACCGGCAGAATTCCATCAAGTGGCAGAATCACATCAACTGGCTGGCTTATGGCAATCTGGTTGACTCTAAAGTCCTTTCTCCCGACCATAAAGGGCAGATCTGTGTGCATTCAGACAGACAACACAACCTGCATGTACTATATCAACAAACGGGGCACAAGATCCCCGCAGCTGTGCTTGTTGACCCTGGAAATTTGAGAATGGGCTATAAGCCAGGAGATGTGGATCTTGGCGTTCCACCTACAGGGAGAATCCAACGTAGAAGCAGGTACTCAGTCATCTGGCCGCCGACTATTGCGAGTGGCAGCTGAATGGGAGAGTGTTCCAGGAAGTGTTTAGCAGATGGGGCCATCCCACCACAGACCTATTGCGAGAACAAACAACTGGAGGTGTCAGCAATTGGCGTCCTGGGACGGAAGGGGGTGCAATTCTCTAGGGGATGCACTTCAGATACCCTGGGATGGGATGTGGGCATATACATTCCCACCCACACCACTGGTGCACAAGGTGTGGTGAGCAAGATCAGGAAATTGAAGATAATTCTCATAGCGCCTTGCTGGTCAGCTCGACCCTGGTTCTCGGACATGCTGCAGCTGGCAACTGGGGAAGGGACCTCTACTAGCGCAGCCGGGAGGCGCAGTGCTACACTCCTCTCCGGAGAGGCTAGCTCTAGTGGCCTGGTTCCAGCACCTTCAGTTGTCTAGCGACAATCTGGAGGTCATTCATAAGGCCAGAAGCCGGGCTATGCGTAAGCAGTACAGAAGCAAATGGATGAGATTCTGGTTTTGGGCTAAGGAAAATAGGGTTAACCCTTTGACATCACCCTCAACCAAGTCTTATCATTCTCGGCCTATCTCGCCAAGTCGGTTGTCCAGGTCGATGCCTGCCAGACATACCTGGCCACTATTGGGGTATACAGGAACTCAGACTCTCTCATCCTGTCTTCGTCCAATCCCATAGTAAAGAAACAGCTGACGGGACTGACCAGGCTGCCCCAAACCCCCTGGTCAAATGCCCTCATTCCGTTTGGGACCTCAACGTGGTGCTAAGTGCTATACCCCACAAACCATTCGATCCAATGACCACAGTAGTCCTTAAGATTGTCACTTTGAAGACCGCCCTTCTTGTTGGTCTTGCGTTTGCTTGCAGAGTGAGATCGATCCAGGCGTTCGTCGTCTCAGAGCCATGCTCAAGATTTCACAAAGACAAGGTTGTGCTACGCACACACCCAGAGTTACTTTCAAAGGTGGTGTCATCCTTTCATATCAATGAGGGGATTGTGCCCCCCACATTCTTCGTGGACCCCAAGGAAGACTCAGAGAAAACGCTCCACTGTCTGGTTGTCGGGGAGCATTGAAATTCAATCTGGACCAAACAAAGGTTTGTAACATTTGGAGGATCCAGGTCTGCCATAGCTCGATGGATGACAGCAGCGATCCAGGAGGCATACAAGATGCAATATAAGGATCCGCCACAGGGCATGCATGCACCTGCAGTAAGAGCCAAGGCGGCAGCAGTCGCGTACCAAAGCCACGTTCCCAGGCAGGTGATCAGCAGGGGGGCAACATGGGCCACCCTGTTCGGCCGTTTGCAAGCAGTACTGCTTGGATACCAGTGCCAAGTCAGATGCAGCATTCGGCCAAGCAGTGCTGCATATTCTTTTTGCGGCTCTCCTCCCCAGAGTTTTGTCAGTTGTAATCGCCCATACAGGATGGAGGAAAGGGGACGGGATGTAGGAGTAATTAAGTGTTACTTACCAAAGTGACTACCGCACTCCTAGTCCATAGTCCCCCTTCCTCCATATCTCCCACCATCCATTCCCCTACAATAAGAGCAGTGAGGTTGTTAAATTGTAATACAGCCAATGTGTCAAAAGGGGACTGAGGTGTGGCGCCGGTGGGCAGGGTTAAGGGGGCCAACGGTCCCAGGGCTGCACCCCCTCGCGCCAGTAAATTTAAAGGGGAATTGTCTTTTTCTGGTGGAAAAAAGGTTCAGTTCGCGTACCTTGCGGGGGACACCCTACAGGATGGAGGAAAGGGGACTATGGACTAGGAGTATGTTAGTCACACCGGTAAGTAACACATAATTTCTCTTAGGTCCCATCAACAACCTCCAAATCTCCTGTAATTTCAGTTCCCCTAATAACATCAGCAAAAACCTTAGTCGGAGGGGACGGCAACACATATTTGCAATCTGACCTGTCCAGCATTGATTCTAGCGTATAATTGAAGTCCCCACCCCAGATCCACATCATCCCCCTGTAAGGGATCAGCTTCGCATACAGGGAGCAAAAGAAAGTAGACACATTCTCATTGGGGACATAGTTATTCATTAGCCAGACCTCTTTCTTGACTAAAAACCCATGTACTAATACTTTTCTGCCCTCATCTGTGTAGACTTGCACCTTTTCGAAAAGGCACCTTTTGGGGCCACCCAGATAAGAACTCCCCTTGCACAATTAGAAAAGGCTGATCCAAATCCCTCCCACCCCATTTTCGCAGGTCCTGGGTTTGTCAGCCGTGAGGTGCGTTTCTTGCAATAGTGCTATCCTTATCCCTTTCCGACATATGTATGCCACCACCCTGACTCTTTTAACATAATTGTTCAGCCCCCTAACATTCCTGGAGGAAATTTTCAGCACTTCCGCTATTCGATTGCTCTCTGTATTCTCCCACTCACCTTCCCTGGACCTTTCTCCCCCGCTTCCCCTTTCCCCAGGTGAGCACCTGGTGTCTGCTACCCAATCGAACTAAGCTGTGCTGCAACCTGAACAAACTCCTCTGAACTTGCACTAAACCGAACTGTCAATCAGAACCTGTCTGTAGCGGCATAACCACCATTCATTCCTCTTTCCCTCCCGGAACTTGGCCGCTGGGTACTGCCCGGTACCTAGGAATTTTCCTAAGAGAAAGAACAGAAAATAGGGAACAAAGGAGGAGGCAGAACATATGGGTCAGATCCTCATAACCACCGGACCTGGTACACAAGCCACCAAACTCCTAGCCTAACCCTGCACCCTAAACTATAGCACCCTCAGTCGTCCATGCATCTCAAGTCGCCCTTGCATTGCAACAGCTCTCCACCTGACTGTTTCAAGTGTCATTGCTCACCTCCGCCATTGGCTTTGGCCGTTAAGCGTCCATCCAAGCATTCACTTCTTCTGGAGTGTTGAAAAACAGGGCCTTTCCTTTATGTATCACTGTCAGCTTTACTGGGCATAGAAGCATCTCTTGTATGCCCTGTTGTCTGTCTTTCCTTCATAGGGTGGAATTGGCCCCTCCGTTTCTGGACTTGCAAGGTGTAGTCCTGGTAAATCGCTGATCCATGACACATTATACCGCCTTCTCTGGAGAAGGCCAAGATCATCTTAGTCTCTTAATTTCAGTATCTTATCAGTGAGGTGTCGAGCAGAGGTCAAGGGGTGTTCTTACCAGTGGTCTGTGGGTTCTTTTTACTGTGAATCCCTGCGACAACGCACCTGGCCAATATCCTCGAGCAGCATGTTTTCTACATATGTGGTGGGGTCTCTTCCTTCTCCCTCTGGCAACCCCAGGATCTGAATGTTGCTTCTCCTCGCTCTTCCTTCAGCGTCCTCCACTCAGTCCTGTAACCTTCGTACTTGCATTGTTAGTTCCCGGACCTTTTCCTGTAATTCCTTTGCGGTAGTGGACACTTCTTCCACTCTTTCTTCAGTCTCCCCCACTCTGCTTGCCAGATTGCATACATCATGTCGCAGGAGACCTGCGTCACATTTTATCTCGCCGATGCGGCACTCCATTGACATTCACAGGGCTGCAATAGCCTCCATTAACAGAGCATCAGCTCCCTCAGCATGGGGATCATGGGTGTCTTCCGTCACTCGCATCTCAGCGCTCCTTGGTTTATGTTTCTGGTCTCCCATTCTCGCAAACGCATCATCTTCGCCTGCCTTGGTTTCACAGGAGTTTTCTTCCTCCCCTTCTGGCATGTGTCCTCCATGAACTTTTCAGGCCCTTACCCCCTGCACTCTGATCCAGCACTCACACTTTGACGTCTGCAAAAGACCGTCCAGGACAGTTCTTATAGTATCGGCCCAACAGGTGTGTTTCCCCTTCTGTCACGGTACCTGCTCAATCTCACCACAGAGGCCCCTGACTCTGTCTGTAGTGCTCACCTCCCCCCAGGCCCCAGCCTCTCCATCTCCGGGCTGTCTAGTAGTCTGCACCTACCTGGGGGTCTTGGCTCCTGTTTCTGCTCTGCCCCCGGCCTCATGGTCTCAGGGGAGCACTCCTGTGGGATCCACTGCAGGGGCGGCCCAGGGAACCGGGGAACTCGCTGCAAGTCTAGTGTACACAGGAGCATGGGGGGGCAGTTGCTCCTAATCCACCCTAGACGCTGTGGAGCTGATTACCCCAAGCTTCTAATGTTTATATCTTGGCGCCCTCGCCTGCACTGTCAGTCTCAGGTATTCTCTGTGTTCCACGAAGCACACAGTGAGCCCCCAACACGCTTCCCAGCCGGTGCTTTCTCCTCTTTCTGGCCTCTTTCCCTCGCACCGTACAATCCGCACTTCCCCATGCAACTCTGTGTGCTCCGGCACTTCCGCTGATGCCCAACTTATCCAGCCCCCTGTTGCGCCACCTTGCCATGACTCTGCTTGCACACGGGCAGCTGCATTCCCATTGTAACTCACAGGGCACACCAGTGCGCCCTTTGGCGTTCTGCCTTGTTGGTGCTTGGCCTGGTCCCTGACTCTCCGTCCGCCCACTGGCCATGCTGCATACAACTTATTGTGCGGTGTACCCCGTTAATCCCTTCGGCAGGCTAACCCGTCAACAGCTGTCCCTCTACGTCTCGCTGACTTCCACTCTGGTTTGTTGGTCAGGTGCTTTCTTTGCAGGCTCTCAGCCTCCACTTACTACATCTGATATTTAAGGATTCAGGGCTGTTGCAGATCCTCCCGCCAGTGTTCTCAGTGTCTGAGATGGATCGCTAGGCAATCCTCTCGCTCACCAATTTGTGCCCGCTATTTTGGGAGAACCGGGCTTGAGCACTCTGCTTCAGTCACAGTGCTCCTCTAACACCTTTACAGATATTTCCAAGTTGATATACGCCCTTGCACTCTCGTCATCGGGACACCATTTAATCACCAAGATGCATGGAAAGCCTATCTTGAAAGGATCTCTTTAGGGAGCTTGGAAGAAACACATGTTCCCTACATCACAGCTGGCCCGGTATTAGAGACCATGTATGATATGTCAGAGGGGGGCCATGTTTTTTCCACAGTGTACGATCTGATTTTAAGTGAGCTGAACGAGCCCGCTCTGAAGGTGCGGATGCAATGGGAGGCGGATCTAGGCAGGCCCTTCAGACTCGGAGTGGGCCCGGACCTTGATATACACTAAGAAGGTTTTCAGAAATGCCTGATTCAAACGATTACAACTGTATGTGACACACAGGGCATACATGACCCCATATAAGATATCTCGGTTCCATGGGGCATCACAGCAGGGGTGCCCTAGAAGTGAAGATGAGAAGGTGGATATGCTGCATATTTTTTGGAGTTGCCCGGTGGTCCAGAGATTTTGGGTGGCAATTGCAGATAAAGTGGCCCACAGTGGTATTGAGATGCACTTGTGGCTTCCAAAGGCCTGCCTCCTGGGCCTGTTCTCGCGGATTAAAAAACATATGACACACCTCACCAGAATGACAAATCTGATTTGTGTGCTTGCCAAGCAAAGGATTGCAATGACCTGGAAGGCGAGAGAGGGGCCCAGTGTAGATGCTTGGTGGGTTGACCTTCAGTGTCTGGCAATTGCAGAGACCTCTGTCTGGTACAGAGCTGTATATAGGGGATTGAGAGAAGTGCGTTGTTGATGTGGCGTCCTGGAATGCCAGGACACAGGTGATGTTTGCTCCCTCCGAAGATCTGCCCTGATAGAAGATCAGCTCTGGTGTATATATACTTAGGGTGTGGTACTCCACACGTGTGCACACTTTGCGCAAAATACAGGAGGACCCCGCCCCCTGTACAGATGAGTGGTAATGTTGGACCGAACTGTGTAAACAAGTGTTATTGTAAGTTTGTTGCTGTTGTATTTTTCAGCTGGGTATGCCTTTTCCCTTTTTTCCCCCTCTCCTTCTAGATTTAGTTTTTTCGTTCATCATGAGCATTTGAGTGCTATATTGATTGCCATGATTGTATGACTTGCAAAGGCTGCAAGTCCACCAGCTGTATTTGTTGTTTGTAACTTACACATAATAAAAAAAAAATTAAAATAATTTTTTTTAAAAGATCTTGTTTTTTGTCAAACTTTGACACTGCGCATTGTGAAATTGTGCATCTGTATTTGCAAAGTTCAACTCTTAGTATAGCTTTTTTTCTTGGAGTAGCGGTCTCCTAGTTGGGTATTTTCTTTTTTGCAAATGTAGACTGATGGAAAGGAACCTAAATTGTTAGTCTTGTAATGCGGGCATCCTTTCCTGCACTCTTACAGAATTTCAGCCTGCAACTGTTAAACACACATTTTGCAATACGGTGGCTTGTTCCTTGAACATTGTGGTCAGTCTACTGTAGGCATACCATCAACAAGATTTGAAATAGACTAACACATCAGTAACTCGATTTTCACTAATGATTTCTGATTGTGTCGGATTGTTGCCCCTATCCAATACCAATGTCTGAGATGGTCATCTTTTTGACTTGGATGTAGTTCACCAGTATCTTTGCCTTGCAATGATTGGTAAATATCGTTTAAGTTTCAGTGTGTGCAGATTCTCTGTTTATACTTTAGTAAGGAGGAACTGTTCATTGTGTGACTTTTCACCTGTCTGTTATTCCTGTGTCAGGGAAGACGATACATGACCAAAACGACTTCACTTGTTGGTGAGGGAAGAGACTAGTCTAACCAGCTAGGGACCCGTTCAGAGTGTATATTCTAAGAGTTTCATTTATCAAGACCTTTGGGGCCATGTGAAAATTTGGTATCGGCTACAATATTGGAAAGTGGTGCTTAATGTGGCTATTGCAATGCTTCTGTCAGATGAGGTAGTAACACAATGTCTTATTTTAATTACCTTAACTTACAATCTACCAGTGTTTTTGTTTAATCCAAAATGCTAGTTCTGATGTTAATTTTAATTAGACAATTCTTTGGCTGATTTCTTTGGCTGATTTCTTTAACAAATCAACCTTGCCTGCACAATTTTGATGCTACTACAGGTACAGCGTTGAGTCTGACGTGATGTAACCCAATGGGCAGACAGCCCTCCTCCAGCAGTAGTGTTGCTGAAATGAGTGTGGTGCAAAACGGTAACCAGAGTTGTAGTTTTTTTTCTTGAAATCTTGGTAATGGCATCCATCTAAGGCATCTGACACTACAGATGATTCACTTGATTTTGTGTTACAAACAGCCGTAGAACATAAACCAACTTTTCTAAATGAAGGTTTATTTGTATCCACTTGTATTCCTTAAAAAGTCAAAACGATCAACACAAATAAGTTTGACTTTCCCAGAATATAATGCTTCATGTCCTTATTTTGTTTGGTAAGATACACTTGATATCAGAAGATGCAAATGGTGGAGTTTCTAAAGAAATGCACACTAATCGCTTTGAGGCAAAGAAATTAAAACTGTATTAACTAGGGCATGAGAACAGCTGTTAGACACTTCCATGTTCCTCAGTTTAATAAAAAAAGTCTTACTGGTTTAGTCCTATTTGCTGCAGCATGAAGAGCAGGGCTGATGCCTTATGTTGCACAGCATCACACTGTGTGTGCTCAACCTGTAGCATGAAAATAAATGCACTTATACAACCCAAGCCAGCATACATCTGTTCCACCTTTCAAAAAGCCCTTTTTCTGTTGATTATAGCAATCTTCTGGCATAGAAAAGCCCATTATTTACTCTAGTAAATCTGAGAACAAGACTGGGCAAACACGTTTAATAAATTGTTATAAAACATATACCAATATAATGTTGTAAGATGTCAGAAATCTACAAAGTTGTTTGTTGTATATTGATCAGGTTATTATGAAATACTATATGTTTAAGATGGGTGTCCTTTCTTTTTCCTTTGCATGCTGCATTGTACTTGTCTCTTCTTTTCTAACAAACTAATGCCTACTAATACTTCAATCTTTGCCTTTCCTTACTTGGGCTGCACAGATGCATTTTCTTCTACTGTTGATGCTCTTGATGATGCCATTACAAGCCTAAATCCTTTTCTCACAAATCGCAATGATGCTGTCCACCTACCTGTTGTATCCTCAGATACAGCCACGTTTACTGCTAGGACACCTAACCACGATATTTTTACTGGTAATGTACCACTTTAGCATTATCGTTTTGAATAGTTTTACTCGATCTTCGCAAACAATGGTATCGCCATTTTTATACATCTTTACTTTCCATTTGTTTTACAATCCATGTGTACGTGTGATTTTAGGAATAATAGACACATTACATTATGTTTTACATTGAGGTTTATTCACAATATCTTCAATCGAGGTTTCATAATGATTTCTTCAAAGCAGTATGACAGAGGGTTAAGAAGCCACAAATACAATGCCACATATGTGCATGTTTTCAGTGGCATGTCTCAGAGAAACTGGTTTTATATCATTAGTGGCATAGAATCTCTTCAGCATCAGTACTTTAAGTTTGTGAAGAAATGTCCATAATCTTGATTATTTACAGATTGTGGCATTCTGCAGTAGGTGTTATCTGGTTGTTAGGACTTATCAATCATCAGCTACATCACATTTAACGTTACTGCTTTGCATGAACCCTTTGTAATGATAGACAATGCAAGCAGACACCCTTCCATGCCCCTTATGAATTGGAGCTTCTTTCACTTGAAATCAAGAAAGCATGTTTTTCCCTATTTCCCCTTGGGCTTTTCGTAGGTGGTGTGCTACAGCTGTATGGATGGTCGATTAATGAGCGAACCACAGCATTGGCAGCCGGAACGTGTCCTGGATTGGACAAGACATGAGGCAGTATCCTCAAGGATGTTGCCCATACAGGGCAAAGCAAGGGGAACAACCCACAGAGGAATGCTGAGAGTTGTTATACGCAAACTCGGCTGCCCCCAATACCGAAAGCCAGTCCGACTGGTACTGAAAACCGAGGCAGCTGAAGTATTGTTCCATAGTAGAATTAGTTTCTTAGGCTGGCCATCAGTTTGGGGATGATATGAGTAAGAAAAACATGCATCAACGACCAAAGACCTGGTCAGATCCAGCCAAAACCGTGATGTGAACTGGGATCCCCGGTCTGTGATAAGGACAGAGGGCAGGCCAAAGAATTGGACAACATGGGCGAAGAACAAAGTAGCTAATTCAGAGGCGGAAGGTAAGCCCCCGATAGTGCCCTTCTGTTCTTGTGATGTAGGGAGTAAGGGGGTTGGCGTCATACCATTCTCTTCTTGGGTCGACTCTTCTTTTGTTCCTTTGTTCAGGTTTTTGTTTTATCCGTCTGAAAATGTCGGTATCGTTGCAGTATCTAGGTTCTTTGGTTGGTGCGAGGTATGGTGTAAGGTATAAGGATTTTTCTGTTACGATGTTTATTCTGTCGATAGTATTGTTTGGCGGGGTGTGTTCTGTATTGAAGGCGTCTTCTGCTGGGGGCGGTTGAGCTTGTGCTTGTACCATGTTGCTTCCAATTCTGCGTCTGGCCATTTTTGGTCCTTGGAGGGGGGTGTTGGTCTGGGGGTTGGGTTCATAGGGGCAGTTGTCCAACTGTTGTTCCTTGTGCCAAGCTACTGTTGATTTTAATCCTCTTAAATTGATGGGTCTGGAAGTTTTTCGAGGGGTGTGTCTTTGTTCAGTCAGTTGGGTTGGGGTGTTCCTCTTGCAATGGGATGGCTGTCCTGGGGAGTATTGTACGTGGGAGGGTGGCATGGCTGGTTATGGGCTAGGGGTGCGGTAAATTAGGGTGGGGATTGTGGTGGTAGTAGTTACTGGCTTTGGTGGTTGCTGGGTGGTCAGGGGTGTCGGGTTCTTAGGATACAATTATGGCAGGTACTGATAATATCCAGACGAGTGGGGAGCAAGAGGTGGAGAGCCTAGGTTTTGCAGGTGGTTTACAATGAGTTGTACTCTTGGCTGTAGGATATCAGAAGTCCGAAGGGATGTAGGTTTCAGCGGGAGCCAAGCGATCATTCAACAGCTCGATTCTTGATCCTTGGACATCAGCGGGTGGGTCCAGGTTCCGCAAAGGCAGGCACTGGTCAAGATTGGGACACCTAGCTATCGGCGAAAGGGTTTTAGGCCTCGCAGAAGGCAGGTGGTGAACAAGTATCTGGTTGGGGACACTTGGGTGACAGGGGAGGTTTAGTTTGGGAGAGGTAGGTGGTAATTAACGCCCAATTTTAAGACGCCTAGATATCGGGAGGAAGGGCCAGGCCTCCCAGAGTGTCAGGCAGCAATTGAACACCTGCACTGGCAAAGTGGTTTCTGCTGCCAGTTGATCGAAACGGGCCAAATATGACAAAAGACTTTGCTTTCCTTGCAGCAAGACCAGGAATGCAAGGTCTGACGCCTGTGCTTTACACCTGGCATTGAATACTAGGTTCATAGCACCCAAAAGGGCATCTTAGTCATATAGTGTTGGAAGTTGTTTGCTTCCAAGAGACGATTGGCCCAGGCAGTGGCAATACCCCCCAAATGTGACCGCACAAAGGCGGCCTTGGTGGTGGAATTGGGAAAGGCCAGAGGGCGACAAAGAAAATGCAACCTACATTGATTAATGAACATCCGGTAGGTGTTGGGGTCACCCGTGAACCGTTACGCTGGGGCCAGTGGAAATGGCCCAGGCAAAACAGGGCTAACTCCCGGGTTCGGGGGAAGCGGAGCTGGAAGGGCTGCCGCAGCAACCCTGTTCATCGTCTGAGGGCAAAAGGTGAACTAAGCTCTGCATTACGTCCATGCGTTGGTGCAAAGATGCATGAGCGGCTGCCATATCTGTGTGGAGGGCACAGAAGGCCTGGAAAACAGTGTCCATAGGGTCTGCCCCAGGATCCATCACAGACTGACAAAGTGGGCTCCTTAATCTGTCAGGATCAAGTCTGACTCTGATAACCCCAGTCGCATATGACGACCAGGGTCTCCTTTCACAGGGAGACTCCCCCTCCCCCCACATATGCCCCTCTCCCAGGGGCTCAGTTGAAAAGGCAGGAGCAACCAGCAGAGCAGAAGAAGGGAAAGAAAACAAATAGCACACTATCAGTTTTCCTTCTTAATAACCTCAAACCAAATAGATTGCACCATCCTCAGACAGTACGCAACTCCTGCCTGCTGCGATGAAGATGGAGGCGATGAACCTACTTGCAAGCTCCTGCCAAGGAAGTCCAGAGAGTACAGGAATTCCAGAAAAAGAAGTATCACAGAGTTCCAACAAAGTCTTCTTTGCAGAGGGCGCCTGACTCAATGCAGCACAAGGGTGCAATCTCGGCGTAGAGCAAGTATCCAGTTACCATATGCCAGAAGTTCGTAGCAAAAGTCTCTGAGTCGATGACTCGAATAAATGAGGAAATGTACAAAAAAAGTAAATCCAAGTAGTGCCAAGTTCAGTTCAAACATAAAAAGCAATCCAGGGCGTAGAAACAAGAATCCACAGGGAAACTAGGAGGAAAATCTGACATACAAGTCAGAAAAGTCACTGCCACCAAGGAGTTAGAATGAGCAGTCCGGGAAAAGAAAGCCGAGTTCAGGCGGAGCCAGGAGATCCGTCAAAAAGGGAATCAAGTACCAGAACAGACAAAGGTAAGGCAAAATCAGGGTCCGAACGAGAGCCAAAAAGGTCTGGAAGCCGGTTGGAAATCAAGAAGACCAGGACACACGAAAACTGCCTGCAGGGTGGAACATGGCAGTTAAGGAGCGCCGCCCGGCAAGTTCCAAATGCTTAAATACAAGCATCTTCCGGGTTGTGTCGGAGAGCAGAACACCTGACAGGTCACGTGCGCGGACTCTCTGGTTTCCTGGGCAACTTAGTCCGTGGAGGTCGGCGCGATGTATACTGCCCCAAGCGCCACAACAGTCTCCACAGAATGCGTTGCCTGGCATGGAAAGAGTGGGAGGCCGTTGTAAGCAGGCAGACCATGGCACTCACCCAGGATGTGGATGGGACTGTCTGGTCCCATTCCATATCTGTCGTGCCAGAGAGTCTAGGTGTGGTGCATGAAGGAAACCAATAGTTGTCATTGAGTGGACAACTACTGGCTGTTTGAATGGTGCCGATCCTTACCATTGGGGGGCTTGGACTTGCTTCCAGGCTGGATTTTTGGATAAGAGGATGACTCCTGCAGCCATTTCTTCAGATCAGCATTGGAGCCAAGAATCCCTCATAGATGAGCAGCCAACTGAAGATACGAAAAATATTCCTGAAGAGGCCTGGCATCTCTTCCTGCATCTTCTCCTGTGAAGCCCTGTTGGACTACCTGATCTCCGAAGACCCTGAGCGGTGCTTCAGCCCTTGGACTACTGGCAGCAACTAGTTTGATTCTTTTTCTGGTATCCAGCAGTCCTGAGCCTTAAAGTTTCCCTGGACCAATCGGCGGGCTGACCCAACTCTCTCTTGGGATACTGCACCAGAAGCATTGCCTTTCTGCGGTGCACCTGGAACTTCGGTGGTCGCCAGCTTGTGCTACAAGTCTCCTTCCCAGTGAATTTCAGCGTCGCAGCATCAAGGGATCCTGTCCTAGAGAAGCTTCTCCAACGAGACTGGAAGGACATCTGCCTTGTCTGTGTGTGGTGGCAGTTGCTGGAACCCACCCCCTATCCTGGAAGTGACCTGAAGAGGCCTGCATCAGTGAATCTTGCATTTCTTTATCTCCAGGGGTTGCATCTTGCATTGGACCAGAAGAATCCCTGCACCCTTATCTCCTGGGCCCCTCTCACCAAAACCAAATGTGAGAATTCCAACCTCCAGCCAGCCCCCCCAGCCGTCCCCCATCCTCCAATCAACCCATCAAGTCGTTGCTGAAGAATTTGAGTCAGAGGGTTAAGTAAGCGCAAAGCATTTGACTCCCCCTGTCCTACATAGGTTACGTTTGGGAACCAGTCCCTTTGTATCCTAACATTCCATTCCACTGCCTTTTGATCATCAAACCTGGGTAGTGCGAGAAACCTGAGGGTATTCTCACTCCTAAAACTACAGATCCTCTTCTCATGTGGCCAGGGAAAGGCCATTGCTCTTGGATCCCGACCCTGGGGGTGGAGAAGCGAGGAAGAATCACCTGGGTGGAGGGTCCTCAGAGATTGGGAGTGGGTTACCTGCAGGTGCGGCATGGTATCCCCCTTTCCCTAATGTTGACCAACCTAACCCTCCCCTGACCTTCATGGGCTACTTCACGACCTCTCCCCTCATTTCCCCACATTTAACAAAGTACTGGGACGAGCAAGAGGAGAAGGAGTAATGAACTCTACCCCTTCATGTTACCACTCTGGTACTAGGACGAAGAAGATGCCTGCTAAGTATGGGGGGAGGCATGCCCCCTTAATAATAGTCAGGCAAACCTGATTAAGCGGCCACACCTGCAACCTGCTAAGTGGTTGCAGGTGTATAAAATGAGGGTCAGAGAACAGCATGGAGAGTAACAGGGAGGCCTGTGTGGGGAGATCAGCAGGGGGACCCTTTCCATGTGGAGGCTGCCGTGGTGGGACTGGAGCAGGAGCCAGGACGCTGGCAGATACCCCAGGGAACTTGTGGGACCGAAGACCAGTGGGCTGTGCCATTGCCACAGGTCTGGGAGCCTCCAAGACAAAGAGCAAGCAGCAGGCGCTGCGGGCGAACCAGGGAGAGCAAGAACGCCATCCGCAGAGAAACCTTTCATTGCCGTCGGGCAGAGGAAAATGCATAACAGGCGAGCAGAGCTCCCAGCAGGTTGCTCGCTGGCCTCGCAAGCCGAGAGGAAGCTACAGAGGCCATTGGAAGGAGACGCAGAGAGGCGGTGAGTGTTAGAGAAGCACTTAGGCACCGGGGCTCTCTTAACAGACCGTAAACAGTCTTTGAAAGTTAATACAATTAATGTATATTGAATACCAAACTGAACAGAAATATGAAATTAAGTGTAACGAATACATCGTAAATACCGAACTGAAGGAAATTGTGAAATTGAACATAACGGATGCATATTGAATACCGATCTGAATGAAACCTTGAAGTTAAACATTTTAAATACTAAATGCAATAAATCTTTATGGGCAAAGCAAATATCAAGGAACAGCCAAAGTGCCTAAATGAAAGCAAACTACTGGGTGAGTGCAAGTGTGAAGAAGTGCCATTAAAATGTGGGGTATGAACAAGACCAACACGAACTTGCAGTGCGGCAAGGCCAAAAACTGGCAAGAGGTGTGCGACACGTGATGGCAGAACCAAGAGGTTGATGAGGAGCAGCCAGAGAAGTGTAAAACTGCACATAAAGCAAAGAGGTCAACAAAGATGAATTAAGTAAAGGTGACTTGGTGCACAGGGGCAAGTGCTGAAGAACAATTATGGGCTACAGAGCCTAGGGATCCTGGTTGCACGATCTGTGATGGTGGCTGGACCGTGTGGTCTGACAACTGCGCCTAGACCAGGAAGCCCTGGATAAGAAAATCCAAAGACATTGTGAAACCAAACCATGGAGAAACATTATAAGAGAACTGGTGAAGCAAATCAGGAGGAGGGTCAGGCTGACCTCGATTTATGTTGCACTTTTGAAAAGACTTGAAACAAGTATAAGTGGCAGAGTTAAAAGTCTTGGGGAAGGGAACCTTGAGATTTGAGGAACTGCATGTATTGTCTTGAGAACAGAGCCAGAAGAACTTTTTGTTGTTGAACTGTGTTGTTTGGAACTTGGGGAAGGGAACCCTGAGGATTGTTTGGAACTGTATTGCCTGGAACGTGAGAAAAGTAATCTTGAGACTTTTGTGGCACTTTCTTGCACTTTGGGAAAGGGAGCTGAACTTTAAGTCTGTTGTTTGTGTCTTGCTTCATGATGCCTTCACAACAGTACCATCCGAAAGATAAGAACACCATTTACTTACCTAGTAACCTTGTTGAATGTCTTCCTTGGAACAATCACCAAAACAAAATCAGAACTTGCCTACAGAGACTACATTCTGGGGAGAAGCATTGTAGCTCCTGTGACATTTGGGCCCAAGGCCCCATTATTATTCTCCTTCTCCTTCGCATTAATTTACTTGCCTCTCAAATTGATTGTCATACTCATGCATTTTAAGTACCTCTGGTGAATGTATATATGTTTATTATTAAGTATTGTGTGATATCACCTGCTAGTTTCATTTTTTATGTGTAAAGGCCTGGAATAAATATTTCAATTTTTATACATTCCTGTCTAAACTGAATTATTGGGTGCTTCACTGTGTGAACTAATTTCGGCCCCTGGCCCCACCCCCACTCTCCTGAGAGTAGCCTTGACTGCTCTCCATTGCTACGTTGATTAGATTTTGGGTAACCTCTAAGAGTTCCTTGTTCACTGCAACTAGGATGATCTCCCTAAAATCTGTCTACCAGTCCAGAAATCCCTCTTAACAATAACTAATCGATCATAGAAAATATAATTACAAGACTCTGAAATCCTCCTCGCCTCAGCTGTGACTACACTGACAATGCAAACATCACTGCCTAAAGAAACATATTACTTAATACATCATACTATTTTATGAAATATTTTATTTGGTCGAATAGATGCCCTAGCTTTTCATGCATACGGGTAGGCTGTGACATCTGGAACAATCTGAGGCTGAGTTTTTTCAAACAGTGTGTTGACGACCAATAAAGTCAATGGACATGATTTATATAAGGAATAAGAAATTAAGAGAAATTCTCTGTGCACAAAAACATTGATGCTCTAAAATAGTTATTTATTGGCTACTTCTTTTTCTCAATGGGCACTGCTGCATACAATAACTTGCTATTTAATATTAACAGCCTATTGTAAATAGTGCTTACAACCATAATATTAACTTTTTGTAGCTCTATGATAGTTGTTAATATTGCAACCTCATTGATGCACCTTTTTAACGTGAAATAATACAAGATTCAAACTGTATCAGGCACTATTGGAGGCACAAGGCGGAGAGATCGACACATTTAAGAGGAGGTGGGAGCGGGATATGGAAATGGAAGCGGACCAGTGGAGAAAGTTGTGTGTGAGTGTGCACCGTACCTCAATGGCCTGTCAATATATGCTGCATGGGCTAAAACTTTTATATAGGTGGCAATGGGACCCAGTGAGGATATCAAAGATGTACCCAGGAGCGAACCCATACTGCTGGAGGAAATGCGGGCAAACGGCGGACTACTGGCACATGTGGTGGGGTTGTGATAGTATAAAATACCTAGGGGTAAGAATACCCAAAGAATTGGATAATCTGTATGAGCAAAACATCCCCCCACTATTTCACAGACTCTTTTGCAAGCTTGAAACTTGGTCTAAGCTTATTATCTCCTGGCTAGGAAGGTTGAATGCAATACAAATGGTACTTCTCCCCAGAGTGCTATACCTATACCAGGTGCTGCCAATAGAGTTGCCTGATTCGCACTTTACAGAGTTGAAAAGAAGGATAGTGAGATTCCTGTGGCATGGGAAGAAGCAAAGAGTGGCTTACAGAGTACTCGTGCAGCCCAAAGAAAAAGGAGGGTTGGGTCTACCTGAGGTGCGCACCTATTACAGAGCAGCCCAATTTAGAGCCCTGATCCATCACCTGCGAATGGACAAGGATAAACAATGGATAGGCATTGAGAATTATCTATTTAGACTGGTCACGCTGGGGGAGTGGCTTTGGGCACAAGCGAAGGCAGCCCCTACAAGGGTAAAATCACACAAGATTCTGGGCCCGCTTTGGAATCTGTGCAGGATCAAAAGGGAAATGGTGTGGGTCACAACATGGCCTTCACCACTATGGACTCCCTCTTGCCCCCCGGATACAAGATCGCATCGTTGACCACGAGTGGTTCCAGGATTGGTTTGAGGCAGGGTTGGAGAGAATAGGACAGGTCCTAAAGAAAGATGAATTTATAGACCTGAGGGAGCTTGAAGAGACTTTGGGTGTAGGGAAAGTCTCTGTATTCAAATACTTGCAGCTTAAAGGGGTGCTAATGTCAGAGGAATGGAAGGAGGAGTTGCAAAGGGAGCTGACGGGCACGGAGAGGATATTGAACACTGCATGTGGTAAAATCCTTACGGCTTAAACTGATTATACCACATGTTTAGATTTGTTTTCCACTCTAGTGGTGGGTCACTTACAATTGGTCATTGACCCTAGAAATACTGCACATGTTTACACAATGGCTACATGCTATATTTTTTTTTTTGTAACTTTCTTTATTGGTTTTTCAACAATGATATAATATGACATTACAAGACCGTGCACCTGTCAACGTGACCCCTGACCCCCCCCCTCTCGATTCGGTCCCCCACTTGATATTTAGTACTGTTTCTTATCAGTTCAATTGCCGTTGTTATTTGGCACTCGTGGCTGCTGTTGAGGTTTCCGGTTGTTCGTGTCGGTTTTGTATTGGTGGTGGAGACTGTGAGATCGTGTCGTCGTCTGCATCCAACAGGTATGCTATGTACAGGCCCCAGATGTCTGGAGGACGTGCGTGGAGGGGCAGAGTCCGTATGTAGTTCGTTTTGACATCTTGACAATAGGTGACATCCTGTAGTCACTGCTTCAGTTTTGGTGGCGGTCCTCTGTCCCAGTTGCAAGCTATTTGTCTGCGTGCCAGGACAAGGAGTAGGTTTGCCAGTTTCCTGGTATACTCTGGTAATTGGTTGGTTAAGCCCAACATGGTCAGTGTTGTGTCGGGATCCAGTTGCACTCCGATTATTGCTGATATTTTCCCTAGGACCGCTGTCCAGAACGCTCCTATTTTGGGGTAGGACCATGCCAGGTGGACAAAGTCGGCTTCCGAGTTCCCGCAGCGAGCGCAGGAGGTGGTTATTGTCGTCCTTTGGGTGTGAAGTTTTGCGTGTGGTAGACCTGATGGACAAAGTTGAAGTGAATTTGTTTGTACCTTGTGTTTATTGCCACTTTCTTTGTGAGTCGAAGTATGTATGACCAGTCTTCTTCAGGTATTGTAATGTTCAGAGCTCTCTCCCACCTTGCTCGAGCTTTCGAGCAGTGTGTGAGTTTTTCAGTTAACAGGGTTTTATAGATATTCGACACCAGGCAGTCTTCGCCTTGGGCCTGTATCACTCCGTGGCGCAGTGGCCATGTCAGGGGTTGGAGTGGAAATGTGGCAATGTAGGTTTGCATGGCGTGTCGGGTTCGGTAGTACATGAAAACGTCCAGGGCGTTGTTGCCTCCTTTGTCGCGGGCTTCTTGGATCGACAGGAACGTGCCATTTGGAAACAAGTCACCTAGTGAGTAGATTTGTAATTTCTTGGTCCATAGCTGGAACACTTTTTCTGATGTTATAGGTATCCCTGGAATGCTTCTCACCGGAAGGAGGGGAGAGTATGTGGTTTGGATTCCATTTCTTTTAGCAATTTTTTTCCATATTGTGTGCGTCGTGACCATTGTGTTCATCGTTGTTGAAGGTGTTGGTGGTTCGTTGAATATGACTGCACGAAGTAGATAGGGCGTTACTAGGGCTCTCTCAATTTGCACGTGTGGCCGGATGGAGTGTATTGCATACCAGGGGCTCAGGTACTGGGCTTGTGCTGCCCAGTAGTAGCCCTCTGTCGGGTAAAGCCAGTCCACCTTGTTTTATGGGCAGGATCATAATGCTGTGGGCTACTCGGGCAACCCTGCCTGCCCAGACTAGGTCGAGAAGAATGGACTTGATTTGTTGTAAGAATTTTTGCGTGAGTAGTAGAGGAATATTTGTGAAGAGATAGAGAAGTTTGGGGAGAATTACCATTTTCGCTATGGACACTCTGCCCCAAAGTGTGAGGGGAAGCGTTTTCCATCTGTTCACTTTGGTTTGGATGTTATCGGGTGTCGTCTCGTAGTTGTCTTGCATGATGTCTGTGCTGGATCTGGACATAAGTATCCCTAGATATCGGACCTTCGAGTGTTGCCAGTGGAAGCCAAAGTCGTCTTGGAATTCTTTGGTTGTTTCTGTGAGAGGGAAAATTATCGATTTTGAATTATTGATTTTTAGTCCTGAGAAGTTGCCGAATTTGAGAACTGCTCGCATCACTGGGTTCAGGTTGTCTTGTGGGTCACGAAGGAAGAGTGCTATGTCGTCTGCATATAGTGAAACCACCAATTTGTGCGGGCCGAAGGCGAGACCTTGTGCAGGTGATAAAGCCTTAGGTCTGACGCTAGGGGTTCCATGACCAGGGCGAAGAGCAATGCTGACAGTGGGCAGCCCTGTCTGGTCCCTCTGCGTAGGAGGATTTCGGAGGAGCTTTTGTTTCCAAGTTTAATTTTAGATGTTGAGTGTTTGTAGAGGAGGCCTATCATTTGGATGAATCGCTTGCCGAGGCCCATTCGTTCTAATATTGCAAATAGAAAGGGCCATTCCACAGAGTTGAATGCTTTCTCGGCATCGAGAAGCACTGCCACTGCTTGGTTTTCTGGGTTAAGGGCCTCGATTGCTCCGAACATTCTTCTTCTGAGGCCAAATGATGTGTTTCTGCCTGGAACAAATCCAGCTTGGTCCGCCAGCACCATTGCGGGCATGAGTGGAATCAACCTTCTAGTCAGGATTTTTGCAAAGATTTTGTGGTCAAAGTTTATTAACGATATGGGCCTGTAGGAGGCGCAATCTTCCTTGGGTTTACCTGTTTTGTGTAGGAGAATGATGTTCGCCATATAGAGTGTTGATGGGAGCTGGACTTTTTCTATGGCTTCTTCGTAGACCTGGAGTAAGAGCGGGGCTAGGATATCCACGAAGAATTTGTAAAATTCACCTGTTAGGCCGTCGGGTCCTGGGGCTTTGGTGCTCGGTAATTCCTTGATTACTTCTAGGATCTCTTCCGTAGTGATGGGTGTGTTCAACAGCTCACGTAACTCGCCACTCGTCCAATATAGTTCGGTTGTGTTTAGGTATTGTTACTTCGGTAGCATCCCTGGAATAATTGGAGTTATATAGGTTTTGATAAAATTTGCGGAATGTTTCTAATATGTCGTCTTCAGAGTATACGAGGGTTCCCGATGTGTCCAGCACTGCTTCGACTGTCGTGGGTTTTTGTTCTGCGGTGATCAATCTTGCAAGTAGTGCACCGGGTTGTTGACCTTTGCCGTACTGACGGATCTTGTGGTGACTTGTTAGGAATTTGGTTTCTCTTTCTGCTAGTGTTCTGAAGGTTTCTAGTTCTGTCTTAAGTGCTGCGAGCGAGCTGGGAGTATTTGTGACTATTACTGCTTGTTCAAGTGTTTTGAGGCGATCTTCGCATGTGTTTAATTCTCTCTCAACATCTTTAGGATTCCATTTTCTTTTGCTAGGCACACCGCTCTGATGAAACATTTTAGTGTCTCCCAGCGTGTTCCCGGCGACGCTACCGTGCCTTGGTTTATTTCTAGAAATGTGCTCAGTTCAGTACGCAGTTAATTGGCAAAGATTTGATCTTGAAGGGCTCTCTGCTTGAATCTCCATTGGGGTCTGGTGAAGTCGCTCCGAGACGTTGTGCACACTAAGGTGACCGCTGAATGATCTGAGATGGACCTGGGGAGAATTTGGCATTCACCCCATTGAAGTCTACTATGAGCCAACACGAAGATGTAATTGAGTCTCGAGCTGGATTTGTGTACCCAGGAGTAAAAAGTGAATTCCTGAGAGTCACGGTGTTTGCTTCTCCATATGTCAATGAGATCATGTGCTTTGCATATTTCGGTTATTTGTAGACTCGCCTTGGAACGTGGGGCGGTTGTCTTGTGTGTTTTGTCTATGCGTGGGTCGAGTGGGGTATTTAGATCGCCACCCCATATTATTGTGGCTTCCCTGTTTGATTCAATGTGGGTCTGGGCCCAGTCGAAATTATTGGAGCCATCTATGTTGGGGCCGTAGGAGTTGATCATAATTATTTCTTCCCCGTCTATGGTTCTGTGGACGAGCAGTGTTCTTCCTTCGGAGTCGTTCCGGGTCCGGATTAGCTTGAAATTTGTTGTTTTATTAATAAGAATGGCGACTCCTCTTGCGTATGATGAGAAAGTGGCGAAGTATCTGTGGCATCCCCATGTCTTAGCCCAGTGGTTTTCTGAGTTAGGTCGTAGGTGCGTCTCTTGGATAAGGGCCACATCGATGTTATGACGACGGAGGTATTGTAACAACTTCTTCGTTTTGGAAGGCTGGTTGCCCCCTTTAATGTTCCATGTGGCTAGTTTGAATTTTAGTGTTGCTACGTCGTTTCTGCTGCTTTGTTTCTTTTTGGTGTTTTTGGGTGCTTAAAGCAGCTTTTCTTGAGTGCTTGTCATTCAGAAAAAGATATTCATAAATTCGAAGTGAAGTCGTTGGTCCCGGTTGGGATCGGGTGGGGCCGGTTTTGGCCCTGGTCGGTGTACGTCTCAAACTGCTGGCTTGTTTCTTCTGGGAATTCTTCCCCCAACTTGATTCCCTTCTTCCCTTTTCCCCTCCCTGTCGGGCAACCCCCAACCCGCCCGAAGTTAACCCCTCCCTAAATAACTTAGTGAACAGTGCTGTGCTCGGGGCGCTGGTGCCCTCCAAGGATCACCTATCCCGAGGTGTATATAACAGACTTATGCTCATGTTCCAATCTCCCAAGTCGAGCTGGATGTGAAGTTTTTTCAGGGCGGATCACTCCCGTTCTTCTCTCCTTTGTGGTCTAGGCATTTCACGTAATGGACTGCATCCAATATTGTCTAGAAAGGTGTTGGCTTCCTCTGGTGACGTAAAGAATTGTGTTTTTTCAGCATGGAGGATGCGTAATTTGGCTGGAAAGAGCATTGAGTATTGGATTTGTTCCTCTCAGAGGCGGCGCTTAACTCCACCAAAGGCTCTGCGAGATGCTTGCACCGCTGGTGAGAAATCAGGGAAAATTTGGACTTGGTCGCCATCGTATTGAATGTCGCCTTTGTCTCTGGCTAACCTGAGTATTAGGTCACAGTCTCTGAAATATAGCAGTTTAGCGATGATGGGGCGAGGTGGCGTTCCCGGGATTGGGCGATTGGATGGAATCCTGTGAGCCCTTTCAACTACGAATAGAGGAGAGAAGGTAGTTGCTCCGAAGATTTCTTTGCATAGTTCCACAAAGTCTTCCATCCTCGCAGGATTTTGTTGCTCTCTAATCCCTACCAGCCTAATGTTGCAGCGGCTGCGCCCTTCTAAATCTTCGTTTTTGGCTACGATTTCTTTTACTTGGTGCTCTAGTGATGTCACTTTGGAGGACAGGGATGTGGAGTTGTCTTCAAATCGGAGACCCTCTGTTCTACGGTGTCCAGCCTTTCGCCATGTTTATCTAGGCGATGTTGTATTTGGTCCACTTTGGATGAGAGGGTGTCGATTTTGGCATCTAGGTTTCCTATGCCTGCTTTCAGTTCGAGCAGTATTTCTCGTATGTCGAGAGATTGGAGGGGGGGGGTGCTGATTCGGTTTCCTGTTCCATGTTTGGTATTGGCGCTATTTCTCGATTCGTCTGCTTGGGAGTTTTGGCTATGGCCCTGGTTTCGAACATTAATTTTTCGCTGCGATTTGTCTGTTTTGCCCATACTTGTGTGGTTTCTTTTACTTTGCTGGGTTGGTCCAGGGGCGGTGAAGCGGCTCTCAGCTCGGCGTGTGCTGTTTGGGGTTACGCCTCTGGTTGTAGAAGGGTACTCTCGACTGTCTTGGGAATTCTACTGATCTTATGCGCTCTGATTCCGCCGGAAGGCTAGTCCAGGTATGGTTCAAAGGCTTGTGCCTTACTGGGCTGGATACCGTGTGCGGCGGAGAATGAGTGGGCGGCTTGAGTGAAATTTATGTGGGGCAGTGGTTGTCGAGCCCCGCTGTTGGGTCCCAGAATAACAACATGAGCTTTCCTTGTGGCTGCCGCCGCTGGGCTGGTAGCTGGAGCCTTCGTGGAGTTGTCGCAGCTGTTGGTGGAGCTTGGCGTTGCCAATTTTAGAGTCCTCCCCCCTCACCCGCCCCCCACCTGCTGCTTTGTGAATGTGCGGGAATTGCAGGCTGTTCGTCTGTTGGGTAGGCCGGGCGCAGCCCCGGCCGCCGAGGGTGTTTGGGTAGTGGTACGGGCCCAAGCAGTGGATCTTCGCTCTGCGCTGTGTCCTTTGATTAGTTGGCCGTGATCAGGGTACTGTTGGCGGAGTGTTTGGCGACGGTGGGGCCCGGGGCAGCCTGGGTTTGAGGAGCTGGAGAGTCTGCAGCTCGCCGAGGGCTTTAGTGTTCCTCCTCAGCCGGGCCAGAGGGGCCTGGCTGGAATAGCCGCGTGGACCCCTCGCCTGCTCACCGCACGGGTTGTCTGGCAGTGGTCTACAATGTTAGCGGAACGTTCGCTGGAGGCGGGGCTGGGGCTGTTGGGATTTTGAGGAGTCGGAGGCCTGTGGTTCGCCACGGGCTCCAGCGATTCTTTCCCCAACGGGGTCGGAGGAGTTGGGCCGGGCCCGTCTGTTTGCTGCCCGGGTGCCCACAGGCCGGTCCGGAGACCTGGGGCGGGGCGAAAGAGGTCGGGGCGGCGTTTCTCCTACCTCACGCCGGCGGTGTGTCCGGGCTGCTTCCCTCTCCGCTTCGCCTGCGTCAGGAGGGCCCCATGAGCCCAGTGCCCAGTCCGGCTCCCGACTGGAGGCCCGATGTCGCAGGTAGGTCGGGCGGGTTCTTAGCTGCCTCCGCAATGCTCGGGCCGTGGATCTCCGGTCCGCCACAGGCACCTCCTCCAGGGGGCCAGGGCGCTGTTCTCCTTGCTCCGCATCCTGCGCTTTGCTTGGGACACGCCCCGTCTGTGTGCTGCGAAGGTTGCGACCGGGGGAGGTCTCTTGGGTGAGGGTGTCGTTGGAGGATCGATCACCGCGTTGCCGTAGTGCACCGCTGTTGCGGCCTTTCTCCCGCCGACGCCGCGTTGACCAGGATGTTGGCGGATGGCGTTGAAACTGGTACCTGCCAGACGCTTGTGTCTTTGGACACGATATTGTGACCAATGGAGGAGGGTTTGGGGGTGTATGAAGCTATTTTTGCCATGATCTTTCTCGGGATCGGTGCGGAGCTCTCTAGTGAGCTGCCATCTTGGACGGCTCTCTTACATGCTATATTTGTAACAAACAGCAGCCCACAACTCATAGTGATGCATTGGGGAGTAGCTAAGTAACCCCTGTGAGGGCTATTTTGACCCTTAATCTTTTTGCAAATCCGGCAGTTTAAATATAAACGCTGGCATATCAGAAGTGATGGCCACAGGAAAGAGGCTGAATTGAGAAATGCTATTTACCTCCTTAATGGGCGATTGGAAAATTAGAAAGAATTGCATTATCTGTGATGCCAGTCAGCACAAGACATTTGTAACGCCCTCAAACTAGTAAAAATGGAAAACTCATTGGGAAATTCAAAGTTTAAAAAAAACACTTATGTAACAATAACAGCACCAGCAACATGTTTTTGTGGGAGGTTCCCTAAAGTCTTCAAACATAGATGTGGTCCCTCAAGCTGTTCTACAGGGTGAAAGATGTATGCATTTTGACCTGGTTATAAAAAGATGCTGGCATTATAACTTGTTTCCTTCTTTTGTTTTCAGGTTTCACGTCTTCTCTTGCTGCTCTTCCACAGACCTCAGCTGGCCTTAACGTTGATTTTGATTCTGTATTTGGAAACAAATCTCCTACTAACATCACAATAGATGCAAGTGGTAAGGAAATTAATTAATAATTTTAAAATCAAAAAATAATAATGGCCTATGTTCATTAGGATTTGTGAAGGCGAGTGTCCCCAGATAGCACGACCCTCCCCGCAATGAGAGGCAAGAAAGGACTCTCCCACGAATGGGAATAAGGCTAGGACCAAGTGCGGGTGAGCTTAAGGGAAGCTTTATCTAAGTCAAATAGGGCATGCAAAGAACTCTGCAAACTCCGAGCGCGCTCTGTCAGACAACCGCAAAGACAGGCGTTTATATTTATAAAAAGTGTCATAGGCACCTACACACTATAGGGGGCACATGTACATGGGGATTGGGTGGCATCGACTAACTATATGTGCAGCTGTGATGCGTCGCTCCGTGGTTGGTGGACACCCCGGGTGCCAACGTGGGGTGGGCCGGTCAGCTGGGCTCGTCCAGGAGGTGCTGTCCGGTCAGGCGTGGTCAGTGTCATTGATGGACGTTTTTCTTGGCTTTCTGCCCTAAGGGCTAGGCACACCCCATTCATTCAATGCTGCAATGTCAGTTGCCCTGTAAATCCTAAAATAGGTTATTCTACAGGTTAATACAACACAGGACGAATGCGCATTAGGTGGGGTACTTTGGTGATACATCAATACAGGGTTGCTGTTATCTTGTTGACTAGGTATCATAGGCCACGGAGTTGGGTCTCAGGGCACGGGGTAATCTGTCCCCTGACGAGTCATAGACATCACAAGGAGGGGACTGCAGGGGTGGGGGGATCTCTTTGACCTGTCCTCCCATACATTTGGAAGAGTTTTAATCGGCCACAGTTATTGGTGGCTCACCAAAATCTTAACCTGCGTTAAACTGTGCAAAATTATTGTGGAACCCAACAATATATCGCTTGCTTTGTTAGAGAAACCAGATTAGGTTTCTACTCTGTACACATATTGCAGTGTGTTCACCTTCTCCCGTGCTTACTTGGTGTGATGGTATTATTGGCTGCTTCCCTTGGCTAGAATAAATAGAATTATATGCAGATCACTTGTTTTTTTAATAGTATTTTTATTGCCATTTTCAATCAAACAACTTGATTCCCTTCCTCCACCCTTCTCTCCCCAAAGAATCATCAACTTCTTTTACACAATATTCAAAACCCTTAAATTATGTGGACACTATTGTTGTACAAAATCTCCATTTAAATGTTCCAACACTACAGCCCAGTCTTGTCGAAATTTTCCCTGTTCCCCTGGCAAAGTATAAGTCATCCATTCCATGGCGACAAAGCCTCATAGCTTAACCAACCATTCCTGAACCCCCGGTGGCTTCTTCTGTTTCCAAGCAGCTGCTATAACTAACCAAGACGCTATCACCATCAGCATAAAAGCCTTGGTCTGCACCTTAGTAAGTATATTATTCTCTGGATCAAACAATCCACAAAGCCACACTGTGGGAGGCCATTGATCCATCCAGGGAAACAATTTAGTTACCTGTTCAGTTATCTCTCCCCAATAATTGCCTAATTTTGGGAATTCCCACCAGACATGTCACCAGTCCCCCCGCATTCCTCATCCTCGCCAGCATTCCTTGGAGAAAGTCGGGAACATTATATGGAGTTTCTCAGGTGTATAGTGCCATTGGTACATAACCCTATACCATGCTTCCCTAATCTGTATAGATCTTGTTAGTTTGGGAATATTTTTCCACAGCAAATCCCAATATTCCTTCGGCAGGTCTGTCTGCAATCTTTTCTCCCTTTTGTGTATATAGCCCCAGACCTGTACCTTTCTCTCTTCTAGAAGAATCAAATACAGTTTCAACGCCATATGTCTATTTCCTGAGTGGGTGGTAATACATTTCTCAAACAGCATAAGCTCTCTCCTGGCCCCTACCCCTGGGCTGGTTAGCCAATGTCGTATTTGATAATATTCCAGCCTGTCTCTTTCCTCCAGACCCATTCTTTGTTCACATTCTTCAAATGAACTTAAAGATCCACCCTGGACCATATCCCCCATCTTCGTACAGCCTACTTTTCGCCACTGCTTGAATGATCCCCTTACCATTCTTGGGTGAAATTGTGGATTTTCGAATAAAGGAGTAAATGGTGACGGACGTGTAGATAGTGCACCTTTATCTATTAAATATTCCCACACCTCCACGACTACTGACAATACCCGACTAGCCCTGACATTTGGAGGTCTGTCCTGTCGTTTCAAGCACAGCATACCTTCCAGCGGGCAACCTGCCACCGCACAATCCATTTGCACCCATAATTTCTTGGAATCACCCCTGAACCATCTCGAAGCACCCGTAATTGTGCAGCCTCAAAATATTTTTGAAAATGCATTAACCCCAATTAGCCCTTTTCTCTAGCAGCCATCAAAATATAAAAAGGCCACACTCAGAGTTTTTCTTTGCCAAATATCTCCCTTCATCTCCTTATTAAGCTCTCTAAAATATGACCTAGGGGTCTTTACTGGAAGTGTTAGAAACATATATAGTAGTCTAGGAAGAGTCACAATCTTAATCGTAGCTATCCTCCCCAGCCACGATATTTGCAATATCCATCTCCCAATATCTTTTATCACTTGATGTAATGCCTGCGGGTAATTACACTCATATAGCTTGGAAACCGTCCTCGTTATATTTACCCCCAAGTATTTTATAGAAGTATCTGCCTCTATACATGGCGAATAAGACAACAACTCCTCCTTCTGACTTGGAGGTAAGCCTAGTCCCAACAGTTCCAACTTCCCCATGTTAACTTTCAACCCTGCACCCACTCTATTTCCACCATTTCCTCCAGTAAAGATGGCATCGATTGTCTAGGCTGTTGGTACATCATCAACATATCATCTGCGAAAGCCGCAATCTTATGTACCTCATTCCCTAATAATAATCCCCTGAATGTCCTCCCTTGCCCTGATTTTACTAAGAAATGGCTCCAGATATATGGCATACAAAAGAGGTGATAATGGACAAACTTGGCGGTTACCCCTGCCAATGTTCCCTCTAAGCTGAGCGCATGTGCGCTTGCCCAGCTTCCTTCTGGGTGCCGCTCAGATTTTTAGCAGAGCACACAGACAATTACCACCTATTCAAAAATATTTAATAAGGCACAAGCCACAGCAATTAATTGAAATTAGCTTTCTCTTAAAATAAGCAACTAGTCTTGATAGTCTGTTAATTTGCATTAACTACTATACAAGGGTGACCGTAAATGCCTAACATCCCTAAAAGCAAAATACAGCAAAAGAGGTTAAAAACTAATATGAAAAACTGGCTCCATGAACAGAAGAATCTAGCCAAGATATGCCTGCACACGTTAACCAATAATGTTGCCTCCCCACCCAGGACTCCTAAGCTTGATTCTACCACACTTTTACCTTATGACTCTAACTTCTGCCCCAGGACACATTAAGATAGTACCGGACAACCTTATGACTCTTCCTCTTGGCTCTGCGAAAGGTTAGCAGACATGTTTTATGTTTGTTGTAATATGAATAACATTCATATGCCAGAATTTGTTACTCATTGTGCCTTACCAAAAGCGTTACCAACACGATACAATTGAACTACCAGCTAAAATATCGGATACTGACTGTGAGTAAGCAGGCTACCTGCATGTGTAACCTTATCCCATACTTAATCTTCTTTGTACATATGTCACACAAGTGCTTTGAAGCGGCCCCCTTGCAAGTTACTGCATTATAAAACTAAAACATGAATTTGCCCTGTAAGGATTTTGAGAAGACAAATGTTATGCTCAGTATCTCCTACTTTAGCATTACTAACATTACCCTATAAGTGGAGAGCAACATTACAATATCATTTACTTTGCCTACAAGGGATAATGAGTATGGACCATGGCTGGGATTACTCGTCCATAGTATCGGCGCACTGGATATTCAGACAGGAGAATGCTTTTCACATAGTCTGCCTCGTTTAAAGGTGTTCAGAGTTCCTTTGGGCATAGACCTTCATACATTATATGGTATCTCGCTGCTGTGCAAAAACAGGTTCACTGAGCACTGTGTAATCCTACGCAATGATATAAGGGTGGGGTATGTTGCAAACAATCTTGTATGCACTACAAAAGAATTGCTTACATGCAGAGTCATGACATTCTTAAAATGTACATAATATGCTGAGGCATTAAATATGCCTTGCTTGCAAAGTCTTGAGGGTCTGCAAATATCCAAGTGTTTACTGCTACAATCCCTCACGTTTTACAGTGCTCTATCAACTAGTATTGGAGGCTAGCACAGGGGCTGAGGAAGGTTAAGGGTGGAAGAGCTCAGGTCATCACTCCGTGCGGGTGATGAACAAAGCAGCAAATTTCAAAAACCGAGACAGACGTTTCAGCAGTACAGTGAAGGAAATGTGCTGCTTGTTTGCTAACGGATAGGAAATTCTAGTACCCGTCTAGACAACAGCACCTTCTTTTCTTTCTATGCTCAGCTACTGAGGGCTTTTCAATATAACCATGTGTTCTGTGTGTATCGTCTCTAGCATCCCCCTGCATCTTAATTAACTGATAAAGAATTACAAAAGAGGGATTCATAGTTACAGAAGAAGACACTCAATCAGTTGTATCTCTGATGAATTGATGCTATTAACTTAAAAGGTATATGTATATATATATATTTCTGATAGAATCACATGCTGTGCATAGTCCGACATCCAGTGGTCACTGCGGAGTATTGCATTTTGTTTTTCTTAGTCGAAAAGGGGACGTCGACATGGCGTGTCTGAAACACTATCCCTATAGTGACGTGCAGTGTACCCACAATCCCTCACGCGTTGAGGTCCCTCAGATTGTTTTTTTTCCGCCCAGATATTGGTCACCTTTACGCAGAGCTCCTTGAGAGAAATTGCAAATACTTTTACTCGACCCTTCGTTATTTAAGACTATACATTAGAACCCTCCTTCGACGTCGTAGCTGAGAAGCTGTTTTCTCCGCCGAATAAGAACTTCGACGGCGGTGACTTCGACAGAGGAGATCCTTCGGCGCTGCCGAACACGTGGCCTGGCCTCGCTGGCCTAAGACAGTAGGGAGAGTGGGATCATGGGACATTTCTTGTTCTTTCTGTGAATGCCTTTCTCTTTAACCTCCCTTTCCTTCGGGGTTGTTATCACGTGTACTATCCTCAGCTATGGAGAGGTCTCCCTTTAGATTTTGCCTGCGCTGCAAGGGCAAATTCACTTGGAAATAAGAGCACAAACGGTGTAACCGTTGCTTGCCCCTCGACCTCAAAGAGGACGGCTGTGCAGCCTGTAAACTTCTTAAGCCAAAGACTTTAAAGGACCCCATGGTCAAAAGGTGGGCAGCTTTATGCTGTGTCTAGGTCTGATTCCTCACCCGCCGCCGCCGTCGAGTGTGACGAGGATAGTGATAACCCGACCTACGCGTCAGAGGTCGTACACCTCTCTAGGGAGTGTTCCCGCTCCTCGTCTGTCCCCGGCCCCGACAAGCTCGGCTCCCGCCCTGCTTATGGGGATGAACACCCCGGCGACACGGACGAACACAGAAAACACAAGCACACAATCCACAGCACGTCATTGGTGAAGACGAAGACAGCCCTAGCGTCAACGGAGACGCCGGGCCTACCGGTGACCGCCACCAACCGCAAGGGTCGCAAGCCCACGCCGCCACCGCAGCCGCGACTAGTTACTGGGCTACCTGCAGACAAGGGCGCTAACACTAAAACATCAGGCGACGCGCATCGTAAGAGCGCTATCGTCGCTGAAAAAGACTCGGCACCGACCAGCACGATGTCCGACGAACCCTCGACGAGAAACTAATCGTCGAGTGCTTGGCACGTATAGTTTCCAAGGACGGCCAGAAACGGACGGCGAGTGACACGCCAAAAACCGCTCACAAGGCCAGGGAAGCGCCGAGGATGCCGGAAGGATGGCAGGGTTCGCTCCTGCCGTCGAAAGAAGGCCCTAGCCTGTGAGGTTTCTAAGAAGGCGAAGGGACCTTATCCTCAACGTTATGGGACAAACCTAGATGGATAGAGGCAGAGGGACCTCCTTTTTCACCTCCAGACCGTTCTGGTTTACCATACTGGACAAGCTGGACAGATTTGTCCACTCCTCAAAATAAGACATCTAAGAGACCAAGGGAGGCGCTTCCGGAGGACCCTAGGGCTAAATATCCTACATTATTTAACCCCCTCCAAGAGGACATGAATACTTATGACCTCACTGAAGAGGACTCTCACTTCCAGGAAGATGAGGAGTTCTTAAATAGTGAAGACCAGCAAAACCTAGGAACAGAAGAAGGTTTTGAGGAAAACACTGACATGGGTGAGGGGGGCTTCGAGGAAGACCCAGATGAAGGTGGCACACAGCCCTGGCAGTCACCCACTGAGTCTACAGACCCTGACATCTTAAACCTTCCCTCTCCTCAGACCACACCGGTCAGGAATCCATCACAAATAGATGAGCAACCCACCTTCAATGCGCTACTTCGAAAGGCAGCAGCGCATTTTGAGATCGAAACTGGCTTAATTACCCCTGATACTGATTTTGTGGAAAAGATCATTAAAGAAAAACCTCCCACTAGTCAAACCATTCCCCTCCTCGCCTCAGTTAAGAGACGAATTACTCCATCGCTGTCCACACCTGCACTGGTAAGAGGGGTCAACCCCAGAATTGAAAAATTGTTCAATTGTTCGACAGGTGCTTTGATACTATACTGTACTGTGTACTACACCAATTGTAAAATAGGCTAAACTGTATAATATTTACCTCCTGATGAATGTTCCACACTTTGTCCTATGGAACAGAAACATGTCGAGACACATCTCTGGACTCTAAACAGGGATTCTAATTCATGACACATTGATCCATGTTTGGATGGGTACCACACCATTTGATTGACAAGTATCCTCAGTGGTCGTATTTTTCTGGTAACATCTTTGTACACTGGCCATATAAGCCTGTTACGTATTTCCTATTGTTGTTTTGCACATTGGAAGTGATATTAACAAATTTTGTATTATGGACCAATCTATTTAATTGGACATTTTAAACTTTACGATGTCTTCGTTAATAAAATTTGATACTATTATTTAACTACGTCTGGTCCCTCCTATTGTATTACTAAGAGTGTATATGCTTGGCACCCCCAGTACCTGTTCTCTAACTTTGTCTCCCTATATATTGACCACTATCCTCCCGGATATAGACAAAGTATACACTGCTAATTTTGATTAGACAGTAGTATACCGGGCTTCCTCCCCTTGTAAGTGGGAGTAAAGAGAATACACCCTCCTATAGCTAATCCAGCTCCAGGATGGGACCTAAATGTGGTACTTACCAGGCTTATGGGCTCACCTTTTGAACCCATGCACAAAGCATCCCTTAAGAACCTCACTCTTAAAACTACTTTCTTAATAGCCATCACCTCCATTAGGAGAGTGAGTGAACTACAAGCGCTCTCTATACTAGACCCCTTTGTAACAGTTCACAAGGATAAGGTGGTTCTACGCACACATCCTAGGTTTGCACCAAAATTAATGTCTAAATTCCATGTCAACCAATCAATAGAACTACCAACGTTCTTTCAAAACCCTTCAAGTTTGGGAGAAAAGAGCCTGCATACACTAGATGGCACACAGGGCTGTCATGTTTTACATGGAAAGAACTAGACCTCTGAGAAAGACTAATCAGTTCTTTGTCTCAGTGGCAGAAATGCAGTTTCAAAATCCACTATTTCTAGATAGATTGTCCAATACATTACTCTGTGTTACACTCTTGCTAAGAGAGAACTACCCTTCAAGCCAAGAGCACATTCTACTCGAGGCACTGGGGCTTCCATAGCATTCATTGCAAATGTCCCTCTGGAGTCCACTTGCAAAGCGGCAACCTGGAGTTCTGTACACACCTTTACAAAACACTATTGTCTAGATGCCCACTCTAGATCTGATTCCCAGGTGGGGCAAGCAGTGTTAAGGCATCTATTTTCTACTGTTCCTTCTCATAACCCACCTCCAACTCCAGGTACTGCTCGCTAGTCTATGCACAGCATGTGATTCTAAGCAGATTAACAAACATCAGAAGACAATGCATTACTTACCGTAAAAGCATTTCTGATGGTTGTATCTGCTTGGATTCACATGCGCCCACCCTTCCTCCCCGCTCAGATGGAAGGAACATAGACATCCTTACCTTTCTCTCTTTTCTGCACTCTCACGTCTGATAGGCTTCCTCAGGGCAGAATAAATACAAACAGAGTGACCTCGACGCGTGAGGGATTGTGGGTACACTGCACGTCACTATAGGGATAGTGTTTCAGAATCTAAGCAGATACAACCATCAGAAATGCTTTTACGGTAAGTAATGCATTGTCATATATGCGATCTTCAGCATGGCTCCATAATAAACCTCAGTAAGGCTCTTATTTAATTTTATCTAAGCTGTGGTGTGATAGGGTGGGCAAAACTATAGACTTTATTATGTGCCCTGTCATTTAACTTCCTATGTCAGCGGTATAAGCAGGGCTCTAATCGGATTGTGCTCCCTACTTGGAGTCAAATGATTTTTCAGGGAGTAAAAAGGAATTAGCTTTGCCAATAGGGATACTTTCTGCTTTTTAAAAGATGTTCTTCCCTTTACAATCCCTGTTGAAATCAGGCATTAATATTATAAGAGTTCCTTCCTATGACACTGCTCTACTGGTCACTAATGCAGATAGATATCAGTGGAGCTTTGTGGGTTGAAGCAACAGAATGTTCATTGTTTCTTATTTTTGTTTGGCACATTTAAATTTTTTAGGGAACAAAAATGGATGGTGTATGTCTCTTAGATATAAGACTGGTGTTATCACTACCCAAAGGACAACGTAATGTGGATAGTAAGCATAGGAACAGGAATGTTTGATCATCAGTTATTCTGATGCAATTATTATCCTTAGACAAATTATTAGAAGCATGTTCTCCTGGCCCTTGAATTACTCCATTAAAGTGGCACTTGAACTCCTATCAGTATGTTTTTTTGACACATTGCTTTTAATTGCCATTAATACATCAGCAAATGTTGTATTCTGTCTAAATTTCTTGACGGCCACATCAGTTTATGACGAGATATTTGTGTTTTGTAGTACACAGGAGTGATTTTCCAGTGGCATAAAACGTTTGCAAGGTACTGTGGCAGATGTTGAAGTCTTGGATTGGTTGATGAGTTTTCTGTTTAATCTCTCCCTCCCTCCCTCCCTCCCTCTCTCTCTCTCTCTCTCTCTCGGTCTCGGTCTCTGTCGCTCTCTCTCTCTCCTTCTCTCTCTCTCCTTCTCTCTCTCCTTCTCTCTCTCTTTCTCGCTCTCTCTCTCTGCCTTTCGGTTGCTTTCTTTTTCTCTGCTCTGACTCTCTTGGGCTTCTCTTCATTTCCGGTGCTATTCCGACTTCTGTGCGAAATCTCTGATCCCTTTCTGTTGTCTGTGGGACTTTGGGCATACTCTGATTTGCTACTATCTATTACCAGCTAGTGGTGGTTACATTTGCATTCCGCTGTGGCTCTTGTTCTTACGTGGAGCTTCTACTGGGCTATTGCTTCCTTTGATCTACTCTTTATATTCTTATCTCCGCTCTGTGATCTCTCTGATTGGGTTGTTGGTTCCTGCCTCCCCCCTCTTCAGTCTTTACCGCTCTGTCACTCAAAGGAGCTCAATCCTTTCCTTGTGCATTTCTTTTTGGACATTACCTGCCGACGACATTGGTTCCAGTCTGCCTTCTTCCCCTGTGTTCAGCTCTCCAGCACTGCTACTGAAATACAGGACTACCTTTGCCCTTTCTTTTTCTTTGAACACTTTGCCATCCAGGAGTCGTTTCATCATATCACTGCATATCTTTTCTGGAAGTCACTCCTCATCTTTTGGAATACCAAGAGCTCCACTTACCTTCAAAAAATCCTAACCTGCTCCGAAATACCAAATAGGATTTTTTAGTGCCGCTTAGCTTTTTCCCTTTTCAGGGCTGCGCAGGGAGTACGCCATTCGTGTTGGTACTGTTTCTCGGTCCGAGGTCTCCACCAGCGACGTTTAAGCCCAGGTGAGACCTTCTAACGGTGACACTGCATTGCGCTTGCCTCCTACCGTGACACTATATATATTTCTGATGTTTGTTAATCTGCTTAGAATCAGATGCTGTGCATAGGTCCGACATCCAGTGGTCACTGCGGAGTATTGCATTTTGTTTTTCGTAGTCGAAAAGGGACGTCGACAAGGCGTGTCTGAAACACTATCCCTATAGTGACGTGCGTTGTACCCACAATCCCTCACGCGTCGAGGTCCCTCAGATTGCTTTTTTCCGCCCAGCTACTGGTCGCCTTTACGCGGAGCTCCTCGAGAGACATTGCAAATTTCATCTCCTCGACCTTTGGTCGTTTTCTCATTAATATTAAACACATACTCCCTCCCTCGACGCAGTTGTGAAGCTGTTCTCCGCCGAGCAAGATCTTCGACGGAGGGTCGAGCGGAGGAGATCCTTCGGCGTTGCCGAACACGTGGCCTGGCCTCGCAGGCCGTATACAGTAGGGAGAGTGGGGTCGTGGGACATCTCTGGTTCTTTTCTGAGAATGCCTTTCCCTTTACCCTTCCTTTCCCTTGGGGTGGTTATCACGATTTATTACCTCGGCTATGGAGAGGACACCCTTTAGATTTTGCCCGCTTTGCAAAGGCAAATTTACTTGGAAGGACAAGCATTCACGGTGTAACCGCTGCTTGCCCCTCGATCACAAGGAGGAAGGTTGCGCGGCTTGTCGGCTTCTTAAGCCTAAAACTCTAAAAGACCGTAGGGTTAAAAGGTGGGCGGCCTAAGCGATGTCGAAGGCCGAAGGTTCACCCGCCGCTGCTACCACAGACAGTGACGAGGAACGCGATAACACGACCTCCGCTACGGAAGTCGAAAACCCCTCTAAGGAGCGCTCGCGCGCTTCGTCGTCTGTCCCCGGCCCCGACGGGCTCGGCTCACACCCTGCTTATGGGGATGAACACCCCGGCGACATTGACGCACACAAAAACTCACTTAAGCACACAACCCACGGCTCTTCTTCGTCTAAGACGAAGAGAGCTTCGGCGCCCAAGGAGACGCAGGTTCCACCGGCGGCCTCCTCGGACCGTTCGGGTTCGAAGCCCCTCTCGCAACCGCAGCCGCGACCAGCGACTGGGCTTTCGGCAAATAAGGGCGCCGCCCCCAAACCATCGGCCGGCGCGCATCAACAAAAGGCGCATACCGCCGTAGAGCGATCGACACCCGTAGCGTCAAAAACGCAAGCTTCCGCCGACAAACAAGTCGCCGACAGCTTGGCGAGGATCGCTGTAGCCGACGCCCAGAAGCGTACGCCGAAAGACACGTCGAGCGCTACGCACAAGTCGAAAGACACGCCGAAAAAGCCCGAAGGAAGGCAGGGACTACCCCCTTCAGTCGGGGGGTCACCCAGCACACCTGAAGGCTTTTCGGAGGGCGACGGGACACTTTCCTCGACGCTTTGGGAGAGGTCGAGCCGTTTCCAGCTAGATGACTCTATTTTTCCCCCGCCAGACCGCTCTGGGGTACCCCATGAAACCATGGAAAGACTCCACCTCTGTATGGAGAGGATGGAAAGGTTTATTAATACCCAGACCTCTCAAACTCCCAAGAGGACTAGAGAAGGGCCTCCGGAGGACCCCAGGGCCAAAAATCCGAGGCTAGTCGATCCCAAGGTGGACACAGCCTCAGACTTCCATAATGTATACGACCTCACTGGGGAGGAACAATACTTGGAGGAGGAGGATGATTTCATGGACGATGAAGAAGGACAGAACCAGGAGGAATGTCTGGAAGACAGGCCAGACATTATAGAAGAAGGCTTCGGGGAAAACACAGAAGAAGGACCTTCGCACCCCTGGCAATCCCCATCAGTATATTCCGACACTGATGTCCTAAACCTAAATCCTCCTGACAATTCACCGGTTAGGAACACGTCTCCAATTGACGATCAGCCCACTTTCAATGCACTGTTGCGCAGAGCAGCAGCACATTTCGAACTGGACACTGGGGAGCTCTCTCCAGAATTAGACTTTGTGGAAAGAGTAATTAAAGAGAAACCCCCGGTCAGCCAGACCATTCCCCTCCTAGCTTCAGTGAAGAGAAGAATCATCCCTTCGCTGGCCACTCCCGCATTGATCAGAGGGGTCAATCCGAGAATTGAAAAACTTTTCACTCCTTCACCCTCAGACCCGCTCTACATTAGGGGACATTCCATTCCGGATTCCCTAGTAGTATCTAATACTAGAAAGAGGGCAGGGGTACCACTTTCCACCAGTGAGGCACCCCCTGACAAGGAGGGCAAAAGGCTATATGCCCTTGCAAAAAGAGTAACTTCCTCGGCTGCCTTCTCAGCAAGAATTGCGAACAACAATTCTTTGCTTGCTATCTATGCAGATGCGCAGTGGGCCAAACTGCGCAAGGACGCCGAGGAAGCACCGGAGCCTTTACGTACACGCCTACTTTCAACTATTGGCGAAGGAACCCAGGTGAACCAGAGCATTGTAAAAAAGTCTCTGGACGCGGCAGAAACAGCGGGAAGTTCCCTGGTGCAGGGAATACTCCTAAAACGCCATGTATGGCTGCGCAACTCAGGGTTTAAACCGGAGACACAGGCGTCTTTAATAAATAAACCGGTGGAAGACTCTAACCTCTTCGGGAAAGCGGTGGATGAAGCTCTAGAGATGGCTAAAAAAAGAGTTTGATACTATCAAGACTCTTGACCAAATCTCTAAGCCCACTACCAGACGCGGCTATGGCAACAAACGCTTTTTTCGTGGCCAACGCCAACAACAACAACAAAGTCAGCATCAACAATACCCGGCCACCAATTACCAGACCAATAGTGGGCAGTACAGCCAAAGAGGCCAAAGCCGGGGTAAAGGGAGAGGTCGGGGATCCACCCCCAGAGGCTCCCAAGCCCCCAACAACTCCAAGTGACGCGAAGATTCGCGTCCCCTCCCATGCAACACCGGTCGGGGGCCGGATAACATCCTTTCTTCCTGCATGGGAGGAGATAACGTCAGACCGTTGGGTACTTTCCACCGTAGCCCACGGATACTGTATCGAATTCAACAGTTCCCCATCCTACAGACCCCCGAGGGGACGTCGCATGACACCGGAACATCTTGCCATCCTTCTCCAAGAAGTACAACAACTGCTGGAAAAAGGAGCCATAGAGGTCGTGCCTCTATCTCAGGTAACGGAAGGTATTTATTCAGTGTACTTCCTTGTACCCAAAAAGGATCTAACCATGCGCCCTGTATTAGATCTGCGCCCTGCGAACAAGTTTATCAAACCCCAAAAGTTTCGTATGGTAACCTTACAGGAAGTGATCCCACTGCTTTCTCAGGGAGATTACATGACAACATTGGACATGAAAGATGCATACTTTCATATTTTAATGTTGCCAGCGCACAGAAAATACCTCAGGTTCATGATAGAGGGCAAACACTACCAGTTCAAAGTGCTACCCTTCGGCATAGCATCAGCACCAAGGGTATTCACAAAGGTGCTGGCAGTGGCAGCGGCCCACCTGCACAGGTTGTCCATCCCAGTTTACCCTTACCTCGACGACTGGCTCATAACAGGGGATTCTTACGAAACATGCTTCTCCAATACCCAAAAGACGGTAGACCTTTTGTTCCAGTTGGGCTTCTCCATCAACGAAAAGAAGTCCAGTTTAGACCCCAGTCAAATCAAGCAATTCCTAGGGGCTCTAATTCAAACAAAGGACGGCCTCGTCTTCCCCCTCCAAAGAGAGGGTCCAAAACATGCTGTTTCAGATCCCTCAATATGTGACCGGTCGAGAGGTGACGGTACGCAAAGCAATGCGCTTGCTAGGAATGATGGCGTCGTGTATTTATTTGGTACCTCACGCGCGCCTGCGCATGCGCCCAATGCAAGAGTGGCTCAACAGCCAGTGGTGTCAGGCCAGCGGACTATGGGAGGATCTAGTAGTGGTCTCGCAAGCCTTGGTTCTCTCGCTACGGTGGTGGACAAAGGAAAACATGGAAAAAGGGAAACCCTTTGCCACACCCGCGGCGGAAGCCACTCTAACCACAGACGCATCCCTCACAGGATGGGGGGCGCACCTATCCCATCAGACTGCTCACGGAGTGTGGACTCCGAACGTAGCATCCAAACACATAAATCTACTGGAGCTACTAGCTGTGTTCAAGGCGCTAAGAGCCTTCCAGGAACACCTACAAGGCAAAACAGTAATGGTCCTTACAGACAGCACCACAGCCATGTACTACATCAACAAGCAGGGGGGCACCCACTCTCCAGGCCTGTCCAAGCTGGCCCAGAATATATGTAAGTGGGCTCTCAAACAGGACATGTTCCTACTATCACTACATGTACCCGGGGAACTCAATCTGCTGGCAGACAGACTCAGCAGAGATTTCCCCCTGCCCGAAGAGTACGAATGGCGCCTGCACGAAGACATCGTCTTCGACGTCTTCACACAATGGGGATTCCCAGAAATAGACCTGTTCGCAACCCTGGAAAACTCACAATGCCTAAGTTACGCCTCCAGGTACCCCCAGAACCAATCCAAGGGGAACGGTCTGTCAATGCAATGGTCAGGGAAATTTGTTTATGCTTTTCCCCCCGACTCCCCTTCTCAACAGGGTGGTGCACAAGATGCACCAGGAACAAGTAACCATGATACTAGTGGCCCCAATGTGGGCCCGTCAACCATGGTTCGCTCACTTGATGGAGATGTCTCTATCTCCCCCAGTGAGACTCCCCTGCCCGTACAACATGCTGTCTCAGGACAAGGGCAGGACTCTGCATCCATGCCCCCAGAACATGAATTTAGCAGCTTGGCTCCTGAAATCATAGAGTTCGGACATCTACAGCTCCCGCAAAAATGCATGGACATCCTCAGGGAAGCCAGAAAACCTAACACTCGCCACTGCTATTCTAGCAAGTGGAAAAGATTTGTCATCTGGTGCAGGAGTAAAAGCATCAACCCTATTGACTGCTCTCCCACACATGTTGTTCTATACCTGACCCACCTTTTGGATTCAGGTCTAGTGTTTAACTCCATTAAAGTCCACCTAGCGGCACTTTCTGCATACACCACTTCCCAACTCAAGGTGTCGTGGTGGAGGATCCCTGTTATAAAAGCCTTCATGGAGGGAGTAAAGAGAATACACCCCCCGATAGCTGACCCAGCTCCCGGATGGGACCTTAATGTGGTACTTACCAGACTCATGGGCTCTCCATTCGAACCCATGCACAAAGCATCTCTTAAACACCTCACTCTTAAGACTGCTTTTTTAATAGCTATCACCTCCATCAGGAGAGTAAGTGAACTTCAGGCTCTTTCTATTCTAGACCCCTTCGTTACAGTTCACAGAGATAAGGTGGTTCTACGCACTCACCCTAGGTTTGCCCCGAAATTTATTTCTAAATTCCACGTAAACCAATCTATAGAACTACCAACGTTCTTTCAAAATCCTTCCAATTTGGGAGAAAGGACTCTGCACACACTAGATGTACGCAGAGCGGTCATGTTCTACATGGAAAGAACCAGACCACTGAGGAAGACTAATCAGTTCTTCGTCTCGGTGGCAGCAGGAAGAGAAGGAGATGCGATTTCAAAGTCCACTATTTCTAGATGGATTGTTCAATGCATCACTCTCTGCTATACTCTTGCTAAGAGAGAACTGCCCTTTAGGCCAAGAGCACACTCTACTCGAGGCACTGGGGCATCCATAGCATTCATTGCAAATGTTCCCCTTGAGTCCATCTGCAAAGCGGCTACCTGGAGTTCTGTGCACACCTTTACAAAACACTACTGTCTAGATGCACACTCTAGATCTGACTCCCAGGTGGGACAGGCAGTATTACGACACCTTTTCTCTACTGTTCCTTCTCATAACCCACCGCCAACTCCGGGTACTGCTCGCTAGTCTATGCACAGCATGTGATTCTAAGCAGATTAACAAACATCAGAAGACAATGCATTACTTACCGTAAAAGCATTTCTGATGGTTGTATCTGCTTAGATTCACATGCGCCCACCCTTCCTCCCCGCTCGGATGGAAGGAACATAGACTTCCTTTATATCTCTCTCTCTTTTCTGTACTCACTCACGTCTAGAAGGCTCCCTCAGGGCAGAAAAATACAAACAGAGGGACCTCGACGCGTGAGGGATTGTGGGTACAACGCACGTCACTATATGGATAGTGTTTCAGACACGCCTTGTCGACGTCCCTTTTCGACTACGAAAAACAAAATGCAATACTCCGCAGTGACCACTGGATGTCGGACCTATGCACAGCATGTGAATCTAAGCAGATACAACCATCAGAAATGCTTTTACGGTAAGTAATGCATTGTCATATTGCACCTCGTGCTGCTTCCCATCTGGTCGGGTCGCTATTGTCCATTGAAATCCAGGGCATCCCTTCCAATGCAGCCTTCGCCCAGCTCCGGCGCTCCGATGCTATGCAGTTCCTTCGACTCACTGCAGCTTCACCACTCTGGCACTCTCTGCCTCCCTTCTTCTTCCACTCTTATCAGCCCACAGCCTTGCACACCGTTCCAATCCTCGTAGCTCTGCAATATTCCCGGCTCACTTCTCCCCCTCTGATCGGGCCACCTCCGTCTCTATTCCGGGATAATGCCCTAGCTGGTGCAACCTTAGCGATGTTCCATATTGCATAAAACTGAGGAGGAGGGATCCACTCTACCTCCAGAGCCTCCTGTACTGCTCACAATCTTCTGAAACCTTCTATAGTGCCCAGCCCTTCTACATCTTATAGAGGGGCCTGCTTAATTTACGGCCAGGGACGGAGCGGGGGATCACACGCCCGGACTCCCCGGTGGCCATCTTGGAACCCCCAGATAACTTGTTGTTAATTCTATCACCTACAACATGACCGGAACTACAAGGCTGCTTCAGAGTGCCAAGGGTATCAATGCGAAATTGATAGTGGGGGAAGGTTGGCTTAGACTGAGAAAAGGTAGAGGGCTGTAAGAACATGTATGATAGTGTAGGATATATAAAAGGAATATGTGTCTTAAACACTGATTTCAAATGTATTAAATCAAATTAGAATTGTAGAGGCAGTAGTAGAGCCTTAAGAGAGAAAAGCTTTGCTAGTGAAAGAATCTATCTCAACAATTAATCTCAGGGAGATGGAGCAGGTTTCATCTATGAGAGGAGGTCAGAGAGAGGGTATGGAGGGGCGCTTGACAAGGTTGCCATGCTGGACTCTTGGTATAGTGGATGGGGTGGCCATAGGGGCTGGATGCCACCGCCCACTGCACTGTATTAGGCCTGGAGGCAGTGTGTGGAGGATCCCCTGGCCCACCCCATCATGACCCAGACATTTAGCAGAGACTTGTCATATTGGTCAGCAACATGCCCCTAACCTCTTTAAGGAATTCCCAAGCATGAGTAAGGTCACCAACTCATGTTCAGCCTGGAGCCATCATTGCTCCCAACATTTTCCCCTAGAGAAGTTGCACAACCTCTGTCTCTCGCGGGGCATTTCTAAATGCTGCTTTCTAAATCTGATGCTCTATTAGGCCGATGGGAAGGAGGGTGTGCTACACCCAGACTGCAAAGAAGGCTAGACTTCAGCAAACACATGGGGCCTCATCACGACTTCGGCGGTAACCCTTAAATCCGGCAGTAGCGCTATTACCGCCGGATTTAAGGGTCTGCCGAATCAGGACTTCGGCGGATTTCGCCCCAGCTCTGAGCTGGGGGGAAATCCGCCGAAAATTCGCGCTATTACCGCCGGCGGGAAATCCATTGAGCCCAATGGGGAATGGGGCATTCCCGAATGGGCTCAGTGAGGAATGGGGACTTACATTACCGCCGAACTCGTGATCAAGCGCTATTAGCGCCGGGGAGTTCGGCGGTAGGGCTAATACCGCCCACGCTAATAGCGTTACCGTTACCGCCCAAGTCGTGATGAGGCCCATGGTATGCACTGGAAAGTCCGTTCCCAACATTAATACAACCTACACACGTGACCATGCAACAAGAAACTCACATTTCATAAGACTTTAGTTACTACAAAATGCTGTTGTGGACATACTTGGACTTCAGGGCTCTTATCCAGTTTTCCCATTCCGAGCAGAGGTACAGTGGGAATCCAAAATGGTGATGGGCTTTTATCAAGACTCTGGACTTGCCCCCACAGATCTAGAGGTGGGGTATTCAGAGTGGCGGAAAGCCTACAAACAGACACTGTTAAACCTATCCTATTCATGACATAATTATCACCCACACCTGAGTGCAGTTTAGCACAGGCAGTCCCCGGGGGCGTGGCCAAACCCCTTTGTCATCATGAGCTTGGTCAGTGGTGCCTGCGTGCTTTGGGAAAGAGACAGAGCTTTGGCAAGAGTTGGATGGAGAAGGAGGTTGAGATGGAGCAGGAAGGCAGAGTTTAAATGTAAGGAGTGAGAAGACAGTGAGATGCAGAAGAGCGAAATGGTGAAAGGGAAAAGCAGCAGAAGGAAAGTGACTGAAAGAATGAGCTAAGGTAAGCAAGGAGGAGGAGGAATAGTTTAGAGAGGTGGTTGGATGTAAAAGAAAGTGTGGCTCAGAGAGGTGAATTCGCAGGTGGTTGGAGATGTACGGAGAGAGGTGTGGCGAGCATTGAACAGCCAGGCAGAGAAGACACCCAGAAGGCAGTTGAAGATAGAAAGAGGTAGAGAGGAAAAATAATAGAGAGGAGGTTAAAGAAGTTGAGGTGAGGGAGCAGTCGCACTACAAGCCGGAAAGGAGCTTTAAGGAGGGGGTGGATGTATGATGATGCAGAGAGGCATCAAGGAGCACAGGAGGAGGTGAAATGGAGAGACAGTGGAGAGCAGAGGATAGGAAGTGCATAGAACATCCCCATGGGTAAGAGTTTTGTGAGTCATTGAAGATGCAGATGAGGGTGGGGTATTGGGGACTAAAACCAGGATCCTAAAACAAGAAGTAAGAGAGGGCAATCGGACCCATCCTGAAAATGTCCCTGGCTTGGAGGTTTTGGGGCCCGTTTTCATACCGCTGCACTTTGATACAACTGATAGGGAGGTTCAGCTGGCCAACTCCATGGTGGAAGTCCTGGGGCTTATCCTGGTGGCATCAAGAGCTAGCTTCTGTTGTTATCACGGTCTAGTGTGCAGGCACACCTGAGACCAAGACTAGGGGTCTCCCTGGTAATCCAGGACGAGAAGCATTTGACCTGAGAAGCAGATGGTTTCAGAGAAAACCACCAAGAAACAGGTATTGGGTCCAAACCCAGAAGACTGTGAATGTTTGAGAGTAAGGAATAGGTCTTTGAAAGCCATAGACTTTACTAAGATGGAGACCGTTGAAACCTCAGATCGTTTATTGTTTTTCCCATGCAAGAGCTTTTTTGACCCCCACTATGAAGGTAGCCTTTAGTTGAGTTCTAGTTTTCCTTAGTTATCCCACCCTCATTTAAGGGGGCTGATGAAGCTCAGAAGAATTATTGCTCACAGAGATTGGGAAGTTTTAAACTGTAAAATTAATTTGGTCAGTGTTTAGATTCACTCAATAAACGTTTTTTTTATAATCTTAGAGTCAGTGTGGTGTTGATCATGCTCAGTTTTGTGAAATTAGTGGATGTTAAGGAAAATGGAGGTCATCAAGGGGAGGTGAAGGAGGAAATGTGAAGGAGGTCGTATGTAAGGAATAGGAAATGGTAGAGAAAACCCAGAGTGGAGTGAAGTTAGTAGAAGTAGAGGGCAACAGTGCATGGTGACTTGGGAAAGACTAGGGCGCCAAGATTATGGGAAGTACATACAGAGGCTGCACGCAGAGGGGGATAAGCCCGGCAGGCTCCTGGCCTGGCTAACCAAACAGGAGGCCAAGCGGGAACCAATGAATGCAATCCAGAATAGTCAAGGGGAGGTGGTAAGGTCCCAGGAGGGTATAAACGAGGTGTTCTAGCAATTTTACGAGAAGCTGTACACAGAGGTCCAAGAGTGGGAGGAGGGGGACCTGGAGGATGCCTTCGCGGAAATCAGGCTCCCGCAACTCACCGAGGAGCAGACTCAAATGCTGGATGCTCCCCTCACAGTGGAGGAACTGGCGGAAGTAATCACTCAACTGCTGACAGGGAAGACCCCGGGGCCGGATGGGCTACCGGGGGAATTCTATAAGAAGTACAGAGACAGTTTAGCCCCTAGATTGCTGGAAACATTGGAGGAGGTATATGAGACGGGGAGGCTCCCGAATAGCATGTCGGAATCCATTATAGTGCCAATACTTAAACCAGTGAAACCACCCCTCGAGTGCGGGTCTTATAGACCAATTTTCCTGATAAACCAGGACTCCAAGATCCTGACAGCGGCATTAGCTAACCGGCTCAAGAGAGTGATACCCACCCTGATCCACACTGACCAGACAGGGTACGTACCTGAACGGAACACGGCATGGAATCTCCGGAGACTCCATTACGTCATTGATAGGACTAACCAAGTAGAGGGGGAGTACGCAGTAGCTTCACTAGATGCGATAAAAGCGTTTGATTCGGTGAGCTGGGACTGGCTTTTCGGAGCACTCGCCCACTTTGGGATAGGGCAGGGGTTCCTTAGATGGATAAAGCTGCTCTACAAAGACCCGAGAGCAAGGGTCAAGACGGGTAGGCATGTCTCCGGGGAATGGAGGATAGGGCGAGGTACGAAACAAGGGTGCCCGCTGTCACCAATGTTATATATTCTAGCTTTGGAGCCATTCGCGGTTTTCCTAAGAACGGATTATATGGATACGGGCATAGCGATTGACGGGGTGACACACCAGATATCGATCTACGCAGACGACATACTGCTCTACGTCCAGAATCCACGCACCCATCTGCGAGATTTACATGAGGCACTAGGAGCATTTGGTAGACTATCGGGAATCACTGTTAACAGGGAGAAATCCTCACTGTTCCCCCTGGCGGGCCTGCGAAAAGTGCCACCAGATCAACTGCCGCACCTGGGCCTCACATGGACCCCGACCACCTTTAGATACCTGGGGGTGGACATTTACCATGATACCACGGACACACACATAGCCAACACGCAGGCGGCCCTGAACAAAATTGAGCACGCCATGCAGTTCTGGAAGACCCTACCACTGGGGATGATAGGTCGAGCGGCCTTACTGAAGATGACGGTCCTGCCCCGGCTCCTATATTATTTTACCAATATCCCTTACAACATCCCCGGAGCTTTCTTTAAACGCTTGCACACCTTGGTGAGGACCTTCCTGTGGGGAGGGGGGAGAAACAGGGTAGCACTGACTACACTACAGAGGAGCCACGAGTGGGGGGGCATCAAACTCCCAGACTTTTTGCATTACTTCTTAGCAGCACAACTCCAATTTGTGGTGAGATGGCTGGGGGAGGATATTTCCATTGACGCAATTCTTCTCCGACCAGCACTCAGGCAATATTACCTGAGGGAACTCCTGTGGATGCCAGCCGCCCAGGCTAGGGCTCTTCCTAACATGGCCCAGCTGGGCCGAACGCTATGGGAAAGAGCCTGGAAGACGCAAGGCATGCAGGACCCCTGCTCGAGACAGATCCCCTTGGCGGGTCTGGTAGAAACCCGCATAACAAGCCTGGCCACGTACAGGGCACAATGGGAAGACAAGGGGGTAGCCCAAATAGGGGACCTGTGGCAAGAAGGACAGTGGGTCGGATTCCAGTTCCTGGTGGAGGAGCAGGAGGTGCACAAGGGCCAGTTCATCCTGTATAACAGCTTAGTACAAGCAATAAAGAAGAGGTGGGGAACCATGCTAGAGGCGGAGGCAGAGGATACTGGGGGTGCGCTGGATACCTGGTATGACATTTCTGACGGAGGACACACCGTGTCCAGGCTTTACGAGCAACTACTGGGTTCCACTAATAGGAAGATACTGAACGTGCGGGCAAAGTGGGAAGAGGAGCTCCAGCAGCCCTTCCAGGATGGAGAATGGAATAGAACCCTCCAATACACGAAAAAGGTTTCTAGGAATGCCAGGTTCAGACAGCTGCAAATCTACATAGTCCATAGAGCATACCTAACTCCCAAAAGAATGACGAAGATGAGAAAAGGACAAACTCCCAGCTGCCCACGCTGTCGGGAAGAACAAGCAGACATGGTGCACATGTTCTGGTCGTGCCCCAAAATAACAGGGTTCTGGAATATGGTGAAAGATAAAGCGAGGACGGCAGGAATCCATATGCAAGCCTGGTCACCTAGGTCTTATATACTGGGCCTGTTCCCGAGGGGGGACAGGCAGATGGCACACGTGGCAAAAATGAAAGACCTGATGACGATACTGGCGAAGCGCCGCATAGCAATGGCATGGAACACGAGCGAAGGACCCTCGGCGGAGGGCTGGTGGGCAGATCTACAAAAATGGGCGATAGCTGAAACGACTGTCTGGTCGAGAGCCACACAGAGGGGAGAAGGCAATAGCGGAGCCAGAATACTGGCGTGGAACACTCTGGTGCAGGACCTGTTCGGAGACGGGGTGGAAAACAACAGGAGTGACTCAGATGACTCGGAAGGAGGACAGGCTGGCCCGCCCATGCCCGGGGGCGGAATATAGACCAGAGGGAACACAGTGAGTGGGGAGGAGGCGGCCTGGCCGGGGCCGGAGCAAACAATGGACAATATAGACACAACTCCAAGGTGCCAACACATGTGTTCACGGACAAGGAGAGGCCACTCCCAGGGGAGAGAGAGGGGTGGCCGGGTCGATGGTTTCTCTGTTATGAACTTAATAACCTTTGGCGAGTGGCCCATGGCGGTAATGGACCACGGACATAAGCAATTGCCTTCAAGGGGAGGGGGGAAATGGGGGGAGTTGGGAATGCACTTTACCTCTTGTTGTAAAACCAATAAAAAGAAGTTAAAAAAAAAAAGATATTAGAAGTAGAGGAAGCCATCGGGAGGAGGGAAGTGAGAAAGATGCATAGAATATCCCACAAGGTAAAGGAGGATAAAGAAAGCAACAAAGAGGTGGTGGCACAGAAATTAAGGATAGACTGAAGCATTTTCATTAATATGGAGAGGAGAGATAGTCAAAGAGGAAAAGGGAAATAAGTCACTGGTATAGAGGAAAGGAGGTGACAGTCCAAGAAGACAAGGCACCATAGCTGCGAGAAATGGCAGGATGGATGTGCTATGGCCAATTGTGACGGAGGCTATCACTGCCACCAAAAGGGTTATGCTTGCTAACTCTCAGGCCCACTACATTCTTGGCTACACACCACAGATGGTGACAACAGCTATGGAGGAAAATGACATTGTGACGAGGTCGATGAAAACAAAGGTTACTGACTACCAGAAGCCAAGAAATCAGTTGCGGCCCTCCTAGATCTCCTGCACCATTTTTATAGGCCCCTGCGTGAATGTCGCCCCTTGATGTCTACTTGAACTAAATATTGTTTCTAGGCTCCTGCCCGAATGTTGCACTGTGATATCTATTTGTACAAATAGTGATTTATACGACCTGCTGCCTTCCTGTACCTGATATTGATTCTAGGCCCGAGCCTCATTGTGGCACCTTGTTGCTTTTTGCACCTAGCACTTTGCTTGCCTGCCCCTGCCCACCCTACACACACAGAACTGGACTACTGAATCACACAGAATAGGGTCTGTGCCCTCCCCGACTCTATACATAGCATATCTGCTCAAGATGACCATGACACAGTTAGGGAGCCCTGCCTATCACGATCAACAGAAATTACAAATGGCTACTGTAATGCCTAACCCACTCAATATTCCCCCAAAATACTTCCTACCCAAGTCACCTCCCTTTCTACCCTTGCACTCTGCTAAAAGGTCCACCGCTGAACAGTGTACACCCGATGGCATTGCAATACTTCCAGAACCCTATGCACCTTCCAGCAAGTCTTTGAACCACACTGAGACACTCACCTCACATGGAACAAACTACTATGCATGCTGCCAGTCCCCTTACCCCTACTCATGCTGACTGATATGCCACACCTCTGTGTCTGCTACTGACAAGGCTACCTCTTCTCCCCCTGCTCCAGACATGAAACACTGTGATGCGTCTCCTACACAAAATGCAACTACCCCTGACACCATAATGCCCTCAAGAACTAATGCAAACCTCACGAGACAATCAAGCGAGCTGCCCTCCCAACACAAGACCAATAGAAACCACTCATCCTAATGTCTCTACCTCCACCACACCGCACACCACCAAACCTGGCACAGCACAAACACCTCCACTCAGCTGTGCCCTCATTAATGCCCGGTCGCTCCCAGCCCATGCCCTGAACATACACAATCTCATTACCAGACACAATCTAGATTTCCTTATAATCAGTGAAACCTGGCTTCACAAAGCTTCTGGCCCAGGACTAGCCCTTGCAATTCCACCTGGCTACACAATATTCAGGCAAGACTGCCCTCACCTTAAAGGATGAGGGGTGGCACTCATAGCTGGAGAATCCTTCCCAATCAGAAAGGTGGACAGTGAGATAAGCAACCAAAGTGACTACCTGCTCCTCAAGCTAAGCCCATCTCCCTAACTGCACAATCCCCTTCCATATCGTCTAACGCTCCACCCGGACCCACGACTGATTTCCAGGCCTTCCTACTGCACCTGCTATCCGACAACTTAAAAAGAACCACCAAAGCCATTCTCTGAGACCTCAATCTGGGCCTAAATGACCCCAATGACGCCTCGGCCTAATCCCTAGATAAGGCTTTAGCAACTCTAGAGTTCAAACAAGCCATCACAAGTCCCACACACACTAAAGGACGCACCCTTGATTGGATAGCACACCACAACTGTCACATCAATTCCAACTCCCTCCTTCTGTGGACAGACCACCACATCATTCTCTTTGACCTGTTCTCTACTAAGGCTACCCCCCAGCCAGAGTCTCACCTCCCCCGGCATTCACTCCTGCATGCTGACCAAAGAAAGGCTCCTACCCTACCTTTCAGTGCCTGCCCTCAAGCCCTCTTTCCCCAAAGACCCAGAGTGTCTAGCACACACATTCAACGCTATCATTCCTCAAGCTGTAGATGCCATCGCCCCTCTCACTTCAAGGAAAGCTAAACGTACTAAGCACACACACGCCTGGTACACCCCCGAACTCCTGACGCTACGCACTAGGAAAAGAGAAGCTCTCTCCATTTGGAAAGCCAAACCAAGTGACGCCACAAAACTAGAATTCAATAAAATAGCCAAAGAATACCAAATGGCCCTCATCAAAGCCAAAGCCACCTCTATCAACATGAGAATTGCCAACGCTATGTCAGACACCAAAGGGATCTTCTCTACATTCAGGGAGCTAGAATCCCCCTCTGCCCCCACCCACAATGATGAAGCCTGGTGCAACAGCATCCAATCGGCCATGCTGGGCAACCTCAACACCCTTCAAAATAAAATCCGAGCTCACCAACAATCTCTGAACCACCAAACCTCTGTACCTTAAAACCCCACAAACCTTATAGGGAGTGAATCTCCCCTTTTCTACTTTCAGGACATCACTTAAAAGGAAGTCATTGATCTTATGAATTCCATTCATCCATCCAATTGCAAAGAGGACATCTGCCCCGCCCATCTTATCAAAGAAATTGCATCTACTCTTGCCCCCTTTCTCACTGCATTCATCAATGCCTCTTTTGCCACTGGGCATGTTCCAACAAGTCTCAAGGAAGCCTGGGTATGCCCCCTCCTAAAGAAACCCTTGCTTGACCCAGCCAACTCAGGGAACTACAGACCCATCACCACAGTTCCATTTCTACTAAAGATCTTGGTCAAAGCAGCATATCTCTGAGTACAGAAATGCCTAGACGCTAATAAACTTCTCTGTTCTGCCAGTCTGGCTTCCGCCCAGGTCACGGCACCGAAACAGCCCTGTTAGACCTCAAGGATCAAATGGATGACATTAGGGACAAGGGCAAACCAGCTCTCCTTTTCGACCTGTCGGCAGCGTTTGACCTCATGGACCACTACACCATCTGCCATCACTTCTCCTCTGCTGCCAACTTCTCCCCTAATGCCACAGCAAGCATCACCTCATTCCTCAAAGACAGAGCCATGAAGGTCTTTTCCGACCAAGACAGTGCACACCTCAACATCAAGTGCGGTGTCCTGCATGGTTCCTGCATTTCCCCCACCCATGTACAACATATTCACCAGGCCAATATTCCTCATCCTTGACGCCCTAGGCATCACCTACACTAATTACGCGGATGACACGCAGGTACTCATCCCACTCTCAGGAGACTACAAATCTGATACCAAAACCCTCAACTCAATCTACGCCACCATCCAAACATGGATGGCAGAAAACTGCTTTGTCTAAATGGGGACAAAAATGAACTTCTTATTGGGCACCCGAAAACCCTAAGGAAACTCGATGACAAATACAACGCCTTCACCATCGACAATGTCCAAATCTGTCTCCCAAGCCGTCAAAACACTTGGTGTGTACTTGGACTCTAAACTATCCATGTCAAGACAGGTCAACGCCATAGCTTCCGCAGGGGCCTACCACTCCAAACTACTCACCACCGCCAGACCTTCCCTCTCTCAGCAAAACTGCCTAACCATAGCCAGAGCCATAATTGGATCTCACCTTGATTATTGTAACGCCCTCTTGGCCGGCACTTCTGCCAAAAATATTGAAAAATTCCAGGTTGTCCAAAACAACGCGCTCAGGTTGGCAATTGGCATCCCCAAAAGAGACCACATAACAGCCGCCAGGAAACCAGCCCATTGGCTCCACATCAACGAAATGGGTCATCTTCAAAACCCTTGCCCTCACACACAAATGCCTTCATGACACAGCCCCCTTGTGTATCTCTCAAAGAATCTCTAGACAACACACTGCCAAACCCACCAGAACCCCCTACACCAACCGAATCACAATACCCAAGGTTTTGAGAACACGCGCCGGAGACGCCGGCTTCCCATTCATTGCAGCCTCCCACTGGAATGTGCTACCACCTCACCTCGGAGGAATAACCTTGTACCTATCCTTCCGCAAAGCAATCAAGATCATGCTCTTCGTATGAACCTGCCAACACCCTCATAAATAACTTCTGTAAGTAAAAGAAAGTATTGTACTGTTTACACCTTAGTGCTACGCTTTGTGTAACCGTAGCAACCTCTGTACCAGGTAACTAAAGACATTCCATCGGACCCCCGCCTCAATGATAAAGGACAACGTGTGTACTATGGTTACATACTGTACTACCCCTAAAAAAGAAGACATACCTCATGTCTTCCTTTATCAGTGTCAGAGTTTGTACGTGCTTGACACTGTATGGACCAATACTCAATTCTTTTTTTACCTACCAAGAGTTTGAGACAAAAAATTATCTCTTTAGAATAGCAAGTACACTATACATCGGAATGTTATGCCATACAAGTGTAACCGGCACAAACTAGCCCAGGCACATCTTACTTAATGTGGAATTGCTGACCAAAAATCTCTTATTTCTTATTGGGTGACTTTTCCCCCGTTATGGCAACTTGCTGAATATTATTTTCATGCTATGGTAGCATCCTCATGGTATTGCACTCGGGACCTGTATTATAAAGCACCAATCAAATGTGTTTTAGAATTATTAATGGTGTAAAGTCTAGTGCATGCATGCCTAATGGCTTACTGTGAAGCAATGGACTCAAAGCATATTTCACATACATCAGTGTCCAGGTGACATGAGAAATATACTTGAAACTGTGGGTTCCTTTCCTTCACGGCCCTGCTCTCCCTTCGGGGTAGACAGAGACTGCACAGTGTTAGTTTCCCGTATTTAATTCTTCATTTAATTCGTAATTTCGCTGCAGGTCTACGTACTGGCATACTTAACTCGCCGTGCCCGTACCACGTGGTGCGGACCCTTGGCCTTTGGATATCTTTTTTCCTCCAAGAGTATTAACATGGGGGCCATCTTGCAATGTCTAATATGTCCCACAGTGAGTGACCTGGAGGTACATGGCACACCTATCACATAATGTTCCTGGACATCAGCAGAGTGTAAATGTCACTATGCTAATGTAGTTGAAAAACCACATTCAAAATAACTGGAGACACTGGACCACGAAGAGGACCACAAGGAAATGTGGAGTCACTACCAAAACCCCACTACGTGGCCGGAAGAGAGCACCCGCTCTAGCCAAGCCGAAGGAAGGCGATGAAATTCGACCCTGCGATCTTCCCTCTCTATCCGAGGCGCACATTTGGAGGCAACTGGTAGATGGTTACTCACAGGAGTCGGCAAGTGGACGACACCAGTTGTAGAAATGTACCAAAAAAAGTAGTGTAACTGACCTCACTGGGGGGTGGCTTTGCCAGGGGTACAGTGCAATGAGGTGATTTGCAAACAAGTGGGTGAAAAAAAAAAAAAACATAGAGGGGTACCGCCTTCGTACACCCTTCCAGTCTGTGGGACCATTAATATATCGTATAGAATTGCTGATCGTACCTCAACTAAAATTCATAACCAATATCTACCTGAATAGAGGCTGCTTCAACAGTGTCTTGCAACTAGAAAAAGCTTGTTGTCTTGAACAGAATGGGTAATTTATTCCAATTCCTGGGTCCCAAGAATGAGTCTGATCTCCTGTGGCCTGTCTGAGAGTTTTAGGTATGAATAGTCTGTAATCTTCCATAGACGAAAGGTTCAATCCAGTGATATGCCATGTGATGCTATCGTGAACATAGGCAGGAGCAGCTCCATTGATGCGCCTAAAAAGATGCACAGAATGTTAAGCTGAAGTCTGTTTTGCAGGCCACAGCCTGTTCCTTTGAACAGCTTGGACATGATTATTTTTCCTACGCCCAGAAACGAAGCCATCTGGACTCTGCTAATAGGTTTAATTGAAGGACCCCTCAAGAATGCATTGCAATACGTTTAAAAACGATATTGTCTTACCTTTTTACCAGAGATAACTTGACAAGGTTTCCAAAAATCGGGGGGAGATGGAGTGTGAGGAGAGTGTCTTTCATAGTGTTAGCAGGACCTACTCCCATCTTATCCTGGCTAAGATGAAGCAAGCTAGAATCCAACCAGGTTAAGTCATTTTGGGTTTGTAAAAGTACAGTCCGATTTCAGTTTTGCTGCAACTACTATAAGATGGTAAAGCATAGAGGTATGGGTGAGGGACCAGGAATGAGACACTAGCACAGAGACTTATGGTTTTGACCATAAACATTTATTGACGAAAGAAAAGGGAGTTGGGAAATGCCTCTGTCCCTACTCTAAGAGGTCTACCTCAAACAAAACTAATGGTCTGTCGGATGTCAGAATGTCAAAAGCAAAATGTCCTGTGACCAAAGTACTATCCTGGCCCTCACATTCTAAAAATCAACTCTAAGGTGAAAGGGGGAAATGTCTTTGACCTTGAGTAGTGTACAAATGTACAAAAAGGAAATGTGTAACTCCAGCTCAAAAATTCTAGAAGGCTACAGTTCCTTGTTCCATGGGGTGGTTCCCTTCCCCTGGATATCAGCTCCTTAGGTTTCTCTTGATCAACAACACAACAGGTATACAAAACATCTAGTTAGGATACCTGGTGTACTCTCCTGGCTGGTTTTCTCTCCTCTTTAATATGTGTCCACATCCTTTTGCTAGTCCTGATGTATTCTTGTCATGACTTCCTTGGTGTCATGATGCCTACCTCCAAGGGGCCAGACAGGGCCCGGCACCCTCAGAGGCAGGCAACATGTATACTAGGGAAGTCCCAGCCACCCCAGATAGGGGCTCTTTGGACTCAGTCCTGGCGCCGTTGGCGTCAGGCTCATAAGGGATAACAGTCCTGGCACCATCGGCGCCAGGCTCATACAAGATATGGAAGGAATAGTGTTTGGTGCAAACTTACCTGGCAGACCATGCTGCAATTTCCTTACCTGGCAGATCATTCTACAACTTCCAGATGAAAAAGGAACTACTTAACCACACGGGAGTGGCTGGTGGCAGGATACATACCTTCAGTGGAAGGATACATACCTGGGACTACTTGAAAGGCTATTTAAGCCACGTCCAGACAGCAAACCACGCTTCACGTTGTTCTGCTCATAGCAGCTGGACGCTCACCGTGCCTGCTCCTGCTCCAGTCCTCGACCACGCCTGCCAGCATCCTGGAAACACCTAAGGATAGAAAAGGGAAGAAGAAACAGGTGAAAACAAACCTTACCTGTTAAAGCTGCATTCCGGATTCAGCGCACCAACGTTCCTGCAAAAAGACATCATTTTAAAAACTCACCGCGTCGCATACATCTCGGCGCACTTCTCTTACCTGCACGTGGCGCCTTTGGCTCTGCGACGCCCATCCGGATCTCCTGCAGCATTCCAGCACCTACGGGGAGACGAAGAGAAGAAAGCAAGGTGAGAAGGGGAAAATAACCAAGAAGCACTTACCCGCCAAGCTAATTCTTCTTACCTTCGGGTCGATGCCATTCCTTGGGCATTTCAGCACCCCGGCCCCTATGGGGGAAAAAGCAAACATCACATTAGTGAATGCAAGAACCGTAGCAAGCAAACTATTTTAAACTCACCAGCTTACAGGTCGGACTCAGCTTCTGCTTCGTACCGGCCCCATTTCTTCGGCATTCTCGAACTCCGGCCCCTAAGGAAAAAGAGACAGGAAAAGACAGTAGTGGGCCTACACCAAAACTCACCTGAAATCAGGTTTTCGACAGAAACCACCCTCAGCCCGGAGTCTTCCATTACATGCAAAGAGAAGAGGAACAGTTTAGACTCAAGCTTGCCATAAACATTTACGGTACTTACCGGAACAGACAAGCGAACTCGAACTTACTATCCAGTGACGTAACTGGATCCCAACGTGCCCCTGCATCAGAAGCAGGATGGAGAGCTCGCCTTTTCAATCCCTAAGGTGAGTCTCCACAGGGAATTACAGAAGGGTTGCAAGGAGGGTGAGAAGGGGAACGGGAGATCAACACAAAACCCGCAGAGTATTAACCCTTCCTTTTCGCTCACAGAAGGGTATTCATCCGAGCCAGACAAGCCGGATTTGGGAACCCAGCCCACTCCATTTTCAGGGTGCTGAACATCTCCTTCAAAGAGGTCACTGCCGTCCAGACCACGCCCGCGCCTCCGTGGGAACCAGGTGAGCGTTACAGAACGCAAAGCCTACCCAAAATTACCCACCCAGGCGCCATGGAGACTTCCGAAACAGACCAACTGGCCCAACTATTGGGGGAATTACGGGCGGAAGTTCACGCCGCCCGCCAAGAAACCAACGTTCTTCGAAGAGAACTGATCTTGTCCAAAGAACGAACCGATGACCTGGCTAAATAAACAGCTTTTGCAGAATCAGGCTGGACAAACGCCATTACCTGCTTCCGGGAGAGAGTCCACTCCTATGGCTTCCACTAACCCGGTGCAAATTAACCTGCGGGGAAACATGCCTTTGGCCCCACCTGAACGTTTTGCGGGGGACCCCAAGAAATACGCTGTTTTCATGAACCAATGTCGTTTACACTTTTTATGTAGACCTGGGGCCTTCCCTAATGACCAAACTAGGGTGGCTTTTGTTTTATCGTATCTCAGCGGCTGTGCAGCCGATTGGTCTATTCCGTTGGTAATTCAAGACGATCCTATCCTTCGTGACTTTCAACGCTTCCAGGCTTTTATGGAGAGATTATTTGCCCGGCACGCCCAGGGTGAGGCCTTGGATAACGAACTTCTGTCTTTGCGTCAAGGGAACCAAGACCTCCTATCTTATATCGCCACATTTAACAGACTGATCATGGAAACTGGGTGGCCTGAGAATAAAAGAATCACCTTGTTTCTGTAACGCTCACCTGATTCCCGTAGAGGCGCCGGTCTTGACTGGGCGTATACCGTATCTTCAAAGGTGATGTGTAACACACGGCTGGCTCTTTGGGCTGGACCTCTGTCCACTGTATGTCTGACTCGAAGGGTAAGATGTCTGCAGATAGAAAATATGGGATTAAGGAACTGGGTTATTGAATGTCTCTCTCTTCGTCCCTTTCTCTTCTCCTGTAGAACCCCAAAGGTTAACGCTCTCACCTTAGGTAAGTGAACGCCGTGCTCTCCATCTGCCTCGGGGCAGGGTGCTGTAACCAGTTTCTTCACTGGATAAGGGGAGCAGGCCTCTTGACTTCAGAGGACTGCTGTCCGTCGTTTACTGCACGAACGGTAAGTTTCGAGTAATTCTAATGTCTTTAAAGTCTTTAGTAATGATGTTTCTTGTTTTGCAGGGTTCCGGCGATGGCGGATGACGGGCTGAAGTGAGTTGAAGATGGAGCCCGTGTGATGAATAGAAGCGCCTGGAAGCACGTAAGTAAGCGCTTGTTGCCTGCTTCACGATGCGCTCTAACTGTCTTTTTATTTTGCAGGTACAACTTCGGAGCGGCTGCAGGGTGCCGGAATACCCACTGGGTTAGATGTGGAAAGGAGTAATGGCACGTGAGTATTAAAGTTCCCCAATGTCTTTAAACACACCTTGTTTTGTCTTTCAGATGCGGGATGCAGCGCCGAAGGCCTCCGGAGCGTGCGAAGAGTTGGTAAGCTTTTGTCTTTCAGATGCCGGAATGCAGTGTGAAGACCTCCGGAGCGCACGAAGAGTAGGTAAGCCTTTGTCTTTCAGATGCCGGAATGCAGCGCGAGGCGTTGGTGACAGCCGATGGACCAGGTAAGTGAAGAGCTGTCACTGAAGACCGTAATGCTAACCTGTTCTTTCTTGTCTTTATAGGTGTTGCTGAAGACTGGATTCAGGATGGTAAGCCTTTTTCCTTAGGCCCAGGATCAGATGCAGAAGACACGATGAGCGTTCTGCTGCAGAGGATGCAGAATAACGCAAAGCAAGATTCATCCATCGGGTGTGGTTTAAATAGCCTCCTGTAGTGCTTAGGTGTCTCCTTCCACAGCCACGCCTAAGTAAGAAAAGAGTTCCTACTTTCCAGAAGAGTTCCAGTGTTCTGAATCTAGGGAGTGGCTCCTGCCCCACCCAACAGGAAAAGTAGTTCCAAACAGAAGAAGATCAGAGGCTCAACTGGCAGGCAAGTAAGCAGCATGGTCTGCTGCAGGTAAGTCCACCCAAGCATTATGAGCCCGGCGCTTCCAGCGCTGGGACTGGGCATATTTATGAGCCTGGTGCCACTGGCGCCAGGACTGGGCCCAAAAGGTCCCAATTGGGACTGGTTGGCACTCGGAACCTGGGTTATGGATCTGCTTCCAAGGGAGTTGGGAAAACCCTGACCTTTTGGAAGCAGAGATCATGACAGTTTCATCAAGGACTTCGTGGAGAGCTAAAAGACGTTCTGGCTCAAATTGTGAATCCACCCCAACTCTGTGAGGAATCCATTGATTTAGTGATCCAACTTGATCATAGACTCCAGAATAGAAAGACTGATCGGACTAGATTTGAAACTCGGGCTTTGGTAAAAACCCACGCAAACCCCAAGAGTACCGACACGTCGGAGCCAATGCAAATTGGGGGAGTAAAAGGACCCCTAACGCAGAAAGAATGAGAAAGAAGACGGCAAAACCAGTTATGTCTCTATTGCGGAGAGTCTGGACACTTTCTACGAAATTGCCCGGTAAAACACCCAAGAAGGTGGTTGGAGCCACAGACCAAAACCTTCCAAAATCTGATTCGGGAAACGATCAAGCCCGACAAGCGTAGAGGTCCGCTTGCCGAGCGTGAAGACAAACTCTTTGACCTCGCATTTCATCATGCCAATGACCCTCGTGGATCCAAAGCAGCCTCAACGATTACATGGCATAAAGGCCTATCTCGACAGTGGGGCTATTGGGAACTATGTTGATCTTGAATTGGCTTCCAGAATTGGTCTCCCTCTCCAACCAAAAATCACCAAAGATGTCATTACCACGGTTGATGGGACTGAAATTGCCTCTTGGCCGGTAACACATTCTACCACAGAAATGACACTGGTTGGCCAAGATGGTCATAGGGAAACCATAGTGTTCGACGTAATCAAGGCTCCACAATTTCAGGTAATCTTGGGGATCCCTTGGTTAGAAGCACATAATCCTCGAATTGACTGGCGAGCAAAGAGTATCACCTTTCCTAACTGCAGACAAACTTGTTATTCCGGAAATCCACAAGTGGGTCTAGCCTCAGTAACCTCTGTGTCAGCACAACTACCACTTGAGTATCAGGACTTTCAGGACGTTTTTCAAAAAGAACAGGCCAACACCTTACCACCTCACCGGCCATACGATTGTCAAATTGATCTGGTACCCAATGCACAACCGCCTTGTAATAGTATTTATGCCCTTACCGAACCAGAGAATCTTCATTTACGCCAGTATTTGGATCAGTATCTTGCCAATGGGTTTATTCGCCCGTCAAAGTCACCGGCTTCTTCAGCTTTGTTCTTCGTGCCGAAAAAGGAAGGCGACCTTAGAACATGTATTGACTATCGCGCCTTAAATCAGCTAACGGTTAAGAATCGTTACCCCCTGCCTCTGATCCCTGAACTCCTCGACCAGGTGAAAGATGCCTGCATCTTTACCAAGCTGGATTTAAGAGGGGCTTACCATCTGGTGCGCGTCAGAGAAGGCGATGAATGGAAAACGGCCTTCCGCACCAAATACGGACTCTTTGAATACCAAGTGATGCCCTTCGGGTTGTGCAACGCACCTGCTGCCTTCCAGTATTTTATGAATGACATCTTTCGAGAACTCATAGATGTTTGTGTCATCATATATATTGACGACATCCTAGTGTACTCTTCCTCGGAATCTGATCACCGAAAACATGTTAAGGCCGTCCTGGAGAAACTACGCCAGCACAAACTATTTGCAAAGCTCGAAAAGTGCATTTTTCACGTCACAGAGGTTGAGTTTCTTGGTTTCGTCCTAACGCCAAAGGGAGTTCGAATGGACTCACGGAAAGTGGACGCGATCCTCAAATGGCCATCCCCTAGTTCTGTGAAAGGGGTTCAGAGCATGCTTGGTTTTGCCAATTTCTATCGAAGGTTTATCCCGGAGTTTTCTCGAGTGGTTCAACCCATCACAGCCCTCTTACGGAAAAACAAACGCTTTGAATGGACTACGGAAGCAGAACAAGCATTTCAGGAACTAAAAACTAAATTCACCTCCGCACCTGTGTTAAAACATCCCCGTCCAGATCTCCCTTACGTTGTGGAAACTGACGCATCTAGTTTAGCCATGGGAGCGGTTCTATCACAGAGGGAACCAGTCTCGAACCAACTGCATCCTGTGGCCTTTTGGTCCAGAAAATTCTCAGCTCCAGAAGTTAACTACACAATCACAGATAAAGAACTATTAGCTATCAAGTCAGCTTTCAAGGCATGGCGTCATTACCTTCTCGGCGCAAGACATACTGTTACCGTAATTACAGACCACAGGAATTTGCAATACTTAAAAACGGCCAAAGCTCAATCCTCACGCCAACTCCGTTGGGCCCTGTTCTTTGCAGAATTTGACTTTGTGGTCACCTATTGCCCCGGCTGCAAGAATGGCAAGGCGGACGCACTATCTCGAATAGGAATGGGCGATTCTACCCCAACTCTAGATCCAGTTCCAATTATTCCCGAACAGAGAATTTTGGGGGTGATCTCCTCACAAACTCTAGAGGATATTCAAACTAGAGTTAAATTGCTTTTCGACGCTGCAGCCTTGCAAGAATGGAGCCTGAAAGATCCCAGATTTTCAATTAATAACGATTTACCTTATTTCCAGGGGCGACTTTTCTTGCCTCAAAAGGATTTGCAAGATCTCGTTATTGCCCATCATCATGAGACACTAATGGAAGGACACCCGGGCATCGCTAAGACTGAAGAAAAAATTAAAAGGCATTTCTGGTGGCCCTCCTGGCGAAAGGATATCAAATCTTTCGTGATGACATGCGCAGTGTGCGCCCAAAATAAAAGTCAAAAGCAAAAACCAGCCGGTCCGTTACGACCTCTGGACATCCCACCGGCACCTTGGCACACTTTATCGCTGAATTTTATAACTGACCTACCTCCTTGTCATGGATTTAATACTATTCTGGTAATTGTAGACCTCTTCTCCAAGATGGCCCATTTTATTCCCTTGAAAGGGCTGCCTTCAGCCTCCACCCTAGCCAAGGAATTTCTTGAGAACGTCGCACGTCTACATGGTTTTCCATCCATATTAATCTCCGATCGGGGAAGCCAGTTTATTTCCCGGTTCTGGAAGAGATGTTGCCAAATGGCACAAGTTGATGTGCGTTTATCTACCAGCCACCATCCTCAGACCGACGGCCAAACCGAGAGAACAAACCAGACATTGGAACAGTACTTGCGGTGTATGTTGCATCAATCAGAATATAATTGGAAAGACATTTTATGGATTGCTGAATACGCGTACAACAATTCTGTGCATTCAGGAATTGGCCAGACTCCTTTTTATACCTTATTTGGCCACCATCCCAGAACTTCGGATCTTGAACCACCTCAAGGCCTTGAAATGCCCGCCGTGGATAACTTACATGCCACCATAACCCGAGCCTTCAAAGAAGCCAAGACTCATTTACAGCAGGCCAAGGACAAATATAAGGAAAATGCTGACTTGCATCGGAGCGAAGTACCTCCTTACCAAGTTGGAGATCAAGTGTGGCTGGCAACTAGACATCTACCACTTAAAGGCCCGCGAACTTTTATATGTATAGAGGGCCTTATCCAATCAAGGCTGTAATCAACCCGGTAGCCTTCAAACTCGATCTGCCCCCCAACATGCGAATCCATCCGGTTTTCCACGTATCACTGTTGAAACCTGTACAACCCGGAACCAGGCTACTCAAGCCACCAGAACCAATCCCAGTAGATGGGGAACTGGAATTCGAAGTTAAAGACATATTAGATTCTAAGATGTCCAAGTCAAAGGTTTTTTACCTAATTGATTGGAAAGGATATGGACCTCAGGAGAGATCTTGGGAACCAAGCGATCATATACATGCACCTCGTCTAATACAAAAATGTCATCGTAAGTTTCTGCACAAACCAAAGCCTCCGGACAGTACGTCCTTGGGAGGGGCCTTGGGGGGAGGTACTGCATGATGCCTACCTCCAAGGGGCCAGACAGGGCCCGGCACCCTCAGAGGCAGGCAACATGTATACTAGGGAAGTCCCAGCCACCCCAGATAGGGGCTCTTTGGACTCAGTCCTGGCACCATCGGCGCCAGGCTCATACAAGATATGGAAGGAATAGTGTTTGGTGCAAACTTACCTGGCAGACCATGCTGCAATTTCCTTACCTGGCTGATCATTCTACAACTTCCAGATGAAAAAGGAACTACTTAACCACAAGGAAGTGGCTGGTGGCAGGATACATACCTGGGACTACTTGAAAGGCTATTTAAGCCACGCCCAGACAGCAAACCACGCATCGCGTTGTTCTGCTCATAGCAGCTGGACGCTCACCGTGCCTGCTCCTGCTCCAGTCCTCGACCACGCCTGACAGCATCCTGGAAACACCTAAGGATAGAAAAGGGAAGAAGAAACAGGTGAAAACAAACCTTACCTGTTAAAGCTGCATTCCGGATTCAGCGCGCCAACGTTCCTGCAAAAAGACATCATTTTAAAAACTCACTGTGTCGCATACATCTCGGCACACTTCTCTTACTTGCACGTGGCGCCTTCGGCTCTGCGACGCCCATCCGGATCTCCTGCAGCATTCCAGCACCTACGGGGAGACGAAGAGAAGAAAGCAAGGTGAGAAGGGGAAAATAACCAAGAAGCACTTACCCGCCAAGCTAATTCTTCTTACCTTTGGGTCGATGACATTCCTTGGGCATTTCAGCACCCCGGCCCCTATGGGGAAAAAGCAAACATCACATTAGTGAATGCAAGAACCGTAGCAAACGAACTATTTTAAACTCACCAGTTTACAGGTCGGACTCAGCTTCTGCTTCGTACCGGCTCCATTTCTTCGGCATTCTCGAACTCCAGCCCCTAAGGAAAAAGAGACAGGAAAAGACAGTAGTGGGCCTACACCAAAACTCACCTGAAATCAGGTTTTCGACGGAAACCGCCCTCAGCCCGGAGTCTTCCATTACCTGCAAAGAGAAGAGGAACAGTTTAGACTCAAGCTTGCCATAAACATTTACGGTACTTACCGGAACAGACAAGCAAACTCAAACTTACTATCCAGTGACGTAACTGGATCCCAACGCGCCCCTGCACCCGAAGCAGGATGGAGAGCTTGCCTTTTCAATCCCTAAGGTGAGTCTCCACAGGGAATTACAGAAAGGTTGCCAGGAGGGTGAGAAGGGGAACGGGAGATCAACACAAAACCCGTATTAACCCTTCCTTTTCGCTCACAGAAGGGTATTCATCCGAGCCAGACAAGCCGGATTTGGGAACCCAGCCCACTCCATCTTCAGGGTGCTGAAAATCTCCTTCGAAGAGGCTACTGCCGTCCAGACCACGCCCGCGCCTCCGTGGGAATTAGGTGAGCGTTACACTTGGGTACTGTATATTAAACACTGTTGGACTTGACGATGCCTGATGTGCGTTCCTGCCAGGGCATTCTCACATGAACACACTTCCAACTTGCCTCTCCCTGGTATACTCTCCTGTCAGGGCCTTTCTTATATGGTGTGAACACACTTGCATCTTGCATCTGCCTGGTATACTCTCCTGTCAGGGCTTGTATCATGTGGGCTCTTTGTACATTCACAAACTTTATAGTCTCTTATATTTGTTCTATCTTGTCTTGAATCCACCTGGTATACTATCCTGCCAAGACTTCTTATAGGTTTACTGCATACACTCTATTATACTTATTCTGTTCTGCTTCTTTAAGAAATGGTCTCTTGTTTGTTCTCTTTCATATGCTTAATTCACATTAATTCTGTTTTGGTAGGGTGGCCAATACGCCCCAGTGTCCCCTCTTCCTTCTGGCAGACTCACTGGCTTTTGCTGACCTATATTGGTTTTCCCACGGCAAGCATGTGGCGGTCTTTCTGCATTCTACTCCATTTTGCTGCTTCTCTGCCTTTTGCGGGTCCCGCTCTGTTTGTTTCTGTGTATTTCTGGGCTTTGGTGGCGTGGAGGCTGCCTTCCAGTGCCTGCGAATGCCCAGAAGCCTTCTGTTTGCTTCTGGCATTCTCACAAAATACCCCCACTTGCAGTCCTCTCCCCTCTTCCTTCACTGTGAGCCAGTTGGCTCCACGGACACCGCACCAGCCCCATGGTCTCTGTTAGCACTGAGTGAAGCAGCGTTCTCCAGCATGGTCTGCTTGCCAGCCGGTTTGAATCTCCCGGCATCAAGCATGTTCTGGCAACAAATAGAGCGCAGCTTGTGCTCTTGGCCTCTCATGATCTTCATTACTTTGCTTATCTTCTTCATCACAGTACCTTGGTTTTTAGGGCAATGGTAGTCTGTTTCTGCTAACTTACATGCAAAGTCTGAAAAAAGGTTTCAGTGATCTTCAAAGGCAAGTCAGTTCTTGAGGGCTTGTATGCAGGATTTGAAAAAGTGTTTTCAGGAGTGTATACAAATCCTGTGCAAGTGTTCGCAGTACCTTTCGTAGGTGGGTAAGAGGAGGTATGAAAATATGCAATTAAGGTATGGGTATTGGCGGGGTTATCCTCAAAAGAGAAAGGGAATACCATGTCTCGTCCGATGATGGCATGACACCCTCCCGAGGGCTTTCTCCCCCAAAACCCCTTGTAATCCTCCCTCATATAGCTGCCCCCTGGGTCAGGATCAGGTAGCGGCAGCCGTGTCCCTGGCCACATGTGGAGAAGTCATTGCCTGGAAAGGAGTGATGACACCATCAGATTCATCCCATTCCCTTCCCCTAATGCGGCTGGTTCTCTCAGTGCCTATTGGGAAACAGGAAAAGAAGTGTACATTTCCCTGTTTTCTTCCATTTCGGGGTTTTACTGGGAAACAATAGGGCTGCATGTATAAGAACCAGCACATGACCCGTGCATTGGTGTCCTTGCGGAGGCTCATCCATGTACATGGAGAGTGATCTGTGACCAATCTAAATGTCCTGCCGGTGAGGTAGTGTTTGAGGTATGACACTATCCACTTTATAGCTAGGGCCATCAGCTCAATGCTGGCATAGGTCTATTCTCTGGGGTATAGTTTCCTACTGATATAAAGAATCGGGTGTTCATCCCATCGTGGTCTTGTGAAAGGACAGCCCCTAGCCCGACATGTGAAGCGTCTCTGTGTAAAATTAACTTTTAAAAATATCTGACACCTTTTAACTCTGGTTCAACGCACAGAATATTTTTGAGTTCATCAAAACATAGCTGGTATTCATCTCTCCACTTTATCTTTTGGGGTTCTACATGCTTAAGTTTATCAGTGAGGCAAGACGGGATGGAAGAATTAACCTGGGATGAATAGTCTTTAATACCCTACTAAACCCAAAAAGGCTCTTAGATCTTTGTTGATTCGGGGCAATGGTGTTTCCTGTACAGCTTTTACCATCTCACTTTGGGTTTGAAAAAGCTGATTACCCACAAAAAGTCCAAGATGCTTGACTGCAGATTGTGGCAAATGACTTTTTGGGGGTTTGCTGTGAACCCGTCTTTCCTGAAGGCTCTGGTGACTAGTTATAGGTGATGTAGGTATTCTTCCCATGTCCTTCTATGAATGATTATTTCATCAATATAAGCCTGAAGAAAAAGGAGTAAGGCCGGAGGACTTGGTGCATTAACCTTTGAAAGGTGGACGGGGTCTTGTGTAGTCCAAAAGGTAGTACTTTGAACTGGAATAATCCAATAGCGGTGGAGAAAGCTGTTTTCTGCTTGTCCTCTGGATTCATGGGAACTTGCCAGTATCCCTTCATCAGATCAATTGTGTAGAGTAAAACAGCAGTTCCCCATCGATCAATTAGATCTATCCTTGGCATAGGGTAACTGTTGAATTGGGATACCGCGTTCACCCTTCTGAAATCAATACAAAACCTCCACAACTGGTCTGGATTGGCAGCAAGTACTATTGGAGAAGACCAAGGACTCTGAGATGCTTCAATGATGTCAGATCTATTCCTTTTCTGGTTTCTGGGATACAGTAGGGTTTTAAATGGGGCACTTTCCCTGGGGATGTTCGGATCTAGCAAAAATAACGGTTTTACTCTTCCTGGCTCAGATCTAAAGACGACAGGAAATTGTTTTAGCAACTCTAACAGATCTCTCCGAATCTGGGATAGGTGGGAAGGCTTCAAGGTATTTTTCTTTTATTCTTTGGTTAATAGACTGGTTAATACTACTGTAGTGTTTTCAGTGGGATCCTCTCTCCACTCCTTGAGGAGTTTTACGTGATAGATATGGGCCTTAATACTTCTTTCTGGTTGGGAGACTTGATAATCATATGGCCCTCGCCTCATAAGGTCCCTGCCATTTGGACAACAACTTATTCTCGGATGATGGGAGGAGAAAGAGAACCTTTTGTCCAGTAGAAAAGGTCCTGAGCAAAGGTATCATGGTAGGTCTTTTCGCTTTCTTGAGCTTTAGCCTTGTGGGCTTGAACTATTGTTCTGACAGTAGCCATATGTTCTTTTAACAGTTGGGCTGTTTGGGAAAGGGCCAAGATGGCTTTCTCCTGTTCTTTCCGAATGGCTCCTGTAACATGTCGTGGACATCCCGTGGCTCTCTGCCATATAATAATTCAAATAGAGACAATTCTATTGAAGATTGAGGTGTTTTTCGGATGGCAAAAGGGGCCAAAGGTGTCATGATATCCCAGTTTTTGCCCTCTACCTAAACTAATTTCTTTAGGACAAGCTTCAGGGTTTTATTGAATCATTCCACTAAACAGTCAGTTTGCGGCTGAGGGTTTCTATATGTAGGATTTCCTTCACCTCTGTCATTAGCCGACTCATGAAGGTAGTCTCCTTATCTGCTAAGATCTCCCTCAGGAACCCAACTTGTGAGAAAAATGGGATCAAGTGGTTGAGAATTCGTTAGGTCGTTTTATTGCATAATGGGAATGCTTATGGATATCGGGTTGCATAATCCACAATTACCAATGTATATCGGTTTCCCAATTTTGATGGTTCAAGGGGCCCAACGATAATTTTATAATTTTTCTTTTATAAAGCACTTAATACCGGATACCAGTTTCTAAGCACGAGACCGGGATTCAAACCTGTGTTACTATGCATTTTCTTGCTTCAAAGACAAAAACGTTGTCCCTGAGCTATCCCGCCGGCCCAAGCCTATACGGGTAAAGGGTACATCAATAATTGGTGAAGGTGGACTGCGCATGCGTGAGCCGCGCATGAGGAGCTCCCGGCGGCCGCGGAAAATATACTGAAAGACTCCGTTTTCCATATCCACCCGACCTCTGAGAGCATCGTCTCGGTGGCAGACGCACCCAGGCAACAACTGCTGCAACCTGGGGCACAATCGGACCCGGGGACGTGAGACGCGGTTCTGGGCCCGACAGCGCGGGACTTGCCGCCATTGCTGTGCGACTGAGAGCGGCCGCTCCGCCCCTCCCCCCCTGGGCTATCGTGGTGTGGGCGCATCAGAGACGTCAGGCGACGGCGCTACACTGGCACCTGCAGGCTACCGCACGAAGCCCATCACTCCCTGCTGACGAGCACCCGAATCGTGGCACGGCTGCTGCTGACGGCCTACGCCTGGGGCTGCTGCGACCCCATCCCCTGGGGAGGAACCGCGGCAGCCAGACATCTGCAATGCGCTGGGCGACCAGACACCTGCAACGCCAGATATCCACCCTACGCTGCCAGACAAGGCACGGGGCTGGAACCCCTCCACCCTCTGCCCTCCCCCCCCCCCATCAGCGAGACTGCAGCACCTGGGGTTGAGTCGCGACGCAGACACGGACAACGCAGCGCCGTGCTCCCCCAACGACACCAACATGGTACGTGTAACCCCCCCTCCCCCAACCCTGCAAACTGCAGGACAGTGACCCGCACAAAGGAGGCGCTCACCCTCTCCCACAATATAGCGCAAGATCCACCCCGGCAGGGGGGGGGGGGCGGAACAGAACAGAACAGAACGACGGGGGCCGAGGACGCTCTCCTCCCCCACCAGTATAAGCAACCTGCACCGGTGACAACGCCAGCAACTTCACCCCCACACTGAGACACTGTTCAAAGGTCCAGAGGACTGGCCACAAGGCGGCATCTTCGGGACACGGCCGTTGGGGGGGTCGAAGACCCTTGACGCAGGGCCCATAGCCCCACAAACATAAATCACTGGACACACACCCCACAAAGGGGGGATAGCTCCTGGTGAGACCTCGCAGGGTGGTACCCCCCAAACTCTACTGGATCATCCCAGACCAGGGATCCGTGGAACCATTAACGCTAGGGGACTGCATCACCACCCTACAATCAACGGTCTCAGGGGAGATACCACTCATACGGTGGTGCACGCAGCGAGGGGTCGATGACCAGCGTCGGGAGCTACGGCCCTCTGCACGTCCGTCATTACGAAAGATTGACGCCCGACAAGCCCACCCCAACTTGGTCCCCATGACAACCCCCTGAGGGGCATCAACACGGTCCACCGGGGCCTTAAGCCTCACACAAATTACTGACCCTGCCATGGGCAAGGACAAGGCCAAGAGGCAAACCCTGCAGAGCAAAATGGACCTCTACACAGTGGAGGCCCCCTCTCGCCAGGAGATACAAAACCTGGCGGAAGCGGGAAGCAGAGAAGAGACTCAGGACCCACAACTCTCCCTGAACGACTTAATGAAGGCAATTGGGGACTCGAGAACATCGTTGGAACTCAAAATAGGCAGAGTCTCCACGGAAGTATCTCTCCTACATCAAGATCTCTGCACCCTATCGTCCAGGTTCGGAGAAGCGGAACAAAGAGTGACGGACACAGAAGATAACGTTCGCCAGTTGGAACAACAACTTGCCATAATTGCCCAGAAAGTTACCCAACTTGAATACCGCGCTGAAGACGGCGAGGGCCGGGCACGTCGCAATAACCTTCGGATCCTTGGGATCCCGGAGAAAGAAGAAGGCCCCAGTGTTGAACTTTTTCTAGAAGACTGGCTGACTTATATCTTCGCCCCCCAAAAAACTGTTGAAATTCTTCTCTATCGAGAGAGCACATAGGGTACCCACCGGGCGATCCACCCCAGGAGCCCCGCCCAGAACAATAATTGCACGCCTCCTCAACTATCGGGATGCTATCCTGCAGATGGCACAGGCCTCCAGCCCAATCACATACAACGGTTACAGAGTGGGATTCTACCTGGACTATACCAAAGAGGTCCAAAAGGCCCGCCACTCGTTTGACTCAAGGTCCACCACAAGGGCACGACCCACCTATTCCACAACCCCAAAGGAGCATGGGAATGGCTCGAAACACAGATCCTCAATGGGCCCGCGGCCCGACGCTCGCCCTCCGGACCGTCCGCACGAAAACCCGGGCCCGGGCAACGCTCGCCACCCCTCACTCAGGAGGACCCGGAAACCGGATCGCCACAGCGCCCCACCATAAACACCACACAGAACGGATGAGGTCTGGGCATCACAGAATCAAACTCGCTACGTGACAACACGGAAACTACACTCCTGCGGCCGCCGCTGTCCTGGCACCGCAGTCTCAAGCGCAGTCCGGGTGACCCCGCAGAAGTTACTACCCTAGTTCGGGTCATCCCGAGGAAGTTTTCTAAGTTATAAGTTCAATGTTTGGGCGACAGGTGCTCCCAGTTGGGGGGGGGGGAGTACAGGGTGGGGGGAGTTTTAAGGATATAATTAAACAGATTCACAGGATGAGAAGGCAAGACATCGACACATGCTGGCAGAAGAACCAAACACGGCCTACGAGCGGGGCCAAGGACACCCGTACCACTCAGGCATCGACCGCAACACAGAAGTACGGGACAAGAAGACGCGACACTGACAAATGTTGGCAAGGAAATCGAGTACCGTCTACGGGCAAGACCGTTGACGCACCTATCATCCTGTTTACACACACAATACTACGAGACGACCCCCGGACGTCTCCCCAGGGAAAAACGTCACGACACAGCTCCGGAAAATACGCAGCCGCCACTGATCCTCCCAGAGGCCCCAACAAGAAATACTCGCAGATAGAATGAACTCCAACAAAGTAACCATACTGTCCTGGAACGTCAACGGCCTCAGCTCCAGCATAAAGCGAAGACTGGTGCTCCAGTACCTTAACCGATACTCGCCGGACATCGCTCTCTTAAATGAAACACATTTGATAGGCACAAGCACCAACTTTTTCAGGAGATCCAACTACTCGCACACCTACCATGCCGGATTCACAAAAGGTGCCAGTGGCACGATGATACTCGTCCATAAGCGTGTCTCCCTGCAGGTCAGGAAGGTCAAAACTGACCCCCAGGGGCGGTACGTAATGGTATTAGCCGACATCTGGGGCGAGAAATGGGGCCTTGCAGCAATCTATGCCCCCCCCCCAACGCTTACGAAAGAACTGCTTGCCGAGCTGCGGAGCTTACTCCTGGAAGAAGAGGCCGATATATGGGTGATTGGTGGGGACTTCTACGAGGTGATGGATACTGCAGTCGATAGATCTCATAGGAGAGCTGGAAGCCGACCCGCCTCCACGTCACTTGCCGTGTTCGCTGAAGCCCTGGGACTGGTGGATACATGGCGCTCACTTCATAATGAAGAGGCTGACTTTTCTTTCTTCTCTGGGGTCCACAAGTCGCTCTCCAGGATTGATTACGCCTTCATCCCCTGCAGCATAAATCATAGACTCCTTGACGCTGAATTCCTCGCAAGGGGAATTTCAGACCACTCCCCGCTCCTAACTATGAAGAATCCCAACCGATGTCCGGATCGTAACTGGTGCCTAAACACATACCACCTCCGTCTCCCTGAAATTTCGGAGGAGCTGGAAAAAAAGAAAGCCGAATATTTCGAGATTGAGGAAGGCACGGTGGACTGTCCTATCTCGATCTGGGAGGCGTACAAGACCGTCCTCCGGGCGGGAAGCTATCTCGGCGGTTTCCGCCCACCAACAACAGGTTCTGAGGATTAAAGAAGCAGAAGCACGAGTCTCGGAGTGTGAACGACGAGTCCTAGAACGCAACAACCAAGAAGCAAAGGAGGCTCTGCTCACAGCACAGGATACCCTCAGCAACCTGTCTCTAGATAACACACGATTTGCCCATCAACTAGTCCGGAGCCAAATTTATGAACGAGGCGACAAAGCAAATAAGACCCTGGCCTGGTTGGAGAGACGCGAACATAGCAGGGGACATGTACGGGCCATTAAATCTCCGGATGGGACATTGTTGACCGAAGACTCTGATATTGTTGAAGCATTCGCCGCCTACTACAGGAATCTTTATACCCCACCCACGAGAGCTCGCCATACAAACCTTCACGCTACCTCGACCGGATTGAGATCCCGAAACTCTCACAGCGCCAATCAGACCTCCTGAATGCTGAAATCACCGACACCGAAGTGCAGGAGGCGCTTGCACAGCCCCAACCTGGGAAAAATCCGGGTCCCAATGGGTTTCCCACAGAGACATGGAAATGCCTTGGTGGTACACTATCTACCCATATGTATCGTATGTTCCTACGCAACAAAGAACTAGGAGCTCTCCCCCCGGACCTCAGGAAGGCATGCATAATAGTCCTACATAAACCTGGGAAACCTCTGGAGGAATGTGCCTCCTCTCGCCCTATATCCCTGATTAACAGCAAAGCCAAGGTTCTTGCCAAAACACTCACTAACAGATTATTGCAGGTAATAGAGACTCTCGTCCACCCAGACCAATGTGGATTTATGCCCCACAAATCCACTCGCATGAACCTATGCAGAATCCAACTGGCGTTGAGCAGAGCTAAAGAAATACCAGCCCCACTAGCCCTCCTGGCGGTGGACTTTGAAAAAGCATTCGACTCTGTAGGGTGGGATGCATTGTGGGCGATCATGGCCCGGATGAACCTGGGGCAAACATTTATATCATGGGTCAAACTCCTCTATGCATCCCCGGAGGCCACAGTGAGGGTGAACGGCAGGTTCTCTAAATCATTTCACCTGGGTCGAGGTACAAGGCAGGGATGCCCATTGGCCCCACTTCTTTTCCTCCTGGCGATAGAACCACTCGCAATTGAACTCAGAGCTAACACCAACTGGACCGGTTTTGCTTGGCTGGGAGGAGGAGAGGACCGCCTATCATTCTATGTGGATGACCTCCTCATATACCTCAGTTACCCGAGCACTTCATGCCCGGCTGTCTCCCTCATCCTTAGGGAGTATCAGCGGTTTGCGGGCCTGAAGGTGAATGAAGCCAAAACCATTTACTTCCCGATCCAGGGTGGTGAGTCCGCGATCCCAGAGACCTGCCCATACCATGTCTCTATTAGAGAATTCAAATACCTGGGCATACGGCTAGACCCGACACTTGAAGAGTTCCTCCAACTTAACCTACAACCAGTAATTGAGCGATTCAACAGAGATACCTCCCACTGGCAATCACTCCCCCTATCGCTAATGGGTAGAGCCGCTTTATTTAAGATGATCACCCTCCTCAGAATGCTGTACGTTCTCCAAAATGCGCCATTTACTATCCCCAGAGAAACCTTTGCAATTATTGACAGAAACCTCTGCATGCTGCTATGGGGTGGGAAACAATCCAGAATTGCTCTAGATACGCTCCAGAGATCAGTATGGGAGGGAGGCATCGGTTTACCCTGCATACACACCTATTACCTTGCGACGCAGATTAGGGTAGTAAATGACTGGATGCACGCAGACCCCACACTACCACACATTCATATTGAACTAGAGATGATGGCCCCGTTAACCCCGCTGCAGACCCTGTATGCCACCCACAACCAACTTCCGACACTGCCCAAAATGACCCACCATATCCGTCGGGCCTGGCGGGAGGCACACAAACTAGTTGGCTGGAAAGGAAAACCGACACTATCCCAACCCATATGGCACAACGCGCTCCTCCCGGAAATAGTGAAAATGGGCTCTTTTGCTCACTGGCTCACAAAAGGAATACACACACTAGCACATGTGATACAAGGGGGCCACCTCCTGGACTTTGAGACCATGCAAGAGCAATTTGACCTAGCACCCATGGACCAGTTTCGACATGCGCAGCTCGCCCGCGTCATTCGCACCCAATTCCCTGATACGACAAACATACTCCCCTGCTCTCCCATCGAGACCAATATCCTCCCGCAACGCATCCCTTCTAAAGTTACCTCCACTCTTTACCAGGCCCTTAACTCCTTCGGGGCCACGCAGCTAGATGGGCTCAAAGCAAAGTGGGAAAGACATGTAGGCCAACTGGAACCAGAAGACTGAGTAGAGGCGTTAATGTCCCCTAGAGAAATCGGTATAGAATCGAAACTGAGACTAATACAATTGAGAATCCTTCATCACTCATATCATTCACGTCCCGCAACGGCCAATTGGTTGGGGGGGGATAGGGGTAGAGGATGAGACATGCATTAGATGCAACACTGAACCTGCTACCTTTTGGAACTGCCGGGTGGTACAGACCTTCTGGGAGAACTGTATTGACGTGATCTCTACTGCCCTAGTGACGCCAATCCCTAGAGACCCCAAAATGGTACTCTTAGGCATCTGGGGGGAAGTAGAACTGTCTAAATATGGGAACATGTTTCTGACACTAGCATTGGGGGCAGGCAAGAGACTTATTGCCGCTAATTGGGGCTGTGCCGATCCACTGTGCCTGAACCGTTGGAGTAACGAATTGGACAGATGCGCAGCCTCAGAACGCCGGATCTATAACGTGCGGGGCTGCCCCCGCAAATTAGAAAAAAAATTAAATTGAAATCCGCTAGTGGAAGTCGATCAGTGCCACTATTAACATTGGTTACATGCCTTGGTTCACAACTGTCTCACGGTCCGCTTTTGATACTGCCGTATTGCCTGCATCTGTTATATGCTTATGATTCATGTTTCATGTTTTATTTTACGATTGTTTTGTTTAAAACTTAATAAACAGTTATAAAAAAAAATAATTGGTGAAGGTTATAGCGGAGATGGAAGGGGCATCTGAAAACTGGTCTTTTGCATTAGGGCACAAGTAAGGGCGAAGTTTTTCACAACGGCATAGATTCACAGCCAATAGAAACGGCTTAATATTTGTGTCTGTGTCTTAGCTAATCTTGAGTGCCCACCTGTAAAATGAGTGAGCAATTTTCAATACCATTCCTTTGTGGCATTTGGGCACCATTATCTGAGCTTTCCTCTATACAGTAGTCCAGTTTTTAGAAAGAAAAATGTCCCCCTTTCTGCCTGCCCTCCTCTTCAGATAATACATGAAGGAAAACGTCTGCTAGCAAGGGATCATTCCTTTGGGCGAACCCCAAGTCCGAAATAGTCTCGGCTTCCTCCCCCAAGGGCTTTAGGTGATGCTGCTTCGGATGTAGTTGGGGACTCTACGTCTGCCTCTCATAAGCCTTTGCTCCTCCGCTCAGTTTTATCAGCTTTCTTCTCTTCTCCAGCATGGGGTCTGGCATGAATTCACATGCTCATGAATATTCCCCATCGTCAGGCTGGGAATCCTCGGTAATGAAAAAATCAGTATCAGTTTTGTTTCTGATCTGTCTTTCTTAGTAGTAACCAATCACTGATCTCTGGGTCATACTGCCCCCAGCCAATGACTGCCTTCTCGCTAAGCCCCGCCTCTGGCAGACATCCTCAGATTTTTACCGCACGTTCAAGTGTTGGGAGTCCTCGTGCTTTAGCTCTCGAGTTTTTGTTGCGTTTTCGCGCTTTTTCAGGAGATTTTCTCATTTTTTCATTTTAATCGAGCCTCAAGCTCCACCGTTTCTACTTCCGATAACGGGGACCCATTTCGGAATTCTTCTACGCCCCTCAAGGGTGAAGTTTGCGTTGAGTTTATGCTTCTTGGAGGATTCCGGAAGATCTGCGGCCTACCTCAACGGACATGGCCCAGGACAAGGGAAGCTCGACGCCCGGATCCAAGCTGTTCAGGTGCTGCCCTGGATGTGGATTACAAAATGTTTTCAAGGAGGACGAGCATTTGCGATGCCTCTACTGCCTTCATGAGGACAAGACGCACGTGTATAAGGACTGTGCGTTCTGCAAGAACCTTTCGGAACGGACCAAACAAGATCGTCGTTCCCGCCTTGCCGCCTGGCTGGAGAAGGGCACAGCAGGTGAGAAGGAGAAGAAAAAGTCAGAGTGGGCTTTTAAGTCCTGTGAGGGCGCCCCGGCGACGGGGGCCCAACAGAAGGCCAAGCACCGCGAGTCCGCAGGCACCTGGAGCGCCGAGAGGTCAGGCTCTTCGCTGCCAGGCAGGGCGCGACTTCCCCGGCGCGTTCAACCACGAGCCAGCGCTCTGGTTCGGGGAAGAGGAAGTCCGAGAACCCGGTTAAGCTGCTGGAGCGGCCCCGGTCAATCTCGAAGGGTCCCGAAGGGGAGCGAGGCGCTGACCCTCCCCCCCAAGGCGAAGGCCCAGGGCGCACCCAAGGTGGTGAGGGCTTTGATCCAGCCGGCAAAGGCCTCTATCGAAGTGGTCACTGCGACCCTGGGGAAGCCGGCTGAGACTACACCAGTGGAAACGGCCTCTGGGCCCAGAGTATCCCTGCCACCGCGGAGGGAATCCTCTTTCCAGCCCATCGTTAAAACCCCTGTGAAGTCCCCGGCGGAAAAAGAGGGTGGGGGGGCGGTGGCCATTACAGACTCGGAATCAGCCTCTAAGGAGGATCTGGTGGAAACCGGGAAGGGCCTCAATGAGAGGTTCATAAGCCTCAACGAGAAGTTCGAGAAGGTTCGATCACAGGGGACGGTTTCCGCTGATGTGATCGAAGATCGCGACGATGGCGACGAAGAGGGTCCAGTGGAGCGGCCATCCCGTCCGTCGCAGCCATTACCCGAGCCCCAGGATAGCTCGGCGGCCATTTTGTTGGTGATCCAATCCTTATGTACTGAGATAAGGACGAGGTTACCACAGACCCCGACGAAGGGTCCAGAACCAGGCCTGTTGGGAAGCCCTCTGAACAAGCCGAGGAGAGTCCACCCCGCGCCTACCTTCGTGCCCGCGAGGCCTGTGGACCCCTCCTCCCCCTCGCCGGACCCTAGAGAGGATACAGGGACGGACGACGACGGCGGCGATGACACAACGGACGTCCCGTCATCACCCCCCCCCCCCACCCTCGGGCTTCTCCACCCGACGAAATTGGCTCCTTTCACGCCATGATAACCAGGGCATCCGAGTTCTTCCAGCTCTGCCCTGAAGAACAGAAAAAGGAAGGGTTTCTTTACCAACGACAAGAGGCCAAGAGGAAGACTGTCCTCGCGGTGCCGTTGCTCAACGATATCTGGGACGAGGGGCTGGCTATCCTCAAGAACCCTTCCACGACACTCGCCAAGAGGGACAGGTATGAGAAGAAGTACAGAGTCCCCGATGCCGCCTCCTTGTGCCTCAGGGCCCAGCCCACACCGGACTCTGTTGTCTCGACAGCGGCCAAGAAGAAAGCAGCGGGTGCGACGGCTTCCACTTCCCCGCCGGACAGCGAGGGCAAGAAGTTGGACTCCATGGGACAATGAGTCATGTCATGTCGTCGGCGGCGACGATTAAGGCGGCCAATGCCTTAGCGATCGTGGCCCGCTATGACAGGGAGCTTTGGTTCAAGATAGCTCCCCTGCTAGACTTCCTACCGGACGACAAGAGGGCGGATGCCCTACAAATTCTGCAGGAAGGAGAGGTGGCGTCGGATCACGCCATAACGGTGGCAACGGACATTGCTGATACCGGATTTTGCCAACTGGGCAACGGGGTTTGCCTCCGACGGCGAGGATGGCTCAAGGCGACGGACTTTCGCCCGGACGTCCAGACCAGAGTGTTGGATATGCCGTTTGACGGCAACAACCTTTTTGGGAAGACGGTGGACGAGTCGCTCCAGGCCATCAAGACCGACTCGGAGACGGCCCGGGCCCAAGGGGTACTTCAACAACGATGGCCCTTTCGGAGCTCTGGAGGCAGACAGGGTGCCTCCAAGTGATCCAGCGGTGGCTCTTCTACATACCGCCAGGCGGCCCGCTCCTCGTCCCAGGAGACCTACAGAGGTCACGGCAAGCAAGGGGGATCACGCCGTCGTTGTCAAGGAGGCCAAGGCGGCAAGGTCCTCCAAGCAAGACTGAACCGGCCGTGGCGTCGGGCCCCCACCGAAGCACCCTGGTGGGAGGCCGGCTGACGAAGTTCATTAGCGTGTGGGAGTCCATCTCCACCGACCGTTGGGTGCTGGACACCCTGGCCTACGGGCACTCGCTGGAATTCCAAAAGAAGTGTCCTCGCATTCCTCCCCTGGCCAGGAAGGAGAATCACGTCCCTCAACTGCTGTTGGAGGTAAGGGCGATGCTCAAGAAAGGTGCCATCGACCTCGTCCCCAGGAGGCTCCGGGGCTTCGGAGTGTACTCAAGGTACTTCCTCGTCAGAAAGAAGACAGGCGGTTGGCACCCCATCCTGGACCTGCGTCGGTTAAACAAGTACATCAAGACGCAGAAATTCAGGATGGTCACCCTCCAGCACGTGCTGGGACAGCTGGAGGAGGGCGATTTCCTATCGTCGTTGGACCTGGAGGATTCTTACTTCCACATCCCCATTCTAAAAGGACACAGAGTTTCTCAGGTTCGTGGTTCAGGGACGCCACTACCAATTCAGAGCCCTGCCGTTCGGATTAAAGTCGGCACCCAGGGTATTCACCAAGTGCCTGGCACCAGTGGCGGCGCGGCTGCGCCTGCAGGGGATCCATGTCTACCCCTACTTGGACGACTGGTTAATTCGGGCAAGGACAAGAGAACTCGCCGTCAAACACACAGCGAGGAGCGTCCGGCTGCTCACGGGACTGGGATTCGCCATCAACTACCCCAAATCCCACCTGGTTCCGTCGCAAGTAGCACTGTTTCTGGGAGCGAAGCTCGATACAGTGGGGCAATTGGCCTCCCCGTCGGAGGAGAGGATGAAGGCCATTCTGGGCAAGGGGCGGCGCCTGCGAGCCACGGACGTGGCCAGGGTGAGGTCCATCAAGTCCCTCCTCGGGATGATGTCCTCGTGCATCTATCTTGTACCCCTTTGCAGACTTTGGATGCGTCCGCTACAGGAGTTCCTCTATGCTAGCTGGTTTCAGGCGACGGGCTGCTTCGAAGACAGGATCCCTCTCGACAAGGAGTTCCGTCGGGGGATCCTATGGTGGGGTGCCCGTGCGCACCTCACTACAGGCACAGACTTTCAGACCCTGGCGTTTCAGGAGACGGTGATGACAGACGCCTCTCTGGAGGGTTGGGGGGGCCCACACCGGAGATCTCCACACAAGAGGCCTTTGGCTCCCGGAGGAGAGGTCTCTCCACATCAACATTCTGGAGCTCCAAGCAGTGTTCTGGGCGCTCAAGTCGTTCCTTCCATCCCTCAAGGACAAAGTGGTGAGGATCTTCACCGACAACACCACCACGATGTTCTACATACGGAAGCAGGGAGGCACCAGATCCCCAGCCTTATCCAAGGAGGCCCAGGATCTGTGGCACTGGGCCATCGCCCAGGGGATGTTTCTGGTTCCCTTCCACTTGGCAGGAATAAAAAAAAACCATCGCCGACTAACTCAGCAGGGAGCTGCGCTCGTGCCACGAGTGGGAACTACGTCGGGACCAGGTGGATCGGCTCTTTCGGCGATGGGGCAAACCCCAGATCGACCTTTTCGCGACAACGACAAACTCCAAGTGCCAGAGGTTTGCCAGCAGGTTCCCGCAGCCGAGGAGCATGGGCGATGCTTTCTCGTTCCCTTGGGACGGCCTGTTTCTATATGCGTTCCCTCCGTTGCCGTTGCTGCTCCGCCTCATCAACCAGCTCAAGAAGTCCAGGTGCAGAATGATCCTCGTCGCACCGGCGTGGCTGAGGCAGATCTGGTTCCCGGACCTTCTGGACTTGTCAACGTCCCCACCAGCAAGCTGCCGGCAGACGCGGATCTTCTCTCCAGAGAAGGAGGCGCCATTCTTCATCACGACCCGGATTTGCTGAACTTGCAGGCCTGGCTCCTGCAGCACTAGAGTTTGGAGGGTACGATATCCCGGCTAACTGCAGAGAGGTTCTTGCAAAAGCCTGGGTGTCCTCAACTCTCAAGTGTTACGGTCATAAGTGGAAGAGGTTCTCTGTCTGGTGCCGTGCACAGAAGATTAACACTCTGCGGATTACGGCCCCTCAAGTGCTGCTGTACCTACTGTCACTGGCGAAAGCTGAACTGGCTCACGCCTCCATCAAAATACATCTGGCTGCCATCTCCCGATATATCAGGACTACGGGACGGGCGTCCTTGTGGTCTCATCGCCTGGTGAAGGAATTTATGAAGGGATTATTCCGATCGTTCCCACCGGTGAAGGCTCCTGCCCCGGCGTGGGAGCTTAATGTGGTGCTGACCAGGCTCATGGGGGCCCGATTCGAGCCTATGCATTCGGCGCCTTTGAAGTTCCTTGTGGCCATCACCTCCGCACGATGAGTGGGAGAGATCCAGGCCCTATCTTGCAAGCCTCCATACTTGACTTTTCATGACACGAGGGTGGTGCTGAGGACGCACCCCTCCTTCATGCCCAAGGTGCCGTCGGACTTCCACCTCAACAAGCCCTTGGTGTTACCAGTTTTCTTCCCGTCGCCTTCGACGCCGGCCGAGAGGACTTTGCACTCGCTGGATGTAGCTAGAGCGCTGAAATTCTACGTGGACCGCACGAAGAGTTTTTGAAAGACGTCACAGCTGTTTGTGAACTTTGGGACTGTGAATCAAGGGAAGGCTCTCTCGAAGACTTCCATTTACAGATGGCTCTCCGGCTGCATCATTCACTGTCACCGGTTGGCAAAACCGACCGCTGCCCGGCCGTCTGAGAGCCCATTCGACCAGAGCGATCGCTGCTACCCCATCGTTCCTGTCTGGTGTGCCCCTGCTGGACATCTGCAGGGCTGCTACGTGGAGGTCGACGCACACCTTCACAAGATTCTACTGCGTCGAGCGGAACTCCAGGGAGGAATCCAGGGTCGGCCAAGCAGTGCTGCGCAACCTGTTCGCCTAAGGTGAGCCTGGTGAGGAGGTTAGAATTGCTTAATGTTGAGTTTTGGATGTAATGCTTAATGTTGAGCCTTTGCCACCTCCCGTGGTTGTGCATGTGTGTACTGCTATGTATTCTTTTATTCATGAGCATATGAATCCATGCCAGACCCCATGCTGGAGAAGGAACAAGTTACTTACCTGTAACTGTTGTTCTCCAGCATGGGTCTGGCATGGATTCACATGCGAACACTCCCGCCTACCCCTCTGCGACTCTTCACTTGGTCATACTGCCACTTTGTGTGCTACCAAATCTGAGGATGACTGCCAGAGGCGGGGCTTAGGGAGAGGGCAGTCATTGGCTGGGGGGCAGTATGACCCAGAGATCAGTGATTGGTTACTACTAAGAAAGACAGATCAGAAACGAAACTGATACTGATTTTTTATTTACCGAGGATTCCCAGCCTGACGACAGGGAATATTCATGAGCATGTGAATCCATGCCAGACCCATGCTGGAGAACAACAGTTACAGGTAAGTAACTTGTTCCTTCCTTTGCTTTGGGAAACCAAGCCCTCTCCAGGATCCCCTAGGCTATTTCCTCTCCTGCCTTTATTTGATATGCCGTATTTTTATGACCCCCCCCCCCCCGCCACCCCTCCCGCATTCAATGATGTCATGACACCCCCCTGAAGGCTGTCTCTCCCCCCCCCCCCATATGAAGCCCCATATGAAGCTGCCCCCATGGTCAGGATCAGGTAGCGGCTGCTGTCTCCTGGTCACATGTGGTGTGGTCTGCGCTGGGAAAGGTGTGATGACACCATCAGATTCATCACATATGCTTTAACTTCAAAAAGTGCAGTTTTGGAATGGTGAATATTGTAAAAAGCAGTGGAACTGTTAACAGTAAAATGTAAAAATAATGGAACTCCGATTTTGACCGTTCCCACTTACTTCAATCTCGGGGGACACAGTGGATGCACAAAACCCCAGAATGGCATAAACACTGAACAGCCATGGAGTGTGTGGGGTGGGGAACAAACTACCCCGTAGCAGGGTGAAAGCCTAACGCCCCTGAGGCGAGAACACAGACACCCCAAGAGGGGGGGTAAGCAACGAGTGACCCGAAGGTGGGCGAAAAGTAAAACAGCCTGGAGGTTGGCCAGAAAGAGAAATACCCAAAACTTGAGGAGGCGAACTCGAGACCACAGGGTGGGGTAAACAAGAGGGAGAGTGTAGAGGATATTATTGGAATCCTTCAAATAGAAACCCTGCGACAACTTACAAGTCACAAGGGTATTAGATGACCAGGACTGGTAAAAATTGCATGATAAACACAAACGGAGAGAGGGAAGGAGGTAAGAAAGGACACTGGCTTAAAGTGAACTCTCCACCAAGGAGAAGTGGAAGATGAGATATTCTTTTGCTGGCTGAACCACGTGACTCAGGACCCCTTTACAAGGAGGAAACAAAATAGTGGGCCAGCAACCATGCAGCACACAAATCTTGGGTGAGAAGCCATAACTTTGTTTTGTTTAGTTTCTGATTGTATTGGGGGAAGGGGTAGCAATAGATTAGGTTTTGGTTTTTTGGACGACGGATGCTCATTATGTTGTTTAACATCCTGACAAGCACTCTTTAGACTTCTTTCCTTTCTTTAGATTACTTTGAATGAACGGACCAGTGATTCAAAATTCCACCTCGTCTGTCTTCTGTTTCTGATTTACCACAGTAATTCTGCGGGGGGTGCAGCCCAGTAAACCCTCTTTTCTGTCCCCGCCAACCCTTCACTATCCCCACCACTCCATGCAACCCTTATATTGCCACAGATTGGCAGATACTGTTATGGTGGGATGCTCCTTTCGTCCGTCAGCCTTGCAGCTGCTTGTTGGACCTGATTCAAAGTGCGATTCAGGATTTTAGAAGGCCAGTCATCAGAGCATTTCGTTTCATAGACCAATCTGGATGAGGTGGTGCTAGAGAGCCCGACGAGCATGGCAGTCTCCCTGTGAGCTCCGCCATCCAACCCCATTAATCCTGACTAACAGCAGGGTTCATAGAGGCCAGGCACAAAGAAAAACGAGTGGTGTGACACCGTAGCCTTGGGTGCTCGGGCCGAGAGTCAGAACGGAGGGGGAGGCTGTGAAGGAGAGGTGCAGGCCCCGGGCTTGGAGAGCGCCAGAGAAGTGAGAGGCCCGGTGCCAGTGAGCTTGATACCCTGAGCTGGTGAGAGGAGTGCACAGCCGCAGCGCGGTCTGGTCCTGGCTGCTTATCGGGAGCCCTGCTGAGAACGGTTGCCGACCCGGGTTTTCTGGGCTGGGATGCTGCATAGAGGAAAATAAAAGGCATGCAACTGGAATTGGAGGCACAGGAGTGACAGGGCTGGCAATCGTTGAGTGGACTGAGCGAGAGACCGGACCTGCGGACAGCTTTCAATAACGATGTACCGGGGCCTGACTGTGTAAGGGGGCGACCCAGGAACTAAGCCCAGTACAGAACTGTTTGCCCGGGGACCCCAGACGCTGGGGAAGATCTGGTCCTGGGTCCAGGTTTCACAAGCCGGGACACCACAAAACAGAAAAGGTGGCGGGCAGCTGGAATTGGAGGCCCGCTAGATCCGACTCCACTAGTATGGTCAGACCACCACCTTATCACCTTTGAATTGCATATCAACAACTTGGAAAAGAAAAAGCCCATTATTGCTCGCCCCTGCCTCACAAGGAATAAACGTAACATCACAGCAACATTACAGCAGATGCTCTAGTTCCTTTGGTAGCCCCCCTACTCAATGCCCACACAGGACACCAATGATCCTAACACTCTAACATCTACAATGAGACCATGACTAAAGCCATTGATGATATTGCCCCGCTAAAACTACGTAAAAGCAAACCCATAGCCCATCTTAACTTGTGGTTCACTCCAGAGCTAAAAACACTCTGCACTGAAAAAAGAAAATGGGAATCACGTTGGAAATCATCCCCTTCACCTGAAAACAAAACTAACCTGGCCACTATCACTGCCACTTACAAAAATAAGATAATCCAGGCCAAAAAAGAAACCTATAATGACAGAATAGCCCAAGCCAGCTCAGTACTAAAGAACTATTCAACATTCTAAGAGACCTAGAGAACCCCAACCCACCACAAGATACATGCACCAAGGATAAAGCCTGGTGTACCAGCATTCAAAATGCCCTCTCCAATAAAATCAAAGGACTGCAGACCAAAATAGCTGACAAAAGATCCCAACTAACAGTCACTACACCAGCTCGTACCCCTACCCCTTACATTAACTCAGGTTTCACATTCAAAAAAGTCACCATTCCTGAAGTCCACAAAATCATTGCGTCTCTTAAACCATCTAACTGCAAGGGCGACAGTTGCCCAGTCCAGATTATAAAAAATGCAGCTAGAGGCCTTGCCCCTTTCATTACTAAATTTGTAAACTCTTCCTTCTCAAATAATTCTGTCCCTAGTAACCTCAAACAGTCCTGGGTTCTACCACTATTAAAAAACCAGACCCTTGACCCGGCTATACCCACTAACTATAGACCAATTACGACAGTCCCCTTTCTATTGAACATTTTGGACAGAATAGCCTACTTGCAAATACAAGATTATCTTGAAGCTCACAAATTACTTGGCACCCGTCAATCTGGCTTCAGACCTCAGCATGGAACAGAAACCGCACTTGTCGATCTCAAAAGCCAGATCGATGAACTGAAAGACAAAGGAAAGATGGCCTTCCTACTTCTACTCGACCTCTCTGCGGCTTTTGATCTGGTGGATCACTCCATACTTTGTAACCACCTATCCTCAGCGGCCCATTTCTCCATTTCTGCAGTTGCCTGGATCCAATCTTTCCTCGCCAACAGAACTATGCGCGTGTTCTCACTTTCAGCAGCTGCTGACCCCATCCCCATCACCTACGGAGTCCCCCAAGGATCCTGCGTCTCGCCCACTTTGTACAACATTTTTACAAAGCCACTATTTGACAAACTGGACCGTCTGGGTGTCACCTACACAAATTATGCAGATGACACCCAGAAACTCCTACCCCTCTCAGGAACCTATGATATAGACGTAGCGCGGATCAACGAAGTTTATATCATCATTCAGGCATGGATGGCCACACATGGCCTCTGCCTGAATGATGATAAGACTGAATAACTCCTAGTCGGATCATCTAACAACCTTCTCAGACTAAGTCCTCACTGCACAAATATTGTCATCGATGGGAACAGTATACCCATTGCCAAACATGTAAAAACTTTAGGTTTCTACCTCGATGCCCAGTCTAACCTAACTAAGCAGATTAACATGACCTCATCGGCCACAGCCTACACCGGCAAGTTGATCAGAGCCTGTAGAACTTTACTATCCCCCACTAGATGCCTTACTCTGGCGAGAGCGCTCATACAATCCAAATTGGATTATTGCAACAGTCTTTATCTAGGAGCGAACAAAAGTATCTTAAATAAACTACAGATCATGCAAAATAACCCGCTCAGAGCCGCCCTGAATATTCCCAAAAGAGAGCATATATCAGAAACTATACAGGACAAAATTGCCTTAAAAACGATCTGCCTCACTCACAAGGCGCTTAACCACCAAGCTCCCCCCTACCTTACAGATATGTTCACATGGAAGGTATCCAACAGAATCACCAGATCTTCCAACATACCATGTCTGGTGGTGCCCAGATACAATCTAAAAAGAGCCGGAGGTTCTAGCTTCCTAGTATTAGCCGCCCAGCTTTGGAACACTCTCCCTCCGAATATTCTAACCATTCAAACCTTTAACAATTTCAGAAGCCATGCTATCACTTGGATACTAAATAAAACATAAAACAACAGCTCTTGATACCACTAACCGTTAGGTGATCAGCAAATACTACTGCTATGACCCAATGCATGGTATGTATAATGTTTAATATGTATATATATACCATTGTACCTTGAATGTTCAAACTGTATTCATGCATATAACTGTCTATTGTATGCCTTGTAACCACTACTATCCTATAGCGCCCAATTACCTCTGGGTCAGGTGCGCGATATAAATAAAATAAACAAACAATAAGGACAAGATGCTGAATTCGAGGATCAGACGTCCACCAAGAAACTCTGTGCACCTTAGAAGACCTGTTGGGGTGGCATGGGCTGTGGAGACCCAAGGCGCCAGAGTCAAAGAACTTCTCCTACAACTGAAAGCCGGCATTGGGGGGCTGGACATGGAGCTGGATGCCCTCTCCGCTAAAGTAGACCTGATGCGACTGAGGCTCGACAAGCACAAACAGCGGCTTGATGAGGCTTAGAAAAGATAATCGGCGCTGGCGGGCACCTCTAATGCACTAGGGCCCAGGATCGCCGCCCTGGAGGCTGCAGTGAAATCAGTGGCATCCAAGAACTAAGATCTATAGGGTAGGGCCTGCCGCAATAATTTCAGGCTTGTAGGAATTGGAGAGCAAGGTGGGGTGACCCGGATGGAGGAGTTTGAGAACATATACAAGACAGTGCTGGGTGACACTGAGTTCTCCTCTGTTTGTGGTTGAAAGGGTGTATAGGATCCCTGCCTCCGAACCGGTCCAGGGGCATCCCCCACACCGTATTATAGCACGCCTGCTGAACTACCATGACCGGGATGCAATCCTGCGCCTGGCCAGGCAGAAAGGAGACCTCTCCTATGACGGTGACCGGTTTCAGATTTTTCTGGACTATTCTGCAGAGGTTCAAGCATCCAGGAGATCCTTCATTGGAGTTAAGCACAGACTCCGAAACAACAACATTCAGTACTCTATGCTCTTCCCAGCCAAGCTGTGCATCCTACATGATGGGAAGGTGCAATTCTTTACAAGTCCGGAATACGCAAGCTCCTTTTTGGACAAGATTGAGAAAATTAACCCGGGGGAGGCCGTGGGCCCCATGGTGGTGTGCGCAGCAATGGATCTGCGGAACGGGGGGTCCCTTGAGCGGCTGCTGGAGCCTGATCCTTAATGTGGGGTGGGGGGCGTTCATGGTCCCAGGGGCCTGTTTGTCACCACGTCTTCTTTCTGTGGACCCTGATATATAGACTACAACTTAAGTGGGCTGGAGTTCCTGCGGGCACTGGCGCCTCAAGCATTGCCAGACCGGAGTTATCTGAGGAACTGAGGGAGGGTTAAGGGGGGTTTGAGCCTTTCGGGCATGTTGGGGTAGCTCGAGTGGGTTGGGGTGGATAAGGGGGCTGGCTAGTGAGGGGTGTGGGTGTTTTCTTTTATTGGGTGGTGGGGAATTATGTTTGCTTGGAGCATCCAGAACCCATGGACGATAACTGTGCAGCACTCTGTTGGTCACAAAACATTTTTGGCCCTTGGGGTGCATATACCGGTTGGGATGGGTAGGTTAGCACTTGACCTTAACATTCTGGGCAATAATGTGGACTATTAGAGGGGACAATCTACCCGGTAGGATGTGCAAACTTCTCCTATACATGCAGCAGGACAGGGTCGGTCTCGCATTGCTACAGGAAACGCATCTTACCCAGACAGGGAGGGTATCTACATGGGGCTGTCGGATACTACTTCTCCAGCATGGGGTCTGGCATGGATTCACATGCTCATGAATATTTCCCGTCAGGCTGGGAATCCTCGGTAAAGAAAAAATCAGTATCAGTTTCGTTTCTGATCTGTCTTTCTTAGTAGTAACCAATCACTGATCTCTGGGTCATACTGCCCCCAGCCAATGACTGCCCTCTCCCTAAGCCCCGCCTCTGGCAGCCATCCTCAGATTTTTACTGCACGCTCAAGTGTTGGGAGACCTTGTGTTTAGCTCTCGAGTTTTTTTACTGCGTTTTCACGTTTTTCAGGAGATTTTCAAATTTTTCCGGTTTAATCGAGCCTCACGCTCCACCGTTTCTACTTCTGATAACGGGGACCCGTTTCGGAATTCTTCTACGCCCCTCAAGGGTGAAGTTTTCGTCGAGTTTATACTTCTTGGAGGATTCCGGAAGATCTGCGGCCTACCTCAACGGACATGGCCCAGGACAAGGGAAGCTTGACGCCCGGATCCAAGCTGTTCAGGTGCTGCCCTGGATGCGGATTACAGAACGTTTTCAAGGAGGACAAGCATTCACGATGTCTCTACTGCCTTCATGAGAACAAGACACACTTGGAGAAAGACTGTGCGTTCTGCATGAACCTTTCGGAACGGACCGAACAAGACCGTCGTTCCCGCCTCGCCGGCAGGCTGGAGAAGGGCACAGCAGGTGAGAAGGCAAAGAAGAAGTCTGAGCGGGCTTCTAAGTCCTGTGAGGGCGCCCCGGCGACGGGGGCCCAACAGAAGGCCAAGCACCGCAAGTCCATGGGCACCGGGAGCGCCGAAAGGTCGGGCTCTTCGGTTGCCAAGCAGAGCGAAACTTCCCCGGCACGTTCGACCACGAGCCAGCGCTCTGGTTCGGGGAAGAGGAAGTCCAAGACCCCGGGTAGGCCGCCGGAGCGGACCCGGTCGATCTCGAAGGGGGGAAGCGAGGCGCTGACCCTCCCCCCAAGGCAAAGGCCCAGTACGCACCTAAGGTGGTGAGGGCTTTGATCCACCCGGCAAAGGCCTCTACCGAAGTGGTTGCTGCGACCCTGGCGAAGCCGGCTGAGACTACGCCTGTGGAAATGCCCTCCGGGCCCAGAGTATCCCTGCCACCGCTGAGGTATTCCTCTTTCCAGCCCATCGCTAAGACCCCCGTGAAGCCGCCGGCTGCAAAAAGAGGGTGGGGGCGGTGGCCATTACAGACTCAGAATCAGCCTCTGAGGAGGAACTGGTGGAAACCAAAAAGGGCCTCAACGAGAGGTCCTTAGGCCTCAACGAGAGGTCCTTAGGCCTCAACGAGAGGATCATAGGCCTCACCGAGAGGTTCGAGAAGGTTCGATCCCAGGGGGTGGTCCCTGCTGACGTGATCGAAGATAGCGACAACGAACAGGGCCCAGTGGAGCGGCCATCCCGTCCATCGCAGCCATTGCCCGAACCCCAATATAGCTCGGCGGCCATTTTGTTGGCAATCCAATCCTTATGCACGGAGATAAGGACAAGATTACCACGCACCCCGACGGAGGATCCAGAACCAGGCCCGTCGGGAAGCTCTCCAAGCAAGCGGAGGAGAGTCCACCCCGCTACGCCCTTCGTACCTGCAAGACCAGTGGACCCCTCATCCCCCTCGCCGGACCCTAGAGAGGATACGGCGACGGATACAGCGACGGATGATGACGGCGGCGATGACACAGCGGACATCCCGTCTTCACCCCCCGCCCCCCCGCGGGCATCTCCAGCCGACGAAATTGGCTCTTTCCACGCCATGATAACCAGGGCATCCGAGCTCTTCCAGCTCTGCCCTGAAGAACAGAAAAAGGAGGGGTTTCTGTACCAACGACGAGAGGCCAAGAGGAAGACAGTCCTCGCGGTGCCTTTACTCAACGACATCTGGGACGAGGGGCTTGCTGTCCTCAAGAACCCTTCCATGACACCAGCCAGGAGGGACAGGTACGAGAAGAAGTACCAAGTCCCCGATGCGCCCCCTTGTGCCTCAGGGCCCAGCCCACGCCGGACTCTGTCGTCTCGGCAGCGGCTAAGAAGAAGGCAGCGGGTGCGGCGGCTTCAACTTCCACCTCCCCGCCGGACAGCGAGGGCAAGAAGTTGGACTCTATGGGACGACGAGTCATCTCGTCTGCGGCGACGACGATTAAGGCGGCCAATGCCTTAGCGATCGTGGCCCGCTATGACAGGGAGCTCTGGTTCAAGATAGCTCCCCTGCTAGACTTCCTGCCTGATGACAAAAGGGCGGAGGCCCTAGAGATTCTGCAGGAAGGCGAGGCGGCGTCGGATCACGCCATAACGTTGGCAACGGACATTGCCGATACCAGATTTCGCCAACTGGGCAACGGAGTTTGCCTCCGACGTCAAGGATGGCTCAAGGCGACAGACTTTCGCCAGGACATCCAGACCAGGGTGTTGGACATGCCGTTCGACAGCAAAAACATAACCTTTTTGGTAAGGCGGTGGATGAGTCCCTACAGGCCATCAAGACCGACTCGGAGACGGCCCGGGCCCTGGGGGTGCTTCAACAGCGACGGCCCTGTTAGGGAGAATTCTCTGTTTAGGCTGAATTTCCTAACCTAGTGAGTCCCCCAGCAGCTTTGCTGGATTTTTGGGGTTTATTTTTTTTCTCCTGCCAAGAGTTAGACTCTTTTACCCTCACTCTTGGGCATGATTTGAGTGCGTTTCTTTTAATCTAGATGTGTTTAATGAGCTATGGGGTCTTTTACTCCATAGGGCTTCATGTGTTTTTGTAATGTGTGTTACACAGCTCCCTCCGTGCCGTAACCCAGGGGTGTCATAGTGACCCCCCAGTATAGACTCCATACCCTGGGACTGACTACTGTCTCCCAGGGCATGTAAAGTCACCATTGACTTTACTAGTCTTAAATTCTGAACAGAACCAGTACAAACCATCATATTGTGGACGTACTGGCTGGGGCAATTCAATTGCCCCGGGGTCTGTTAGTCGAGGGGGCACGTCTCCGTCCCCCTGATTGAGTTTTGGCTGGTGGCAGTGGATACTACTTTTTATATTCAACCGCAAATATTTTCCTATGGGATTTCCCATTGTTTTAGGCTACTACCTTTATTTAATTATTTACGGTAGACTCGAACATACTGCCGGTTTATTTAATTAATATTAATTCTCCGGTTGGTATTTTTTGCCAAAACTTGATTCTAAAATGGCGTTTGTGTTCTCTTCTGTGACTCCAACCCAAGTCGAGCCCTTTGTTCCACTTTTTGGCGGGCTTCTCCACAGAAGCCCTCCCAAAGTGGTCCCACTCTGTCTGGGGTACTTAGGAGGGGTGGAGGGAAATTTAGGCACCCTGGACTGAGTTGCCTAGGCATCTCAAGTCGCACCCCATCCTGATTGGCCCAAGTGGTGAGCCGGCCGGCTCACCACTTAGCATGTTTGAGTGACAGCTAGGCTGAGTGAATGGGGGTTTGCTGCATAAAAGCAGGGCTTTGGGGACTGGAACTTCAGAAGTCGCCACAGGACCTAAGAATCCGACGAGGGAGAAGCTGAGCCGACCTGCCACGACACCACTACCGGTGGAGCCCTGCTGGACTGCCTCGCCACTTTTCCCAACGACAGAGGAGATCTCCCGCCGGAGAGCCTTCTTCCTTTGACTGGTGGGGATAACCAGTTTCACCGTCTTTTCGCTTTCCCGACGTACCTCGTGGCTGCCTTGCCTGTGCCAAGCACCCCGGCAACCGGGATACCACGTTTTACCACGACCGCGAAACAAAGGTACCACCTTTAACCGGAAAACTCTGCGGCTGGTTTCTGCCCTGGTAGTGCAACGACCTTCATCTTTCCTCCAAGTCGAGATCTTCTCTTCCCCTGGACGACGACGCAACTTGCACCCACTACCAGGAACAACTGCCACCGCTGGAGGATCCTTCCCACTTAAGGTACTGTGTCCCGCCTGGCTTCCCTTGCTACCGACTGTACGGGGTAGATTTAGCCCCCGGCTTAGCCTGGGACACCCTGGCTAAACTTTCCTAAGCCTCTCTAAACTCTTTTTGAACCCTCTGCAAGACTTTCTAAGCCTAGTGTAACTGTGTGATCTTGGGCGCATTTGTGCTCTGCTCTCTCTAAGAGTGGGCCCAGCCTTTAGACTTTGGCTCACCAGTGACTTTTTCTCGTCTGCCTTGCTTGTAGTGTTCCTGAACCTTAGAGTGGTGTACCTTTCCATATTCTGTCTTTCTCCCCCCCTTTCTCACAAACTTATTGGAGTGTAATCTAGTTAAGCGCTCACCTCTGTATGAAAATAAGTGGTGTTTTACTGTGACTTATCCGATAAGGGAAAAGGGGTGTATATATTACAATAGTAACTGTGTTTAGAATATTTTACAATAAGAGTGCTGTAGTGTTTCAAACTGTGTTTTTAAATAAATAATGATATACTTTGATACCAAAGCTCTGGTCAGTGTTTGCTTGTATTGTTGTATCTGAGTGCCTATTGTGTATACTTTGCATACTGCCTAACTCTTCTTGAGGGAAGTCTGACTGCTCAGCCACAGCTACCAGGTAAATCTGGGTGGTACAGACTGCTACCAAGTGGGTTTACTGCCAACACCTGTAGTCTTAAATCTTTTGCAGTGGTCCCTAAGGGAACTGCACAGGTTTCTGCCTAACAGGCCCTTTCGGAGCTCCGGAGGCAGACAGGGTGCCTCCAAAGGATCCAGCAGTTGCTCTTCCACTTACCGCCAGGCGGCTGGCTCCTCTTCCCAGGAGGCCTATAGAGGTCGCGGCAAGCAAGGGGGTTCCCACCGCCGTCGCCAAGGAGGCCAAGGCGGCAAGGCCGCCTCCAAGCAAGACTGACCCGGTCGGGTTGTCGGGCCCCCACCGAAGCACCCCGGTGGGAGGCCGGCTGACGAAGTTCGTCAGCGTGTGGGAGTCCATCTCCACCGACCGTTGGGTGTTGGACACCCTGGCCAACGGGCACTCGCTGGAATTCCAAAAGAAGTGCCCTCGCATTCCTCCCGTGGCCAGGAAGGAGAATCACGTCCCGCAACTACTGCTGGAGGTAAAGGCAATGCTCAAGAAAGGTGCCATCGAGCTCGTCCCCAGAGGGCCCCGGGGCTCCGGAGTGTACTCAAGGTACTTCCTCGTCAAGAAGAAGACAGGCGGTTGGCGCCCCATTCTAGACCTGTGTCGCTTAAACAAGTACATCAAGGCGTAGAAATTCGGGATGGTCACCCTCCATCACGTGCTGGGACAGCTGGAGGAAGGTGACTTCCTATCGTCTCTGGACCTGGAGGATGCTTACTTCCACATCCCTATTCTAAAAAGGCACAGGAAGTTCCTCAGGTTCGTGGTTCAGGGACGCCACTACCAATTCAGGGCCCTACCGTTCAGATTAAAGTCGGCACCCAGGGTTTTCACCAAGTGCCTGGCACCAGTGGTGGCGCGGCTGCGTCTGCAGGGATCCACGTTTACCCCTACCTGGACGACTGGCTAATCCGGACAAGAACAAGGGAACTCGCCGTCGAACACACGGCGAGGACCGTCCGATTACTCACGGAGCTGGGGTTCGCCATCAACTACCTCAAATCCCACCTGGTTCCATCGCAGATAATACTGTTTCTGGGAACGAAGCTCAATACTGTGGGGCAATTGGCCTCCCCCTCAGAGGAGAGGACCAAGACCATCCTGGGCAAGGTGCGGCTCCTGCTAGCCATGGACGTGGCCAGGGTGAGGTCCAAGTCCCTCCTCGGGATGATGTCCTCATGCATCTATCTGGTACCCCTTTGCAGACTTCGGATGCGTCCGCTACAGGAGTTCCTTGACGCCCGCTGGCTTCAGGCGAGGGGCTGTTTCGAGGACAGGATCCCTCTCGACGAGGAGTTCCGTCGGGCGATCTTATGGTGGGGCATCCGTGCTCACCTCACGACAGGCATGGAATTTCAAATCCCGGAGTTTCAGGAGACGGTGACGACGGACGCCTCTCTGGAGGGTTGGGGGGCCCACTCCGGAGACCTCCACGCAAGAGACCTTTGGCTCCCGGAGGAGAGGTCTCCACATGAACATTCTGGAGCTCCAAGCAGTGTTCTGGGCTCTCAAGTCGTTCCTTCCGTCCCTCAAGGGCAAAGTGGTGAGGATCTTCACAGACAACACCACCATGATGTTTTATATACGGAAGCAAGGAGGCACCAGATCCCCAGCCCTATCCAAGGAGGCCCAGGATATGTGGCACTGGGCCGTCGCCCAGGGGATGTTTCTGGTTCCCTTCCACCTGGCAGGAATAAAAAACACCATCGGGGACTCACTCAGCAGGGGCTGCGCTCGTGCCACGAGGGGGAACTGCGCCAGGACCAAGTGGATCGACTCTTCCAATGATGGGGCAAACCCCAGATCGACCTGTTCGCGACGGCGGCGAACTCCAAGTGCCAGAGGTTCGCCAGCAGGTTCCCACAGCCGAGGAGCATGGGCGATGCTTTCTCGTTCCCTTGGGACGGCCTGTTTCTAAACGCGTTCCCTCCGTTGCCATTGCTGCTCCGCCTCATCAACCAGCTCAAGAAGTCAAGGTGCAGGATGATCCTCGTCGCACCGGCGTGGCCGAGGCAGATCTGGTTCCCGGACCTTCTGGACTTGTCAACGTCCCCACCAGTCAAGCTGCCGGCGGACGCGGATCTTCTCTCCAGAGAAGGAGGCGCCATTCTCCACCACGACCCACAGTCGCTGAACTTGCAAGCCTGGCTCCTGCAGCACTAGAGTTTGGAGGGTACGATATCCCGGCTGATTGCAGAGAGGTTCTTGCAAAGGCCAGGGCATCCTCGACTCTCAAGTGTTACGGTCATAAGTGGAAGAGGTTCTCTGTCTGGTGCCGGGCACAGAAGATTAACCCTCTGCGGATTACGGCCCCTCAAGTGCTGCTGTACCTACTGTCGCTGGCCAAAGCTGGACTGGCTCACGCCTCCATAAAAATACATCTGGCTGCCATCTCCCGATATACCAGGACTATGGGACGGGCGTCCTTGTGGTCTCATCGCCTGGTAAAGGAATTTATGAAGGGACTATTCCGATCATTCCCGCCAATGAAGGCCCCTGCCCCGGCGTGGGAGCTTAATGTGGTGCTGACCAGGCTCATGGGAGCCCCATCCGAGCCTATGCATTCGGCGCCTTTAAAGTTCCTGTCATGGAAGACAGCGTTCCTCGTGGCCATCACCTCTGCACGACGAGTGGGAGAGATTCAGGCCCTATCTTGCAAGCCTCCATACTTGACTTTTCATGACACGAGGGTAGTGCTGAGGACGCACCCCTCCTTCATGCCCAAGGTGCCGTCGGACTTCTACCTCAACGAGCCCTTGGTGTTACCGGTTTTCTTCCCGTCGCCTTCGACGCCGGCCGAGAGGACTTTGCACTCGCTGGATGTAGCTAGAGCGCTAAAGTTCTACGTGGACCGCACGAAGAGTTTTCGGAAGACGTCACAACTTTTTGTGAACTTTGGGACTGTGAATCAAGGGAAGGGTCTCTCGAAGACTTCCATTTCCAGATGGCTCTCCGGCTGCATCATGCACTGTCACCGCTTGGCAAACCGACCACTGCCCCGCCGTCCGAGAGCCCATTCGACCAGAGCGATCGCTGCTACCACGGCGTTCCTGTCTGGTGTGCCCCTGCTGGACATCTGCAGGGCTGCTACGTGGAGGTCGACGCACACCTTCACAAGATTCTAACGCGTCGATCGGGACTCCAGGGAGGAATCCAGGGTCGGCCAAGCAGTGCTGCGCAACCTGTTTGCTTAAGGTGAGCCTGGTGAGGAGGTAAGAGATGCTTAATGTTGAGTTGTTGTATTGCTTAATGTTGAGCCTGTTGCCACCTCGGGTGGTTATGCATATGTATACTGCTATGTATTCTTTTATTCATGAGCATGTGAATCCATGCCAGACCCCATGCTGGAGAAGGAACAAGTTACTTACCTGTAACTGTTGTTCTCCAGCATGGGTCTGGCATGGATTCACATGCGAACCCTCCCACCTACCCCTTTGCGGCTCTTCACTTGGTCATACTGCCACTTGGCGTGCTACCAAATCTGAGGATGGCTGCCAGAGGCAGGGCTTCGGGAGAGGGCCGTCATTGGCTGGGGGCAGTATGACCCAGAGATCAGTGATTGGTTACTACTAAGAAAGACAGATCAGAAACGAAACTGATACTGATTTTTTCTTTACCGAGGATTCCCAGCCTGACGACGGGGAATATTCATGAGCATGTGAATCCATGCCAGATCTATGCTGGAGAACAACAGTTACAGGTAAGTAACTTGTTCCTTATCGTACTCTTCATACTCTGGTTAATCCAGGGTAGTGGTAGTTTTTATTCATCACTCTCAACGTTCGTTTTTCTGAGATAGCGAGAGACCAGGAAGGGGGTGGGGGGGGGGTCAAGGGTATACTGGAGGGAATACAAGTAGCCCTAATCAATACATACACTCCCAACACGAATGACCCGAGGTTCTTTCACTGGGTGTTCCTATAATTAGCCAACTATGAGGGTGCTACTGTGATCTGGGGGTGGGGGGGGGTCGCAATACAGTGCTACATGCGACCATGGACCGTTCCAACACAAGTACACATCCACAGTCTAAAGCGAGCTTGAGGGTAGCAAACGTTTGCACTAAATATGGGCTACTTGATGCCTGGCGAATACAGCCCATGTCGGAGTGGCGATACACCTTTCGTTAATGGGTGCACAACTCCGCCACCCATATAGATTACCTGTTAATTACCGGGTTCGACGGGGTTTCGATGGGGCAATGCAATATCCTGGCCAAAATGATCCCAAGTTTAGGGGCATGATCATGGGCGCGAGACCCTGGAGGTTTAAATCGGAGGCCCTTCGGGACATGGGTTATCACTGGGAACTCCGGGAGGCGATCGTCGATTTATTTCGACCGCAATGTGGGCTCAGTCAGGTTACCTAGTATGGTGTTGGAAAGTTTCAAGTGCTATATTCGGGGGAAATAAATGACCAAGGTGATAGGCATACTACGCCTGATTAAAGGAGAGCTGGAGGCCAGTGAGCGTACCCTCGGAAGCTTGGAACGAGAGTTTGCAATGTCACAGGATATTAGTGTCCTCGCTAATATAAAACTTGAATTAGACACCTTCAACAAGAACGCATTGCGGGAAATCAAATACGTCAATAAAAGAGGATCCCTTCGACAATGCAGGGAGGGTCAGAAACCTGGCACCTTGCTGGCCAGGATGTTGGCTGCGGATCGGTTTGCACAGCGTATAGGGGTGATGACGGATCAGCAGGGAAACTTCCAGCACAACACAGCCAGAATTACAGAAGCCTTCAGGGTGTTCTATAGCGACTTATATGCTTCACGGTTCGTGGCTGGTATCGCCTCCATGCAGCAACATCTAGAGGTCGTCGAGTTCTATTGGCTGAACCCCTTCTAATGGGAAGCGCTTAATAGGGAATTGGCCTTGAGGAAATACGGTTATCGGGGACCTCCCGAGAGCTAAAGCTCTGGGGCCTAGTGGTCGATCTTGTGAATTCTGTAAGGCATATGTGGTTCTCCTAGGCCCGCTCCTTCTGAGCATGTATGGGGACTTCTGGTTGACCCCTACCAGTTTGGACTATGGTGTGCTGAGTAGCACTGTATTGTTTAATCTTCTTGTCCTCCTTGCTGTCCACCATGAAAGGCGATTGAAGAGATAAGATGGGCTTAGTCTATATAGACATTTGTGTGTAACGCACAAGAGGCAGAAGGTCACTCTACTGGCTATAGGTAGCCAGTGGAGATCTCTCATAGCATCAGTGACATGTTCACACTTCTTCAGCCCTTTTACTGTTCTGACAGTGTTATTTTGGATCACCTGGAGACGCGTTATTTCTCCTTTCCCCATGCCCTGCAGCAAACTGGCCCTGTAATCCAACTTGGCACTGATAATGGCCCTCACAATTGTGGCACAGTTATCGTGTGACAGAAATGGTCTCAGCTGCACGAGTAGTTTAAGGTAGTAGAAGGTGGAAGATACCAGAAAGCTCACATGGGCCTTCATGTTCAGCTCCTGATCAATCACCATCCTTAATGTCTTTACTTCCAGGAGTGGGGTTATGGTACATCCTGCGAGGACCATCTCCTTGAAAGCTGGGGATAGGTTCTGCAGGCGAGAGGCTGTCCCTAGCATCAATACTTCCGTGTTTGCATCATTTACCGCAAGATAGTTCTCCAGCATCCAGGATTGAATCAAAGACGAAACCCTATTGATGGACTGTGTCCCTGCTGTAATGCCCTGGCAGGGGGATGAGACACTGAGTATCATCTGCATAGTTGGTATACAGAACCCCATTAGCATCCAGGAATTAAAACAATGGAAGTGTGAATAGATTGAACAGGACAGGGGACAGACAGGATCTCTGCGCCACCCCACACCGTACCTGAAAGTCATCTGCCCTACCATTGTCAGAGAAGACTCTTGCCGTCCGTTCAGTCAGAAAGGATTCTATCCATTTGGCTGCTGCTGGTGAAAAGCTGGCAGAATGCACCAGTTTGTTGACCAGCAGGGCATGATTCACCAGATCAAAAGCCGCGCAGAGATCTATCAACATGAGGAGGGTAGTTGATCCCTTCTCTACAATATCCAGCATGTTGGCTTTGAGATCAGTGAGCACAAGTTTGGTGCTATGGGCCCTGCGAAAGCCTGGCTGTCTTTGCCCTAGGATCTGTAATTTTTCAACATGTTCCTGCGCCCGAATATATGCCAACCGATCCAAGATTTTCAGCAGGAAGGGTTTGAGATAGGTCTATAGCTGATCGGGATCAATGGATTCAGCGTCGTTTTTTTTAATAGTGGTGAAATCCATGTTTGCTTAAGGCATGATGGCACTGAGCATTCCTTAAAGGAGGTGTTCACCAGCTTTGTGAGCAAAGGGGTCATTTGAGTGGTACATAATTTGACAACTTTAGAGGGGCAGATATCTCCTTTACAAGAAGTGGGCTTGAGGCGATTCTGCACACTGGTCAAATCGCTCTCCGTCATTGGCGCAACATTTAGAAGTGGGCGTTGTTCATTTTGTACTTTGTGGGGTGAATTTGGCTAAGGGTTGGATGTATGTAAATTCTTTTTTACGCAAATATCCACCTGGACTATCTTGACTTTATTATTTAGGGCATCCTGAATGGCCATACACAATTCTTTGTCTTTGACGTCTGAGGGCACACGGACACAAGTTCTGAGTTTATTTTAAACACTTCTTTGGAGTCTGATTTTGCTTGTGTTATGCTTTGGTTGTATTAATCTTTCTTAGCTTTCAAAATAGCTGCTTTATGTCCTTTGGCTGCCTTTGCGTAAGCGTCCTTAATGATATCAGAGTTTGAGGCTCTATATACTGTTCAGGATTTCAATCAGGCGACACACACCTTGGTCTCGGTCGGTGTCTAGTCAAAGGATCGAATCAAAAGGGTCGACAGGACAAAGGATCGACACCAAAGGGTTGACAGGCCAAGGATCGAATTTTTTTTTTTTAATTATATATATTTTTTTAGGTTTTCGTTTAGGGAAAAAAGTGGTTTTTAGCAAAAAAAAAGGGGGTTGGGGGGCCTCCCCCCCCCCCCAAAAATGTAAAAAAAAAAAAAAAAGAAATTCGATCCTTTGTCCTGTCGACCCTTTGGTGTCGATCCTTTGACCTGTCGACCCTTTGACTGGCAACCGTCTCGGCCTAGTATGCAGCGCACAAGTGAAATGCTTATCTTTCTATCTTACAGATTCAATATTGAGATGGTACACCACTCATATCGCACGCCCTTTTCAAATACCCCGGGTCACAATGGACCATGAACCAGGCTGGTCGGTAAAATATAATATTTGTTTTAAAATTAACTTTTTAATATGGGCAGCAATCACCAATGAGGTGAGAATTACAATGAGAATGTGAGCAATGCACTGGGTTTAACCTGCTAGTGGAACATACACAGCACAGCGGAATAGGAGCACTTTTTTATGTAGGAAAGATAGCAGCCAAGTTAGAATTTCCCCCCTGCAATGTTCCCTCAACCCACAAATAATCAATTGTGGATAAACATAAGCAGCAGGTAATGAGGAATAAGAAACAGGAATCCAAATCTGAACCCCCTCCCACCCCCAAATAAGAGAAAAACCGATTTTAAACCCCTTGCAATGTTATGAAATGACACTCGGAAATGGACAAATAATGACTATGTTAAATACCTTGAAGCACATATAATTCCTCACTAAAGCAACAATGCAAAGACACTAACAATCACAAAGAATGGATTACCAAGAGCATACAGTTCGAAAATGAGTGGAAAGTCTAAAACAGATTGCAGCAAAATGACACGTTGGAAACTTTGCAATTTTTCGAATTAGACTATATGGCTGAGCCGGCTAAGTCCGCCTCTAAACAATTGGATTGGACAATCAATGTTGGTTGCCTCCCCTGGGATGTGACTCAGTTCAGGAGGTTGCATTTTATGAGGTAAAAAGACTTCCCACAGACCTTTTTGCCAAAAATCTGTCATACCAGAATGTACACATTTGTACAGTTGTGGCACCTTAATAAATGACATAATCAGGTTACATATTTTATGTAGAGCACAGCCGTCCAATCCTGCAATCTGTGATACATGGTTTTGGCCTTTTATATTTTTTTGGTCATTGTCAGTGTAAAATATTCGGCCTAAAATTCCATAACTTTATACATGGGTGTGGATGATCATAAGGGCTGTAGGTACAACACTTTGCATTTGCAACATGGATGCTTTTCTTCTCATGCGCAATACTTTGTAACTTCTGTTCCCCATGCAGCAATGAAGTCTGACGTCTTGAATGAAAGCCCATAAAATCACTTTTAAACTGCAAACTTTTTACATTTTTCCGAAGTCCAGCTGCAGAGATAGTCTTTAAAGTTTATTTATAAAATAGTCTTTGGAAGCAAATGGCAGTCCTTGGTCTGTCACTGGCCCATTTTTTTTCCTTTCTTCAGCTGCCACCAACTGTCACTTCCTCCAGAGCAAGATGTGTGGTTACAGCTGGATTGAAAGTTTATTGCCCCCTTCCCCTCTTCACACTTCCTGGCCCTGGGAGTTCCATTGTCAGTGGTGTCAGCCCAGCCTAAATTCTTTCCAGCCTAGTAATTATCAGTGGGGGTGTTAGTCTCTGCTGAGAGTTGATGGTGTGGTTCCCTTCCTAGGAGGAAGCTTTAACACTGCCAACTGCAATAACCTGTTTTGACAGCTTGCAAATCCAGGCAAGGCGGTTTAAAACCTTAGTCTGATATTTGGTCCTGAATTAAAACAAGCATGTGGAATAAAATAGCCCATGTATGTATTTTCACCAGCCACAAACCCCTTCACATTGCTGGGTAATGGCAGGCTCTCATTCAACAGTTTACTTTTTAAATGGGCATTTTTCTCCTTTAGTTTGCAAAAGCCCATTTTTACACGTGTTGAAAACTGCTAGCATTTCCTTTCAAATTCGTTTTGCCCTCTGACTTCCCAATATTGCCTTGCAGCCATAGTTATTTTCTTCTAGGCAGTAGTTTATTTGAAGCTCTGATGCCTTGAAACTGACATGGCTCAGATAGCTGGAGTCTCTTTTGAACTAGTGAGCTTCGATACATTTGTAAAGAAATGAACACGGTTTCCTGTGCGAGTAAAAGTGACATTCCTTGTTCATTTCTCTCAGAGTTGGTTTGACAGGGCCTGTCATTCAGAAATCATGCCTGGTTTTGCTGAGGCACAATAAGATACTGGGCATGGCAGGGCCTTATTAATCACAGTAATTTTTCGGAAGAACAGATGGAGATAGCGTCAGCAGCATTATTTTAAAGGTGAAATGTTTCCTTTATAATGGAGATCTTGGGCTTTCAGCAAAGCAGTGCTGCCTTTTCACTCCATTTCTTTTGTACCTGTCAGAACACACTGGCACGCTCTTTGTGTGTCCCCTTGTTTCATCCTGCCCAATGTATGCTTGGCAAGAAGGTGCAGCCATCTTTTTGTTGCTGCAAAAATGCAGTTTTGAGGCCGTAGCGCTCATAGGAGCCTGCACAGCCATTTGCTGTTTTTTGCAGAAAGGCAGCTTGGTGATGTGGTGAAATACTGTTGAGTGAGTCAATATATACTACAATACTGTAAAGACTTTATGTTTTGCTATTTTACATGTTTGGATTTCGCTAGAGGACCAGCTTTTTGAGTCTTTTCAACCTACATCACGTTTTTTTCTGGGGCTAGCATGTTACCTGCCGATTCCATCATCTTTTGATATGAATCTGCAATTGTTTGAGCCTTATCTAGGTTAGGTATCCCTCTTAATGTGCCTTCCAGGAGAGGTACCAAGGTCTCCAGTGTAAGTCGGCGTATGTTTCTAAAGGTTGAGAGCACTTTTTTCACTTCCACCTTCCTACTCTTAAGAGCCAACTTCTCCTTTAAAATGTACCAACTTGTGCTCAGACCATGTACATGGTATCACCTCCCCCACCTTATCAACTGATAACAAAATATTTGCCAAGGTTTTGGCCGATAGTCTTCTCCCGTTGATGCCGGGACTGGTCTTGGCGGATCAATCGGGTTTTGTGCTGAGCAGAACATTCTGAGGGGGTATTGGCAGTGTTGGACGCCGGGAAGCCGGCAGAGACGTTGCTGCTAGACGCCGAGAAGGCATTCGACTGAGTCGAATGGCCCTTTCCTTTCTCTGTGTTGCAGAAACTGGGACTTGGAGCCGGATAGATTAGGATGGTGCGACTCCGCTACACTTCTCCCACTGCCAGGGTCTTGATTGGGGGCCATATGTCTGGGGTGGTGGAAATGGGTAGAGGGACCAAGCAGGGCTGCCCCCTCATCCCATTGCTTTTTGCATTGGCCATGGAGCTTCTGGCTGCCACGCTCCCCAAGGGGTATTTACATAAGGGTATATAACTTGAGCCCCAGATGATGATAATTTCCCTTTATGCTGATGATGTGTTGGTGTTCCTGAGTGATCCAGTGGGCAATTTGACACTGGTGAATACAGCAGGTGATTCAGTTTGGGGTGTTCTTGGGCCTGCAAATTAATCATATCAATCAGTGGTGTTCTCCCCTAACGGAGAGCACCCAGACTTTCCCCGATGAGTTTGGCCTCTAGTGGGAGCGTGAGCACACCAGGTATTTGGGCATTGAAATATCACCGGATCTGGAGGTCCTCTTCCGAGAAAATTATGGGAGAGCCTTAAGGAGCCAGTCCAACTGTGTACCCACCTCCCTCAGTCCCTGATGGGCCGGATCTCTGTAATTAAAATGGTTATTCTACCATGGTTTCTATATCTATTTTCGAACATCCCAATGTACCTTCCGGCGATATTCTTTGTGCGGTTGCTGTGGATTCTGGCTGGGCTTTTGTGGGTCGGGAAGCGGCCTAGGGTGCCTTGGTTCACACTGACGCAGTCATATTCCAGTGGTTGGCTAGTCCTTATTTAGAGCGCTACTATTGTGCGGCGCAAGCGCATTCTGTCATTTTGGTATGCAGCACATTTCATCAGACCACATATTCAGGTTGAGAGAGCTTTGGGGGCGCCGGATCTCCTGAGAACAGTGGTCCTGCGTAAATGTAGGCTAGCAGCTGGGGTGGGTAGTAGTGCATAGCACCTGCATCATATGGTACAGGATGGCCAGCAAGATGAATGGGATGCCCTCTATGCGCCTGAGATACCGGCCAGACATGCGGCTGGAATGGGGGATTACAGGAACGGGCATCTCTACAGTGGGCGGCCAAGGTTCGGGTGGACACTTTTGGAGACTTTTACCCGGGTGGGAAATGTATGTCACTGGAACAGCTTAGGGAGAGGGGAGGCTCCACTTTTCTAGACGTGTTAATGTATTTTTAGGTTAGGAACGCAATCAAGGAAAGGTTCCCCACCTTCCCTGACCCTCTGCCTACCTGTTTTCTGGGTGCTCCATTGCTATAACTGTTGTGTTTTGTATGTTAAACGCTAATAAACAAATTAACACAAGAAATTGACCAAATTGGATGAAACCAGGGCCTGCATGATAGTTTTTAATTAATGTAAACTTAGTTTTCAGGTGAAGTTGCGAATGAACTAATCACTGAATTTCTTATGCAAATTTTGAGGTGACCTTTGCTATTAAGCTTGAAATCATGGTGTCTTGCACTTTATCAATTGGAGAATGTTGTAGGATTAACAGGAAATTAATAGTAGAATGAGTCTCGTAGGGGCATTGTTTCATGAAGCGATTTGATATCCAGTAGCTAATGCTATTTAAACATTAATTTCGATGGGCAATAGTTCTGCTCACATGTGATTTTTTGCGATGCTCTACAGCCTTGTGTCCTAAGCACTCTGGTGTTTTCTTTACCCCATGTGACCAATTAGTTATCACTCAGGCTAACTGTAAAGTTTATAGGGTGTGGGGAGAGAATTGAGTCCTGAGGTACAGGCAGACAATAGGCACAGGTGGAAGCTCAGAGTCTTGGTGTTCAAATAAATTAAGGGATTTACATTGTCGAAGGCCACAGAGGTTGAGGAGCTCGAAACAGACTTCTACCTTATCCAAGGTTTGGAGGGTATAATCCATAAATTGTATGATGGTCACCTTGGTGCTGCATCTAGGATGGAAATCTGACTAGAAGACACCCAATTATTGTGTATGATTTTGCGAGTAATCACAAGATGGAAGAGGGCTTGAATTGGTTGTATTGATTAAATCAACTATGCTTTTTCAAAATCGTGATGACCTGGATGGTTTTTTGGGTTATTTGTGAGCTGTTGTTGAAATACGAATGATTATTCTAAGGTTAGTAGTGCCCACACTTCAGCCGGTTGATTTGATCAAAGTTTTGAGGTTGGAATCCACATAAAGGTAGATTTGAAAGAATTATGGTTTTTCCCAAGGTCCTCAGGAATGAGAGCGATAACTGATACCAGCCTGTGCTCAAAACAAATGACGCTTCCTACTCGTCTACAAATCTCTGTAGTGTAGGGCAGGCGTCTGTATCCAGTGGTTCTACAAATGTTTTGGACTATGAATCCCATGACCCCTCACCATAGACTATGATGGCTAGGCCAGGTGAGTTATATTTCAAAACATCTGCTGGGCAGCCATTGGTTGCAAACCCTTCTAGTAAGCAACGGTCCTCCCTGGCTCACCTTTCCCGGCCAATGGCCTGACTCCGCAATCATCCTATCCATCCTCAGGTCCATAACCCACAGCCTCAGCGTATAGTTATAGCCTTAGTCTCTGCAGTGGCCAGAGCTGCAAATTATCTTGGCATCCCCATTAACAATCAATCCTTTATAGTGCCTGGTTCTTTAGGTAACCTGTGAAAAATTGGATGTAGTTGGGAAATTCCCTCATCGAGTGTTGGAAGATTTCTCACACCTTTGACTGAATCAGGCGGTTGAGCAAGCCTTAAATTTCGGTGCAAAATGTATGTTGCAATTCACAACTTGCCCAAAATAAACTGCCTCTTTGTGTTCACTGTTTTAGTTTTAGGTGGCAGTATTCTTATAACTTGTTTAACAGTCACATTTTCTCAACCTGCACACCATTTATAACAAAGTATTTGTGTTCGCAATACAGATGTTTCTCATAGTGTCGGTTATGTTTATTCCCACTTTAGGTCATCTCAAGCCAAATAACATGGTGGAAGGTGTGGCCTGTGGTGGGCTGGGGAAAGTGATGGCATCAGGGCCCATTCTGGGGCAAAAAGACTGGAAAATAAAATTTTTAATGGTCCTATAGTTCAGACTGTAGACCATTAGTCTTTCTCCCATATATGACACCATCTGATACTGTCAGTAAGTCATTGGTTTAGCTGAGGCCACATACACATATATTCACAACGAACACACCACACTTGCCCTCCTGTTAAGGCAGTTTTTGTACACTTCCCCAGTGAGGGCTGTACAAACCCTGACCGTACAGGGGCTACGCACCTGGCTAGAAAGGTAAGCTTAAACCTCTCTTATAACTAAGTAACATGGACAGAGCAACAAGTCTTAATACTCAAGTAGGGGTAGCAGACTAGTAGGTAGAGATCAGACTTGCTGTTTCCCCAGGGTTAGAGATGGAAGAGGACAGAGAGGCTGGATTTCCACCTCCCGAGTTTCCTTGGCTACCTCAAGTGCAAAACACCTGTGAGAGACTTCTCCCGCAAGCTGCCAGTAGAAAGGAGAATTTTTAAGTTCAGTGTGCGATGGTCCCGTACCATGTCCAGCGCATTTGCTTTACAGGTTATTCATCAGGTTTATTGTCTCCCATTCATTCAATGTTAGAGTAGATTTTCCTTCTTGAGTGAAATTCTCTCCACCTGTGAGTCACTTTTTGCTGGACTCTTGGATTTTTGTCCAGTTCTCAATAGAGAGTGGGACCCTTTTCCCACACGCTCATTCTTTTACCCTGATCATGGGAACCCTTTTTACTGGTTTGTGGTAATTCTTTATGGAGTCGTGCTTTCCTCCCACTTTTCTGGCATCTACTTTTTACTAAAGTAGCACACAGCATTTTCTGTGCAGCGTTACTTATGTGGAGTGTTGAGGGGAAACATTTGGGCTCGTTACAACTATGCCAGTCTGGAAACAACGGTGCTGGTAATTTTACCGGCACTGTTGTTTCCAGACCGGCATGTTACAGGTATGCCTGCCGGAGCCGCCATGCAAGGCAGGTCTGACCCTGCCAAGCACAGCGGCCATGGTAGGCAGACTGTCACGGAAGCACCGGCACCGTTAACAGGGCATGTGCTTCCGTGTTCCCCCTTCCCATAGACTACTATGGGAATGGGGAACAACATTTGACCGGCGCTTGAATTTCCGGGCCGCTGGGGTTGTAATCTCCCGATGGCACGGGGAAGTCGGGTGCCAGTAAATTATTCCAAGTCCAGTAGCTTTTTGGTTACTGTGACAAGTCCCTCTTTTCAGGCTGGTGGCAGTGTATCCTTTACACAATTTCTTGCGCACCTTTATCGCAGGCCGTCAACTATCCTGCGATAGGGGATGCAAAGGTCACCATAGACCCAAAATGGTGGTTCGTATTTTTTTTTTAAGCCCTGAACAAGACGGCCTGTCCTTTCATAGGTCGTCTTCTAACTGCATGAGTGGGGGAGGTTCCTCTAGTTTGTCTTCGCTGGCCTTCCTTTGGAAAGCCTGTAAAGGGTCTTTGAGTGACTGGCAGGACAGGAAATGGGGAGTGTCAACCGAAATCCCACAGTACTTTTTCCTGCAGAGTGCCTGAGAGAAACCAGTTCTGATTGGGAGACTGGCGGTCCCCATTGGACAGCCACACCCAAGTTTCGGATGTTGCATGAGATATGATTGGTGGGCTCAGCTAGTGTTCCTGCATAAATTCCGAGATGCTGGGGCCAGAAGAATCCAAAGAAAAGGCCAGAAGGAAGAAGACCCCAACCACTTCCAGTGACTGCCAAAGCCCGCTGAGTAACCTCTGTTGTACCGACCTCCACTTCTTAGCGACAGGGAAGATCCCAACGTGACGACTTCCTCCCTTGGACTGGTGGGCCCAACTAGTCCCAAGACGAACTGCATTTTGTGCCATCCGCGAAAGAGCCGTGACCCCCCCCCCCCCATGGCCTGCAATTCACCAGTACCCAGAGTACTGGGCTACTGAATTTGCCTGGAACTTTGTGGCCATCCTGCCGGACCTGCAGTGACTTGAGCCAGCTCCCCAGTGTCCCCTCACACAAGTCAAGGAATGAGAAAAGGAGTCTACCTCTGCGACATCCGTGCTTCAACCGAGCCCAGAAAAGGCACAAACGAGCCAGAACAGAGAAGATCCTTTGCTGGATATCCATCAGCACGAAAGCTGTAGCCAGATCCACCAAAGTCCCTTCCTTCTGTCACCAAGACCAAGACACATGTGACCGGGCCTGCTATCGCCTCAAAGCTGGAACCGTCTTGCAGCAACAACTTTGTCATTTCAAGGTATTGTCCTGCTTCTAGTAAAACTTACCTGGAGCTTTGCTTGCTGATCTTGTATTCCTAGGGGCTGCAGCTAGCTGTATTTCACACCCTTCAAGAGCACCCATAGATACATTGGGGTGGACAACCCTTTGTATTCTAATCCTGCCCTAGGACATTGGGCCTTGTGGTAACTCTACAAACCAACATCATGATGCCCATGATTAGAACAATCTAACTTTACTTACCTGCAAACCCAGAAGAGACCCTGCTACACTCCATCACTTTTGAACTTTGAACACTGTATCCTGACTAATCTGCTCAACTCTTACCCTTTGGGGGCCTAGTGCCCCTCTGAACATTGTGAGACTCTCCTAAGATAAGTTTGGACTCTATTAAACAGGCTAGAACAAAGTTATAAAAAGTTATCATAAGCTTGCATATATGTTTCAGATGATTTTACTAAGAGATTTGTTTCCGTAAAAGTTATTACACCTATGGCCTATTTTAAGAAACTTGAAATTGTGTTCTACATGTGTTACTGTGTTTTAGTACTTGCAAATATTTAAGTGTGCCTTTATATATTTAATAAATAACTTTTTTATATAACTTTAAGGGTATTAGTGTATCCCTGAATTAGTGTATGCTTATAGTTCGTTGTACCTTCCTACAGTCCTCCTCTCCTCCTAGACTAAGCTTGGCTGCTCAGCCATTCTACCAAACTTTTGTGGTTCAGTGTTGGAGCCCTGTACATCCAAGGTGGGCTTTTCTAGGTTCTGTCCCAGACAGTAACTTGTGTAAAACTCCCTATCAAGCATCCTCGAGATCATACTCCGCCCAACATTGCCTTGCCTCTCGTCCCCCTGCTTTTGGAAGACATTAATCCGCGTCTGACAAAGAATGTGATCGAACTGGTGCTGCGCACTGAACGAGGCAAAATATGGTACTTCACTTATTTTCTGGTTCCAAATGAGGACAGGGGCTTGAGTCCCATCTTGGATCTGCGACCTCTGAATCTGTACCTACGCAAGAACAATTTCAATATAACTTTATCTCAGATTATGCCAGACTTACACTTGCATGACTGGTTGGTTTCACTGATTCCTCAGGATTCCTATTTCCATGTGCCAATCCATGTGAAGCACAGAAGGTACACGAGTCTTTGTGGGCCTACATCATTACTAGTAGAAAGTTGTACTGTTCTGTCTTTCTTCAGCGCCTAGGGTTTTCACCAAGCTGCTGGCAGCGGTGGTGGCACACTTCAGGAGGGAAGGAATTCATTTATTTTCTATGTGGACAACTGGCTCTTCCGAACTCGCGCCCTAGAAAAGGCGTCGGCACACCTGATCCGCTCGTGCAGCCTATTGCACAACTGGGGCTTTCTCTGGTTTCTCCATCCCAGCTCCTCTGATTCATTGAGGTGGTCTTAGACATTATTGGCAAACATTTGTATCAACAAAGTCCTCCAATCCCACAATCAAGTTCCATCCTCAGCCTTCCTGCATCTACTGGGTCTCATGACCTCCTGCCTTTTGGTAGTCAGATAAGACCGGTGCTCATGGGTTTCAGTGTAGTACCTCCTCAGTGGCCAATGGTCTCTGTTTCAAGGGAACATGTCAGACCATCTGCAGGTATCGGTTTGAGACCTTGCATGGTGGTCCCTATGAGACAACCTGTTAAAGGGTGCAGTGCTTCGGCAACCCTGGCCTCAAGTAACTGTAATCACCTGTGTGTCCTTGAGAGGTTGGGGTGCCATCTGTTGGATCTGAAGGTGAACGGACTGTGGTCTTCCTCCGAGTCTCGGGAACACATTAACTTGGTGTATTTGTGAGCTATCAGGCTGGCCCTTATTGCCTTCCTCCCATATGTAGAGGGCAAGTCTATGCTGGTTCTGACAGACAACACTGTGGCCGTGCACTACCTAAACAAACAAGATGGTCCTTGCATTATGCAGAGAAGCAATAAGTCTGTGGTTGTGGGCTCTGTAGAACGATGCATCTGATGGCAGTTGTCCTTGCCAGGAAGCAGAATGTCACAACAGATGCCTTGAGCAGACAGACTTCGGCCTCCCATGAGTGGGAGCTCAGCCAGGAAGTCCTGAAGGAGATTTATTCCCAATGGGCAACTCCTCAGATAGACCTCATTGTGAACAAGAAGTGCAGGTTATTGAGCTCCAGGGAATTTCCTTGGTAGGAAGCTCTGAGTACCAAATGGATGTTTGATCTTAACTATGCTTTCCTGCCGATTCCCATCATACTTCTGGTTCTTGGGATACTGCGTCTGTTCGGGTCCATGTGGATCTTTATAGCTTCAGACTGTGCTCAGAGAACGTGGTACCCAATGTTTCTGGACATTGTTAAGGATTCCAATCGGGCGTCAGACACCGGACCAGGACCCTTGCCCTTAGCCTAGGATGTAGCGCTCAATTAGAATACTTTTTCTTTATTTCCTAGAATTCAGATTGCGCTGGCACCCAACCCGTCTCACACCCCCTTTTACAAATACCCCGGATCTCAATGGACCATGAACCAGGCCGGTTGGTGGGAATACAATATTTATTTATTTTAAATTCAAAGTAAATCACACCATTTTAATATTGGGCAGCAATCGCCAATGGGGTGATAATTACAATGTAAACTGATGAAATACACTTGGTTAACCTTCTACTAGAACATAGCCAAAGCACAGATCAATAGGAGCAATTTTACTGTTGGGATAGATAGCACCCGAATTAAGATTTCCCCCTGCAATGCTCCCTCGTACCCCAATTAATCGAGTTGTGAGTGGATAGAAAGGAGCAGCAAGGAGTCAGGGATAGTAGGCAGCAAACGGAATTAAAATCCGACCTTCCCTCCCGTAATGGGAGGCAAAATCGCGTTTGAAAACCTTTGAAATTGACACTCGGAATTGCTAAATAATTAATTTCTATGTGTAGTTAAATAAATAGGGTAAATAATTTCTAACAATATCAACAATATAAGGACACCAGCAACTACAAGGCAAGGTATCAACAAAGGGCATACAGTTCAAAAATCGACTTGAAAGTAAGACATTTTGCAGCCAAATTCACACTTTGGAAAGTTGCATTTTCGGCTTTTTACAGGTTTAAATGTCAAAAACGTTTTTTTTTTTTTAAACGGGTGAAATGGACACAATCGGAATGCGGTTTTTAGGCTGGGTGGTAGATGCACATCACAGGGATAATATAAAAGTGAAAGAGTTGACTCCAGCTGAATAACTGGATGAGATTTTCAAGGTGGAAGGAGATTCGGTTTTGGGAAAATGAAAGCATTTAACAGAGAAAATCGTTTTAGTTTAGTTTAGTTTATTATTTGTAGGGCGCGCCAAGCCCTGGAGCATCAGGGCGCACAAGACAAGAATATGCTCAACTTTGTTACAGGTACATCTACATAATCATAGTACATTCAGCAATAAATAAAATATATACAGGTACATGTGCATGGTCATAATGCAGTATACAATAAGCAAGAATGAGCAGGGCTGGAGCTAGGTCCAGACAAGAGGTGATAAGGGTACAGGAATATTTAACAATGTGGAGGTGATATACAGTGGAATAAGTACAGTAATATACAATGGTGTAAAATACAGAACGTGGTATCAGAGCTGGGGCATGCAGATGGATCGCTAGTAGGGACAGTCAGGTCAAGCAGGTCGGATTAGTTAGATGTCATTAGCTCTCAGCCACTTGGTCAAATTCTGCCTGAATTTCGCAAAGGGCTGGGGTTCTCTTATGTCATGTGGTAGGGAGTTCCAAAGCTGTGCTGCTTTCACTGCAAAGCTATGTCCTCCAATAGTGGCACGTTTAAAGCGAGGGGCATAGAGGCAATTCGCATTGACCATTCTTGTTGGTCTAGGTGAGGTTCTTAAGTGTAGCCTATCCATGAGGTAGGGTGGTGCCATGTTATTGAGGCACTTGTGAGTAAGGGAGGCAATTTTGAGTTGGATTTTGTCCTGAGTGGATAGCCATTTATATTCTCTTCTTATAGAGGAGATATGCTCTTTCCTGTTGATCTTAAGCGCGGCTCTCAGGGCATTATTCTGTAGGACCTGGATTTTTTGGATAGTCTGTTGGCCCCAATGTAGAGACCATTACAGTAGTCCAGTTTGGACAGTATAAGGGCTCTGGCAAGCGTGATGCAGCTGCTGTAGAGAGGAATTGCTTGCTGACTCTAATGAGTTTGCAAGTATATGCTGTAGAAGAGGCTAGGGAGTTGACTTGTTTGCCAAAGTTTAAGGTGGCGTCAAGGTAAAAGCCTAGGGTCTTGACTTCCTTTGCTACTTTGATATTGTTCCCATCGATAATGAAGCTGGCATAGTCAGTGTTAAGTTTAGTTATGTATGTCGGGGTGCCTAGGATTATGAGCTCAGTTTTGTCGTCGTTCAGGCATAAGCCGTGTGTGGCCATCCATGCCTGAACGATGCTGTAAATTTTATTCACTAAAGCCAGATCCACGACGTAATCGCCTGAAAGCGGAAGGAGGATCTGGGTATCGTCTGCATAGTTGGTGTAGGCGATACCCAGATGATCCATTTCGTCAAAGAGCGGCTTTGTAAATATGTTATAGAGGGTTGGTGATACACAAGATCCCTGGGGTACACCGCACGTTATAGGGATCGGGTCAGCTGAGGCTGATGGAGAGAAGACTCTCATGGTGCGGTTATTCAGGAAGGATTTGATCCATAATATGGCCTCTTTAGAGAAGTGAGCAGCAGAGTCTAGGTGGCTGCATAAGACTGTATGGTCGACTAAATCGAACGCTGCTGAGAGGTCTAGCAAGAGGAGTAAGGCTGCTTGGCCTTTGTCCCTACATTGATCTATTTGGGCCTTGAGATCGATAAGGGCAGTCTCTGTTCCATGCTGGGGACGGAATCCAGATTGGCGGGTTCCGAGCAGGTGGTTGGATTCAAGGAAATTTTGTATTTGCATGTATGCCACTTTGTCTAAAATTTTTAGAAGAAAGGGCACAGTCGTGATAGGCCTAAAATTGGTGGGAATGGCAGGGTCGAGGGTTTGCTTCTTTAGGAGTGGCAGGACCCACGACTCTTTAAGATTTTTCGGTACAATGCCGGTAGTGAAGGATGAGTTGATGAGTTTAGTTATGAATGGCGATAGTTCTCTCGCAGCATCCTTAATTAATTGGGCAGGGCATTGGTCACCTTTACAGTTGGATGGTTTAAGTCCCAGGATCACTTTTTCGACTTCAATGGTAGATACCTTGGAGAAGCAGAAACCTGTTATTTGTTTAGATTTAAGTAGGGGTGCTGGGGTTAGAGCGTCCTGAGGTGTGAGAGATGCTTTTTTGAAGGCGATTTTAGTTTGTAGGTTGACTACTTTGTTGGTGAGGGCAAACTGAATGTCTGAGCACCATTTTTTGTCCTTGGTGCAGTTTTCCTGGGGAATGATGGGTGTTTCCAGCTCTTTCAAGATACTGAAAAGTTCTCTGACACTTGATTTAGATTGGGATATTCTGGTATTGTATGTTTCCTGTTTGGCTAGTAGGATATCTTTTTTGTATTGGGATGATATCTTTGCAAGGTTTAGTTTGTTTTCTACTGTAGGAGTAAGTCTCCATTTGGATTCTAGTTTTCTTTTGGTTAACCTGAGATTTTTTAGGTGGGGGGTGAACCATGAGTTGAGATGTTTTTTCGGTTTACTAGTAATTTGAGCGGTGCTATGTGATCAAGGGCTGAGTTCATAGTTTCATTGAATTGATCAACTAGCATATCAGGCTCCGTGTTAGCTGGGAGCGAGTTTAGTTGGGGTAGTATGATTGGCAACAATTTTTCCATGGTTATTAGCTTTTTGTTCCTCGTGGGTATAGGAGGGGCAGGTGTGGGCTTGGCTGTGGCTAAGTTAGTATCTACTGTAAATAGAAGTAGAAAGTGGTCCGTCCAGATCTGGGGAACAGTGTCTGTAATGGTTACTCCACAGTTGTGATCAGCTATCCAGTCAAGGATGCAACCTTTATTATGAGTGGGACAGGTGACTCTTTGGGCAAAGCCCAGCTCTTTTAGGATCAGAGCAGTAGCTGTGGACTGGGTGTCTAATATCATTGTAGCCTAGGTTGAAGTCTCCTAGCACTATAGTTTGGGAGGTGTTTTTCAAATTGTTGGACAGGGTGGTGGAGAGGTCCTCAACAAAGGTTCCAATAGGACCAGGAGGTCTGTAGAGCAGGACAATGTTTAATGTTTGGGAGCTGGCGGTGGCTATTTTGACCGAGAGGCATTCACAAGATTTCGTGATGGGGGATGTGGAGACTCTTATGTCGAGACTGATCTTGGCAATAATGGCTAGACCCCCGCCTCGGGAGGTGTGTCTGTCAGCTCGTATGATGGTATAATTGTCGGGAACTGCTAAGGAGAGGGCGGGACCCGCTGCATCGTGAAGCCATGATTCTGATATGGCTAGGAAGTCTAGGTGGTGTCCGAGAATAATATCTGAGATTTCTGTAGCATGAGCGACTAGGGACCTAGCATTTATGAGTGCACCTTTGAGGTGATGTTTAGTGAGCATGGTGCATGCTATAATGGTAGGATTGGAGCATTTGTGTGTGGGTCTTTTAGGGATATGAGCTTTCCTAGTGTGTTCTGCAGTGGTTTTCGGCTGTATGTTCATTTTTAGGAAGTTGATTTGTTCAATTTGCTTTGCTGGTAGTTCGTACAATTTTGGTAGGCGAGCACGAAGTTTGAGGTTTCTGTCTGTGGTACTACAGGCCCTGTATGTGGTAGTATCATCTTGATATTGGTTTACTGTAGGTCCAATGGTTTGTTGAGAAATAGGCATGGTCAGGTAGGAGAGTGATAATACCACAAATATGATGAGGGAGGCAGCGTAGAGAGGTAACTTAGCTGTCCTATCTAGTGCAGTGATACTTAGTATGTTTGGTTTTGGAGTACATGCTAGCTGATTAAGTCAGGTGCGCAGATAGCAGCACAGTTAGATATAGCTTTCGCTATTAACCTGAAGATAGGGAGTTGCGGCATGCGAATCGAGGCACAGCTAGATTCAGCTTTAAACTAAAGGTATGCAGTTGTAGAATGCAACTAAAAACATAGCTAGGTTCTAAGTTCCATTTTAGCGACTAGAAACATATCACTAAATGCAATTTTAACCTACAATTGAATGGTCTGTAAGCGACCTTAAGGCACAACACAATTAGGGTTGCTGCGGCAGGGTCAATTAAGAAATAACCCCAGAGAGGGCTGACCTAGTGCGGCTTGGAGAGTATGCATAGCAGGCCAGCAGCATCGTAGCAGGATCCTATAAATGGCTGCAGATGGCTCAGGTCTATAAGACTATAATCTCGGGCAGCACACAAGACATTGATCATGGGGGACCATAGCAAGATGAGGTAACAATAGGTGCAGCCACCTAGGTTCAAGAGTTAGCGAGTGTCATAGTGTAAGGCTAGTGGTAAAGGCAGTACAGAAGTTCAATGGAGAGCATGTAGATCAGGTTGGGTAGAGAGGTAGGTGCGGCCAAGCATGCAGAGCATAAAAATGATGGTAAAGTGTTTACAGTAGAGAGTGATGCAATGTTGCAAATCTAAACCTACGGGCAGCGTTGTCGACAGAATGGCTGCGAAGGGGGGGGAGGACCGAGGTATGTGTGGAGTTGTGCTTGATGCTGTGCATGGATTAGGAGCAAGGGGAGCAACATATGCAGTGCGAAGTATCTTTGGGCACAGGTACATCATGCAATAAGGCATGAGTGCACGAGAATGGCATTAAGAAGCTTGCGGTAACAAAGCCTTTTCAAGAATCAAAGCAGTTCAATTTATCCACGGGCTGCGTAAGCGAAGTGGCGTTTACCGTTGTGGTTGGTCTGGAATCCGGCAGGGGGTCCGGGCGAATGGCGAGGAAGGCTGAGGACAGGTGAAGACAGGTATTGGCCTTATTATCCTGGGCCTTGCTGGGAGTGGGCCGGCTTCGCCTACCGGCTGGCGATAGGCTGCTTAAGGTGGCTCAATGGCCAATCGGATGCGAGGACAGTCGGCTGTGCTCAGTTAGGCACTGGGGTTCCTTGAGACATGGCGGGCGGCCATCTCGGAAGTGTAAAAACCTCTTGGTGGCTGATGGTGGCAGGGGCAAACACAGCAGCTGTTGGCATCAATTTTAAAACATGCAGGCTGTGTAGATATTCTTGCAGGTCGGCGGATCAGTGGTGCAATTAGCAGCGAGAAAAAACGAATCTCGCACGGAATAATGATGCTTACCCGAATTCGAGGGCAATTCAGGATGGATCCAGGAAAGGGAGACCACTGCTCCTGCAGGGTCCAGGGGAGCTCCTGCTCCTCTGGTGAAGGAGGGGGTCTTTGGAAAGAAAGGACAAGTTTAACTTAAACTAGATTATGAAGAAGATAGCACTGCCCATAAAACAGGTTAAGCGGCCGTCTTAACCCCCTTCACGCCGCATGTCTCTTTATGTGGAAATTAAATTATTCAAAATATGACTAAGGATTTATGCAAGACGGAAATGAATGGAAGAATTGCGTTACACTAGAAACTCAAGGAACAGAATACACAGAGGATTCAGACCATCTTCAACAAGTTACCAGGGTATGGATGGGATTACTATGGTTGGAGGAACAAAGACAAGGTATCAAGATGGAGTGTAATATGGGTTGCTATGGGATGGGGTAATACTCACAATCAGTGTCTGAGTTTGGGATTTTTGGACAGCCAACCGAGTTTCTGGACAGCAAGGCAATATCTGGTCACTGGTTGCAGCAGCGGGCTCTCCTAACAGAAGACAGCGGGGCAATGGCCTGGTCACGTCACAGCAGCACCTCAGCTGGATGGAGCGGGTAGCAGGTCAAGCAGGCGGCTCTGGAGAATCCCAAAGCGAATTCAGCCACCTTTCCCCCTGAATTTAGTGGGATTTTGTTATGGGGTTAGTTCTGAAGAGTGGGTCTGCCTGGATAGGAGAGCCTGAACCAACTATCCCTTTTCTGGCAGTGGAATATGGAATGTCTGGATACGTAGGCGCTGGAAATTTCAGACGAGTATCCAGTCTCTGTGAGCTTCCCCCCTTTTATATAAGGTGGGTGACATCACAGTATTTATTGTTGGGCAGAACTAAGCTAAACCTACCCCTAAGAACCTGATGGGACAGCCCTATGTTGGTTGCCTCCACCAGGAGGGACTCAGTTTATGGGGCTGTGTTTTATGAAGTACAAAGCCATCCCACAGTCATTTATGCCAAAAATCAATTTTGACATAAATCGATCCTTTTTTTCAGTTGTGGCACTTTTGCAAATTACATATTTCATACAGAACATGGTATTCGAACTCCCAGGTCTGTACGACATTATTTCGCCCTTCCAATAATTTTTCGTGATTTTTAGTGGGAACCGCTTCACCCAAAATTCTACAATTTTAGATATGTGTACCTATTATAATAGAGCATATTTCCATTCATTTTTTTAACGTTCCACCATATGTACTCATCCCATGATTAACATTTCCCTGGCGTTTGCGTCCCACACATGCTTTGGACAGCCACGATATCTTGTTTTAAAGCCACAAAAATTACATTTAAACTGTAGAACTTTTAGATTACTGCGTTGTCCGGGTGTAGAAATAAGTCTTAAGGTTTATTCGATAAAGTAGTCTTGTGAGCCAGATGGGCTGGCCTTTGTCCTCCAAATATGGTAATTTCTGCCCAGGCTACCACCAACTGTCAGTTTAGCCAGCGTTGCCATGGAGTTTGTCGTTGGAGCTCCTTAGTTTTAGTGGATGGGAGGTGTCACTTCCAAAAGTAACACGTAGGTGTCCCAGAATCTATTGCGTCAAGCTGGAGCTCAGCCACAGTCTGATGGGTGTGTTATATTCTCCCCCTTGGGCCATTCAGGGCTTCCAGATGCTGCTCCCCTTGGGGGGGGGATGCAATGCCCTTTGAAGCCAGGGCAGGAAAAACCTGTTCTGTGGCTTCCAGCACAGCCAATGCATTTATTTATTTTAGTTTTCCTGAGCCCAAAAGGCAAGGCTGTTGGAATAAAACATTATATTAGATTTTAACCAACCCCCCCCCCTCTAATCCCCCTTACATTTCTAGGCAAAGACAGGTCCTTATTCAACATTAGACTTTTAAAACAGATATTTTTCTTGTTTGCAAAAGTACATTTGACACGTGGTGAATTCTGCTGGGATGTCCCTTTCAAATTCGGTTTTCCCTTCCATCTGGATTCCAAACATTGTTTGCAGCTCTAGTCAGTTTCCCTTACACATCAATCTGTTCAAGGCACAGGTCCACTGAAATTGACATATGCACAGAGAGCTATGGTTTCTTTTGAAGAGGTTATTTTCACATTTTGTAGCACAAAAGTTGAGCGTTTTTCCATGCGGTTGAGAGTGAAGTTTCTGGTGATTTCCCAGATCTTGCATGACGCAGCCTGTCCTTCAGTGATACTGCTTTCTTTTGCCAAAGTGCAATATGAATATGGATGGGCATAGCTGGTCTCACTGGATCAAACTGTGTAATGTTGAACAGGTGATGGCGTAATGCTCACAATCAGCGACTGAGTTTGGGATTATTTTAAATGCCAAATATTTTCTTTTTCAATGGGAAATTTTGAGCTATCAGCAAAGTAGCGCTGCTTTTCAATTCTCTTCTTTGGTGCACATAAGAAAACACACTTGCAACCTTTCTCTGTGTGCTCCATGTTCCATCTTGCCCAATAGGTGCTTGGTAAGACAGTGCAGTCATCATTTTGTAGCTGCAAAACGCAGTTTTGATGCGAGGCAATGGTACTCAAAGGAGCCAGCGCAGCCATTCTGCTGGTAACTGCTGAAGTGAAGCTTGGTGATGGAGGGGAATTCTGCTGAGTGGGTAAATATACCCCACAACGTGTCCGTCCAGTCTCCCTGACTCCTTCCAAAGAGGGTGTTCCTGCTCTCCCAGTTAGAGGGCTGAGGTAAAATGAGTGGGCCTTGTTGAACAAGGTCTTGGATGTGCTCCTCTTATCTCAGAAGCCTGCCACTAAGTCTATTAATGCCTGCAGGTGGCCTAAATTAATTGCTGCAAACGGATCTGGATTCTTTATCCTGTCCTATATCCTCCTTTTTAAAAATGCCTGTCTTTCACCTGGATGGGCTTGCAGATTGACACTGCAAAGGGGTACTTGGCCGCAATCTCGCTTTTTAAAAGGACCCCTGAGCAGGACTCTTTCTTCGCAATTCCCATTGTTATGCAATTTCTGTAGGGATTGTGCAATCTGTCCCCCACACCAGTTTGTTGGACTTGAATTTGTTTTTGACATTTCGTATGGTGCTCCGTTTGAACCCCTACATTCATGTTCTGTTAGATTTCCCACCCTCAAGGTGATTTTCTTGGTTGCCATCACTTCCCTGAGGTGGTTCTGTATTCCAGGCATTGTCTGTTAAACTTCTCAATTAGATTTTTTACAAAGTGAAGGTGATATTGAGAGTGAGGCCGTTTTTACTCCCAAAGATAGTCAGTGATTTTCTTCTCTCTCAAAAGTTCCAGCTTCCTGTCTTTATTTCACTGCGTCATCCCTCGAGGCCTGAGGATCTAATCTATTGGTGCAAGCTCTCAGCTACTACGTCTCTCAGACGTGGGACATCAAGAAAAGAGTGACCAGCGTTCTTGTGGGTTATGCTTGTGCCCGTGCTGGTGGTGCTGTGACCAAACGGATCCTGTCAAGGTAGATCATTCTCTGCATCTTAGAATGCTATGATTTTGCTTGGAAAGAGCTGTGCCCGAAGGTCTTGGAGCACATTCTACCAAAGGATTGGCTGCCATCGCTGCTCTGCAGAGGGGGGGTCCCTGCTCTGGACATTTTCCAGGCAGCTACATGGGCCTTACTTCACACATTCTTCAAACATTACTGCCTGGATTCCCATTCAGGAGAGGCTGCCTGTTTAGGTCAGGCAGTCCTCCAGAGCTTTCTTATATAGATAGTTTCCTTGCTCTCCTCCCTCCTCCAGATACACATACTGCTATGGGAGTCTATTTTAGATGAAGAATCCATTGGTGGAAGAAATCCGTTAGAACAAATTACTTATTGATTCCTCATTGCCCACCCTACCTTCACCACTTAGTGGGTATCTAGAACACCTATGGTTCTGATGTCCCTCAGCATCAGAGTGCTAGGATAAGTGTGGAAGTGGTAGCTATAAACTGGCCTTTATGGCATGTGGCGACTAGAGACCTTTGGGGGAGGGGGGCGGGGACAGCCTACATAGAGCCGCACTGCGCTCGCTGGTGAAGAAAAGTTGGCAAAAATCGGCTGCTCTGGAGATAGGATATCTTAGATGAGGAATCAGTGAGAGGAACATCCATCAGAAATAACATTACTGAAAAGTAAGTAATTTGTTTGGATCCAACCGTCTCTATAACGGTCACCCCGCTAAGCTCTCTTCTGTGCTCATCCTTTTGGAGCTTTCTTTCCGCTTTTGACATTGTCAGCCACTCCTCTCTCCTTCTTAGTTTTGCAAATCTGCTCTTGCCTGATCACCACCTACCTGGAAGGTCAGTACTTCAATATCTCTTGGAACTCGCAAACATCTGACCCCACCTTGTTCCCTGTCAGTGTCCCCCAAAGGATCAGTCCTTTGACTTTCACTATCACCTTTTTGCTGATGACACTCACATATTTGTTACTTTCCCTCCTTCGCCCCAACCGTCTTGGAACGGATTGCAAACTTTCTCACTGCAATTCATCACTGGATGGCTCTCTGCTGCCTCATGCTGAACTCTTCAAAAAGTAAGCCATCTTTCTCCCATTTCCAATGACATCCATACCCTCCCCTCTCATATCTCCTTTCTCTGCTCAACCTTCTTGCCCCCTCACCCAAGTCTGGCAATCTTGAGGTCGTTTTTGATATTAACCTATCACTGCAACAATTCATCACTACCATTTGCCTCTGCTGCTCATATTGCCCACCTCAACATTTGGAAAATGTGTCGTTTTCTTACTAACCACTCTACCCAAACTCTAATCTCCACTCTCGTGCTCAGCAAACTTGGCTAATTCTCAGGCCAACTCCTTGGCCTTCCACTCTACTCCTACCTCCCTCTAGACAAAGTCCTCAACTTTGCTACCCTCACTTTCTACAACCTACCCAGATCCTCCCCCACGTCTACCTACCAACAACATGCCGGTTGGCTGAACTGCCTGATTGTATCTCAATTTACTCACCATCTCGTTCCCTCTGATATTCTCCTATGCGCTCAACCTCACAGTTCCATGCCTCCCTGTGCCCCCTTTTGCTTCCACTTTTTCCCTAATCACCCTCCTGTCACCCATTGGAATCCACTGTCTGGGGCTTCTGGTTCTCCAACTAACCTCTGTATCTCTTCGATGGGGGCTCAAGTGGTCCTCCCTGGGGTTGTTGCCACCAAATTCACACCTGTGGAATAAAACAGTAACTTACCTTCTTTTTCCCCATAAATGTGGATGAGTCGAGCCTTCTGTGCTGGGACAAATTCTAGGCCGCTTTAACACCACTGCCCTGCGTTCTTCACCCTTTTGTACCCCCTGATGGCTCAGTAAAGAAGCCTGTTATTACCCAGGTTTTTAATGCTGCTGTGACAATTTTAGCTGAAACTGCAGAGGTGAGTACTTACCTCTGGATCCTGTGGTCGGCAATTATTCATGATGGTCATCCCAGAGGTCCCTCTGGTATAGAACATAGGCCCGCCATATCACCTATTCTTAAGCCTTGCCAACCTTGAAATCATTTGTGTGTTCCTACTCAAATAATCAAGGAAACTACAACATTTGTATGTATGCACATTTTCACTGAGGATTATTCAGAACTAATGGGGCTCATTACAAGTATGGCGGTGCAGGAACTAATTGGCGGTAACAGAATTACCGCCACTTTTCCCGCACCGCCATACTAGGAGTATGGCCCTGGAGTGTGGGATTTACCTATCATTACGTTGGAGGTAAATACACCCAATTTTTGCCGGAAATCGGCAAAATTAGTGGAATTACTGCGGCGCAATTCCACCATAAATGCCCAATAGGGCATTAACTCTGCCACCAGCTCCTTGGCGGTAACAGTAATTTAGTTGGGCGGTATTCCGGCAGATCTACAGCCAGAATACTGACCAACTCGTAATATTCGCATAATCAAAAGCCTGTTATTTTAAACATCACTTGGTTGGCCGATAATAGGTGTTGCCTAACATTATTTATTATTCGCAGATGCATTTTCCTAGTCGACGGATTGCTAATGGCAAATAATTTCAATTTTATGGTGGCTAGGTAAATTGAGGCAAATATTGCCTAGTTGGATGAAGAAATAAAACATGCTTATTGGTCATTAGCATGTCTCTTAGACCATCTTCAGTCATTTATCAAGGGTTTGTTTTTACCCTCAGTGACGTTGGTATTCACGTTTCCGAATGCCGACGTTTTAACTCCAATGACTCCTTGCAATAGGTGAGAATAATGTCCTGATTTTAAAGCACTTTAATTGTGATTTCAAAAACCAAGATGTTAAAATACTGCAGGTGTGTTGCACTCGCTATTGAGACTCTTCATTGTGATATTTTGTATACTGTGAGAGAAAAGACTCGAGGGAGGCCTACACCAGGTTTCAATATTGATTGTTGGCACTGTGGGGAAACTAATATCTCACTTCTCCCATAACTTGTGAAAACAAGGAACCTCCCTCTACCCGAGATGATGACGTTGTCTCTGAAAGACTATCCGTGTGCTGTCAAGGCCAGGTATCAACAGATAGAATGACACAAAGCAAGAGTTCCGTAATTTTCTTTTTCCACAAAATAGCTTTAGGAAAAATCAGTGTCCTTAGCTGCTCATCTTGCCTCCTTCTGTCTCCTGGCCTCCTCTTTCTCTTCACCTCCTCAGCTTCTTTCTTTCATTGTCAACTTCTGTTTTGTTTGGTGCCTATTTCTCTCTTCTCTTTTTGTCTTCTACACTACTCCTTTCCCACTCCTATTGCTCTCCTTGCCTCCTCCCCAGCTCGTGTCTCTCCTTGTCTCTTCCTCTGCCACCGCCATGCTCTAATCTGCACTTATCGTGTGTTCTGTCGTGTTTTCTGTGCAGGAGTTCATGTGGGACTCCTGGCGGTGCAGCTCATTTGGTTTGGTGTACAGACCCATGGGATACCCTTATGGCACCCATGGGTTGGGGTACAACCATGTGACCCTAGTGTATGTTTTTGGGCACCTCTGTGTGGCCCACAGAGCAGGGTATGGGCTGGTGCGCTCCATGCAGAATTTGACAGGTGCTCTGGGTATCCTCTATTTTGGCATACCCAGGCCCTTGAATTCAAATCAGTTGATTCCTGATAGGAAACAAGATGGCACCTGTGGCCTCTTGCTTTCTATCGCCTGTTACCTTGTTTTCCCAAAGTCCTGGGAAGCCCTGACTCTGTCCCTTCCCCCTGACTGGCTGTTGGATGGAAGGTCCATATATGGTGTTGTGAAGTCCAGGCCAGACTGGCTGGAGCCTTCCCAGTGAATGTAGGTTGTGGGTACACCCTGTGGGTGGGACGTGGGTGAATGGCGTGTGTGATGAATATGCACTTCTTGTTGGGGATGTCTAGTTTCTGGTGTTTGACACAATGACTGAGACAACCCTGCCCAAAACTGGTATGAATGCAGTGTGGATTGTTGAATGGCTGGGTACTTGTCCCAATACACATAACTTGTTGTGAGTGTCTGGAGGGAAGTGAATGGCCTCAATGCACTATGCACCTGATTGGCTGCCTGCATGAATGCGCTTCTGACCGATTGGTTGCCTGAATGTGACCCAGCAGAATGAATGGGAGATCAACTAGTATATCTGAGGGCCTCTCACTGCTAGAATTCGTGTTCAGAAGCTGAAGAGAAACTGGAGTTGAAACTGAAGCTTAACCTTGAAGCCCTGCTGGAAGAGAAGTCTTGCTGCTGCTCTACCTCACCAATCTGAAAGCTGCTGTCTCCAAGGACTGACCCAGAGAGCACCTGGTTAGGCGCCCTCTTCCTGAGCTATGAGGGACCATCGTGCACCAGCTGATCTTTGCCAAAGCTTCCTGGTAGACAGACCTACGAGAGGCTACCAATCGGGGACGGGGACCGCCGCGGAATCACAAGGAGAAGCGTCCGGACACTGTTGTTCATCACCGTCGACGACCGCCGTCGCTGACCGGAGCCGCCGTGCTCCCTTTGCCTAAGTAATATTGGATCCAAGGACGCTCGTGCCTGCACCGTCGACCGATTTGTCCCGCCGGAGAAAGCCGAGGCCGCTGACGCGCCGAGGAGCATCCACCAGTCAGTTTCCTGCCACCTAAAGACCACAGAGACGCCGACGACTCGACATCCTTGCTGGGCCCCAGTTCTTCAAACTCTTTGCGGTCCTGAACTGTCATCACCGAGGTGCCCCGCACGCCTCTTCCTTGTAGGACGCAAACGCTCCGTCATCGACGAGCACAGCTAGGAACGAAGCTGCCACCTCACCGTCGTCATTCAACTCTTTTCGTTGTGGGATCTCGACGATCCGTGGCTCCTGCCTTAAACGGAGCCGCTCAAGAAAGATCCGTCGACGACCTGACGACAAACTCTGCTATTCCAGGTAGATTGGGGTGGTAGAACTATTTTAGAAGGAAATAAGACTCTTGTGAACAATATATGGACTGGGCTTGTATGATATGTTTATTTATAGGTTTCCCAGGTGGGGGGTGGATCTCCACACAGAACTGTGTCTAGGTAACAGGGCCAGTATTCTGCCAATTGTTCTAACCAACTGCTTTCCTCCCATGTCTATTGTTGGTTACTTCTATTAATTGATTGTGTGGCATTTAAACAGAGTACAGTTGATGCACTTTAAAGGAATCTAATAATAATTGTGGTACCATTGTAGATTCACTGAGCACAAAGTGAGTTATTGTGATTGTGTACATAACCTTGAACTTATAATTAAGACTGTATTTTAACTAATAGTGTGTGGACATTCCTTTGTGGGGGCTTGGGGACTACACTGTACTTAAGAACCAGCCTGCATCACCTCCTGAGAAGCTAGGTCCTGATTCCTCGTCCATTGCTACCAACAATAGAGAATTCTGGCTGGGGTCCTCTGGGCCTCTCCACTGCCATATAGAGAGCAGGAGTACAGACACCCCCCACCAGTCTTTACATGGTGGCCTCGGTGGGATGCCTATGGTTTTAAGAATCAGTGTATAACCGTGCCACTTACAAAATATCTGCACTTTGTTCTATTGAGGTTTAGTTGTGTACACGATAACTGCATTACAAGCAATGGAGTCTATTGCAAATGGTAAATTGACTAGGATGAGCTTAGAGGCTCGCCAGGGGGGTAGACTTTGTGGATAAGTCTAGGGCTGATCTGATGGCTGCCCTGGTGGACTACCAGACTGATGGTGAAACTCTTGAAGGGGGGGATGCAACCAAAGAGGACTCTGCCCCTGGGGTTTTTGCTGAATCTGATTCTGGGAATGCCACCATTCCTGCTGCCTCTGTTCCAAACCCAAGCACTGCTCTTAAGGGGGAAGCTCTGAAGATTGAACTTTTAAAATTGGATCTACAACGGGAACAGTTAGCCGTTCAATACAAAAAGTTGGCAACAGAAGCTGAGTTGAAGAGGAGTTGGCACAGCAAGTGATACTCAAAGATCGGGACACTGAGCACCAGAGAATTCAGCCAGAGAAAGCTAGAGTGGAGACTTCAGCTAATCCAGTTGAGTGGCAGGTCCCCAGCCACCAAGTTTATGAAAGATTTGGTTGGTGTGTTTCTGGAGGGTTCAGATATCCTCCAATGGATTGAAGCGTTTGAAATGGCTTGTGCCATTCACAATGTTGATAAAAGAGATTGGGCTAAGTGTTTGTTAAGCAGAGTGCCTCAGACTGAATGACTGTGTTCTGAAATTGAGTGTGGAAGAAAGGGGTCAGTATGAGTGCATGAAGTCTGCTTTAATTGCCAAGTTTGGCAAGACACCTACCCAATACCTTTAAAAGGTTCAGGGATTTTAAGAAAAGAGAGAATGTGTCTTGGGATGACTGGGTGAGTGCTGCGCACATGAACATGATGGAGTGGATTGATGGTTAAAAAAAGAAAACATTTTGTTGAATTGTCCCACCTGTTTTTCTTTTTTTGTTTGAGCATTTTTCTGAAACCTGTTCACCAGAGCTGTGTCAGTATGTTGCTGACCAGACCATTTTGGATCCCTTTAAACTGGCCAGGCTAGCTGACAAGTGGGTCTCCCACCGGGTGTCCCCTAAGGACTCCAGTGGGAAGGACAAGGACAAAGAAAAGGGGACCTCTCAGAAAGCTGAGGAGGCCCAAAAGCAATCACAGTCAGGTAAACCAAAACCTTCCTCTCTTGACCCAAAATTCTAGTGGGGATAAGTCATCTGTGGGTGGGAATAAGAGTAATGGTCCACCTGCTGCAAAGCAGGCTCCCAGTGGTTCCAGTACCGTACCCCGCATTCCTGGCACTTGTTGGGAATGTGGTGCTCTGGCTGGATCACAAGAAGGGTGACTCAAGTGTAAAGGTAAGGCACTTGGGAGTACAGGCTGTCAGCCTGAGCTGCCATTACCCCATGTCTGAGGTGGAGGCTACTGTCCTCCCCTCCTCTACAGGAATCACATTTGGTGCTCCTGTAGAGATTTCCTTAGTGTCCCTTGCGGCCTGGGACCAGTACGCGGAAGTACTGGCGACTATCCCACAGAACACCCGTAGGTTTTTGAGAAGTGTCCTCTTGAATGGCCAGCCTTCTACTGGGTTGAGAGACACTGGGGCAAGCAGGACAGTGGTGGACAGGACCCTGCTCAAGCCAGAGGACTACGTAGATGCACCTCTGAAAACCACCAGGTTATCTGGTGGGCCTCCCAAATTATCGCCTGTAGCCTTAGTCACACTCAGATTGGAGACAAGACAGCAAAGCTTCCTGTCCTGTTCAGGACAATGTCCCTGCTAACATTCTGTTAGGAAATGATCTAGTAGAGTTGGGGTTGATCTCGGATGGTCTACCCCTGACTGCTGCTGTAGTCACTAGGTCACAGGTCACACAGGGTCTGGCTGTGAGTCAGGTACCCGAGCTAAAGGCGAGGCTTAATGCAAGAAGACAGAAGAACAAGAAGGCCACCTCTGTGAAGTGGACTCCTTCTCGTCCTGCTGTTCCTACAGCACCCATTGGGATCCATTCTCCGGACGAGCTGGGTCCAGTGGAAAACCCAAACTCAACTCCTGAGGGAGAAGAGATAGAAGACTCTCCTGTCAGAGAGGTTCTCAACCCGGAGGACCACCCCGACCTTCAATGCTTGTTAGCTGAAGGGGGACCCTCCCGGGTGAACTTCTGTAAGGGACAGAGAGAGTGCCACTCTCTCGAGGGTCTGAGGAAACAGGCCCTGTCCCAGGCACAAGGAGAAGTGCCTAGGACGTTCCGGATCTATTGGTAGGGTGAGCTCCTTGTTAGTGAGCCCACTAAGCCTGAACCTGGTGCCCTCAAGAGGTTGGTGGTACCCCAGGTTTACAGGCCCTTCCTACTGTAGTTGGCGCATGATGTGCCCTTAGCTGGTCATCTTGGTACCAAAAAGACCAAGCAGAGGCTCCCAGCCCATTTCTACTGGCCTTGGATGGTAGTAGAAGCGGAGTCCCACTGCAGGACCTGCCCAACTTGTCAGTTGTATGGCAAGACTAGAGGCAGTGTCATTGCCCCACTACAGCCATTGCCAGTGGTTGGCACCGTCTGAGAGGGAGGGCATCAACATTCGGTCCCTTTGACCCTCCCACTTCAGGTGGACATCGGGTTCATCCTGGTCTTGGTTGATCATGCCACCAGGTTCCCTGAGGCTATACCCCTTCGGACTATTACTGCCAAGGTGGTTGCCAGGGCGCTCCTGGGCATTTTCACCCGTGTTGGATTCCCCAAGGAGGTTGTCTCTGACAGAAGATCCAACTTCATGTCTAGTTACATGAAAACCATGTGGAAAGAGTGCAGGGTAACCTACAAGTTCTCCACCTCTTACCATCTCCAGACCAATGGTCTGGTTGAGAGATTTAATAAAATTCTCAAGGGCATGCTAGGCGCTTTGGGAAGAGCCTCTAAGGAGGAAATGGGATCTCCTCCTGCCATGCCTGCTGTTTGCTTACAGAGAGGTACTTCAAGACGGTGCTGGTTTCAGCCCTTTGAGTTACTCTTTGGACATCCGGTGAGGGGGCCCCTTGCCTTGATCAGAGAAGGTTGGGAGGCCACCCCTCCAGGTCCTGCCAAGCAAGTAGGCGACTATGTGTTAGGCCTCAGACGGAGGATGACACAGATGATGGGTCAGGCGATAGCAAATCTCAAGGCCAGCCAGGAACTGAATAAATACTGGCATGACCTTAAAGCCTCACAAGTGGATTGGACTCCGGGACAGGAAATCCTTGTGATGGAGCCTACCAAGCCTAGAGCTTTGGCAGACAAGTGGACTGGACCCTTCAGGATCATCTCCAAGATGGGCGAAGTCAATTATCTGGTGGACATGGGAGTCCCGGGGGTAGCCCCTCAGGTATTCCATGTTAACAGGCTCAAGCCTTTCCACAGGCGAGCAGAAGTCTCATGTCTCTTGCTAGCTTCAGAGCAAGAAGAGGATGAGAGTGAGCCCTTCCTGATTTGCTGCATAGCAACCCTCAGGATGGCTCAGTGGAGGGAGTACATCTCTCTCCCGATCTGACGACAGAGCAGCAGAAGGCCTACAGGGCTTTGCTCCGGCAGTATGCCTCTCTGTTCTCACTGACACCAGGCCTTACACCTTGGTGTATGCACTAATTTGACACTGATGACAGTGTGCCTGGCAAAAGCAGGTGCTACCGTATGTCCGATACCGTTAAGAACCACATCCATGCTGAGGTCGCCAAGATGTTGGATCTGGGTGTTATTGAACCCTCAACCAGTCCCTGGTCCAGTCCAGTGGTCCTTGTCCCCAAGGCAAGTTCCCAGGGAGGTACTAAGGATTGGAGGTTCTGTGTGGACTACCGAGGAGTCAATCCCGTCACCAAAACTGACGCGCACCCATTGACCCGGGCTGATGAGCTTGTGGACACCATAGGTGCTGCCAAATTTCTGAGCACCTTTGACCTTACCTCAGGCTATTGGCAAATAGCTCTGACGGACCATGCCAAGGAAAAGACAGCGTTCTCAACACCAGAGGGACTCTACCAGTTTTGGGTCATGCCTTTTGGGTTGAAGAATGCCCCTGCCACCATCCAGATTGGTCAATCATGCACTCAGTGGGATGGAGGCCATTTGTGTGGCCTACTTAGACGACATTGCCGTCTACAGTTCCACCTGGGAAGAGCATTTGACACATCTGGATAAGGTGTTGCGGGCCTTGAAAAGGGCTAACCTCACTATCAAGGCCACCAAGTGCCAGATAGCTCAGGGGAAAGTCGCGTATCGTGTCTTGGTCATGAGGTAGGAGGGGGTCAAATCCAACCTCTCCCCAGTAAAGTACAGGATGTACGTGACTGGGAGTCTCCCACTACTCAAACCCAGGTCAGAGCCTTTTTGAGCCTCACTGGGTATTATCGTAATTTCATGGTGGACTATGGAACTATAGCTGCCCCTCTGACAGCTCTGACTTCACCCAAACAACCTAGGAAGGTTAATTGAACTGAAGACTGTCAGAGGGCCTTTGATGGCTTGAAAGAAAGTCTGTGTAGGGTACCTGTGTTGTGTGCGCCTCACTACAGCCGACCCTTTATCGTCCAGACGGATGCCTGCGGCACCGGAATTGGAGCTGCCTTGTCCCAGTTAGATGACAAAGGGAGGGAACATCCTATGATATTCTTTAGTAGACAACTCAAGGGTAGAGAACTTAGGTGGGCTACTGTTGAAAAGGAATGTTATAGCATAGTTTGGAGCCTTAGGCGTTTTAGGCCCTACCTTACAGAGTCCACCTTCAAGGTCCAAACAGATCATAAGCCCCTGAAGTGGCTTATGCAAATGAAGGGTGAAAACCCGAAACTGCTCAGGTGGTCCATTAGCCTGCAAGGGCTAGACTTCACCATAGAGCATAGACCAGGAAAGAGTCATGATAATGCAGATGGCCTTTCCAGAAGGTATGTTGACCGTCTGTATAAGGGTGTCTATCTCGTGGGAGATTAGGCACCCTAACCTCAGTTTGGGGGGGGGGGTGGCTGTGATGCTGGAAATGCATCGGAGGGACAGGGCCTCCGTATCCTTGTCCTTTACTGGTTTTTATCGTGTTCTGTCATTTTCCACGCAGGAGTTCATGTGGGACTCTTGGCGGTGCAGCTCTTTTGGTTTGGTGTACAGACCCATGGGATACCCTTATGGCACCCATGGGTGGGGGTACAACCCTGTGCCCCTAGTGTATGTTTTTGGGCACCTCTGTGTGGCCCACAGAGCAGGGTATGGGCTGGTGGCAGCTCCATGCTGAATTTGACAAGTGCTCCGAGTATCCTCCATTTTGGAATACCCAGGCTCTTGCATTGGAATCAGTTGATTCCTGATCGGAAACAAGATGGCCCCTCTGGCCTCTTGGTTTCTATCGCCTGTTACCTTGTTTTCCCAAAGTCCTGGGAAGCCCTGACTGTGTCCCTTCCCCCTGACTGGCTGTTGGGTGGAAGTTCCATATATGGTGTTGTTGTGAAGTCCAGGCCAGACTGGCTGGAGCCTTCCCAGTGACTGTAGGTTGTGGGTACACCCTGTGGGTGGGAACTGGCTGAATGGAGTGTGTGACGAATATGCACTTCTTGTTGTGGATCTCTAGTTTCTGGTGTTTGGCACAATGACTGAGACAGCCCTGCCCGAAACTGGTATGAATGCAGTGTGGAGTGTTGAATGGCTGGGTACTTGTCCCAATACACATAACTTGATGTGAGTGTCTGGAGAGAAGTGAATGGCCTGAATGCACTATGCACCCGATTGGCTTGCCTGCCTGCATGAATGCCCTTCTGACCGATTGGTTGCCTGAGTGTGACATAGCAGAATGAATGGGAGATCAACTAGTATATCTGGGGGCCTCTCACTGCTAGAATTCGTGTTCAGAAGCTGAGTTGAAACTGAAGTTTAACCTTGAAGCCCTGCTGGAAGAGAAGTCTTGCTGCTGCTCTACTTCACCAATGTGAAAGCTGCTGTGTCTCCAAGGACTGACCCAGAGAGGATGTGGTTAGGCGCCCTCTTCCCGAGCTACAAGGGACCATCGTGCACCAACTGATCTTTCCCAAAGCTCCCTGGCAGACAGACCTGCGACAGGCTGCTGACCAGAGACGGGGACTGCCGCAAAATCACAAGGAGAAGCGCCCGGACACTGTTGTCCATCACCGTCGACGACCGTCGTCGCCGTGCTCCCTTTGCCTAAGTAATATTGGATCCAAGGATGCCCTCGCCTGCACCATCGTCCGCTTTGTCGCGCCGAGGAGCCTCCGCCGGTCGGTTTCCTGCCACCTAAAGACCACAGAGACGCTGACTCGACATTGCTGGGTCACAATTCTTCCAACTCTTTGCGGTCCTGAACTATCGTCACCGAGGTGCCCCGCACGCCTCTTCCTTGCAGGATGCCAACGCTCCGTCGTCGACTAGCACCGCTAGGAACGAAGCTGCCACCTCACCGTCGTTGTTCAACCCTTTTCCTCGTGGGATCTCGAGGATCCGTGACTCCTGCCTTAAAGGGAGCCGCTCAAGAAGGATCTGTCGACGACCCGACGATGAACTCTGCTATTCCAGGTACATTGGGGTAGTAGAACTATTTTAGAAGGAAATAAGAATCTTGTGAACAATATATGAACTGGGCTTGTAGGATATCTTTATTTACAGGTCGCCCAGGTTGGGAGGGGGGGTGAATCTTCACACAGAACTGTGTCTAGGTAACAGGGCCAGTATTCTGCCAGTTGTTCTAACCAACTGCTTTCCTCCTATGTCTATTGTTGGTTACCTCCATTCATTGATTTGTGTGACATTTAACCAGAGTACAGTTGATGCACTTTAAAGGAATCTAATAATAATTGTGGTACCATTGTAGATTCACTGAGCACAAAGTGAGTTATTGTGATTGTGTACATAACCTTGAACTTATAATTAAGACTGTGTTTTAACTAATAGTGTGTGGACATTCCTTTGTGGGGGCTGGGGACTACACTGTACTTAAGAACCAGCCTGCATCACCTCCTGAGAAGCTAGGCCCTGATTGCTCATGCATTGCTACTAACAATAGAGAATCGTGGCTGGGGTCCTCTGTGCCTCTCCTCTGCCATATAGAGAGCAGATGTACAGACACCCCCCTCCAGTCTTTACAGTTCACACTGCTGAGCAAGTTATTACACTGCACACATCGTTCTGATCCTCTTTGCTGATAAACTGAGAAGCTGCCCTGAACAGGAAGTAGCCCATTTGCCTGGTTTCTTGCTGGCCCCCTCAAACTGTGCATAGCCAATTTCATACATTGTGGGTGTGCAGGACTGACAGTGTGGACAGCCTACAGGAGACGGTAATGCTGAGTGTTGAAGTTCCTGGTCACCCAGATAAATGATTATTAATCTGGAGTTTCCTGATATCCTGAGACTTAGTGCTTTAAAGACAATTTGCCATCAGCCACACTAATGCACTTTACTTTACTGTTAACAATTAGCTTGACACAGTATTAAATGTGATGTTTGCCTGAGTATTGTAATTATTATTATTATTTTTTTAATCAGGTGGACTTCTGCAACCAACAGTGGCCTCTGAAAATCAAAACATCCCTAGCCAACGATATCCACCCAATAGGTTGGTGTCTGATGATTTAGATTCCTCATTGGCTAATCTAGTAGGCAGTAAGTATTCTGGTGTTGTTAAACATACTTTTTGTCATAATTATTTAATTCATATTTTAATAATCCTTCTCTTTTTTTTGTTAGATTTAGGCATTGGAAATGGAATAGCTAAAAAGTGAGTATTTTAAGATGTGCGCACAGTCGAGCTCCCTTTTAGGTGGTTGTGCCTAAATTGTGTGATTACTTTGAGGCTTTGCATTGAGTGATTAAAGTAAAATAATTGTGTTTATTGGCTACAATTGACATCACAATAACAGTAAATTCTATTTTCATGATATAGGATTACAATGGGAAGGGACGTGAATGACAGTCAAGAATGTTTTTTCCTACTGCATGATACAGTTGTTGTTGCTCTTCTGTACTTTAATTACTCGCCATAAAAATACAAGTGTTTAATATTGACTTCAAGGTTCGTTATGCTCTTGTCGAGTGCACCAATACGGACGTGACCCAAACAGGAAATAATGTGTCTGGATTTCTAACATGTTTCGCATTCCATTCTTAAAGTAGCACTGCAGGAGTTTTACATTCTTGTGAACATTGAAATGGAATGATGTTTCCTAAATATTGAAGTCAAATGTTTTGCAAAGGTACTTTAGGGATTGAGGCAGGGTGTAGTTGTTGAGACAGTGGTGTGTGAATAATCATGATGAATGTCCTACAATGTTTTGCACAAGTGAACATCATCAAATATAGCTGTTCTGTGAGCTACCACAAAAGAATGGAATGAAATAAGGCACAATATTAAAAGCAAGTCTGCTGATTCTTGTTTAGGAGTTCAATAAGAATTCTACCCCTACTGTAGCGGTCATGCTCAGTGCCCTTACTCCCTGTGAGTTTTTCCCACTCTGCAATGTCTAATCCCACCGCCACAGTGAGTTTTGTAACTTGTGGGTTATTCCACTCTCTTCGTTCTTACAACCATTTATCCCACTGCCTTCATTTCCACTGCTGTGGTTATCTGACAGGCTTCGCTTTGTGCCCATTTCCGCTTATTTTCATTCCATCCCGGTTAGTCCTTATAGTAGTTTCCCCTGACGCTAACGTGTTCTCCTCTGCTAACTAACCTTTTAAAATGATCAGTGCTGTTTTGTTCACTGTCCCTGCTCTCTTGATTATCTCCATCTTTTGTGCTAATTGCTCCAGTAGAAACCAAGAAACCAGTTTGTAAGTAATACATAAGCAATTGATGCAGTAAAGACAGAAATGGGAATTAGTTTCAGACCCCTGTGCAGAAGTGGGCATGGATTCTGACAGTATCCGCATTCCAAAAATGTACCTCCCCAGTAAGCCTCATACAGATAAGTCAGTAAGTTATAAGTTATATAGTTATATTTAGTCAGTTGCATTATGTGAGAAACCTGAGAGTACTGTGAGACAAGCATGGTATTAAGAGAGACACAGACTCGAGTATTATAATTTCAAAAACGTTATTTACTATAATGCTTGGGTTGGTGTAATACCTAACTGTCCCTAACTTTAAAAGGATGGTTCCCTTAACTGATGTTTCTAAGAGCAGTTGATGCCTGAAAGTCCAAAATCAAAATCTGTCTGTGTCTAAACCTATGCTTGCCTTCACCCTTTGATAAAATGTGGTTGAAAGTCTCTTTAAAAATAGTGATTTAATAAGAAATGTATAACCATGCTGGTTTCCGGTGGTCTTCTCATCAGGTGTGGCTCTGTCAGTATGGCTCTGTCCGTATCCCAGTATCCTCCAAGAGGTTTTTCGTTAACTCTTCTCCACAAAGTTCTTGCACTCTGTTCAAACAACTTCTAATGTCTTAGTTCCTGGGGATTCCCTTCCTCAAGCTTCAATTCTCACAAGTTTCAGATAAAGAAAAAATATAACACAGTTTCTCTCAGGCTTCTCAGCGTTCACTTCCCCACATTTAGGCCCCTTCAGTTCCAAACACTAAATTCAACTTGTCAGGATGTACCTTTTTACTTATTTATTGTTCCTTTCATACACAACCTTCTCATGGGGTAAAATCAGAGACTTTTGAAAACGCCAGGTTCTTTGCTCCTCCTAAACTTGACCACTCTGATCTTTGGCCCCACTCTGTATTTCCTGTATTTGCTTTTCTTCTATCCTTGTATCTTCAGGTACTTCCTGCACCCCTTTGTTATCTTCCACTTTGCTGTGCACACTTGCACCTTATTTGGCTTTCTCTTCTTTCACCTTGTCGTGCCCCTGGCACCTTCCTTCACTTTCCACTGTGCCTCTTGCACATTCACTTCTTTACTGTCATGCACCCTTGCACCTGTCCTTTTCCTTATCGTGCCTCTTGCACACTTATTTCGCTCTTCTGTGCTCATTTGCGCCTTTCCTTTACTTTCGGGTCAGTAGCACCCTTCTTATTCACTTTCAAGCCTTTTCGCTTTTCGGGGCTCACTTGCGCCTTTCCTTTACTTTCGGGTCACTAGCACCCTTCTTATTCACTTTCAGCCTTTTGATTGGTTTCCACTCTCTTAGCACCCTTCTCTCACTTTCCATTGACTTTCTGCTTTCTTTCTTGCTTTCAACTTTGTAAAATCTGCCCTTCTCCCTTCCCGCTACAGCTGGCTGCATGCTCTAGACTTTCTCTTCTTACTGACTTGAAACTCACCAGGTAGCGTTGCGCTGGCGAGCGGTCTCTTCAGGCATGTGGGATCGAGGTCAGGGTCTCATCACCTGCCCCTCACACCCACTTGGGACCAGCACACGCCACAAGGAAATGGCCACTTTTCTGCACACTGCCAGCAGCACACAGGGTGCCTTGCTCCGGCTCCCTGGAGACACGGCTCCCTAGCAACGCTGCAGCCCTTCACAAACACTGGGCCAGCGTCTCGGCATGCTGCTCTCCTCTAGGATCTCCAGGCTTCTCTCCCTGCAGCTCCCTGCTCTTTGGCTTCAATCAGGATTCACAGCTCGCTGTCTTGATTGTGCAAAACCACACCTTTGATACTTAAAACTGGAGTAAGAGCGGGAGTAGTCTGTGTTAAATGCCTGACCCTGCCTGACTCTATTAATGGGAGTACCTAGTGGTAGTAGGTGCCAGTCTTCCTTCTGTTTCTCAAGGTGTTTCTTGCAGGTAATCCTCGCTACTCTCGGTTATCTCTTCTTATTACCAGTATTAGTCAGAAATGGGGAGGGGGAGATGAAATGGGATTGAAATTGGTATTTATGTGCCAACCCACTATAAGGTAAGTGAATAGGAAAAGAGGAGTGTCTCCGGGGTTCATGTTATTAGACCAGGGAAGATTTCTTTTCCTTCTGGTCTAAGCCCGGCGAAGCCAAATAGATGTTTAAAGTGGGAACTGGGTAGGTGTCTTATCTGGCCCTCCTCCTTGTCTGGTTTTATTGTGTTATGTTTCCATCTACATCTTGGATTTGGGACATGGGTGCCCATACACCCTACAAAGGCTTCCGGGGACTTCTTCCTCGCCTGCCATCCCCTTGTCATATCGCGTCTCACCGGGGGTACTCCCATGACAACAACCCTGGATCCCCTGACTCGGATGATCCGCCCTCGCTCGACCACCCCCAGGAATGGGATCCAAAAGCGATGGCCCTCCCCTGACCATCTGAATAGACTATTCCTGGGGTCTACATGGCAGAATACCCGTAGGTTTCTCACAGTACTGACACAATTACTCCCCAGGGATCTTTTTGGTCAGGTGGCCAGGGAAGGGCCATCGCTTTTGAATCCCGACTCTGGGGGTTGACATGCGAGGGGAGTTGGTGCTGGGTCCTTGGGGATTGAGGAGAGGGGGCCTGAATGCGAGACATGGTATCCCTCCTTTTTAACACTGACCTATCCTCCCTCAGTCTTCATGTGATATTGCCAATGCTATCCCATTTCCCACTGTAGTTTCCCACCAAGTACTGAGAAGAGGAAGAAGCAATTAAGAGTAGTGCACACTTCCTATTGCAAACGCCATTCTAGTAATGGGACAAAGCGGGGCCCGGAGGCATTCCGTACTGAAAAGGACTGGGAGCCTTTACGCTGGTGCTGCCGTACACCAGAAGAATGAGAAAAGCCTTCCAAGCCCGTGTGCAGCTGGAGCTGCAGAAGCCGCTGGGACCATAGGGGACATGGACCGCAAGCAGAGCAGGGAAGCCGGCATTTATGGAGACGTACTGGCGTTCTGCTTCCCAGCTACAGAGAAGGCAAGCGGGAGCAGCAGAAGTTGCTGTGAGGAGCCGGGAAATGTCAGAGGACACTGGGGAACCGGACTGCTCCGATGGGATTGCAAACAAGTAATGGTTCACAAGCAAGTGCTAAATATATTGAATGCCGGACTGTAAGGAACTGTAAGGAATTGTTATTTGAATAGTGCTATTTTATATTGAATACCGAACTGAAACAAAACTGCTATTTGAGTAAACTGCAGTGTGTTGAGTGGTGAATAAATCAAATTGACATATCAAACAGCACACTGAAAGCAAAATGCAGTGCGAACAGAATTAAAAGCATTTGAAGGATTGAACAGTTGTTTGAGTATTATAACTGCAAATGTGAGGGAGAGTCACAAGTATATGACAAACCAAGAACTGGTACAAAAGAGTATTACGAGGAATAAACGATGAATAAATATGTGTAAAGTAAAAGCCCATGACAGAAGAGCATGTGAGGGGCCCAACAGCTTTGGGGAGACTTAGAGTTGCGCAACCTTTGATGGGTGGACCGTGCAGTCTGACAACTTTGCCTAGACCAAGGCGTCTCCTACTATGAAATGTAGACATCAGGAATTGAGCCAAGGAAATGTGTTGGGTTACTGGTTGCGTGACCTGTGATGGGTGGACCACGTGGTTTGATAACTGTGCCTAGACCAGGAACCCCTAAATGGTGACAAGCAAAGAAATTGTGAACAAGTCATCAAGAACTGTAAAACAATTGGTAAAGCAAGCCAGAAGGTGAGTCAAATGGACCTGTTTTCTTTTGAGCATTGAGCAGATAAAACCAGAGGAGTGCTATGTTGGAGTTTTGGGAAAGAGAACCCTGAGATTCAGACAATGGGAAAAAGCTGTCTTGGGGAAGAGAATCCCAATACCTCCTTTTTGTGTGAACTGTGGTACATTTGAACTTGGAGAAGGTAATTTCAGAGCCTGACGGAACACTATCGAAGTAAACTCCTATTGGAACTGTTAGCACTTGGGATAGGCAACCCAAGAAGAACTCAAGCTGAAAGCAGCTTAGACTTTACTTTTGAACACTTATTTTGGTTAAGAAGATTCCCACACCATGTTTAGTTCTAGTTGTGAGGGCAAGCATAGGTTTTGACACACAGACCTTTTGCTTTGGACTTGCAGACAGAGACTTTCCTTAGTTTCGTCAGGTAGGGAAAATCCCACTATAGTTATAGGGCGAGTTAGGCATTACACCAGCCTGATAATTAATAAAGCTTTGTTTAAAACTTCACATCGGTCATCTCTCTTGATACCATGCCTATCGCACAATTAACAATGTACTTTCGAATGGAACATGTATAACTTTTAAATGTTAAAGGTATTTGTACTGCGCACCGTCACCAATGGAATTGGTCCCCAGGCGCTCTGGCGGATCTGTAAACGATAAGGTGGGATGGGTTAGTAAGGTGAAGAGGGAGTAGGATAGTGAGAGGAGTGGTGTTCTGTTGGCAGCTTCAACTCGGTGTACACAGGGTGCTGAGTTTTGGTGCAGGTATTGGATCGCTGTCAGTCCGTGTGTGCTGTTGCTCCGGCTAATGTGTTGTTGCAGTGTTGTGAAGTGCGTGTGGCTTGTTGGGCGAGAGATGGTTGTGTGAGTTTTTTGAGTGAGATAAGTATGCAGAGTTTGAGCTTATGTTGGTTAATGGATTACCTGACCTTTAGTATGCTAACATTCTCAGTTTTGTCTAAGTGTGGCCCTTGTTGGCCTTCACAATCCCATCTAGATGCGGCGCAGGCTAACGTTTAGAATTCTATCTAGGTGTGGGCATGCCAACACTCGCAACTCTATCCGGATGCCACGCAGGTCGGTGTTCCCAACTCCAAGTGTGGCACATGCCAACATTCAGGTCTCATCCAGGCGCGGGCATGCCGTCCCTCAATCAATCCCATCTAGATGAGATGCAGGCCAACGTCCACAATTCTAAGTGTGGCCTATGCTAGTCTTGAGGTTTTGCATAGGTGTGGGCATGCTAACATTCAAGGTCCTATCCATATGCGACGCAGGCCAACATCCGCAATTCTATCTAAGTGTGGACATGCTAATATTCACAATTCTATCTAAGTGCGGGCATGCTAACATTCAGAGTCCCATCTAGATGCGACGCAAGCCAATATCCACAATTCCACCTAAGTGTGGCCATTCTAATATTCACAATTCTATCTAAATGTCTCTTCCGGTCTGGATATGGTCCGTCCGGTATGTACGAGTGGGTGAGTCACTTGAGGGCTTTCATCTGGTCTAAGTATGTGATCAGTCTCTGGAGCGTTCCTTTTGAGGCTATTTTCCATGATATCTTATGCTCTGTCGAGTGGTTGGTTCTTTGGTTTGAGTGTTTGTCCAATTTGAGAGTGGCCGAGGTTGGAGTTATTTTCATCGTTGTTTTAATGTCTGGGCATTCTAGTGCCTCTCAGTTGTGGTTACACTGTGAAGAGCCATGATTTGAGGAGTTTCCTGAATGCTAAGTGGTTTGTTGTGTTCTGTATATTCTTAGGTAGGTCATTCCAGGTTTTGGGTTCCTGGTGAGAGAAAGAGGATCCTATGAGTTTTTTTCTGTTGTAGGGTTTTGGTTCCAGGCGTATGTCGGTGCTTGATCTTAGTGTTCTTATCGGTTGATGTAGGCGTAGTTTGTCGCTTAGGAATTCCGCGCCTTGTTTGTGTATTGCTCTGTGCGTGATACACTTGGACTTGAACTTTATTTGCTGTTTTAGTGGTAGCCAGTGTAGTATTAACGCGGGTGTGATGTGTTCTCTTCTGGGTAGCTTGAGAAGGAGTCTGGCTGCTGCATTTTGTATGCGTTGCAGTTTTTTTAGAAGTCGTTTGGGCATGCCCAGGTATAGGCTATTGGCATAGTCTACTCTGGACATGATCAGAGCGATGATGGTAAGTGTTTTGTTGGCGAACGACAGGAACGGTAGGATCCTTTTTGCGGCTCGCAGGAGGAAGAAACATTTCTTGATTACCAAGTTTACTTGTGGCTCTAGAGTGAGGTTGTTATCCATCAGGACCCCTAGGTTTTTTATAGTTGATGATGGTTCTGGTGTGGTATCGAGCTCTCTTGGCCAGGGGATGTAGTTGATGTCTCCTCCCTTTTTTGAAGCAATCATTATCTCTGTTTTGCCTGGGTTGATTTTGAGATGGTTAAGGTTCATCCAGTTGAATATGTCACAAAGGCAATTCTCTAGTGTGGTGTTTTCTTCTCGGGTGTCTTGTATGTTGAAGATTATTTGAGTATCGTCAGCGTAGTTGTAGCATGTGAGGCCATGTTTTTTGATAAGTTTGATTTAATAGGTACATGTAGATGTTGAATAGAAGCGGGGAGAAGGATGATCCTTGTGGTACTCTGCACGTGGAGTCTCTGGGTTTGGACTTGAAAGGTTTCATCCATACTGTTTCTGTTCTGTTTGTTAGGAAGGATTTGATTCATAGTAGGGCAGTGTCTGTTATCCCTAGTCCTTCTAATCTCTTTATGAGGATGGCGTGGTTGACAGTGTCGAAAGCTGCAGACAGATCAAGGAGAATCAGGCGGTACTGTTGTACGAGTCTGCGTTTGTTTTTAGCTCGTCCCATATTGAGAGGAGAGCTGATTCTGTTGCTCTCATAGGTGTGAAACCAACTTGTGCCTGGTCTAGTAGGCAATGCTCTTCTACGAATTTGTGGGTTATTTGGTAGACGTACGTTTCTAGCGGTTTGACTATGTAAGGTATGTTGGAGATGGGTCTGTAGTTGGATAAGTCCTCTACGTTTCCTGTTGTGTCTTTGAGTAGCGGCTTGATTTAAGCTGATTTGAAGGCCTGTGGTACTTAACCTGTTGAGTTTGAGAGGTTGAGGAGGTTGCTGTGGTATTCCATGGGGGTTCCTTGTTTGAGAATTGTTTTGTATATGTCCGGGGGGCAAGGGTCTTGGAGCCTGATTTGTTGCTTTGGTTTACCAGTTTGACGAAAGCCTCAACTGATATTTCTGGGAAGTTTCGTAGCTTGTTTGCGTGTTCCTCGTCTGTGTCCGTGGGGTTTGAGCTGTGATTGCTTGGTCTGTTTTGTATGGTGTGTTGGATGGAGGTTATTTTGTTTTTGAAGTGGTCTCCGAGGTCCTCGCAAAGTTTCATCGATGGAATTGGCGTGTTATTGCAGCCCGGTGGGTTTTTTTTTCGTTTATGATTATGAATAGTTCTTTTTGAGCATTTGGTGCTCTGAAGATTCGGTTGTTGTAATGTTTCCTCTTCGCTTTTTGTATTTCCTTTTTATATGAGCGGATCTGTTGTAGGAATTTCAATTTGTTTGCGGTGGTGTTGTTGGTCCTCCCATTCAGATTCTAGTTTTCGTTTTTTTCTTTTCATGGCGTTCATTTTGCTGTAGTTTTCTTACGTGATGGGGTAAAGGGCTTTTCTTTGGCAATGTCGTCTAGGGTTGTTGCGATCCAGGTATGAAGTAGGGCAACTTTTTTGTCTAGGTCTGCTTCTTCCATGGTTTGCCGAGTTCTAGGAGCTCGTTAGGTTGGAGTTTTTTATGGTTCGCCAATTTCTTTTCATCATGATGGGTCGTTTTTCTTGTTGCTTTTTTGTTGGAGTGTCCGTTGTGATGAATGGAATCATTTGGACAAGTGTTTTGGGAAAGTGTTTTGGGCTGCTGTCTCGCTGTCCCGCCGGTCTTGCTGCAGAGGACTCCTGCTTAACGTGGAACACAGCGAGCGAGCCGAGGCTGTCGGGCAATCCTCACGGACATATCCAGCAAGCTGATTGGCTGGTACGCGATATTCGAACTTTGCCTACTGAACCTACTATTGGCCCATAGCAGGTCTATTGGCCCGTAACAGCAACTTCATTGATATTCTTTTTCTTTTTACCTTTTTATACGCCCTCCCACCCAGAACCATACAAAAGCACCGCGCGTGCGCATTTGTGAACGCGCATTTGGACAAGTGTTTTGGGCTGCTGTCTCGCTGTCTAGCTTTCTAGCTTACAGTGAGGCGCTATTGGTGGTCTAAGTTTTATTAATTTAAACAGTGAGTTTTTGTTTAGTTTTGTATAATATTTACTTTTAGTGTAGCACGGGCTAATATGCAGTCAAGACTGCCCTTGCTGAAAACGGGGATGCCTTTATCTATTCAACCTGTTCTAAACTTCCTCGTAATTCTCTTTTATTGACTGCACAAAAGAAACCAACACTCACTTTGTGTTAGACTCCGGTCTCAAGCCGTTGTCGCAATGGCAATAAAGTATGCTTTAAAGGGCCGCCATTGCCTGATATTCGGCACTTCTATAAAGAAACACCCAAGGCTACCACGTCCGACACTTCGAGAGTTATTCCAAATTCTCAAGTTGAGTCCTCGACTAAGTCAGTGCAGCGTTGTATGCCTTGCTTCCATTCAAAAGACAGACCTTTCCCCCCATCTACAAAAACCGTTATGACGGCTTTGGGCATAGGAGCTGCTCCTTTTGCCGCTGGTACTTGTGGTAGCCCTGTGTCTTGTATTTCTTTATCTGACAGTGTGTTACACAACTTGCCGTCGTCAGCCCCCGCATTTGCGGAGGCTGTCCCGGCTGCTTGAGTGCCATCTGATGTTGCTGTAATTAATTTGGATTTGAATGAATCAGAGTTTTCGCAACAGTTACTTCCTGAGGGATCGCCCCTCAATTTGTCACAATCCCCAGTCATGTTCTCTGAGATTGAACTTAATTGTTCAGCCATTGAAGCCTCGTACCTTGCCCCTACACCACGTCATGGTGTAGAGCCGTTGGTGTTGTCTGGTAAAGTGGATGCCGAAGTGGCGATCAACAATATGGTCAATCTCACTTTATCTGCTATGCATGTCTCGTTGCAAACGCTATCTAAACTATTTGACTCAGTGATTAACAACTTGTGTGATCATTCTCAAAAATTGGACAAAATTTTAGCTTGGCAAGAGAGCGCCACCTCTCTCTTACAACCAAAAAATTCCCCTGTATCTAGTCCCATAGATGTAAGTGATCGCCCCTTGGCCCTAACTGCCTTGCTAGGCATCCAAACTTCATTTGAGGCACAGGCACCTGCACGCCCTAATTGTGCTCAATCTGTTTTGGCAACGACTCCTCTAACCTTGGCAGTGCCGCTTATTGAAGGCATCATACTGGATAATATGGTTCCTTCTGTTTTACCTCCACCAATTCCTGCTGTTCCACTGCCAAGTGTTGGAGCAACTCCGTCGGTGAGTGTCCCCTACGCAATTTTTACTCGCAAAGCACTCTCTGACGGTTCCAAAATTCCCTCAAAAACTCTGTGTAAAACATCCAAAAATCAAGCAGCAGCCAAGAAGGATAATTCGTCAAAAACGAAAAGTTTCCTTCCTCATATTCATGTTCTGAAAAATCTTATTGCTTCTTCTGCAGTATCAAAAAAATACCACCAAATGGCCATAGCGCATATACCAGCCCCTGACCCGTTGGGTTCATCTACCATTCCATCTTATGCTCTGCTTGATGCTCTGGTGGACGCGGTAGCTGGTGTGGATAACTCTCTTTCTGCTAAGCTACTGCCACCCAAAGTCACTTTCACAGGCTCTCACCCTATAAGTGAACCGGGCACAAACTTGCCCTTGGATTTCCATCGGCAAGAAATCCGTGTGGCGGTTGATGCATACATGTATGGTTATGCTTGTTCTGCCCAAAAACCTCTTTCTTCCGCTCAATTATCCCCACCCAAGTGTTTGTCGAATGCAGCTGAGCTGATGTCTTAGACAGTGATCCCTGTCACGGCTGAGGCCGCCCGCTCCGCCGCGATGCCCGACAAGCTAGGTGCTGAGTCTCTTCATTTACCCGTTTCCCAGTTGTTTTCTAGTGCATCTAAACAATCTCTTCTGGCGGAAATTGCACCCGAACTACTTAAATTACTGCAAGTTGCTTTTCAAAAAGAGTCTAAACCACCTTCTTCTAATGCATCTGTGCCTCTGGCGTCCGGTAAAGGACCTGTTGCCTCTCGGCCATTACAAAAGCGGCCAGCTAACTTCTGCCTATTGTTGAAATGTAAGCCACCTCTGTGTCCACAATATGTCCTAAATCGCAACTCCATCTTGAGCATCTTTGCCGATGTTCCAGCATTGGAAGATATTAGCTCACATCATCTAACTTTGGTGGACTTTTTTGATAATTGCAATACGCATGCAGTACGAATTCGGATGCAATCACGAGTAATCCAGAATGCCATATGGTCTGCAAGAAGACAAGTGTGTGATTTGGTCTTTGAGATTTCTCTGGAAGCAAATGATAGTGCTCAGTCCTTCCAGCAGCAGCAATCCTCCGTCTCTGCTCACCATGCCAAGTCATTGAATAATGATTTCAGTTCTCTAGGCAAATATAAGTTAATATTGCTCCAAGAAACTTGGCTCACCTCTGATCCTATTTGGGATGCTCATGATGTGCTTACAATTGCGGCTTGTAAAGGCCTTTGTGGAAGACCCTTTGGTGGCTTATTAACTGCAATTCAAGCAGACATCAATATTAGCATCACCACTGAGGCCTCCCCCAATGCATTTAGCCAAATGACCCGGTTGAAATTGGTTTTAACAATTTATGCCATCATAAACATATACTGGAATCCGGTGGGGATTACAGATGAATGCTTCCTTAAAGCCCTAAGTGACATGTTGAACACAATCCTCTTGGATGGCTCTGTCCATAAATTATTGATTGCAGGCGACTTAAATCTTGACTGTATCTGGTCCAACAAGAAAAATAACTCAACTCGTATCAAAAATTGACTCAATTTTTGAAACATTACAATCTTATTAGGCTTAATGGAGCATTCAGTTCTGATATCCCCCCAGGTTCGACATGGTCTAGGGGCGCATCTTCTTCCATCATCGATTACATGTATATTGATGCAAGTCTGATCTCTGATGTCTTGGATTTTGAAATTGTGAATTGGGTCAAGAGTGATCACAATCAGTTAACTGCCCTCTGGCAGTATTATACTGACCCTAACTTGCATAGAGCTGAAACTGTCCAAGGTCAGTTTAATGTTAATAATGCAGGTAATAGACTCTGATGGACGGAAAAGGCTGTGGATTCTTTTCATGATCGTTTGCTCTATGAGGTCTCGAGCTTACAGGCAGACAGTAGCTCACCAAATGTCTGTTATTTGATATGATCCAAGCCTTTCGGTCCTCTGTGCATAGTTCCTCGCTAAAATCTGTTCATCGCACCCCTACATTGCATGTTTTCGACAGGGAATTTAGAGATCGTAGAGTTTGTTTAGACAGCAGAAAAGAGAAGCGTTGAAGCTACCAGTTAATATCCAACATAAACATCTTATTAACCTGAGAACAAAACATAAAAATTGGGTCAAAGCAAGGCGTGCCAAATTATATCACAATGATAGTCAATTACTTTTGGCTGCAGTACAAAGCAAAAACATTGCTAAAACGTGGTAATTCCTCAATCAAGCCTTGATCAGTCCGCAAGCTGTTATGCAAGCTAATGAAGCTCCTGAATCCGCCTGGATTGCGTACTTTTCTGACCTATATAAAGTGCATGATGGTGTTGTTGCCTTAGACTCCATATGCTTTCCGTCCAATTTTCATATAAATTTTGATCTGGACGATATACTTTTTTTCATCAAAAAGCCCAGTCGGTCGGGTACTTGTGGTCCGGATGGTTTGTCCAATACAATGTTAAAAGCCCATCCTGAAATCTGGGGGCGTATTTTGTTTCAAATGTTTAGCCTTATTATGAAGACCCAAAAACTTCCATCAACCTGGACCCACTCCATTATTGTCCCCATTTTTAAAAAGGGGGACAGGAAAGAACCGTCCAGTTACAGACCTACAGCGTTATTGGACGCTCCAGGAAAGATCTTCTCCCGTTTAATCCTGAGAGATCTTCACACGTGGACTACGCAGGCCCAGCTCAATGACCCTTTCCAGTCAGGATTTGTGGCAGGGTTCGGTACTATTCCTAACATTATCACGCTGCATATGCTTCTGTCCGACTACGCTGCCCGTAAACAGACCTTGTTCTTGGCCTTTGTCGATTTCAAGGTAGCGTTCGACTCCATTGATCGAACCCTTCTCTACCATAAATTGGTTAAACTCAATTGCCCATCTTCCCTGATAGCCCTAATAGTACTGTTACTCACCAATACTTCTATGCAGGTTATACTTGATTTGGGTGGTAACATGACCTCAATTTCAAACGTATAGAGGGTTGAAGCAAGGGTGTATCCTGGCTTCATCAATCTTCAACCTCTTTATATACAATCTGGAAGTCATTCTCAGTAAAATCTTGAGTGATCCTCCCAGCCTGGGCATACACAGAATTCCATACCTTTTTTATGCCGATGATTTAATTCTCATCTCTAAAACACACACTGGATTACAGAAGCTCTTGGATGGCCTAGAGTCTTATGTAGATTTAAATCATCTAAACATCAATACCAACAAAACACAAACAATGGTCTGTAAATGGCGTTTAGGTTGTAAAGTTAAACCTTTCAGGTGGAGTTTACATAATATTACACTTGAATGGGTGTCTAGCTATAAATACTTGGGAACTTTAGTTGCATATACCCTACCAAGCCCTGGGTTTGACTTGGAAATCAATGGTTAACTGCGGTCACTAGTTGCCCAAGCAAGAGTGCTTATGGGCAAATTCGGAAAATTTACAATCAAACACGTGTCAACGTCCTATCTCCAGAAGGTGCTCCCAATCCTAACCTATGGGTCTGAAGCACTAACTCCTAAAACTGCAGCATGGTGGGATAAATTAGAATCAGCTTTTTGGGAGCAAGTTTTATATTTACCAATGTGTACACTTTTACCCTTGATTCGCTTTGAACTGGGCTCTCTATCAATGTTCTACTATGTCACCTGGAAATATTATGCATTTTTTCACAAATGTCTTTTGTCATTGGAGCGCTCAGACATCTTGGGAAAGGTGGCAGTTCACTTACTTAAGCAAAATCAGACATTATCTCGGAATTGGTGTGAATTCACCATGAATGCATTGTCTGATGCTTCTGTTGAATTATAGAGTTGCTCTTATCCAATGAAGCACGAGCAAAAATGAAAATTCATCAACATGATTGGTGGGTATCTCAAAATAAATGCCTAAACTACAAGGACTTTGATCGAATCTTATTTGGTCATAAACATTATAGAGTTATGGCTGACTATTTGGTCAAATCTCCTTGTCCAAAGCTTTGTCACAAGCTTCTCCGCTTCCGACTGAATCTCTGGCCAACCTCAGATGTGTTGGCCCGTAGGAAGCAAATTCCGAAAGCTGAAAATCAATGTCGAGTTTGTAAAAATTCTGTTAAAAAAGAAACACTGGAACATTGTCTAGTTTATTGTCCACACTTGTCTATTATTCGGAAGAAGTGTTTCAGAAATTTCTTTGAAGAACAGAATTTGTACACTCAGGAAAACATGTGGCAATGCATCTTTTCGTCTGCTTCGCTATCAATTAAGATAGCTACTGTACAGTTTTTGGATGCAGTTTTTCCCGACTAGCAGTAGTGCACATTCACGCTTGCCACATGAATGTAGTGAGTTTCGAGGTAGAAATGCCATTGTTACAATCTCACTGAATTAGTCATAATTTTTATTTTGTGTTTTAGTTTATTTTCCATTTTTATTTTTAACTTGGTGACCTTGTTGTTCATGTAAAACCAACTATGTAAGACAATTTTAACATATTATATTGTATTGGATATGTTGTGAAATTTGAAAGGTTGATTTTATCAACCATATAAATAAAAAAATTGAATGATGAGGTGGTCGCTCCAGAGTATTTGAATTGGGGGTGCCGTGTTGATGAGATCCTTGTTGGCGAAGATTGCGTCAAGTGTGTGCCCTGCTGAGTGGGTTGCTCCTTTGACTAGTTGTAGGTTCATGACTGCTAGTTGGACGGTTAAGGATTTTTGTGTAGTTGTGGTTTCTTCGTCGAACCAGATGTTGAAATCTCCGAGGATGATCAGATTATTGTACTTGATGGCTAGGATGGTGATTGATTTCGTGAAAGCGTCTATGAAAGTCTCATCGTAGGTTGGTGGTCTGTTTATCAGTATGAATTTCAGGTTAGTTTTGGGGTTTACTGAAAGTCGTAGTATTAAGGATTCACATTTATCGATGTTTAGTGGATCTTCCATTTTGATGACCAGTTGTTCCTTGTGGATGATCGCTAGTCCCCCCCACCCCCCTCTTTTGGATTTTTTGTTTGTTTGGATGCATTTGAAGTCTTCAGGCAGGCAGTTGTTGAGGGTGATCTTGTAGTTGTCGTCTAGCCATGTTTCGGTTACAAATAGGATGTCTATGCCTCCTTCTGACAGGAAGTCGTATATTTCAGTTGAGTGTTTGGACATTGATCTTGCATTTATTAGGTTACAGTGGATTCTCTGGGTGAGATTTTGTTTTGAGGTTATTTGTTGTTCAAGTTTGTAATTGTCTGTGGTGTTTCCGCGTTGATGTCGGTAGGATGAAGAACAGCAACGGCTGCTTCTTCATTGAAGCGGTCCAATAAGTTGATAACAGGGCTGATTAGTTTTGGTGTTTCTGCTGTGATGCTGCTCGGATGAAGATCAGCGGTGGTTTCTTCATTGAGTCTGATTGTTGGGTGGGAGCTAGTATTGCTGGTTCTCGGTGCTTCGCCGTATTGTGCGGGGTGTAGTGGAAATCGATGTTGCCCCTCTGTTCTTGTGATGTAAGGGGTAATGGGGTCAGAGCCCTCCCACTCTCTTGTTGAGTGCTCCCATCTTTTTTCCGCGTGTTTCAGGAAATTCTTTGCATGTTTTGAGGTTTCCGTGTTGGGGTGTCGGTGTACCGTGGTTGTTGCGAGGTAAGGTGTGAGGTATAAGGATTTTTCTCTTGTAGATTTTTTTCCGGTTATGGCTGTGTTAAGCGTGTTTCCTTCTGATGGGGCTGCTTCTTGTGGGTTCTGTCGGTGTTGTGTGTTCGTGTCTCTTGTTGCACAATCTTGTTCTCTTTCTCTGCGTCCTTTTCTGGGTTGGGCCATTTTCCAGTTTAAGTGCAGGCATAGTAAGGTAGTTGGTCGTCCTCTATGCTGTGTTGTGCAGTCGCAGTGACCTCGGTTTTTCCTTCCCGGGATACGCTGGGGTGTTCTCTGGCTCAGTGTTGCTTTTCTGTTGGTGGGTAGGGTGTGTTTCCTAAGGGTGCACTGTCGTGGGGGGGGGGAGAGTTTAGGGTGTTAACGGTCTGCTGGAATGGGACTTAATTGAGTTAGGTAGTGATGGGTTTCCGGGATTGATAGAGTACTGAACTAAGCGCAGTTAGATTATTTGAGAGACCTGTATAGTGGGAGAGAGGCCTATCAGTGCGATCTAAACATCATACAAAGCAATTTGGAGACATAGCCCCTGCTAAATTTGAGAGACCTGTATAGTGGGAGAGAGGCCTATCAGTTCGATCTAAACATCATACAGAGCAATTTGGAGACAGGGCCCCTGCTAAATTTGAGAGACCTGTATAGTGGGAGAGAGGCCTATCAGTGCGATCTAAACATCATACAATGCAGTTTGGAGACAGAACCCCTGCTAAATTTGAGAGACCTGTATAGTGGGAGAGAGGGCTGTCCGTGCAATCCAAACAGCATACAATGCAAATTGGGGGCAGAACCACAGCTAAATTTGAGAGGTGTAACCATGCAATCTAAACATCATGCCATGCAATTTGGAGACAGAACCCCTGCTAAATTTGAGAGACCTGTATAGTGGGAGAGAGGCCCATCAGTGCAATCTAAACATCATGCCATGCAATTTGGAGACAGAACCCCTGCTAAATTTGAGAGACCTGTATAGTGGGAGAGAGGCCCATCAGTGCAATCTAAACATCATACAATGCAATCATCTTCTTTACTTTGGGTTTGGTAAGTGGCTTGGAATTTCTGGGGTAGAGTAGTTGCTCTACTCCTGACCAGGGCCAATCCTACCTTACTGGTCCTTGTAGATGATGGTTGACAGCTGGCCACTGCTTCACCTGCAGACACCTGCTGACACTTCTTGGAGCCCCCTCTGTTGTAGCCGCCCTTGGCCTTGGGGCCCTTAGCCGCAGGGCTGCACGGGCAGGGGGCTGCCCTGGGGCGACCAGTGATGAAGGCTGGGAGGACCAATGAGAGCGGTGCAGGGCGGGTCGGGAGGGAAGGAAAGGAGAACCTGGGTTGATAAAAGGCAATGAGCGCCTGCAACACGGGTCGCTAGGCCCCAAACAGGGAAGGAGATTTAGCCAATCACGGGCGGTGGGCGGGTTGGGAGGCGGGAGGGAGCAGAGACGCACTCGGCGAGGGATGCGTGCGCTGGGGCAAGGGGGAGCTTTTTCCAAACAACTATGTGGGCCAAAAAGGAGGTAGGGGCACACCACTCGCCTGCCTGGGTTGGCAAGAGGCCAAAAATGATGAAAGTGATTACCAGGCAAGGATTAGAGCTAATTGGAGGGAGGTGACAGTCCCAAAGAATGGCTGCACCAACAGCAACAGGCCACTGGCCAATGGGAGCAGGGGGGGCGGGAGGGAAGGAGAGGCAGGAAGAGGGCGCGGGGTGGGAGCAGGTGTGCGAGGGGTCTCGGGGCTTCTCAAATACACAAAAAAGGCACAGCCACAAAGCAGCAGTAGACAGGGGCAGGACTCGCCGCGATCCGATGGAAAAATCGATGGTTTTACAGTACCATGCAAGACTTATCCAATGGTTACCAGACATTTGGTCGAAAAAAATTGGTCGACCAGACAAATGGTCGAACCAATTTGGTCGAAAACCAAATGGTCGAATTTTGTTTTTTTTTATTTATTTTCAGCCCTTTTTTTTTTTTTTTTTTGGGGGGGTCCCCCCCAACCCCCTTTTTTTTCTAAAAACCCATTTTTATAAAAAACGAGAACCCGAAAAATAAATATATAATTAACAAAAAAATTCGACCATTTGGTTTTCGACCAAATTGCGTCGACCAAATGTCATTCGACCAGTTTTAGGTCGACCAAATGTCTGGACACCTTATCCAATTACTCTTGGCCTACTATCTAATGCTCATGGTTCTCGGACAGTAAACACACCTTCATTGATGACATTTTATACATCACTGGGTGTACCTCTGCCCAGGGCTGATTCAAACATCATAGCCACTCAGCCTACTGGTCTGTGTGCACTCCCACGAATCCGGTTTCTCAATGCGCACCTCCCCAAACATTGCTCTGGTCATCGCGTGGCCTCCTCTACAATGGCTGCGGTTTTGTTCTGCGTGTGGCCCATTTACATGCAGGGGCATATCAGAAATACAATACTGTCAACTTCGACACCCTATTGGTGATTTGTCCCAAACTTAAAAGTCCTCTACACCTGGTGATGAACTCTGCTGTCATTATTCTTGTCACCCTTTTACTTGTTGCTTCTTCTCTCACTACCACCTTGCTGATAAATCTTGTGTCTTCCCAGCTGCTTTATAATTTCCTCATTCCTCTTACCTCTTGGTAAACTTTATTCATGGCATCGGCGGCCTGAGAATTGGACAAAGGATTGCTAGTAAGCTGCTCAAAACCATGCAGTTAGGAAATATAGTGCTGAATTGATTAAATCTAATGACAACGTTCGGTCCTGTACTAAAATCCCTAGCTTGACTCTGACAGCCCGTAGTGCAGTGACCCTCTGGGCTGGGCCAGCCCCTGGTCTTCAGGATAGGGGCCTCACGGGTACCGCACAGCAGCCTTGCCACATAGAAGTGGCCAGTTACAATAGAGACTACATCTCCCAAAATCCCTTGGTAGCTGATTCACAAGTTGCAGTTTCTGCCCTGCCTAGCTATGTTCACTTCCCAGACGCACTACGGAGGACTACCCTAAGAGAAATGGGTTGAGTCAAATACGTCATGCCGAAATCCTTTACGGGATCACCCAAATGTACTTGAAACCTCTATGTTGAACCACTGATGGCGATCCCCACATTTAGAAGTGAGTTCTGCGGGGTCAGTGGGTCCCTGCTAGGTCCGGGACCCACAAAAATGAGAACGTTTTTAAAAGCGCTCAAAGTCCACAGATCTGTTGCCAGGCCTGCGAAACCTTAAACCCATAAAAATATTAAAAATGTGCCATTGGACGTGCCCATGGCCCCCACGAGCCCAGGGAAGGGAAGGTGTGACTAATGAAAGCCCCAAAAGAAGTAATTCTAAAAGGTAACGCACCTCTGCTAGGTCAAAATGAAAACTCCAGGCAGCAGACAGACGGGGCTATGCAGGATAGCAGTAAAAAAACTAAGATGGCTGACGTGCCTTATAAAGCCTCTGTCCCATTAGGGTTACCCCCGGGGAGTAACCAGCAAAGGGCCAATAACAATGCTGTCCCACCCAAAGTCAAACGTGCATCCAACTAGCCAGAATGTTAACCTAGCTGGGAGAGAACAGGAAACTATAAAAACCCAGACTCCAAATCAGTCAGTGTGGTAGTTAGGAGGGAAACAGATGTTGGTTGGAGGAGGAGCTGGTAGGAGAAGTGTGGAGAGGGCTGGAGGAAGGCATGCAGAAGGAGCTTGAAGCAGTGGAGGAGACTGGAGAGGAACTGTCAGGAGAGAGTGGATGGGCACTGGTGGAGATTTGTCAAAGTATGGAGGTTGAGGTTTTGTTGGAGGATGTGGGGAAAGAGCGAAGTGTGTGTTGGTGAGGTTGGATAGTGGATGGTGATGGATCATGCAGAGGTGTTACTAGAGTCCATGAAAGAGGCAGATGTGTGTCAGGAGGTCGATGGTAAATCTATAAAGGAGCATGCTAAAGATTTTTTGTTAGAAGAGGCATATTTATTGGTGGTTGGAGAAGAGATGCAAGAGTTTGGAGAGATCCTGGTGGTGAATGAGAGTCGGAAGCAGATGTAGGAGGAGGGTACCACCACAGCTGAATCCCTGATGGCTGAGAGAGAGAGAGACTCATTTGGGAAGTGACTCCAGAAGGGGGTCAGTTTATGAATTTTGAGAGAATCATTTTTAGGTACCTTCATCCACCCTATTTGTTATTTGGGCCCTAACCTTTACTTATCTTGAATAAACCCTTTAACACAATTTGTATTTGAGTGGGATCTGTTGAGTTCCTGTGGATGTCCTGACAGTCCTCTTAGTGTTAGTGTGGTTCCGTGCCTGAAACTAGTAGATATGTCTGGCAATTAATGCCTGGGACATTCACTGAGAGAAATTGTTATTAAAAGGATCTAATTGAATACAAAAAAGGTAGCAGGCGCCCCTCTCTCGAAAGAACAAGGCATGATAACCTGTTCAGTGGTTATTAACCACATTGAGAGTTCGCAGCCATTGCTTTTTGCTCACTGTACCTTCACAGATGGGAAATATGCATTTGCATATCAGTCTTTGTCCCGCCCACAAGGGCAGTCCAGCACCGAAATGCTATGGCAATTCCTCTCTGAACAAGAGTACCATCAGCAACCCCATACACGTGTTTCAGCCTTGTTGGGCATCATCAGTGAGGTGAAGCTGAGCCTCTCTAAGCACAGTGAGCAGATCTAATTGAATACCTTTTTGTTGGTTATCTTCAGTTATTAATTATCTGTATTGTAGGTTTCTTTATAATACTTGTTAATTAAATGGTCTCTTGTTCATGTACCAATACAGGTATTTGTAAATAAATCTAGAGAAGCTTGGTTTATGCTATGTTTACCATAGCTACTGCTACATGTTCTGATGTTAGGGAATGTTCAGGTACATAGTGATGAGCTTCAATCTCTAGCAACAATGTTTCCCAAAAAATGCAGTACCACCATCCCTTTTTTATAATGGAGTTAAAAGGTGCCACAGTACACTATTCAAAGAAAAACTGCTGGGCCCCATAGATACCATAGACCCCATAGATACCAGAAAGATAAAGTTAATAATAAAATAAAATTAGTTAAAGGCCTCAGGTTGAGAGAGAAGTGAAAAAAGGCAGGAGTACAACAATGTCACTAAGCATAAACACAGGGAGCAATCTGGTGAACTAGGGGTTGGGGGAGGGGGGTAAGGAAGGGGTTCCAGACCAACAACATAAAGTTCCAACAAGTTTGGCCTCAATCCTTCAAATGTATGTTTCGGAATCACACACCCTTCACCACCAGTGCTGCCCAATTTTCATGGAGATATCAAAATTAAGTTGTTGCCCAAAGCCAACACAATTAGTCAGAATTAAGCCTCAGACACTTAAATCCGCTCAAATTCTTTCAAGGAATGAATCTGCTGCTGCAATGTCTGTAAAGGTTTCGAATGGTTTCAAAAACAACCTTCAATTTTGTGGGGGACCATATGTAGACGGGAGTTGAAAGGTGAGAAAAGACTTTGGAATCTCATCGTCTTGGTCTGCCACACTAGCATCCAGGTAAAGAAGTATTCTGCTCTCCTTTTAATTCCAAGGGCTGTGCTCTGACTACTTTAGCCAGAAGTCATTCTTCTGCAGCCTGAATCATTGAGCACCATCAAAACCATCCCGTTATTACGGGTACTAGCTAGCTCCCTTAGATTTACAAGAAGGAAGGAAGGAAGAATTTGCATTTACCCTTGTCATTCACCAGACACAAAGAGGAAAATAACGGGCACAGAAGAGTGTTACTTAAATCTACCACTTCTCCAGCATGGGGTCTGTCATGGATTCACATGCCCATGAATATTCCCCGTCGTCCGGCTGGGAATCCTCGGTAAAGAAAAAATCAGTATCAGTTTTGTTTCTGATCTGTCTTTCTTAGTAGTAACCAATCTCGGGTCTCAGGGTCATACTGCCCCCAGCCAATGACTGCCCTCTCCCTAAGCCCCTCCCCTGGCAGCCATCCTCAGATTTTTACTGCACGTTCAAGTGTTGGGAGTCCCCGTGCTAAAGCTCTCTAGCTTTTACTGCGTTTTGCATTTTTTCAAGGAGTTTAATCTCATTTTTTCGGTCAATCGAGCCTCAAGCTCCACCGTTTCTACTTCCGATCAACGGGGACCCGTTTCGGAATTATCTACGCCCCTCAAGGGCGAAATTTTGTCGAGTTATGCTTCTTGGAGGATTCCAGAAGATATGAGGCCTACCTCGTGGACATGGCCCATGACAAGGGACGCTCGACACCCGGATCCAAGCTGTTTAGGAACTGCCCTGGATGCGGATTACAGAATGTTTTCAAGGAGGATGAGCATTCGAGATGTCTCTACTGCCTTCACGAAGACAAAACGCACGTGGAAAAGGACTGTGCGTTTTGCAAGAACTTGTCGGAACGGACTATGAGGGATCGTCGGATCTGCCTCGCCAGCTGGCTGGAGAAGGGCCCAGCAGGTGAGAAGAAGTCCGAGCAGTCTTCTAAGTCCTGTGAAGGCGCCCCGGCAACGGGGGGCACAACAGAAGGCAAAGCACCGCGAGTCCGCGGGCACTGGAAGCGCCGAAGGGTCGGGCTCCTCGGCTGCCAGGCAAGGCGCACTTTCACCGACGCCATCAACCACGAGCCAACGCTCTGTCTCGGGGAAGAGAAAATCCGAGAACCCTGCTAAGCTTCTGGAGAGGCCCAGGTCGATCTCGAAGGAATCAGCTGAGGGGAAGCCAAGCGGTGACCCTTCCCCCAAGGTGAAGGCCTCAAGCACGCCCAAGGTGGTGAAGGCCTTGATTCACCCGGCTATGGCCTCTATCGAGGGAGTCGCGTCGGCCCTGGTGAAGCCTGTGGAGGCTATCCCAGTGGAGGCGACCTCGGGGCCCAGAGTTTCCTTGCCTCCACGGAGGGAATCCTCTTTTCAGCCTGTCGATAAAACCCCCGCGAAGACCCCGGTGGAAAAAGAGTGGCGGGGGGCGGTGGCCGTTATGGACACGGATACAGCCTCTCAGGAGGAGCTGGTTGAAGTCGTGAAGGGCCTCAACAAGAGGTTCAAGGAGGTCCGGTCCCACGGGAGGAACCCCGAGGAGGCGGACGAAGAGAGCGACAGTGGCGCTGATGAGGCTCCCGTGGAGGAGCAACCATTGCGCCCGTCACAGCCAGTGCCCGAGCCTCAGGGCAACTCGGTGGCCATTTTGATGGCAATCCAAACCTTATGCACTGAGATAAGGATGAGGTTGCCTCTAACCCCAATGGACGACCCAGCAGAACCGGGCCCGTCGGGAAGCCCTCCAAACAAGCGGAGGAGAGTTCATCCGCCCCGCCTTCCCAGTCCTTGCGGCCCGCTCAGCCTTCATCTCCTTCCCCTGATCCTAGGGATGACACGGGTACAGATATGGCCACGACAGGGGACGGATGACGATGGGATGAGCCTCCCATCACCACTCCCTCGGGCCTCCCCGCCTGATGAAATTGGCTCCTTCCACGCCATGATTTCCAGGGCATACGAGCTTTTACAGCTCTGCCCCGAAGAACAGAAGAAGGAAGGCTTCCTCTATCAGCGGCGCGAGGCCAAGAGGAAGAAGGTCCTCGCAGTGCCGTTGATTGACGATATCTGGGAGGAGGGACTTGCTCTCCTGAAGAACCCGTCCACGACTCCTGCCAAGAGGGATCGGTACGAGAAGAAGTACCGGGTCCCCGATTCTGCCCCTTTGCACCTTAGGGCACAGCCGACCCCGGATTCGGTCATCTCAGCGGCGGCCAAGAAGAAAGCGGCGGTGGCGATGGCCTCAACTTCAACCTCCCCACCTGACAGCGAGGGAAAGAAACTGGACGCCATGGGACGACGAGTCATCTCGTCTGCGGAGACGACAATTAAGGCGGCCAACTCCCTAGCGATTGTGGCCCGCTACGACAGGGAACTGTGGTACAAGATCGCTCCCCTGCCGGACTTCCTACCGGACGACAAGAGGGCGGAGGCCCTGGAGATCCTGCAAGAAGGCGAGGTGGCATCGGACCACGCCATAATGGTGGCCATGGACATCGCTGACACCGGACTCCGCCAGTTGGGCAACAGTGTTTGCCTTCGACAGCAGGGATGGCTCAAGGCAACAGATTTCGGCCACACATGCCCTTCGACTGGAACAACCTGTTTGGAAAAACAGTGGATGAGTCACTTCAGGCCATCAAGACCGACACAGAGACGGCTCGGGCCTTGGGAGTTTAGCAACAATGACAGCCGCCCTTTCGGAACGCCAGAGGCAGACAGGGTGCCTCCAAGGGATCTGGCGGCAACTCCTCGACGTACCGCCAAGTGGCCCGCTCCTTGTCGCAGGAGGCCTACAGAGGATGCAGCAAGTCAGGAGGATCTCGTCGTCATCGATAAGGAGGCCAAGGCTGCAAGGCCGCCGCCAAGCAAGACTGAACCGGCCGTAGCGCCGGGCCCCCACCTGACCACCCCGGTGGGAGGCCGGCTGGCGAAGTTCGTCAGCGTGTGGCAGTCCATCTCCACCAACCGTTGGGTGCTGGACGCCCTGGCCCACGGGCACACTCTCGAATTTCTAAAGAAGTGCTCCCGCATTCCTCCCGTGGCCAGGAAGGAAAATCACGTCCCCCAACTGCTGTTAGAAGTAAGGGCGGTGCTCAAGAAAGGTGCCATCGAACTCGTCCCGAAGAGGCTCCGGGGCTTCGGCGTATACTGAAGGTACTTCCTCGTCAGAAAGAAGACAGGCGGTTGGCGGCTCATTCTGGACCTGCGTCGGTTAAACAAATACATCAAGGCCCAAAAGTTCAGGATGGTCACCCTCCAGCACGTGCTGGGACAGCTGGAGGAAGGCGACTTCCTATCGTCGCTGGACTTAGAGGATGCTCACTTCCACATCCCCATTCTAAAAGGATTGAAATCGGCGCTCAGGGTATTTACCAAGTGCCTAGCACCAGTGGTGGTGTGGCTGCGCCTTCGGGGGATCCACGTTTACCCCTTCCTGGACGATTGGCTCATCCGTGCAAGGACAAGAGAACTCGCCGTCGAACACACAGCGAAGACCGTCCAACTGCTCACGGATCTGGGATTCTCCATCAACTACTTGAAATCCCACCTGGTTCCGTCGCAGGTCGCACTGTTTCTGGGAGCCGAGCTCGATACAGTGGCGCGATTGGCTTCTCCGTCGGAGGAGAGGACGAAGGCCATCTTGGGCAAGGTGCAGCGCCTGCTGGCCATGGACGTGGCCAAGGTGAGATCCATCAAGTCCCTGCTCGGAATGATGTCCTCATGCATCTACCTGGTGCGCCTGTGCAGGCTACGGATGCACCCTCTACAAGAGTTCTTCGATGCCAGTTGGATACAAGCGACGGGCAGTTGCGAAGACAGGATCCCGCTCAACGAGGCTTTCCGCCAAGCGATTCGATGGTGGGGCACCCGCGCGCATCTCGCGGCAGGCAATGACTTTCAGACCCCGGCACATCAGGAGACGGTGACGACGGACGCCTCCCTGGAAGGATGGGGAGCGCACACTGAAGATCTGCACGCGAGAGGCCTTTGGCTCACGGAGGAGAGGTCACTCCACATCAACATCCGGGAGCTCCGAGCGGTGTTCTGGGCCCTCAGGTCGTTTCCCCCGTCCCTCAAGGGCAAGGTGGTGAGGATCTTCACCGACAACACCACCACGATGTTCTACATCCAGAAGCAGGGAGGCACCAGATCACCAGCTCTGTCCAAGGAGGCCCAGGATCTGTGGCACTGGGTTGTCGCCCAGGGGATGTTTCTGGTGCCCTTCCATCTAGAAGAATACAGAACACCATCGCCGACTCACTCAGCAGGGAGCTGCGCTCGTGCTACGAGTGGGAACTGCGTCAGGATCAAGTGGATCGACTTTTCCAACGATGGGGCAAACCCCGGATCGACCTGTTTGCGACGGCGACGAACTCCATGTGACAGAGGTTCGCCAGCAGGTTTCCCCAGCCGAGGAGCATGGGCGATGCTTTCTCGTTCCCCTGGGACGGGCCTGTTCCTGTATGCGTTCCCTCCGTTGCCGTTGCTGCTCCGACTCATCAACCAACTCAAGAGGTCCCAGTGTGGGATGATCCTCGTCGCACTGGCTTGGCCGGGACAGATTTGGTTCCCGGACCTTCTGGACTTGTCAGCGTCCCCCCCAGTCAGACTGTCGACGGACGCAGATCTTCTCTCCAGAGAAGGAGGCGCCATCCTCCATCCTGACCCGGGGTCGCTGAACTTGCAGGCCTGGCTCCTGCAGTTCTAGAGTTTGGAGGGTACGATATCCCAGCGGACTGCAAGGAGGTGCTCCCAAAAGCCAGGGCGTCCTCAACTCTCAAGTGCTACGGACACAAGTGGAAGAGGTTCTCTGTCTGGTGCCGTGCACAGAAGATTAACCCTCTGCGAATTACGGCCCCTCAAGTGCTGCCTACCTGCTGTCGCTGGCCAAGGCAGGGCTAGCTCATGCTTCCATCAAAATCCATCTGGCAGCGATTTCCCGATGCACCAGAACTACGGGACGATCATCCCTGTGGTCTCATCGACTGTTTAAGTAATTTATGAAAGGACTGTTCAGATCATTCCCGCCGGTGAAGGCTCCGGGCCCCGGCGTGGGAACTCAACGTGGTGCTGACCAGGCTCATGGGGTCGCCATTTGAGTCTCTGCACTCGGCACCGTTGAAGTTCCTGTCGTGGAAAACAGCGTTCCTTGTGGCCATCACCTCCGCACGACGGGTGGGAGAGATCCAGGCCCTATCCTGCAAGCCTCTGTACTTGACTTTCTACGAGATAAGGGTGGTGCTGAGGACACACCCCTCCTTCATGCCTAAGGTGCCGTCGGACTTCCACCTCAACGAGCCCTTGGTGTTACCAGTTTTTTACCCATCGCCTTTGTCGCCGGCCGAGAGGAGTTTGCGCTCGCTGGATGTAGCTAGAGCGCTGAAGTTCTACGTGGACCGCACGAAGAGTTTTCGGAAGACATCACAGCTTTTTGTGAACTTTGGATCTGTGAAACAAGGGAAGGCCCTCTCGAAGGCTTCCATTTCCAGATGGCTCTCCGGATGCATCATGCACTGTCATCGGTTGGCAAACCGACTGTTGCCACGCCGTCCGAGAGCCCCTTTCGACCAGAGCGATCGATGCTACTACGGTGTTCTTGTCTGGTGTGCCCCTGTTGGACATCTGCAGGGCTGCTACGTGGCGGTGGATGCACACCTCACGAGATTCTACTGCGCCGATGGGGACTCCAGGGAGGAGTCCAGGGTCGGCCAAGCAGTGCTGCACAACCTGTTCGCCTGAAGGTGGGCCTGGTGAGGAGGTTAAGAGTTGCTTAATGTTGAGTCTATGTAATGCTTGATGTTGAGCCTTTGCCACCTCCCGTGGTTGTGCATGTGTGTAATGCTATGTATTCTTACATTCATGAGCTTGTGAATCCATGCCAGACCCCATGCTGGAGAAGGAACAAGTTACTTACCTGTAACTGTTGTTCTCCAGCATGGGTCTGGCATGGATTCACATGCGAACCCTCACTCCGCGGCTCTTCACTTGGTCATACTGCCACTGCACGTGCAACCAAATCTGAGGATGGCTGCCAGGGGAGGGTTTAGGGAGAGGGCAGTCATTGGCTGGGGGCAGTATGACCCAGAGACCAGTGATTGGTTACTACTAACTAAGAAAGACAGATCAGAAACGAAACTGATACTGATTTTTTCTTTACAGAGGATTCCAGCCTGACGACGGGGAATATTCATGAGCATGTGAATCCATGCCAGACCCATGCTGGAGAGCAACAGTTACAGGTAAGTAACTTTTTCCATCCACAGTTCCCAGAACACCCAAAAAATGAACGTTTGCAGAGCGCTTCAAGTCCTCACCAGACTCCTACTGGAGTCTGGGATCATGATGGAATCCCACATCTGTTTTATTTTCAGAGTTTGTGCTAAATGTGCCTCGATTCCGGGCATTCTATCTTTCGGTGCTGTTATTTCGGAGCCAACACCTGTAATATCGGCTTGGATGCTTTTTATCAATCCCACCATTTGCACCATGCCAAGTGTCCAGTACTTTCATGGAGGTCTCTGATAGAGGCCAGGACATCCCTAAAACCTTTGGCCATCCCTGCCTCCGAATGTGAAACTATCACTTTTCCACCTTCAGTTCCTGGGACAACACATCATTGTCATTCTTTGAGCGTTACTTACTGCTGCTGCAGCAAGGAAAGAAACTGAAAATAACAGTACATAGTGGATTGACATTGGTGAAGCTGCCGGTCGTAAATCAATGATGAGTAATCTGGAGACAATGATGTTTTAGGAGGATAGCTCAGGGGCAACATGCTCTTCTTGGAAGCAAGACGACACGAGAGCACCACAGGTTCGATCCCCGGGTCTGTGCTTAGAAAACTCTGGGTATTAAGCGATTTATAAATAACCTATCATATCACAATAGATTTAGTAGTTTTCTGGCAGTGGGCTGCAATTGATGACAAAGTATAGTGAGGTTGTGACCTATTTATTCATTTTGTTAATATGAAAGATTGAGGCAAATTGTAAAATAGCAGCTAACTGTATTATAGGTTCTGCATAAAGGTGACTAACATTTAAAGATCATGGGAACAAGATGATAGTAAGAGAGGAGATGTTGAGTAAGGTTACGATGAACCCCATTAGAACCATATGATTGTTAAGTGGAATACAAAATACTAGACTTGCCAATCATCTTCATCATATTAGCAGGAATACCACTTGGATCAGTGCTAAATGCTATTGAATGTCATTTCCAAGTTTGACAGCATCAAAAAAGACCGGGTGGAATGAGCCGGCTGTCCACTTATATTCATATTTCTGAATATTTTGAGTCATAATGACACCATCACTCTTGCTTTTTCAATTTTTCTGTACCCATATAAGCCTGAAAAACAAGGAATCGGTCCCAAAACATCACAGGGTACAATGGTGACAAAGCGGAGTCTGCAAGTACAGCTTATATCAGACTAAACATCCTGACAACCAACCGCATGCTGGCTGAGACCTCTGGCTGCCAGGCAGAGGTGGCCAGGGCTACTTTTCATAATTCATATTAGTCCATTGCTGCCTTTTACTGAGGCGGTTGCCATGCTTCAGTGTGTGGTCCACTGTGTTATGCTGTTTACTGCTGAATTTAAATAAGGTTGTTGGGACTGTAGAGTTAGTGCCCAATGGCAGCTGGCTGGTTTTGACAGAAAAGAATAGGTAACTTGATAAGGCTAGGCAGGGCATGTGGAAGGAAGTAGACACATGACTCACCAGGAGTTTTTGTGAGTAGAGCATATGAAGAGGGGAAATGCATGAGGTACGGGTGGGAGACTAGATCTAGCCTGTAACAGCATTGATAACTGTGTAGGAGAATTGCAGGTGTGTAGATGCTGCTGGAGCAATGTGGGTAGGGATGAACACAATGTTGGTAATGCGTTTGTGCTTTGACATTATTCAAATACTTAATGATGTGATCGATTCCTGGAAAAAACTAATGAGTCTGAGGCCCGGAGAAGAGGCCAGATGAACCTGCCAAATAGCATTATAGCATTCTAATCGGCTGGTGTTAGAACTTTGCATTTATAGATCCTTATGTCTGATCCTGGGTTCCCATCAACCTCAAGAGATTGTGGTGGTATGTTTGTCTGGTGTCAGATAAATGATCTACCATACATGAGGCAACTCAGCCTTTTGAGTCAGCAGTTGTTTTTTTACACTGGCCCAGATTGAAAGTGTAGTGCCAGTTCGCACACAAACAGGAAGGCTGTCGCTAGGGATTTGCATTGCCCCAATCCAGAGTAAGTAGCAACTGTGTAGGTGGTTGTTGTTGTTGTTGGTAGCATAATATCTGTGTGAAAAGAATCCAGCGCAAGGATTAGGCAAATGCATCAAAGTACTGTGCACTGTTAGGCATTTGACATACATCGAGTAACTGTGATGACTGTATATTTGTAGAGGTTTGTCTTTGCCCTTGATGTCTAGGCAAAATTGCTGGACATGCACTTGGACGGCCAGAGTCTCTTTGATTCTTTTTTTTTTTTTTTAACTTCTTTTAATTGGTTTTACAACATAAAAGGAATGGGAGAGAACAGACAAAACAGAAACAAAAGTCACCCTCCCATTTTCCTTTCCCCCTTCCTCCCCCCCTCCCTCTCCCCAAAGGCTGCCGCAGTATGTTCGTGGTCCGTTGCCGCCTCGGGGCCGGCGCCGGCCGTTGTCAAGTTCGTAGCGGAGGGGCCGGTCTCCCGGTGGCCTCCCTCCTTTCCCTGGGAGTTTCCCTTGGTCCTGTCCTTGCATGTGTTTGCTGGTCTTTCCCAGTTGGATTTGCACTGTTCAGAGTCCGCGCTGGTCACGACCTCGTCTCTTTCTTCCCGTTAGTTCTCTTCCTCTGAATTATGTAGTGCCTCCCGACGTGGGCGGTTCAATTTCATCGTTTCCTGAGTCGCCTGGATCGCTATTGTCAGTCGTATCATCCTCGCCTCCGCTGCCAAACAGGTCTTGCACCAGGGAGTTCCATGCTTGTAGTCTGGCTCCGCTGTCGCTCTCTCCCCTTTGTGTAGCTCTCGCCCAGACTGCCGTCTCTGCTATTGCCCATTTTTGTAGGTCGGCCCACCATCCTTCCTTCGAGGGGCTTTCGCTCTTGTTCCATGCCATCGCTATGCGGCGTTTCGCTAGTATTGTCATTAAATCCTTCATTTTTGCCACGTGTGTGAGTCTCTTTGATTCTTAACTGAGTTTTTGAATAAATCTAGGGTTTCCCAGGCCGTGGAGGAATCCTTGACTGGCGGTCTGTTCGTACCCTGATTTTTCCAATCCACTACTGTGTGTGTAGTTTGCTCAGTTGTTGGTATGCTGGCAAGAGAATTAGTTTTTTCAGCAAGCATGGACCGTCATCAGGTGTTTGAGGCAGTATGTACGTGAGTACGGTGGACGTTACAGAGGACGCCAATCAAACAGAAACCGTTTGCGAAGAGCTAATTGAGCTACTTCTCGTCCCAGTGTTAATCGGAAGAATCAACTCAATGGGAGGTCCCATTCACAGGATCAAGTGAAACCAGCCATCTACCATCAAGACTGGACCTTTTTTCTTTGATGGCTGCTTTAAGACTGTGGCATCAGTGTACGTGGTGTTGACTGCAATGGTGGGTCGTTTTACTTTGGGTACGTGTCTACTACACCGTGGATAGCATAATTGATTTGAGCTACCACGGGTCACAGAGGAACATTATCACACAAAATTTGAGAAGACCATGAAAACCTGTTTGTCGAATTTCCCCTGAAGAAGTTCTGTCATTTGTCTAACATTGTTAAAAGAACGAAACATGTCGGGCATTGAGGTTGCTTTATTAGTAGGCAACATTGTTTGAAGATTAATTAAATTAATGAGAACCTTTGAATAGGATTCGCTAAATAAGGACACAAACGGTCTGGAGGGAGGAATTCAGAATCCGAGAGCTCTCTGTTTTGTGTATTCGACAGGTGTCTGTACAATATTGTATGGTGAAGAGAATGTGGACTAACATCTGTATCTGAGGTGTGGTAGTAGAAAGAAAGCACGTTTGCACTTTGTGAGCTTCTTGCTGTGTGGTATGAATTTTAGGTAACCATTTGTCTATGTAAAGTGTTTTTATTATTATGGAATGTTTATATGGATTGTTTAATACATTTTTAAATCTGTTATCTTAATAAAAATGTTTGTAATATGCAATTTCTCGAGTGGTCGAATGTAATTTGGTCAATAAGTGTAGGTATTGTGATTCAATAGTGTTCCTTATCCCGCCAGTGGGGCACAGCATAAAGGCAACGGGATTCCTTAGTTTGGAAGCTTGCACAAGCCCTTTTCAGGGGGACGGATCCCGGTGCCATTTAATAATTTCCCCTCAATCTTTCGATTGTACATGTATGGACCTTCATCAATTCAGATGCCAGGATCCTGCTGATTGCTACCCATGATTACTGCCTGCCCTTCCTTCTGATCCGCTGCTGTGTCAGAAAATTGCTCAATTATTGGCCAAGTGGGCTATGGTTGGCTTCCCCTCTCAGAACCTGGACATCCAGCTACTTAAGTTCTTTTTGAGCAAAGACAAATTCAAGATGTTAACCTTGCCACCGATCACCCAGGCCTTGCAATTACAGGACTGGTTGTTGTCTCTGCATTATAAATGTCTCATGAAACCTTCAGGAAATATCTCTGGTTTCGAATGGTGGGCACTCATTACAAGTTCACTTCAATGCCTTTTGATCTCCCTTCTGATCCTTGTGAAGTTGATGGTGGTCTATGATGTACGGAGGGAATGTATCCACATCTTTTTGTATGTGGACCATTAGCTGTTTGGCTGCTAAAGACTTGTCCATTGGACCTGGTCACACAGCATCTTGTCAGAACCTGCTGCCTCAAAATTCTGTGTTTGTTCCAACATTTTAAAAAGTCTTTGAAGTACCTTCTTGGACATCAAGTGAACTCAAGTTTTTCCACCCACCGGGAGCTTTTCGTTCTCTTAATTGGTGGCCTGTCCATGTTCCGGCTGCAGAAAGCATTTCTCAGTAAAAGGCCTTTTTAATGGATGCTGCAGAGTCCGTTCTCCAAATTCTTTGGCAGTAGAAATGATAGACTGCCGGTTTCATCACGTGTAGTCCTGCAACTTCATTTGGGGTCTATGACAGCGAATTATGTTTCGGAAGCCTGGCCCCCAAGTCACCCTTATTACAGATGTCTATTTTTTTATTTTTATTTAAAATGATAGTTTCATTTACAAAACTTTTCATTTATACTTTAAGATAGAACGTTCATAATAGTAAAAAGAAACCAAAGATGAAGAATCAAAATAAAACAGGCAATGAGTCAAAGGAAACAGGAAAAAACAAAGGGAATTAAGGTCCTCGATCCACGTAGCTTGTTTAGCTTTGCTCTTCATATTCGCAGTTAATTCCATCAAACTATAGTCCATTGCTACCGTATGTCTCTGTTTCATGTTTTTCTGTTACATTATTCCTGAATTCGATGATGGTAATCGTCACATTTTTTGTTTGCTCCTGCGAGTAGCTGTGCCCATCGATGTTTACGGTCACACAGAGAGGCAGGATTCACAATCATTGTCCTAAATAAGTTTCTTTTTTCGGTTAGGCTAGGGCATTCCATTATAACATGGTATAATGACTCAAGTACGTTGTGGTGTTCACAAAATCGTCAGAAGGCTGAAGATTTTGTAATCTGTCTTGTTAGTGCAAGTAGTTCACGTGTTGGTAGTTGATTTAAACAGAATCTGAGAAATTGGTCTCTGATGTTGCGGTCTCGAAAAAGGGATAAGTATGATGGAAGATGAATGATCGGTCTAATATCCAGATCACAGTTCATGTTCATTCGGTATCTAATTTTTGTATTTAATGTGTTAATCCAGTCGTTCTGTTAGAGACGCTTCTTTGTTAGTTATGGGCGATTGACAAGCATTTCCAGGGTAATCTTGTTTTCTAGCATTTTTCCCTCTACCACAAGTTTCCACATCTTGAGCGCTGTATCAGCGATCGAATTCTGTCTGTGGCGGAGGATGTCGATGGCCGGTACACCGTCTGCATTAGACATTTTCCTATATAAATCGAGTTGCTTCCAGCTGACAGTAGATTTCAGTGATTGAGTTGCTAGTTTGTGACAGATTCTTACGGCGGGGAATGACCTGTGCAACCTTAAGATTTTTCGTCAGAAGATACCTTCTAGTGAGTCCCATATAGTTTGATCTAAGTTGATCATCGTTTCGCTCTCGTATGTAACGATTGCAGATGTCTATTAGAATAAGCGGGCTGCTCACCTGCAAGAACCTATGGTGAGTGGTCACTTGCGGCTGGAAGATTGGTCTGTTTCTCCTTCCCAACAGTGTAAAATTTGTCCAGATGTTGATGGGCTAAACAGAAAAAAACACATCATTTTTAGTGCAACGAATTTGGCTTCCCTGCGCAGGGAAATGCACACACTGTGCCCTCTTGCTGGGATAGTGCATGGACTCACTCCCAGTGACATCACATGACCTTTGAAACTGACAACATCACAGGAAGTGATGCCATATTCCTGTGACATCAATAAGAAATGGTGCTAAAGCGGACGAAAGGCTATTTTAGTTTTCAAGCATATATTAACTATGGTGTCATCCCAATATGTAATGGGTGTCATCATGATATGCCAGGTGCACAATTAACATAAGCATCATAGGCCAGGAGCACTGCTTTCTTATAAGAATACTGTCTCATGTTTCCAGTCACTGACATCTAATATCTGTTAAAGCCTCATATGCAGGGCATAACCATGATTTGCTAAATGCTACCTCACATGCCAGGAACTATTAAATGCAAAGTGCAACCTCATATACTCCTTAGTAGTGCTTATACCAGGATAAGCCTCATGCAGCATGTAAGTCATTGAATGGAAGCTACTGCCTCATAAGCGCAAGTGCAGACTCATTTGTCCATGTATTGCCAGGTAAAGCCTAAAATGCTAGATATATGATTCCGCTTGTTTGTTTTTTATAGTACAAACATACTTTAATCATGATTGTTGGTTTCAATTTGAGAAGTTTGGGAACATTAGGCCCTTTGAGGTAAAGGACACTTACGGTGTCCCCCAGGGGTCCTGCGTCTCCCCCACTCTATACAATGTGTTCACGAAACCCCTCTTTGACATATTGGACCGCTTGGGTGTCATCTACACCAACTACGCAGATGACACCCAAATACTCATCCCTTTAACAGGCGACTACTCCACCGACCTCACTGCTCTCAACAACATTTACTCCATTATCCAAGAATGGATGGCCAAGCATGGCCTATGCCTCAATGACGACAAGACCGAGCTTCTTCTCCTAGGTTCCCAACCCAGACTTAATAAACTCGACAAACTCTATCAAGCATTCACTATAGATGGCAATAACATCATCGTCTCTAACAGCGTCAAAACCCTAGGAATCTACCTCGACTCCTCCCTCACACTGACAAGACAGATCAATTCCATCTCATCCGCCACTGCTTACACCTGTAAGCTCATCAATGCCAGCAGACATTACCTCTCACCATCCAACTGCACCACCTTAGCCAGAGCGCTAGTCCTCTCCAAAGTCGACTACTGCAATGCTCTATACTTGGGCACCAGTCAGAAAAACATTAACAAACTACAAGTCATACAAAACAACGCCTTGCGAGCAGCCCTGAACATACCTAAACATGAACACATTTCGGACGCCAGACGCTCCTGCCATTGGCTATCCATTCCACAAAGAATTGAATATAAAACCATCTCACTCACACACAAATGCCTAGCTAACCAAGCGCCCAGTTACCTATCCGACAACCTCACTCACCACACCCCAGCGCGCCCCACCAGATCAGCTCAAACACACTGCTTAAATATCTCAAGATTTAAGCTCCAAAAAGCAGGTGGCTCTAGCTTCCCCGTGCTTGCCTCCAAACTCTGGAATTCACTTCCACTCGAGCTGAGATCAGAACCGTCCTTTCACAGATTTAGACACAACACCAAAACATGCCTTCTATCCAAAGAAACGTAAACTGCCTAGCCCTACCTTACTAGCATGCACCAAGACTGTAAATTTGTAAATATGTAAATCGGTCTGTACATTACCTCTAACTGCGTGATAATGTCCCAAATGTATTGCTCTCATCCACCTTGACCATGCTATACCATATATGTAACTATCTGTAACTGAAACTGATTGACAACTCCCTCAATCTCTGTTACTGGTCCCCTACGACCATATTTTATCATATTGTACTGTTGTATTAATCTTGTTGTATTCTTCGCAAGCGCCTGGATGCCCCAGGGCCAGGCGGCGCTATACAAATAATAAACTAAACTAAACTAAAGGGATATGCGTGGGCTCACAAATATTGGGCAAGTGGCGTAAATGGGACTTGGGTGTATTTCACTGTGCCCAATTTCTCCATTAGACCACACCTTCAACCGTTCCATCTTTAATCGTACTCTAACATACTAAGATCTTTGCATTGCAATCTTTGGTGAGCATAGACAGTTGTTTTTGTTTAATAAGGTGGATTTGTGAAATACCAAACAACATTGTAAATTAATCTGAAAATATGAAAAATCTTTATCGAAACCTAGTGGGTAAAACAAATATGATTCATTGTGATAGGATGCAAGAGTAGCCCAAGTAAGTTACAGTAATCACTCATTTCAGTGAGCTGTCCCCATCGATTTCTACATAATGCATAAAAAGTTAATTTTCCAAATGTACAAAAGTACATAGAAATAACTGCTTTGCACAGTTTACAATTGTCACAATTAAGACATCAAAAATAACACTTTAAGCAAATTGCAAACACAGAGATGGCTCATACATAGATACACAGATAACATACCTTAGGGTTCGGTTGCGCTCTACAAATAAACAAACATACACTTAGGACTACAGCTACCCCCACAATAATAATTCTGAAGATGTCATGCCAAGTGCTGTTGTGGAAAATGTTGTGTTTCCCTATGCAAATGGACAAAACGTACACAACTTGCTTGTGGTGGTATCATTTTGAAAAGGTGAATGGCACTACACACTCTTAGAGTTCCGAAAGCAAAGTTATTTATTTTTACACTGGGCAGTGGATATCATAAAAAAAACGATACCACAAATTTGGAAAAAATATACCAATTCATAAAAAAGAAAATTAGGAAAGGCTAGCAAATGATATGCGTATAGCGCTTGTAGATGCTGAAAGTAAATTATTTGCCGCCCTTGTTCTTCGTGATCTGGAAGATTGGGCACTTGCAACAGGTCGCCTGTCTAAATAGCAGACTGCATTTAGAGAGTGCGCAAGTACCTCCCTGAATGGATCTATAGCAGATACCTTGTCACAATCATCCTGGATAAAAGATGCGCTGCCTCTTTACATAACCTGCATTCATCTGTTATTTGCGTTTGACATGGTGAAATGCTCTAGAGTATGGGATAAACTAATGAATTGGCAGATACCAGAGGGTCACCAGGATATATAGATTCACCTTCATACAGATACTAAATTGTAGAGTAAGATTGAATCTGCAGGGAGCCATTTCAAAAGACATCCCTACATTTAAAGGACTTTGATAGGGTTCTGGCTCCTTGTTTATTCAACCTTTGACATCAGTGATCCTATATCTAAGGCTGCGTCTATTTCTCCACGCTTGGGGCATCTTAACCTCTGTTGGCTAACATATGCTAACATATGCCTATGATGTAGTCCTACTGGCTTCCAACATTTGATAGACTTTATCAATTTACCATTGCAAATGATAAATCCTATTAAAATCATTAGATTTTCTAAAGCGAACACCCAAAAATATGTCTTTCTGTGGAAAATAGGTCATACTCCTGCGTCCCGTCCCCTTTCCTCCATACTTGTGGACATCTCTCCGTCCTGTGGGACGGGACCGGAGCACTTTGTAAAAACCATCCAATTTTTTTCAAAACATTTGTACTTCCTCTCTTTTTGCACGGGGCCCGGCACGCGGCCATAACCCCGCCCATCTTGGCTCTGCCCCGTGCATTGCCCATCAGTCTTTTTCTCCGCTCGATCAGGGCCGGACGCACTTGCATCCTCAGAAGTTTTTCTTCCCTTTTTCCTCTCTGGCTCTCGCTAGCGTTCATTTACTGGTCTGTCTATGTCGTTCAAGCTAGACTTTCCTGATTGTTCATCCTGTCGCCGTCGCTTCGCGAAGGGCGGATCCCCATCCTCTTTGTTTAGAGTGTTTGGGTCCGTATCACCGTTGGGACTCCTGTTTTTACTGTGACTCCCTTTCGGTCCGGGCACTTCAACGTCAGTTATAGCGGTGAGAGGAGGTGTTCCGACATACTCCTCCTTCACATTTTCAGGCATTCATCGACGAGAAGAAGAAACGCCCGGTAAGTTCTTTACTTTTCAGAGCACCCTGGCCGGGGGATACCTTTCCGGGTTCCTCTCGGGCCGGGAGGGGCGTTGATCGCTCTGTCACCGGGGTTCGCCCTGAGGTGCCCTTCGGGCCTAATAATTCTACCAGAGTTTTCTCCGATGGTCTCCGTAAGGGGCCTGTGAATACCGGAGTACGCTCCGAGGCCCCTCCTGTGGGGGCTGTCTGTAGACCCAGTTTTACTGAGTCGTGGGGTACTGGAGCTCGCTCTGAGGCCTCTCTGTCGGCATCCCTCAAAGATAAGCTCGGGGTTCGCCCCGAGGCCTTGGTGTTAGGCAGAAACCTGTGCAGTTCGAGGTACAGGCTACGTTCTTTGGAAGAGGTGGCCCTGTCGTCTTGTCCGCCTCCCTCCTCCACAGTGGTGGCTGCGGCCACTTTGCAATCCAGACCTGCAGCATCCTCTTCCACGACGGCTACTCAGGTCCTGGGTAAGGACAAGCTCCTTTACTCCCTAGGGAGGAAAATCTTTGCCAACTCGGCCTTGCAGCTCAGGCAGGCCAATGCTGAGTTGATATTAGCGGGAGCTAACATGCGGATGTGGAAAGGTCTGTCGGAGTTTGAGGAGCACATCCCGGTCGAGAAGTTGGAATACTTCAAGGGTGGCCTTTCCGACACCAGGGTCTTGGCCCAGGATCTCCTGGAGGCTGCGGCTCATCACGTAGACACCTCGGCTCGGGGCCTTATGCTGGGGGTTGATACCTCATGGCAGGCGTGGCTGCATGCCACTAAATTTTCAAAAGATGTGCAGGACAAGGCGTTGGACCTTCCGTTCGATGGTAAGGAGCTCTTTCATTCTACAACAGATGTAGAGCTCACCAAGACGAAGGATAGCACGCGGACAGCTAAGTCATTGTCTGTCCTGGTTAAGGCTCCTTTCAAAACCCAGAGAGCGTTGTCACAAAGTCCACCCTCCTCTGGCTTTAGGGGCTTCCTCGACCGCAAATCTCGCAGAGTGGATATCCCTATGGGGAATAACCGCCGTAGGCAACAACGGACGCGGTTTTTCTCCCGCTCTTCAGCCTCATCCTCAGGTTCAGGTGGCACAGCCACCAATAAACCTACTAAGTGAGGGTTTTCCTCGCTCGCACGAGACCCCGGTGGGAGGACGCATTGCATCTCATTGGTAAGCGTGGCAGACCATCACAGAAGACGGATGGGTCTTGTCAGTCGCTCGAGCGGGCTTCTGCTTACCTCTACCCCCTACCCACCCCGCTACACCCCTTTTCAGCTGTCGGGCTCGCCCTCCCTCAAAGCCGAGGTTCAGAAACTTCTGGAACTCAGAGCTGTGGAACCCGTTCCCCTCGGGGAGCGAGGGGAGGGCTTCTACTCCCGCCTGTTTACGGTGCCCAAACTCAACCAGGCTGGCCTGCGCACCATCCTAGACCTTTCCTAGTTCAATCTTTTCCTACCCCAAGAGAAATTCAAGATGATTACGCCCAGCCAGATACGCTCCTCCTTGCAGGTGGGCGACTGGCAAAGCGTTGTGGACCTTCAGGACACGTACATGCATATCCTGATTTGGAACCCACACAGGAGATATCTCGGCTTCTCTTTGGGAGAGGAGCACTTCCAGTTTCGAGTGCTTCCTTTTGGCCTCAGCTTGGCGCTGCGTGTCTTTACGAAGATGATGTCGGCGATTGCGGCCTATCTTTGTCTCCAGGGTATCCATGTGTATCCGTATTTGGACGACTGGCTTTACGCAGCCCTTGTTCGCTAGCAGCAGCAGGCAATCTCCAGTCTCTCCTTCAGCTCCTGTTCCATCTTGGGCTGTCGGTGAACTGGCGGAAATCTTCCATGACGGTCTCGCAGGACCTGATTTTCCTGGGTTTTCGCTGGAACACGATCAACTGCAGAGTGTACTTGACCGGGGACAGAATGGCTTATCTGTTAGCCACGTGTCAGATGTTTGTGCAGTCGGAGAGCATGTCGGCCTGGTCGTTCCTCGTGCGTGCTGGCTCTTCCTCGTCTCAAGATGAGACGGACCCAGATGGCGCTTCGGAGTTCCTGGCGTCAGGCGGTGGACCCGGATTCCAAGCGGATAATGATTCCGGATTCCATGAGGGTGGACCTGGACTGGTGGTCATCTCTCAGCAACCTGTCGGTGGGCCCGGTGTTTCAGGACCTGGCCCCCATGGTGACGATCACGAAGGACTCCTCCCTTCTGGGGTGGGGTGCGACGTTAGATCTTCTTCAGGTCTCGGACCTCTGGCCGCCTCAGGACAAGCTCCTGCACATAAATCATTTGGAGCTTCTGGCGATCTTTCTGGCGCTGAAGGCGTTCAGACCGCTCATTGCCAACAAGGTGGTCCGCATACGCACGGACAATGTGGTGTCAATGTATTACATCAACAAACAGGGGGGAACAAAGTCTCCCCCCCCCCCTCATGGACCTGTCTATTCAGATATGGGAGTGGGCCGTGCTGCATGGTGTCTGGCTGCTTGCAGTACACATCCTGGGCCAGCTGAATGTCATAGCGGATGCCCTCAGCCGGCGGACAGTGGTCAGCTACGAGTGGGAGTTGAAGGCAGAGGTCCTCATCGATTTTCTCGCGTTGGGGCACACCGGAGGTGGACCTCTTCGCGACGGCGGTAAACAAGAAGCTTCCTCAGTATGCCTCCAGAGGAGGGCTGGGAGCCTCCTCTCTGGGGGATGCCCTCGATATTGCATGGCACAACATGAGAGCTTATGCCTTCCCGCCTCTGCCTCTGGTTCACCGGGCAATTTGGAAGTTGAAGAATTCGGTGAACTGTTCCCTTCTGCTCATAGCCTCGTGGTGGCCGGCCAGGTTTTGGTTCTCAGAGCTTCAACACCTGTCGGTGTATCCGCCGATCAGGTTACCAGTAACTCCCGAACTTCTTCACCAAGGGGAACAGCAGCTGTGGCACCCCCCCCTCAATCGCTCAGTTTGGCGGCATGGTGCCTGAGTTCAAGTCTTTAGAGCATCTGAATTTGTCTACGGATAACATGGTTATTATCCAGGCAGCCAGGAAACCCTCGACCAGATCCCAATACAGGAGTAAATGGCTCTGGTTCTGTCAGTGGTGTTTGGAGAAGAAGTTGGATCCAAAGGTGGCCAGGATTGACACGGTGCTGTCCTTCGTGTCCTCCCTAGCAGAGTCAGGGGTTCATGTTCTGTCATGCAAGACTTCTCTCTCAGCGGTTTCCGTTTATCTTTCTACGGACCAGTGTTCTTATTCCCTGACCCAGTGGTGAAGAGGCATTTTGCTGGCTTGACACGCCTTTACCCTCCGGTTCGTAATCCGCACCCGCCGTGGGACCTAAATATGGTCCTGACGGCGCTGTGCCATAAACGCTTTGAACCAATAGCTACTGTGGACCTCAAGTACTTGTCCTGGAAAGTGTCCTTTTTGGTCGCAGTTACGTCAGCAAGGAGAGTGAGTGAGCTCCAGGCATTGTCGGTGGAGCATCCTTTCTTGGTCTTTCACAAGGACAAGGTAGTCCTTCGGACGAACCCGCCTTTCTGCCGAAGGTTGTGACTGAATTCCATCTGAATCAGTCTATTTCCCTACCGGTCTTTTTTCCGAACCCTGCCTCTGAGGCTGAGAGGGTTCTACACTGTCTTGATGTCCAAAGAGCTCTCAAGTTCTACCTGGACAGGACTTCCGAGTTTAGGAGTTCTTCTCAACTTTTTGTGACATTCGGTAACCCTCAGGGCAAGCAGGCGTCTAAGGCAACTATTTCTCGGTGGATCGCCGCCTGCATCACAGAGTCTTTCACTGTCCAAGGGCTGAAACCTCCTAAGGGTATTCATGCACACCTGGTGCGGGGAAAGGCAGCCGCAGTTGCTTTTCAGAAATATGTCCCCTGGGAGTCCATCGCTAGGGCAGCTACTTGGGCCTCCCCATCTGCTTTCTGTAAGCATTATTGTCTTGACATGAGCTCAAGGGCTGACACTCAGTTTGGTCAGGCTGTGCTGAAGAACCTGTTTCAGTGAGGGGATTTCCATCCACCCGTAGTTCCTGTAAGGAGTGCTTGGGAATCTCCCATAAGTATGGAGGAAAGGGGATGGGACGTAGGAATATTACCAGATTACTCACCGTAGTGACCACCTTACTCCTAGTCCATAGTCCCCTTTCCTCCATACGCCCGCCCGCCGTCCCCTCTAATAAGGTTCCTCTGTTATTGCTAATCGCTCTTTGACCTGGCGATAGAAAAGGATTGATGGGCGATGCGCGGGGTGGAGCCAATATGGGCGGGGTTACGGCCGCGTGCCAGGCCCTGCGCAAGAAAGAGAGGAAGGACACATTTTTGGGAAAAATGTGGATGCTTTTTACAAAGTGCTCCGGTCCTGTCCCACAGGACGGAGAGATGTCCATAAGTATGGAGGAAAGGGGACTATGGACTAGGAGTAAGGTGGCCACTACGGTGAGTGACCTGGTAATTCTCCATTATCGATTGTTTAAGCGCTCATATAACTGGGATTCCATTTCGTGCAAGACCCAGTAGAAAAGCACTGTTTGCAGACCTATGTAATAGAGCAACTTGCCTCAGCTTGCAAATGAAACCAATCAATGTATGCCCGCTGAATCCCATGGGCATTTGGCGTGTTATAAAAAATTCAAATAATAATTTAAGTAATGGAAGCTTTTCCTTCATCTCCTCTTATTGAGTTCTATAAGGGAAAAGTTATTCTTTCTTAAATGTATGGCTCTGAAATTAACCACTTAATGGGCGATATAGATCTAACCAAAATTGAAGGTTCTCTGTGGAGAAGATCGCCAATTTTGACAAATTGTGTAAGAGTTCCTATAATTAGACATTAATTGGGACTGGTATCATTGAAAGGCTGGCCCTACTGGAAAATGATACAATTTTATAGACTCTTTTTGCACCCCCAAACAATTAATTCCTCATAGTTCCAAGCTCAAATATCGACCCAAAAGAAAAGGACCTTTTGCTAATTTCATACTACGGTGTGAACATATTTTAATCAATCTAGATTCCTCAGTGACGACGTTAATTTCAATCCCCAGAAAGATGACAAAAGATTCTTTAGAAGAGACTGTTGCGACAGCTGGGAAGCTCTTTTGTCATATAAACTATATACCCATCTGTCCTTGGACATAAGGGGGTCTTTGCACAATTCCAAAATACCTGAATACTTTTTCAAATGCTTACTGGCATTCCCAGTTTCTTCGTTTTAAGATTAACTTATTTCCCACTGGGGAAAAAAGCAGTATAAGCAATAGACTTCCATTTGTACGTTTTGCAAGGTCGATAATGAAATTGAATCTTTGTTTTATCTAGTGATTTAATGCCTATTTTTCAAGAATCAAAGATGCGTCATGTTCTCGAGATTTGCACACACTGAAGATTGGCTTGACAATGAGTTTTTGGCTGCATTTAATAGCAGGAAATGAAGTCTGTCAATTCCACTAATTACATTTTTACAAAGAATGTAATCAAATGGAAATAAACTTAATGCAGTTCTTAGTTCTGTAATTAAGTGTTTTACAAGGTTTTATAATCATTGATATAACCTTTTGTTTTTTGACTTATTGTATTATATTTTGTGTAAAATTTGTTAACATTATTTCTTTTCAATAAATGTTTTGTATTATTTTTAGACATGATGGAACCGCACTCTGAGGAAATTTGTCAAAAAATTACAAAAATGTCAAACAATGTAAATCATGACCTTTATTGCAACCATAGCCCACGAGCAGACGGAAGAACAGTGACCTGTTTTGCACCAGAAGGTGCTTGATCACACAATTGAGCCCACACTCACAATTAAATGTAAAAGGTGTAATTTTTCTATTTTCGTGCAGCCACCAAATGCAGTTGAGCCCTGGATAAACATGGCGGTCATCTTAGACCATCAAGAGACAGCAAAGAAAATGGTAAAAATGGTTATCAATTCAGCCCAAGACCCATGAAAATTAACAACTAATTAATTTTCCCAAAACAATTATAAATGAGGCTTTTTGGAAATGCAAATGTGGAAAGACCCATCTGCGGCCACATGCCTGATCATTTACTTACTTGATACTTTATTTGCAATAAAAATCATAATGTGCCTATAAAAACGGACATTCAAGACATATAAATTGCATAAGACCATCAATCATTTTACAAACTTTAAACATTTTAGGTAAACTCATCTCCAAGAGACCAAAACAAAGAGGAAGAGGAGAGTCTACTCGCAGCCTCATTGAAATCAAAGAATTAAAATTAAATCCTCCCAAAGGATCCTAAATGTGATCACTATAAAAAAGTAATTGAACTCCTGTTGATCTTGAACTTGTCCAATAACTTCAACCTGAGCAACCAAGCTCTATGAACAAAACAGTGGTTGTTCCTAACAAGTCAGTTAGGAACTCCCGTCCCCTGCACACTATCTACTGTCTGAACATCAGACCAAACATTCAAATGGGTAGTCACTAATTCATATAAACCATTTGGTATAGTTTCAAACATAAGCAAAAATGTGATATGCGAGGTTGTTATAAGAAAAACAATTTTTTCAATTTTTCAGAAAAACATAGTATTTTATTATACAAATGAAAAGCCCAACGCATTTTGAGTTACAAACTCTTCTTCAGGGGCAATGTAACAATTCTTCTAATTTCTAAAAAGTAAAGATAGAAAAGAACACATCTTAGTATATCATTTCTAACTTCATTTCAATAATCAAACAGGTATTTCATTACAAATGAACACATTTTTTAGAGGAGATTATTTAGAAATTAGAAGAATTGTTACATTGCCCCTGAAGAAGAGTTTGTAACTCGAAACGCGTTGGGCTTTTCATACCAATTGGTTTATATGAATTAGTGACTACCCATTTGAATGTTTGGTCTGATGTTCAGACAGTAGATAGTGTGCAGGGGACGGGAGTTCCTAACTGACTTGTTAGGAACAACCACTGTTTTGTTTTTATATAGCCAACCTAGTTGCCAAGGTTGAGCCTTTGCCCCCCGCACCTCAAAAATCCCATATAACATCTCTAAATATCTTTAACATTACCTCTTGGGGTACTTACCGTAAAGACCCTTCAATATAGGTGTCCCTTGGTGTTTTTTTTCTCCAACCAAGCTCTATGCACAGAACGGTCTACTGCAAATATAATGTGGTGTTCAGTAAAAGATCTGCAACATTTCATAGTTTCGATAGTGGATCGAAGACTTGTCCTAAAAAGAGGTCTTAAATAGCAGATTCTCAAATGTTTCAATTTAACACCGATTTTCAGAAAATGTACATCGGTTTCCATGGCTGAACCACATAGTGGGCATTTTCCTGATCACTTTGCCCCCGGGATTTGGTGAAGGATTCTAAATGAAGCGTTCCCATCCTAAACCAAATGTACAAGGAGTTCTCGTATGGTGGTCGAATATAATCGAGTTAACAACCGAGACAAAAGTCTGGCTTATCCTCAATATAAGCTTGTCCCAATTTAAGACTTGTCACTGCAACCACCACCAACTCTTCGTTTCTCATTTTTCCTGTTCTCTTTATCCTGGTCAAAGTGAGTTCATCTATTCCACCCACCCCCCACCAAGTATCCCATAGAGCAGCTTCATTCACCCCTATTAATTGTTTAGGAACATGTGCTGCCCATGGGATCCATTTCCCCCCTTCCAGGCTCATTACATGTGTAAGTGCTTCTCAATAGATCCCCAGGTTATCCAAGCTCCGTAACCTAATCTAGTAATAAAATGGTTTTACAGATAACACATTTCCTATTGGGCTGATTTCCAATTTGTTTATTTTTTTTAAATTTGATTAAGTGTCTATGGTCAACTTATGACCTTTACACTATGCAAAACAATTAGAACTATTCATCATGCAATAAATAGTTTAAAAAACATAAAATTAGAGTTAAATCAGCACATTTCATTTGATCAAGCGAGATACATTGTCAGGATTTGTAGTATCACCATTAACAATTTAAAAAAACTTCTTTATTGAACCCTTTAATACATACAATCTTTTTTTGCACTTTTTGCCAAATATGGAATGCTGTGGCCGTCGCAACCAATGATTTTGCCCCGTAGATGGAACGCCAAAGCTGATCTGATGTGTAATCCATGATTGCGTGTTATCCCTTCTCATATAAGCCATAAAGCAAACTGCATTGCGTAAGCAGATACCTCTCAGATTCAACAGCAAGGTTACTTATTCGAAACAGATGCTTATCCCTTTTAAGGCCGATCCAGGCCCCTGTGTTTACATCGACCAGTAAGGTTTCAAGGCGCAAAGATGAGATAAAATGCACCAGTTTAGGGGAGGAAACTTTAACTAGATAGTTGCACAGGATATTTGTATTAATTTCCTGAGTGGAATAAGGATGATATATTATTTTTTTTTTGTTGCCAGATAGTCAATTGATTGGGTGTGATCATGGCCCTTTAATTTCCTTTTGAAGTCAGTAGCTTATACTAACCCCAACTAATCCGGCAGTCCCTTCATGCCTATATTCTCAGTGTTTTGGAACTATATTTTGCATATCAACGAACCATACACTGCACACACAGCATTGTCTGTGGCGCGTAGTTAGGTTCAAGAGTCTTCCTTTTCCTGGATCGCTTAAACATATAGAAGCGCAGAATTTACAGACTGCCAATACCCATAATATATGAGAAGAGGGCAGGCCAAATTCCAGACGAATAACCTCAACCGAAACTGAGGTCGGGAGACCCAACAGAGATCCAAGAGGTTTAGCCTTTACTTTCTTTAACCAAGATACCGAGCCCAGAAGCAGGGTTTCCAAAGCATACAAGATCCCTGCTTCCACCGATGTCTGTTATGCAGAAAGTTTGGCCTCCACAGATCTTCCTTCTTGTCTGTCAATCACATTTTTTTGTGACAGCCACTTAATGCATGCCATGGAGGAGATCGCCTTTGCATGACTTATGCTGTCTAATCTGTGGGAGATTTGCATGCCTAGGTATTTGTAGGTCTCAACTTGTTCCAGGCTTGTGACACCTAATCGCCAGGTGAATTGCTTCCCCCAATAGGCCCCCTTGCCTATGGTCATGATCTTAGTCTTCTCTGTGTTTACGCAGAGGCAGTTTAGGTCGGCATACTCCAGCAAGGCATCAAGCGAGCTCTGAAGGCCCATAGATGTCCAATCGAATATGACTGTGTCATCCGCATAAGTGATGCAGTGTATTCTCTTTCTCCCAAAGCTCAGTGGATAATTATGCGCAGCTTCTAAAGAAGAAGCAAAGTCTGCCACGTATAAATTAGACGGCAGTGGCTCAAGGACACAACCCTGCTTGAGACCTACATTAGTATGCAACGGATCTGTGAGTGCCATTCTGTGATAACCTCACCCTAACCAGTGTGTTACTATGCAGCAGCTTGATGAAATACAACAGCGAGGATTCCAGACCCCTGCCAGATAGCTTGTCCCACAGTCTGCCCCTATCGACAGTATCGAAAGCAGAGCCAAAGTCTACAAAACACATAGCGAGGTTTGGGCCTGGGTCCCATAATGTATCCGAAGTAAGCATAAGAAGCACCCAAATTGCATGACTTGTACTGTGCCCCTTCCTGAAGCCCATCTGTGTGCAATTTAAGATGGACTTTTGTTAGGGAGAATTCTCAGAAATTTGCTAATTCCCTCCACCTTAGAGACCCCCAGCAACTTTTCTGGATTTTGAGGACTTGATTTATTTAACCCTGGGGGGAGAGAGACTCTTTTTTCCCACTCTCTCATGTAGTTTAATGTGATTGTTGAGCTTTTTGTTTCTTTTGGTTGTGGAGTCTGACAAACTCTATAGGCCTCATCTTTTACATTGTGTCACACAGCACCCTCATTGCAGTGGCACAGGAAGTCTTTCAGATTACCCAAAGGTTTAAATACTTTCTCTGGGATATACTACTGTTTCCCAGAGTAGTAAAGTGAAATTGGCTTTACTTAGTAACTTTCTAGACCCAGCATACACTATCTTACAATAGGGTGCTGGAGGGGTTACCTAGTGTCCCAATTGTCTAGCCTCTCAGGTAACATTTTTTATGTTACCCTTTTCTCACTGAATGGCTGGTGGCAGTGGTTTCGTTTTAACTACCGTGGTGTGCATTTACCACGGGCTGCATTTGCAGCTGCAGTGAAGCACCTTGTCTTCTTTTTTCACCATTTCTTTGTGGAAAGGTCCTTCTTGAGATTTACTCTGCACGCCAAACCCGGTTTGGTACCATTGTTCGCTTTGCCTTTGGCGGGATTCACAAGTGAAGCCCGCCTCTGGCTCCAGGGTGTCTGGGGTGGGGTGGAAGTGAGGGAGGTGCTCGCAACTCCCTGTGCTTAGTCTCCTAGGAGACCCAAATGCCCTCTGTAGTGATTGGCCGGCTGACTGTCCGGCAAGGGCATCCACCCTGCTGGGTGACTGACAGCTAGGCTGGAATGAATGGGAGGGAACTGAATAATAGGCAAGGCGTTTGGCTTGGAAGGCAGAGTCAACCACTGGACCAAGGAACCGAAGAAGAACTTGAAGAGGACGCCTGCTGCAACTTCTGGACCATTGGTTAGCCCGGTGAAACCCTGCTGCTGTGCTGTGCTGAAACTCCAAATTCGTATCGACAGAGAAGCCCTGCAAGGACGACTTCTCCCCTTGAGTTGGTGGGACCAATCAACTCCAAAGTAAGCCACCTGGACATCATTCTCGGAGGTGGTTGAATTTCCACAGAGTTGCTGTTGGAAACCGTATAGCCAGGGAGAGGAACACCAGATTGTGTGCGTTGCTTTTAAGTTGCTGAAGAGCTCCAGGAAGAACCTCCGGTCTCCCAGGAAGCAGGGCTGACTGAGCTTGAGACCCCTCAACAGAGTGCGGGACCCCAGAAGCAAGGAAAGTCCATCTCGACAGCCCTGAACCGCTGTGTTGCTATTTGCAGTAGTCACAAGGAGCTGAAACACAGAAGTGCCACTTGTTGGAAAGATTACCGGTTACAAGCGGTGACTGTCCTATTGCAGTGCAGGAGTCCCCAGAAGTCCTCACTCTTGTCACCACGACTGAGGCCCAGGAACAGAGAGATCTGCAGAGCTGCACAGGAACAGAAGGCATCTGCTGCACTTTTTCTTCAATACAAAGGTACTGTAAAGTCTGAGAGAATTTACCTCTTATTGTAGAGTTGCTTGCATCTTCTACTACTCACAAGTCTAATCAGCTTGGGGCCCTACATTTGATTGTTCTTTTCTTCAAAGACTTCTAAAACATTGTGCAAAGACGTTTCTACTTAAATACCAGAAGTGCTTCATCCTATATAAGACTTTTGCCCATTGACTTTGGCTTAGCCTATTATACTGAATGACTCTGCTAAGGGAATCCAAAAGTATTTGCCAGCTTAAGAATATTTGTGGGCTCTTATTCTAATCACCTTTTTCCTTTTACCAACTTCTAACAGTATTCTAAATGCAAACCGTAAGATATTAATGTCCCCAGAACCCTAGCTATTGAAGTCACCTGAGGTTGTAGGTTGTGTCTGTGGGCCATACCAAAAGGGTCTTTTCTGATTTAGAAACTAAGAGTGAATAGTACTGAAGTGTGTTTGTGTTACTTTTTATATTGCTCCCTTCTGAAAAGGCTTACTCTAACTGACTTTATAAATACATTAATAATTGTTTATTCAAGAAACCTTGTGTGTAAGAGTTTATTTAAATACTTGCCACTGTGAATCTCTGTGTAACTCCCCTACAGCTCACATTGACCCCTCTTGAGATGAGCCTGGCTGCTCAACACGCTACCAAAACTGTATTGTACAAGCTTATACCAAAGGGTGGGTTTCCTATACCTGTAGTCAGAGTTGTTGTAGTGCACCCAAAGGGTACTGCATACAAACTTTGCCTAAAAGCTTTTAATCAAACCAGGTGGAAAGCAGTTCCAGCAACAGGCTTGTGAAAATCTTTCAACTGTTATCCAACATGTTATTTTTGTTATAGTTATTTGGGTCAAGCCGCAACCCTTTCCTATATACTGGGATCAGAATTGATTCCACCCACGTGGGAGGGTAACAACCAGTCTCTCTCACACACACACGAACGGGGTCTGCAATAATTCCGCCCAATAGACAGGGTTGGTCTTAAGAACCGCATAACAGCACCCATCAGGGCCCCACAGCCCTAGATGATTTAGACTTCAGAATTATTGTGATATCTGCATCCTTCACATGGTGCCATACCAGAGAACCGGTCTTAGGAGCATTTATCACAAGAGGGTTGGGCTTGATGGTTGTCCAGCAGGTGTTGGCAATTTGTGCGCCCCAGGTGTTTTCAGGAATACCACATACCTACCGTACAGAGTCAGTAGAAGTGAAGGATCGTGAACAACATTTCTCCAGCATTGGATCTTTCATGGATTCACATGCTTAGAATATTCCCCGTCGTCAGACTGGGACCCCTCGGTACACATATATAGCCTTTTTCAAAGGAAAAACTTTCGACACTTTTGTGTCCTATCTACGTCCTTCTAGGACCCGCCTACGCATGCTCCGCAGGCCGTGCTAGTATAAGAGGCCCGCCCCCGCGGCTCCCCTTCAGATTTCAACCGTCTCCAAAGTAGTGGGATCTCCTCGTGTTGTCCTACTGTTTTGTACTAGGTTGCGTCATTGGATTTCGAGTAATAATGTCCTCTGTGTCAGGTAAAGCGCTGTTCCGTCCATGCGCGACATGCGGCTTAAAAAAGGTTAACGAGGGGGACGGACATATGGACTACATATATTGCCTCCACCCTCACCATTCGGCGGATACCTGCGACATATGCAAGGGGGGTTCTCAAAAAACCCTCAAAGACCGGAACCGACGCCTGGTGGCATGGCTGAATGATGGAGCGGGGGCATACCCCCCCTCGGAGGTGGGCTCCACACAGTCGGCGAAAACATCGCGCCGAGCGGCCTCGTCGGAACCGCCGGCGAAGAAATCTAGACAGTCGGAAAAAGAGTCGTCTGGAAGTCACTCCACTAGAGACTCCTCGGCAAAGAAATCATCCTCATCAAAAAAGCATGAGAAGGAAAGGAAATCCTCCTCTGGCGATCATCACAGATCGACCACGAGTCGAGAGTCGAGTAAAAGCGGGCACAGTGTGGAGAAGGCGGGACCGCCAAAACCACCTGCGAAGTCTTCGTCGTCGACGGCGGTCCAGTCATCGACCGCCTCCCTACCACTTGCACAGGGGGCATCCACCGTCCCGTCGACAATGGCGTCGACGAGGGCCTCGTCGACGGGGATCCTACAGGAGGCCTGGAGGCCTGAAGTCTTTGACCCGACCCCCCCCCCCCAGAGCCTTTGCTACAAGAACAAGCTATGTTGCTGTCCTCGGAGGACGAGAACGAGAGAGTTGCTGGCCCAGCAGACCTAGGGCTACGAGCGGCTGACAAGTCGTCGACGAGGGCCTCCGTTACACCGGTATCTGCCCCTCTCCTCAATCCTCAATCGTTTTTGTCGTTGGATATTCTGTCCACGCTTCAGTCCTTGTTGCAGTCGTTGGACCAGCGACTACCCAAGGCAAGCCTGCCACAGTCACTCGTCGACGAGCCGGGCCCGTCCCGTCAACCGACGCACCCACGCACGCCAATCTCAACACTGGCACAGGAGGAAGGTGAGCTGCCAGATTCGGAGTCCGACAGGGGGGCCATGTCGAATATCTCATTATCCCCCTCCAGGGATCCTACCTGGGAGTCAGAGGCGGAGTTGGAAAACCCCAGAAGCCCAGCTCACCCGTCCCCTCCGGACGACATCGCGTCATTCCATTCTATGATGGAGAAGGCATGCAAAGAATTTGGTCTGTCCCAAGAAGAACAGAAAAAGGATTGTTTTTTGTTCGACCACATGGGCAAGAGAAGGAGGTCGGTGTTCTCGATACCAATACTGGACCATGTATGGAAAGAGGGGTTGCAGACAAGGAGACACCCATTCTCAGAACCAGCAGTGAAAGGACGCCTAGAAAAAAAGTTTAAGGCTCCAGAGTCTACCCCCAAGTGTTTATCCTCCCAACCAACACCGGACTCGGTGGTGTCGGCGGCAGCAGCGAGGAAGGCAAAGGCACAGCACAAGTGCACGACTCCTCCTGAGAACGAGGCGAGACGCCAAGATGCCTTTGCAAGAAAGTGCTCTAGGTGGGAGCGACCACAGTGAAGGCCGCAAACTCTCTGGCAATTGTGGCCAGATACGATAGGGAGATGTGGCACAGATTAGCTCCGCTGCTTGATCATCTTCCAGAAGAACAGAGGAAGGTGGCGATGCTACTGGTCCGAGAGGGTGAGGAAGCCTCAAATCACGCAATAAACATTGCGGTGGATCTCGCTGAGTCATGCTTCAAGCAAGTGAACAATGGGGTGGTATTGCGTCGACAGTCATGGCTTAAGTGTACCTACTTCAGGCCAGAGGTGCAATACAACGTCTTAGATATGCCCTTTGAGGGAGACCTTCTTTTCGGCGAGAAGGTGGACGAGGCCCTAAAAGGGATGAAAGAAGATTCGGACACGGCACGTTCATTGGGTGCCCTCCAGAGTGGCAGAAGTTACAAGTCTTTTCGTCCCTTTAGAGGGGCTTCAGGTAATTCGAGATTCTCTTCTGGAGACAGATCCTTTGCCAGATTGGCTTACCCCTCCCAGGGATACCGACGTGCCTCACAATCGGCTAACCGTCGACGAAACTTCCAGTCTTCCAGAAAACGACCATCATACCCATCGTCGTCGAGAGACAAGCAAAATAAAGATCAGCAGTGACATACCACGCACCGTTCTGGGGGGAAGATTCTCAGCATATGTCGACGAATGGGAAAGGATAACGACGGACCAATGGGTGTTAGACACCATAAGAAACGGACACTCTCTGCAATTCAAACACAACCCTCCGCAAATTCCATCTGCGTTCACCGCTCAGTCCGATATGAAGGTACTGCAACAAGAGGTTACACTCATGTTAGCGAAGGGCGTGATAGAATTAGTTCCAACATCACAGAGAGGTCAAGGAGTCTACTCAAGATACTTCGTCGTAAAAAAGCCGAACGGCAAATGGCGATCCAATTCTAGACTTACGCGATCTCAACAAGTCCTTAAAGAGCCTAAAATTCAAGATGCTCACTCTGCAGGAAGTGATCCGCGCAGTTCAAAAGGGAGATTTCCTGGCGTCCCTGGATTTACAGGACGCGTATTTCCATATTCCAATGTGTCGGAAACACAGGAAATTCCTACGTTTTGTAATAGGGCGAACTCACTACCAATTCACGGTTCTTCCTTTCGGGCTCAAGACCTCCCCCAGAACGTTCACAAAATGCCTGGCTCCAGTGGCTGCCTGGCTAAGGAAGCAAAGCCACCATGTATACCCATACCTTGACGACTGGCTGGTAAGGGGATCCTCCCCAGCGTCGACCAACACAAGTCTGCAAGCCACCAGGCAGCTTCTACAACGACTAGGATTCACCATAAACTTCGAGAAATCCTCTCTGCGGCCATCGAGAACGCTGGTATTCTTGGGGGCACAGTTCGAGACTCAGTTAGGGCTGGTGAAACCTTCCCTCGACAGGACCTCAAGACTCATTCAACAAGCGGCCCGGCTACGGCGGAACACCAGGATCTCAGTGAGAAAGTATGTTTCGGTCCTGGGGGCCATGGCATCCTGCATCCATCTAGTGAGAAACTGTCGACTATTCATGAGGCCAGTCCAATAATTCCTCGCGGACCGATGGACACAGGCTCAGGGATCGTGGTCGGACAGGATAACCGTCGACGACGACGAGCTACGTCGGACCCTCCAGTGGTGGCAGTGTTCCCACAATTTGAGCAATGGTGTACTCCTACAGGAGCCGGAGTTTCAGAGCACCATAGTTAAGGATGCGTCCCTAACCGGATGGGGAGCGCACATGGGTGCTCTCCAAACGCAAGGTCGCTGGTCTCCAACGGAGTCACTCCTACACATAAACGTACTGGAACTCAGAGCGGTACGATGGGCTTTGAAGGCGTTCCTACCACACATCAAGAGTTCGCGAGTGCGAATACTGACCGACAATACAACAGCCATGTTTTATCTGAGGAAACAAGGAGGGACACGATCGAGGACTCTTTCCATAGAAGCCCAGAAAACATGGCATTGGGCATCGAAACACGACATTTCCCTCGTGGCTCATCACCTTCCAGGAGTGAGGAACGGCCAAGCCGACTCCCTCAGCAGAAGCATGGCCCAGATACACGAGTGGGAAGTGGACACGGGTCACTTGAGGAAAGTGTTCGAGAAATGGGGTCACCCCCCTCTGGACGCCTTCGCGACCAAAGACAACAAGAAATGCGAGCAATTTGCAATCAGATGGCCCCAAGAGGGATCGGTGGGGGAGGCGTTCTCCTTCCCATGGACGGACATGTTCCTCTATGCTTTCCCCCCGTTTCCCCTCATACGTAAAACAATACAGTGGATACGCAGATACAATTGCCGGGTGATTCTAGTGACGCCATACTGGCCGAGGCAAACGTGGTTCTCAGACCTCCTCCATCTATCGCTGGAACATCCCATAGCGTTTCCGAAAGTCCTGTACCTTAGGTCCTGGCTCCTGACTTCTCGGAGTTCGGCGCCTTAGACATTTCAGAGGATTGCCAAAAGATTCTACAGGCGGCTAGAGCCCCTTCTACTAACAAATCTTACTCCTATAAGTGGCAGAGATTCTGTGAATGGTGTAGAGGACAACGGGGCCTACAACCATTGTTGGTGACGCCGGAACAAGTTCCACCTTACCTGCTCCTCTTGGCAGAAAAGGGATTGTCCCCCTCGTCGATAAAGGTACACCTGGCAGCCATCTCGAGGTTCACAAGGAAGAGGCAGTCGTCTCCTCTATTCAGTGACAGACTGGTAAAACACTTCATGCGGGGTTTATTTCGAGCCTTTCCCCCGGTGAAATGTTTTCCCCCCGACGTGGAGCCTCAACACAGTGTTGGCAGGCTTGATGAAACCGCCTTTCGAGCCTATGGCCACGTCCGACATAAAATTCATTTCGTGGAAGTTGGCATTCCTGATAGCTATCACATCAGCCAGACGTATCTCGGAACTACAAGCGCTGGTCGTGGACCCGCCCTACCTAACATTCTTTAAGGACAAGGTAGTCCTGGCAACTAACCCTATGTTCGTCCCGAAGGTTCCGACGGTATACCACAAACACTCATCCGTGGTTCTGCCTACTTTCTTTGCCACTCCATCATCGGCAGCAGAAAAAACTCTTCATACCCTGGACGTTAAGAGGGCCCTGAAATTTTACCTACATCGTACACAAGACATCAGGGCTACTCGGCAACTGTTCGTCGCATATGGTCCGTCGACGAGAGGAAAAGCAATCTCTAAACGGGGACTGGCTAGATGGGTCTCGTCGACGATTGCTTTTTGTCACTCTAAGGCCGGAAGGCCACTGCAAGGACATCCTAGAGCTCACTCTACAAGGTCGATGTCCTCCTCAACAGCGTTATGGGCTGGGATTCCGCTGACGGACATATGCCAAGCGGCGGCATGGTCAGTGCCCCACACGTTTACCCGCCACTACTGCCTTGCCAGGCAGCATGCAGACGAGGTGCAGATGGGAAGAGCTGTCCTGCGCCATTTGTTTCAGTAAGGTAAGCTCTTCCCTGTGGAGATTCGGTTATCTACCCTCTTAAGGGCGATATACTTTATGTGGGCAATGTTATATGACTTAACTTATCCCTACGGGAGATATGCATTGTGTAGTAGGGTGAGGATATATATTGTTACATTACATTCTCACCGCCGTCTCAAGCGTTACTGCTATACAATCTATTCTAAGCATGTGAATCCATGAAAGATCCAATGCTGGAGAAGGGAATAGTTTCTTACCTGTAACTCCATTTCTCCAGCATTGGTATCTTTCATGGATTCACATGCGCCCGCCAACCTCCCCGTATGTAATATATGTGATAAATTTAACCCTTCCTACTTTGGAGGGGCCGAAATCTGAAGGGGAGCCGCGGGGGCGGGCCTCTTATACTAGCACGGCCTGCGGAGCATGCGTAGGCGGGTCCTAGAAGGACGTAGATAGGACACAAAAGTGTCGAAAGTTTTTCCTTTGAAAAAGGCTATATATGTGTACCGAGGGGTCCCAGTCTGACGACGGGGAATATTCTAAGCATGTGAATCCATGAAAGATACCAATGCTGGAGAAATGGAGTTACAGGTAAGAAACTATTCCCTTCTTGTTGTCACTAGTCATGAGCAATCCATATATAAGTCACCAGTTAGAAGAGTTTTCAATGTATTTATAAACACATAACCAATTTTTATAGCTCGATCGGGCTAACACGTTGAGTTTGTTTTTCTCGCATATAGGTGTCAAATTATTTTTTATTTCTCGAAGAGTGACATTAAATGCTTTCTTCCTTTTTGCAATTTTCAGAAAATAAAAAGCGCCTAACCTGCTCGGTTGATTTTTCCCAATTACCTGTTTCATCACAAATACATTAAACCTTTCTAATAGGCATTTCAGGTCCCAATCATAATACCTCAGGAGGTCTACATGGGCCTCCATGTTATTTCTGAGATTCAAGTTAACATTATCAATATTCAAAGAAGACCAATTCACAGGCCGATTCATGGAATAAATAGCGCGGCGCAAGTGGGCAAAAACGTGCGAATCGCAGTGGAATAGCGAAAATCGCAGTGCAAGTGCGAAAATCACACGAAAAGCAGCGCACGTCGATTCATGGAAGTCCGTGCGCGAGAAAACCAGCGGATGTGCGATAAAAAAGTGCGCGGCGCACGTTGGCGCACAGGCCATCTAACAGCGTGCGCCAGGTCACAGCGAAAATCGCACAGGCCACAGCGAAATTCGCACATAGCGCGGCGCACGCAACAAAAGTAGGCGGAACACGGGCGTAACACTCGGAATGGGGAACAACTTGCCAAAACGTGGGCGTCACGGGGGAAGTACAGGGCACAAGTGCGCGGAACGCCCACACGCTTGCCTACAACACGTATTCATGGAATAGAATAGGGCAAAAAAGCGCACGCTCAAACCAGCGCACAGGCACAAACACGACCGCCACAAGAAAGCAGGCGGTAGCGTCTCTGCGGCTGTTAGAAATGTGCGCCAAAAGGTGCGCCAACAAATAGCACCTATATACTGCCATGATGAATGTCCTATACTGTGGCCCTCCAGGACAAATGACGTGCAAAGGGGTACCCACAAACACGGACACCCGCTGACAAAAAATACGTGTGCGTGTATACCGGGGTGCGCGGGAAGTCTCACACGCGATTTGGCCGGGTACGTGGATTTCAGGGGTGCGCGGGAAGTTCCACACGCGATTTCAGCAGGGTACGTGTATTTCAGGGGTGCGCGGGAAGTTCCACACGCGATTGGCCCAGTGCGAGCAGGGTACCTGTATTTCAGGGGTGCGCGGGAATTTCCACATGCGATTTCAGCGGGGTACGTGTATTTCAGCGGTGCGCGGGAAGTTCCACACGCGACTTCATCAGGGTACGTGTATTTCAGGGGTGCGCGGGAAGTTCCACACGCGATTGGCCCAGTGCGAGCAGGGTACGTGTATTTCAGGGGTGCGCAGGAATTTCCACACGCGATTTCAGCAGGGTACGTGTATTTCAGGGGTGCGCGGGAAGTTCCACACGCGATTTCATCAGGGTACGTGTATTTCAGGGGTGCGCGGGAAGTTCCACACGCGATTTCAGCAGGGTACGTGTATATCAGGGGTGCGCGGGAAGTTCCACACGCGATTTCAGCAGGTTACGTGTATTTCAGGGGTGCGCGGGAAGTTCCACACGCGATTTCATCAGGGTACGTGTATTTCAGGGGTGCGCGGGAAGTTCCACACGCGATTTCATCAGGGTACGTGTATTTCAGGGGTTCTGGGGAGTACCACACGTGAATTGGCCGTGTGGGCCCTCCCAGGTGTACGCTCCACAACCTCCACGGACCCTGCAGGCAGCCCACACCACGGGGGACTACCCTGCACCCATGCTCATGTCTCGCAGGCAGCCCATCCACCATGGGCATGCCCCCCAGCCAACCCACATGTCACCTTGCACTACTGATCAACAATGCATGTCTCCCACCACCCCCACCCCCCTGCCACCATGGGCAGCCTCCACCAGGCCCCCACTCATGTCTCCCACCACCCCCACCCCCCAGCCACCAGGGGCAGCCTCCACCAGGCCCCCACTCATGTCTCCCACCACCCCCACCCCCAGCAGTGCAGGGGCAGCCTCCACCAGGCCCCTACTCATGTCTCCCACCACCCCCACCCCCCAGCAGTGCAGGGGCAGCCTCCACCAGGCCCCCACTCATGTCTCCCACCACCCCCACCCCCCTGCCACCATGGGCAGCCTCCACCAGGCCCCCACTCATGTCTCCCACCACCCCCACCCCCCAGCCACCAGGGGCAGCCTCCACCAGGCCCCCACTCATGTCTCCCACCACCCCCACCCCCCAGCATCCAGGGTCACCCTCCCCCAGGCCCCCACTCATGTCTCCCACCACCCCCCACCCCCCAGCAGTGCAGGGGCAGCCTCCACCAGGCCCCCACTCATGTCTCCCACCACCCCCACCCCCTGCCACCATGGGCAGCCTCCACCAGGCCCCCACTCATGTCTCCCACCACCCCCACCCCCCAGCAGTGCAGGGGCAGCCTCCACCAGGCCCCCACTCATGTCTACCACCACCCCCACCCCCCAGCATCCAGGGTCACCCTCCCCCAGGCCCCCACTCATGTCTCCCACCACCCCCACCCCCCAGCATCCAGGGTCACCCTCCACCAGGCCCCCACTCATGTCTACCACCACCCCCACCCCCCAGCAGTGCAGGGGCAGCCTCCACCAGGCCCCAACTCATGTCTCCCACCACCCCCACCCCCCAGCATCCAGGGTCACCCTCCACCAGGCCCCCGCTCATGTCTCCCACCACCCCCACCCCCCTGCCACCATGGGCAGCCTCCACCAGGCCCCCACTCATGTCGACCCCCACCCCCACCCCCCTGCCACCATGGGCAGCCTCCACCAGGCCCCCACTCATGTCTCCCACCACCCCCACGCAGTGCAGGGGCAGCCTCCACCAGGCCCCCACTCATGTCTACCACCACCCCCACCCCCCAGCATCCAGGGTCACCCTCCCCCAGGCCCCCACTCATGTCTCCCACCACCCCCACCCCCCAGCATCCAGGGTCACCCTCCCCCAGGCCCCCACGCATGTCTCCCACCACCCCCCAGCATCCAGGGTCACCCTCCACCAGGTCCCCACTCATGTCTACCACCACCCCCACCCCTCAGCAGTGAAGGGTCACCCTCCACCAGGCCCCCACTCATGTCTCCCACCACCCCCACCCCCCAGCAGTGCAGGGGCAGCCTCCACCAGGCCCCCACTCATGTCTACCACCACCCCCACCCCCCAGCATCCAGGGTCACCCTCCACCAGGCCCCCACTCATGTCTCCCACCACCCCCACCCCCCTGCCACCATGGGCAGCCTCCACCAGGCCCCCACTCATGTCTCCCACCACCCCCACCCCCCAGCCACCAGGGGCAGCCTCCACCAGGCCCCCACTCATGTCTCCCACCACCCCCACCCCCCAGCAGTGCAGGGGCAGCCTCCACCAGGCCCCCACTCATGTCTACCACCACCCCCACCCCCCAGCATCCAGGGTCACCCTCCCCCAGGCCCCCACTCATGTCTCCCACCACCCCCACCCCCTGCCACCATGGGCAGCCTCCACCAGGCCCCCACTCATGTCTCCCACCACCCCCACCCCCAGCAGTGCAGGGGCAGCCTCCACCAGGCCCCCACTCATGTCTCCCACCACCCCCACCCCCCTGCCACCATGGGCAGCCTCCACCAGGCCCCCACTCATGTCTCCCACCACCCCCAGCCACCAGGGGCAGCCTCCACCAGGCCCCCACTCATGTCTCCCACCACCCCCACCCCCCAGCAGTGCAGGGGCAGCCTCCACCAGGCCCCCACTCATGTCTCCCACCACCCCCACCCCCCAGCAGTGCAGGGGCAGCCTCCACCAGGCCCCCACTCATGTCTCCCACCCCCCCACCCCCTGCCACCATGGGCAGCCTCCACCAGGCCCCCACTCATGTCTCCCACCACCCCCACCCCCCAGCAGTGCAGGGGCAGCCTCCACCAGGCCCCCACTCATGTCTCCCACCACCCCCACCCCCCAGCATCCAGGGTCACCCTCCACCAGGCCCCCACTCATGTCTCCCACCACCCCCACCCCCCAGCATCCAGGGTCACCCTCCACCAGGCCCCCACTCATGTCTACCACCACCCCCACCCCCCAGCAGTGCAGGGGCCGCCTCCACCAGGCCCCCACTCATGTCTCCCACCACCCCCACCCCCCAGCATCCAGGGTCACCCTCCACCAGGCCCCCACTCATGTCTCCCACCACCCCCACCCCCCAGCAGTGCAGGGGCAGCCTCCACCAGGCCCCCACTCATGTCTACCACCACCCCCACCCCCCAGCATCCAGGGTCACCCTCCCCCAGGCCCCCACTCATGTCTCCCACCCCCCAGCATCCAGGGTCACCCTCCACCAGGCCCCCACTCATGTCTACCACCACCCCCACCCCCCAGCAGTGCAGGGGCAGCCTCCACCAGGCCCCCACTCATGTCTCCCACCACCCCCACCCCCCAGCATCCAGGGTCACCCTCCCCCAGGCCCCCACTCATGTCTCCCACCACCCCCACCCCCCAGCAGTGCAGGGGCAGCCTCCACCAGGCCCCCACTCATGTCTACCACCACCCCCAGCATCCAGGGTCACCCGCCCCCAGGCCCCCACTCATGTCTCCCACCCCCCAGCCACCATGGGCAGCCCCCACCAGGTCCTCACAATCCCCAATCATGTGCGTAATGGACAGCCTCCACAGCCAAAAAGCCCTACCAAGTAACCCATTCACCCACATGGAAATGGAAATCACATGTTACACCCCCAATGTTCATTAAGCTAATGAACCCATGTCCGTCACACACAATGGTTGCAATTGAATGGGAAAACACACAACATGACATGCATGAAACCAATGAGATGATACCACACAGTGAAGTATGGAAACAAAATTGTATAGAAAAAAATAAAGAATGCTAAAGAAAGAAAACAAACTACAATGTGAATGAGAAAAAAAAAGCTGCATGTCCGTATAAAAACACAAAACTGCAAATCAGAATCCAAAAAATATTTGCCCAAAGTCAAAAGTTAAAAAATCTCCATGCAATAACGAACTATGTAAAAAACTACCAAGGGTCCATGAGCCCAACTGAACAAAGGAAACCTACTAAAAAACCTACCTAAAAATCAACTATATACAAAAAGTGGAGCAGTGTCCGTCGACTCCAAATCATAATAAGAAAGAAAGGAAACCTAAAACTAAAGAACTATATACAAAGGCGGCGGGCAAGTCCAGCGGCTCACTCCGTGGTGTCCCGGGCCAGGGCATCATCGAACTCCTGTTCGATGTCCCGGAGGCGGTCCAGTTCCATGGCCCCGAGGGTCCGCAGGGACGACGCCGTGTCCTCCTCCAACCCCCTGCGGATTGCCTCGAGGCACTCGGCCCGCCTCAGGGCCCTCCGCATGGAGTTCTCCGCCCTGACCATTGTGAGCCGCGCCTCTTCCGCCCGCCGCCGCTCCGCACCTAAGGCATGGCCCAACCGCTGCCACACGGAAGACACTCTCTGTCCTGGGTCCCCCTGCCCTCCGGCCGATGCCTGCCCCTCCGATGTCGAGAGCCCCGAGCCTTCATGTCTCCCACCATGTTGCTGCTGCTCTGCCTCTGCCCGTGCACTGCCTCCTGCTGCCTGCACATCCTCCGCCGGCTGGGGTGCAGTTGTTGATGTGGCCACCCCTGCTGGACCTCCGACTCCCGACTGTGGCAGGGATGCCTCCTCCACCAGCCTGGCCGCACCGTCAGAGGCAGCTCCACAGGGCACCCAGGTGACTGATGGGTGGGAAGATGGCACAGAGGACGACTGGCGCGTAGGGGGTCCAGTTGAGGAGGGGGTCGGAGCAAGCCCCATCAGATGGAGGAATCCGGCCTGGGTGACCTGTCCCAGCAGGCTGACGTGGTCAACGAGCCATTCGAGATGACGTGCAGTCTCTCCATGAAAAGACTGCAGGTCACCTCGCATGGCCCGTTGACGCAACGCCACACCAGCCAGGACAGGCTCAACCCGGACCTGGATGGCCACGTCCGCAGGCAGAGGAAGGCCAGTTGACGTCAGCTCATCCCCTGCCTGAAAACGGGTCTGGACGTAGGCATCCCTGCTGGTGCAAGATGATGCGGGGACAGGATCGGGGACAGGATTGCACACAGGCACCTCCGCGGCCGCCTGTGCTGCCTCCTGTCCCTGGTCCTGCACTGCACCACTAGCACCAGTGGGATCCCCACCTCCAGACCCCGTCTCTGGTGCTTGCACGGCCCCCTCCTCCACCAAACCCCCCACCAACCTGGATGACTCCGTGCCATCTTCCCCTGTTGGGCCCTGTGGGGTCCCAGCTGCCCCTTCTGCTGCCGAGGAGTCCAACTGCAACCTCCGCCTCTTGGACCTCCTCCCGGCAGCTGCGGCCTGGGACGCGGCACCGGACTCCTCACTCCCCGACGAGATGACAACACGGGAGGGGAGCCGGGCCTTGCGTCTCCGGCTGGCGGTCGGATCCCCGCCGCTGTGCTCCACAGCACCTTCTCCGCCCTCTTCATCAGTTGACGCTGCAGACAGGGAGAAACAAAACACAGGCATCAGGGCACTGTACAATGGACACATACACGCATGACAGTTGCACATGAGTGGCATTGGCAAACCTCAGACATGTCATCACAATCCCCAACACACATGTCATTGCAACTCACACACATGAGCCATACCACAGCCATATCGCAACTGCCACCACCATCCCTACACATACAACAGCATCAGCAGCCAAAGGGGAGCCAGACATCACATGCAACACAGGAAGTGCACCACACATGTACACACAGCACCACACTTGCATGCATGTCTACACCTCTGCCAAGTGTTGCACTGTTCAGACGGGCATCCATGTCACATCTGCCAATCAGGCTTCCACATACCGCTGTCACAAGCATCCATGTTGCATCACTGTTGCACCCTTGACAAATACACACACATGCACATGTACACAGTGCTCATACATGCAGCCGAAAACAACATACATGCCTGACATCACGGACATGTCTACTTACATACACATTCATCCAAACATGTGTGCACGCACAACTGCATTTGCCATGCAAGCCCACACACACAAGCACCATCCATGTCTCACACATTACAGCCCTCGCATGTGTCAGACCCACGGCCCTGTACACCCCCACTCATACTCGACCCCATACAAACAGATGTGCAACCGGCACAATGCCGAATAATCACCACACGCACTGCTCACAATCAGGATGCATGTACACTCACTGCTCGACTCCAGACGGGTCTGCTTCTCTAGGACCTGGAAGTGGAGCGCTGGGGATATGCGTTCCAGGACCCCCATCTGTTCTTCCGACAAGTGGCCCCGGCGCCCCTTGGCATCCGCTGCCTTCAAGAGGCGCCGGGCCTTGTTCAGGGTCCTGGACCTGAAGTCCTCCCAGCGCTTCCTGACATGTTGTAAGTCCCGGACTGCCACCCCCTCCGTGTTGATGGCAGTCACAATGTCAGTCCAGATCCGAGTCCGTCCTTCCTTGTCGCCGCGGGAACTTCCGAAGAGGGCATCATACTGCCCCAGGACTTGCACTGAAGCTGGTGCCCCTCTGCCTCTCTGGCCGGGGGTTGTCAGTGGTCACAGATGGTGTTTGCCCCGACATGACAACCCCAGAGGCAGGAGTGGGTGGGCAACTGGGTCCTGGGGCTGGGCTGTGGAGCTATGGAATTCCAGTCGGGAGTCTTCGGTTCCAGCAGGGGTGGTCACAGCAACAGCACCCCTGGCTGATGTGCAGGCAGCAAATGGCAGTGCACGTGGGCAGCAGGCAGTCAGGCAGCAGCAGATGGCAGGTGGGAGCGTGCTCGGGGCTCTGGGGGGCAGTAGTTCGGCCTTCTGGGCAGGAGCGTGTCCAGCTTGGTACGGAGTGATTTGGCACGTGAAAATCCTGCACGTCGGCGTGAAAACCGAGGACAGGCCCTTAGCGCGTAAGTGCGTCAGCACGCATACGCGAATCTATTGGACCAAAGGCCCTCAGCGCGTAAGCGCGTCTGTGACGTGACCCGCACGGGTGTTTCCCACACAGCACGTGATGACAGAGCACACGTGGAAAGACTGCACGTCAGAGTGTCATCGCGTGTAATTGGACAGCACGGCAGAGTCTCATTGCGTGTAATTGGACAGCACGTCAGGGTGTCATCGCGTGTAATTGGACAAAAGTGCGCGTACACGCGATTGGCCTATATACGTGTATATCAGGTGTGCGCGGACACTTACACATGCAAGTACGTCAGCGCACCTGTATCCCGGTGTGCGCGGGAATTTCCACACGCTATTGGACTGGGTACTGGATTTCAGGGGTGCGCGGGTCACACGCTCGCCTACAACACGCGCGACGCATTAATTTGCGCGCTAAAAAAATAACAAGCTCAGACCCAGGATGAACATACCGTTCCTAGCAGCAGTGGGCGTGGCCTACCAAAGGAGGAGGAGGAGGAGGAGGATAGTCAGGGCCAGAATATTCACACCCAGAACCAGCCTTTTCGGGATGCCTGATGACCAGGTGCATGGGAGGTACAGGTTTCCACCACACATCATACTGGACCTGGTTAGTGAGTGGGAGGATGACCTCAAATCACCCACCCTGTGCTCCCAAGCACTCAGCCCCCTGGAGAAGGTCCTCAATGTACTGCACTTCTTAGCCACTGGATCATTACAGCGGACAAGTGCCATTGTGGGTGGTGTATCACAGGCCACCCAGTCACGCTGCCTACACCAGGTCTTGAACATCATCACTGCACGCCCATCAGTCCGCAGGCACATATACCTGCCCAGAACCCCTGCAGAAAGGCATGCTGCCGCCCTGGATTTCTACGCTGTGGCACGATTCCCCAAAGTGCTAGGTGCCATCGACTGCACCCATGTGGCTCTACGTCCCCCCAGGGCATCTGAGCACATCTATAGGAACCGCAAGCACTGGCATTCCATCAACGTGCAGGTAGTATGTAATGCCAAGGGAATCATCACCTCAGTATATGCCAACTATCCCGGGTCCACCCACGACAGCTTCATTTACCGAATGTCCACCCTAAACCGGGACCTAGAAGCTGGGCGGCATGGCGATACATGGCTGCTTGGTGAGTATGAATGCCACTGCACATGCATGCATGTCAGATACTGAGCAAGGTCACAACCCCACCAATGATACCAATCACCACCTCCACAGGGGACAGTGCCTACCCTCTCAGCCCCCACATGATGACGCCAATTCGGAACCCCACCACGCCACCCCAGGTAAGATATAACGCAGGCCACATTACAACCCGGGGCATAGTGGAGCGCACATTCGGAGTGCTGAAGTCACGCTTTTGCTCCCTTGACCGTTCTGGCGGGCAGCTGTTGTACGCTCCCCCAGTAGTGTGCAGGATCATAGTGGCAGCATGTGTCCTGCACAACGTTGCAACACGCCGGGGCCTGGCCGTGGACATGGTGGTGCCCCCCCATCCCCAACCACATGCACAGCCGCTGCGCATGGGAGGGGAAAGGGCACGGGGGGAGGCAGCCCGTACACAGCTAGTGGCTAATTACTTCACATAGAAATCACACCCCTGTCGAGTGCACACTGCCCTGGCACATTCCATCTGACAATCAATGATGACTCAACCTGACACTGACCCTGAATGTTTGGAGAAAGAACCATGAAAACCATATCAGCCTGAGATTGTTCACCTGGAAGTGTCACAATGTGTGCATCCCTACCCACACAGACACCACCAATGCAGTTTTGCGAAGTTACACATTCAAGCAGCTAAAATGAATACCCACTTGCAAAATGCAACAAGAGGACAGTGCCATGTCAGCCAACCCAACCCCAGCACCGCCACACCACACACCGTGCCATGTCATGCTATTTGCAGGTAAACAAAGTAATCCCCACAACATGACACTAGTGTCACAATGTACAGTGTCCCTATTAGATACTTGCAACACCTGAAATACTCACAGTAATGCCGGACTAACAACAAACTTGAGCACGTACTACCATTAACATGACATCACTAATGTTAAATATTAGTAGTCTCACCACCTGGAAATGCCTGCACTCCCACCACTACCAACTGTGCAGTGTTGGCGCCATGTAGAGTTGTAGGTGCACTGCTGCCAACATGGACCACATCTCCAGACTAGAAGTCCTTGTGTAGACATGAGGAAGGGACCTGCAAATTGGGAGGTAGACACAGAAGATGAGTTACACATCAATGCAACATGCAGTGTACAACACAACAGCAATATGCACTAGGAATGTATACACAGTATTGACTACAGACTGCCCACACAGCTCATGGGAGTCCAACGTCACTGTGTAATTCACTGTCACTTGGGCACACCCTTTGCAAGCCCATGGAAACGGGAAGCAGGAGGGGTGTGTGTGACTCAAACCCAAGCATCTGAACCAAATACATTACAAGCCTGCATGTGCCCAGCCACAATGCAGCGTATGCCCACAGGAACCACGGAAGCCAACAAATCGTCCCAAAAAAATTGGGAATAAAATAAATAAAAATAAAAAAAAATCAAAAATGGCCATTGAAGGGCCCGGGGGGGTTGGGGAGGCCACCCAGGAGGTCCGAGGACAGGATGCACACCAGAACCCACCTGCGTGGATCCTGGGGAAAAAAAACACCTCCATGGGCTCATGGCACACACGGCTACCCTATTGTGGGAGTATCACTGCTGTCGCTATTATCACCCTGTGCAGCTGCATCCGGAGGTGGTTGCACTATGGGAGGCAGCCCACGCAAGGCCCTAGTCTGCTCCTCCATGGCTGCAAGCATGCGGGTGTGGTAGGTCTGGTTCTGGAGGATGAGTGTGCGGAGGTCCCCATGCAACAACTCACGGGATGCCCGGACCTCCGCCCTCGTTGCCTGCATCTCAGCTGAGAGCGTACGGGTGAGACGCTCCAGCTGCTGTTCTGTCCTTTGGTGTGTTGAAGCCTCAAGCTCAACAAGAGTCGTCCTGAGGTGAAGGAGCTCCTGCCTCAGGGCTTCCCTGTGGCCCTGGGACTCAATGGAGATGGCCTCCTGCAGAGTCGCCAGTGCCGCCTGCCTGTCCCTGTTGGACCCCAACATGTCCTCCCTGTGTGACTGGCAGATGGAGTCGGTTGCCTGCTCTAGTCGCTCCATCAGCCTTTCAGGGGGGACAATGGAAGTGGCCACCCTATCCATGGCCTGAGCCATCATCTCGGATGATGCTGCCTGTTGGGTTGCCATACCGTAAATGGATTGCTCCCATGCGGTATTGCCAGGTGGCGTACGGCCACCACGTCGGCGGGCACCACACCTGTCTGGGGCAAGGCGAACTGCGCCTTGCTGTGCCGGCACTGCCTGAGGCTGCAGGAGTGCATTCCCCCTCTGATCTGCTGGCCCAGGAACAGGATCAGATGTCGCTGAGTGTGACCCTGCAACCGTAACCACCAAAGGCGTAGCTGGCAACACTGACATCCCCATTGAGGGTTCTGACCCTGGTGCAGGTGGGTGAGACAGAACAGAATCCCTCCCTGGAACACTCACCTGCGACGGCACGTAGGTCTCATCCGAATCAACACCTGAGTACAGCTCGGGGGAGGTGCAGCCAGAGACACCCCTTGAGAGCAGGACCTGCAGCACTTGTGGGTTCTCACCCACCACCACACCACGTCCCTCACTGGTGGTTGGTCGGCCCTCGGACCCCTCCTGGGTCTGCACCATCTCCACAACCCCAGCAGTATCAGGTGCGTCTTCCCCTGCAAAGACATAAAAACAAAGAAATGGAAACAGGCATTAGCACCATGGCACACAATGAGGGCTGAGAAGCAAGAGAACCAGTACTTGTTTGACACATGTCCCACATGACTAAAACCCTCCCATGCATGCACCCTCACTGCGTATGAAGGGCAGGCAAATGGCACACACTGATGACACCAAGATGGAAGATGAACACATTTTCTGCATGCTGCCTGGCAGTGGCATCACACATTGGCCTGTGATTGGCAGGTGAAACACACATGCCATCACACAGATGGCATGTACCATTGCTATTGAGTGAAGATGGAGAGGAGGGCAGCACCTATTCATTCAGTCCAGTTCCCGCATGTAATAGCTTTTCTAATTCAAACAGGTCAGATTCTTCACCTGGAGCTGCCAGTCCGAAATGGTGCAATTGCACAGGGACATGTTTGTACAAATGATATCCAGGTAACAAAGTCACTCCACTTTACCATAGCCATGTCAGACATGTGACTAGAGGACTGCGACATGCCTAGTAATAGTGGTGGAATGCAAACAATCTGACTAAATGAACAGTGAAAAATCAAGCAACAATGTTGTGGCAAGGTGACACTTCAAGGGCAACTGGCGTGCAGTTGGGCTAGATGTCTACTGTTGGCAGAAGGGATACTGCTATGGCCAAATGCAGCTGCGCAGGATGTATTGCATGAAGCACATGGCTGACCCATACGACTCAGGCGCACACACTCTCACCTGTCACACAAACAGAAGCCCTCACACACACCATGCACATGGATGACACACACATGCATGTGCACTCACCGGACAATGCCTCGTAATCAGCCAAATCTCCCACGCCTTGGATCTGTTCCTCCGTGACGTAGGTCCCAGCGACTGACTCATGTGGAGTGAGTTCCATGTCTACTACTGGAGACCCACCTCCAGTCACTAGAGTTGCGGCATGACTTGAGGCCAGCTTACTCTTTGCCCTGCGCTTTAGGTCATTCCAGCGCTTATAGCAATCATTGGCTGTGCGCCTCACGATTCCAAGGGCACTTACGATGTCCGCAACGGTCTGCCAGTGTGCCTGGCGTTGTGCAGGTGTGGTCTTGGATCCTGCAACAATGACCATCTCGTTGTCATGTGCGGACACATACTCGACAAGTGCATTCAGTTCGTCATCCGTGAAGCTGGGCTTCCTGGATGGGCCGGACTGTGTAGCCGTGTCTGGGGCATCAGCCTGTGCCGGACGAGCACTCTTCCTCTTCCGCTTGGAAGGTGGTGGTGATCCTGAGTGTCCTGCGCCACTCTGGACACTAGGGGCAGGAGCCCTGGTGGACTCTGTATCAGGAGTGTGGGATTGCACACTCAGCATGGGAGTTGGTGCAGGCATTGGCTCTAGTGTGATGGTGTCAGGGGGAATGTCAGCAGCATGGACTAGGACCGACACTGTCCGGGCTGGGTGTGTGAGGGCTGGGGTGGATGGAGCCGCAGCTGCCCCTGCAGCCTCTCCGCCCTGCCTACTTGGTGCAGCAGATGACCTTGCTGCCCCAGATGCACGTGGCATGGTGACATCAACGTGCACCAGCGCACGTGTCATAGGCCTGCTGACCTGGAAGTCAGCCATGGAGTCAGCCAGGTCTGGTGCCACAATGGGCTGGTCCAACAAGGGCTGAGCATGGATGGTGTCAGCCACATCAGCCTCAACAGGAGGGGGGGGGATTATGGGTGCCCTTGACTGGTCCTCCACACATGGGGGGACAGGCTCACCCTGCAAGTAACGACCACGTCCCCTACCGGATCCACCACGGCCACCACTTGTGGCTCTTCCACCTTTGCCACCCTTACGGAATCCTCGCCTCCCAGCCATGGCACTGATGTTAATGTGCGTATGGGAGTGGCTGTAAAATATTGTCCTGGGGGTGAAAGGGGTTGGGTACCAGATGGTAATTGTACCCTAGTGCTCTTGCAAGGCTGATTGTAACCCCTGGGGAAAGATGACGGGTCACGCTACGCACAGGAGCCCCAAAAAAGGGAGATGACGTGCACGCAACCCCTCCTAGACCACGTGTGCAGAAAGAAAAACCTGCACTACGCTGTGGCACCCAGTAACACAAGAATGAACGTATGCGTGTCACACGCAGCCTAGAATGACCTCTGAAGGGGTAGGCTACACACGGGGCAAGCACAGATGTTAGATACGTGCGTGACTCACCGTCTGCCAGGTAAAAGAGCGTGAAAAAGGAGCGCGTTTGGTTGGCAACACCCCCGCCAAAAGAAGATTTGTACGCTGTCTGAGGAGACAGGACAACAGTAGAAGGGAACACTGTTTGAGGGAACAGGCCCAGGTAAACCAGTAAAAGAGAAAAAAGAGAAAAAGCTGTCAGAGGTAACAGGGAATACGAACTTGAAACGCTGTGAAATAAATCGCGTGTGAAACGACAAGAAGTACAGAATTCACCCACTCGCTCTCCACGAAAAGCACGTACAAGGAAATGGTGTTCTACGCGTACCTTTTATACAGGCCCACACGTCCAGCGTCACTTACGCGGCGTGTACGCGCTAGGGCCATTTCCACCAATTACACGCTTTGTCACTTCTGCGTGTAGGGCCATTTCCACCAATTACACGCTTTGTCACTTCTGCGTGTAGGGCCATTTCCACCAATCACACGCGATTACACTCTGACGTGCAGTCTTTCCACGTGTGCTCTGTCATCACGTGCTGTGTGGGAAACACCCATGCGGGTCACGTCACAGACGCGCTTACGCGCTGAGGGCCTTTGGTCCAATAGAATCGCGTATGCGTGCTGACGCGCTAAGGGCCTTTCCTCGGTTTTCACGCTGACGTGCAGGATTTTCACGTGCCAAATCACTCCGTACCAAGCTGGCCACGCGTAAGCACACGGAATACCACACTCCTGCCCGGAAGGCCGAACTACTGCCCCCCAGAGCCCCGAGCACGCTCCCACCTGCCATCTGCTGCTGCCTGACTGCCTGCTGCCCCTGCACTGCTGGGGGGTGGGGGTGGTGGGAGACATGAGTGGGGGCCTGGTGGAGGCTGCCCCTGCACTGCTGGGGGGTGGGGGTGGTGGGACACATGGATGGGGGCCTGGTGGAGGGTGCCCCTGCACTGCTGGGGGGTGGTGGTGGTGGTAGACATGAGTGGGGGCCTGGTGGAGGGTGCCCCTGCACTGCTGGGGGGTGGGGGTGGTGGAGGCTGCCCCTGCACTGCTGGGGGGTGGGGGTGGTGGGAGACATGAGTGGGGGCCTGGTGGAGGGTGCCCCTGGTGGCTGGGGGGTGGGGGTGGTGGGAGACATGGGTGGGGGCCTGGTGGAGGCTGGGGGGTGGGGTGGTGGGAGACATGGGTGGGGGCCTGGTGGAGGCTGCCCCTGCACTGCTGGGGGGTGGGGGTGGTGGGACACATGGATGGGGGCCTGGTGGAGGGTGCCCCTGGTGGCGGGGGGGTGGGGGTGATAGGGGACATGAGTGGGGGCCTGGTGGAGGCTGCCCCTGCACTGCTGGGGGGTGGGGGTGGTGGAGGCTGCCCCTGCACTGCTGGGGGGTGGGGGTGCAGGGGGACATGAGCAGGTGTGCAGGGTAGTCCCCTATTTTGTGAGCTGCCTGCAGGGGCCGTCGAGGGTGTACAGGGAACACCTGTGAGGACCCACCCAGCCTAATCGCGTGTGTAACTTCCCACGCACCCCTGTAATACACGTACCAAGCCAAATCGCGTGTGATAATTCCCGCGCACCCCTGTAATACACGTACCTGGCCAAATCGCATGTGAGAATTCCCGCGCACCCCTGAAATACACGTACCATGCTCGCACTGGCCCATTCGCGTGTGGAACTTCCCGCGCACCCCTGAAATACATGCGCCCAGGCTATTCGCGTGTGGAACTTCCCGCGCACCCCTGAAATACACGTACCCTGCTGAAATCGCGTGTAAAACTTCCCGCGCACCCCTGAAATACACGCGCCCAGGCTATTCGCGTGTGGAACTTCCCGCTCACCCCTGAAATACACGTACCCTCCTGAAATCGCGTGTAAAACTTCCCGCGCACCCCTGAAATACACGCGCCCAGGCTATTCGCGTGTGGAACTTCCCGCGCACCCCTGAAATACACGTGCCCAGGCTATTCGCGTGTGGAACTTCCCGCGCACCCCTGAAATACACGCGCCCAGGCTATTCGCGTGTGGAACTTCCCGCGCACCCCTGAAATACACGTGCCCTGCTGAAATCGCATGTAAAACTTCCCGCGCACCCCTGAAATACACGCGCCCAGGCTATTCGCGTGTGGAACTTCCCGCGCACCCCTGAAATACACGCGCCCAGGCTATTCGCGTGTGGAACTTCCCGCGCACCCCTGAAATACACGCGCCCAGGCTATTCGCGTGTGGAACTTCCCGCGCACCCCTGAAATACACGCGCCCAGGCTATTCGCGTGTGGAACTTCCCGCGCACCCCTGAAATACACGTAGCACGCTGGGAGACATGAGTGGGGGCCTGGTGGAGGGTGCCCCTGGTGACTGGGGGGTGGGGGTGGTGGGAGACATGGGTGGGGGCCTGGTGGAGGGTGCCCCTGGTGGCTGTGGGGGTGGGGGTGGTGGGAGACATGAGTGGGGGCCTGGTGGGGGCTGCCCCTGCACTGCTGGGGGTGGGGGTGGTGGGAGACATGAGTGGGGGCCTGGTGGAGGGTGCCCCTGGATGGTGGGGGGTGGCGGTGGTGGGAGACATGAGTGGGGGCCTGGTGGAGGGTGCCCCTGGTGACTGGGGGGGTGGGGGTGGTGGGAGACATGAGTGGGGGCCTGGTGGAGGGTGCCCCTGGTGGCTGGGGGGGTGGGGGTGGTGGGAGACATGAGTGGGGCCTGGTGGGGGCTGCCCCTGCACTGCTGGGGGGTGGGGGTGGTGGGAGACATGAGTGGGGGCCTGGTGGAGGGTGCCCCTGGTGGCGGGGGGGTGGGGGTGATAGGGGACATGAGTGGGGGCCTGGTGGAGGCTGCCCTGCACTGCTGGGGGGTGGAGGGGGTGGGAGACATGGGTGGGGGCCTGGTGGATTGATCCCATGGTGGTGGGGGTGGTGGGAGACATGGGTGGGGGCCTGGTGGAGGGTGCCCCTGGTGGCTGGGGGGTGGGGGTGGGGGTAGACATGAGTGGGGGCCTGGTGGAGGCTGCCCCTGCATTGCTGGGGTGTGGGGGTGGTGGGAGACATGAGTGGGGGCCTGGTGGAGGGTGCCCCTGCACTGCTGGGGGGTGGGGGTGGTGGGAGACATGAGTGGGGGCCTGGTGGAGAGTGCCCCTGGATGCTGGGGGGTGGGGGTGGTGGGAGACATGAGTGGGGGCCTGGTGGAGGGTGCCCCTGCACTGCTGGGGGGTGGGGGTGGTGGGAGACATGGGTGGGGGCCTAGTGGAGGCTGCCCCTGCACTGCTGGCGGTGGGGGTGCAGGGGGACATGAGCAGGTGTGCAGGGTAGTCCCCTGTTTTGTGGGCTGCCTGCAGGGGCCGTCGAGGGTGTACAGGGAACACCTGTGAGGACCCGCCCAGCCTAATCGCGTGTGTAACTTCCCACGCACCCCTGTAATACACGTACCTGGCCAAATCGCATGTGAGAATTCCCGCGCACCCCTGTAATACACGTACCCAGCCGAATCGCGTGTAAAACTTCCCGTGTACCCCTGTAATACACGTACCCAGCCAAATCGCGTGTGATAATTCCCGCGTACCCCTGTGATACACGTGCCCTGGCTAATCGCGTGTAAAACTTCACGCGTACCCCTGTAATACACGTACCCTGGCCAATCGCGTGCAGAACTTCCCGCGTACCCCTGTAATACACGTACCCTGGCTAATCGCGTGTATAACTTCACGCGTACCCCTGATATACACGTTACCCGCTTTGCGTTCCTTGTTTGGCAGCCCTGTAAACTGGTCCAGGGTTAGCGCAGCCCTTTGCGATGATTTAGCGATTTTGATGGCTTTTCCTTGTGCGAGGGCGTTCTTGGGGGCGTTACTGCCGCTGCTGCAGGGTCGCTGCGATACTCTGCGCCACGGCTGGTTTGGGAGCCTAAAATCCATGAATACGCTGTGCGCGGAAATCGGTTTTAGCGCACGTGCCTGGCGCAGACAATCGCACGCGGACACTCTGCGCCAGCCGCTTGCGACACTTTTCTGCGAAATTCTATGAATTACCCTGATAGTTTTTTTCCTTGAAAATTTACAGTAGGATTTGTACCCAGTATTTTCCTTTGCTGTTTATTAGTTGCTTGACATTCAGTACTTAGGGTAGCATGATCACCTATGTCAGTGGAGCTAATGTGCAGTTGAGGTAAGTATTTAAAAATAACAGAATTAACAAAAATAAAATTAATGCAACTGTTATAGATTCCATTCGACCATGTTACCACTGGTACTCCGGTACTGCCCGAATTCCAAAAGGGCTTCACACCAGGCCAAACATTTTGACCGAGCAACCAAACTTCGCCTTTCCCTCATGACTCCCAACAGGGATTCTGAGCAATCTGGTAGTCCCTAGTTAGAATGACACCCACACAAGGGTGATTACCACACCAGGACTGCATGGTCTCTAAGACATGGATTGCCTTCTCTAGCCTGGCTCCTCCTGGCTGTCTACTCAGGATTCCTGATCCAGCCCTACTGCCTCTGAAGTCCCCCCATTGTGGCTGCTTAGGATTACAACCCTTCTTCGCTGCCTGCAACCCTTCCCGCTCTAGTGCGGGTTGACCCACGGAACTTCGCTGCTTCTGCCTATCCTCCTTGCCTGACTTTGTTCTTCTCTGGTTCCTTTTGTCCCATTTCCTGTGGCCCTTCCAACTCAAGTGTGAGTGCGGCTACGGTGGATCCCTGCATTGCGCCATCCACCATCTGTTCTTCTCCACTGTTGCCTTTTTACCGCGCCTGGTGCTGCCTGCGGCCCCCACCCCTGTTTGAGCGAGGGTAGTCTGGTGAATCGCTGCATCAGTCTGACCACCATGGCTGCCTGAACTCTCCCACCTAGACCTCCTTACTACCCCTCCCATCCACCTGTTGCCCTCCCTGCTCACGTCTGGGCGCCATTGAATTGGTTCGCCCTACCTACTCACCCACCCCAACATCTGGTTGTATTCCTGTCTTCAGCTGCCTGCCTCAACCACCCTGGCCCCTTCCACCACTGCCCCTCTCTAAGATCTGGTACCCCAGCTCTCCCTATTCTTAACTTGGTACTTCAACCCAACCTCGCGACCACTATCTGCCAACACCGACCGCCTGGGCCCTCCACCTACGCCCCTATTGATAATCTGACACCGGCTCAGGTCTAAGTGCGGTCACTCTGGTTCCCTCTTGACTGGCCTGTCATCGTCTGCCTGTGGCCACCTCCTGGCCCTTGGCTACCTGAAGAATCAATTGACTGCTATCTACGACCCCATTCTTGACCAGCCTGCCATCAACTGCCTGCGGTCACCTTCTAGCCCTGGACTGCCTACAGTTTCGGGCGCCTGCTGTCTACAACCCTGCCCTGGCTCTGCTCCTCCATCTGCCATTGCTGGGCCTGGGATTTCCATTGGCGTCAGCTGGTGCCTGCTCCCTGGTGCTTCCACCCTGTCCCTGCACCTCCTCCCATTGCCCCTCACCTGACTGTAGCAGGCGCCGCTCCTTTCTGCTCCTGGTCTGCCGCTATCATCTCCCCATCACTCTCCTAATTCGGTTCCCTGATTACCGTCTCTATTTGAAACTGCCACACTGGTCTCTGTCTTCACCATCACAAGACTCTACAGCAACGATCCTCTCATACTCGTCCCATCTTTGAGCCCTCTGTTATGCAATTTTCCAAATCTCCTTCTCACCACCCTTCCTTCCTCCCCCCTTTCCCCTACTCCCACCTTCACCTCTCCCTCCTACTCTCCTTTTCCCTCCTAATGCCCAGCCCTCTCCCCTATCCCCCCCACACTCCTCCTGTTACACTCCTTCCCTCTCTCACCGCCCTAACCTTCTATACCCCCCACCACTCCAGCCACTTGAACATAGCACTCTGGAACGCCAGATCCATCTGCAACAAAACCACAGCTGTTCTTGACCTGTTCTTTCGCCTTAACCTCCATTTTCTATGCCTAACTGAAACCTGGATCCCCCCTCATAACACTTCTATCCCAGCTTCCTTAACCACCGCCTCTTCCTCCTTTACTCATACCCCACGCGCTACTGGCCGTGGTGGAGGCGTTGGCCTCCTCTACCACCCCAAGTACATCTCCTCTTCCTCCTCACCATCTCTCCCTTCTTTCCCTACCTTTGAATTCCTCTACAAATCTTTCTCCTCTCCCCACCCTATTTCTTTCCTGATCATATATCGTCCCCCTGGCCCTCTCTCTTCCTTCTATGAAGACCTGGATCACCTCTCGCTTATCTCTCCCTCCCCCTCTCCTCTATCTGTGCTTGGCGATTACAATCTCCATCTCCCTTCTCCACCTCAATCCTCTCCCCTCTTCTCTATCTTTGACTCCTACTTCCCTTCCCCTCTACCTTCCTCCTCCACTCACTCCTCTGGCTCCACCCTGGACCTCATCTTCAACTCTTCCTACCCCTCTTCCCCTGTCTCTACTCTTCCTATCGATCTCTCTGATCATGCCTTACTCTCTTTCTCCCTTTCTCCTCTCCCACACTCCTCCGCTCCTAACCCCTCCCCTCTAATCTACTCACGGCGTGATTTCCGCAACTTTGACCCCTTCCTCTTTATCGACACTTGCTCTTCTCTTCTTCCAGCTCTCCAAGACTTCTCCTTATTATCTGCGAATGATGCTCTATCCTCCCTCTCCTCTGCTATCTCCTCCTCCTCCCTTGATCGACTCTACCCTCTTTCTCTTTTCCGCCCAACCCGGAAACCCTCTCAACCTTGGCTTACTCCTCAACTCCGCTCTATGCAACGCTTTCTCCGTCATCTCGAGACTCTCGCTCAAAACTCCCTCTCTCTAACCAAACCTCTGACTTCTCTTACCACACACTCTGACTCTCATCTTGCCTCTGCTAAATCCTCTTACTTCTCTAACCTACTCCAATCTCAAGCCTCTCACCCTCGCCGTATCTTTCAAACTCTCTCTCGACTTCTCTCTCCCCCCACTCCTGATCCCTCCTCCAATTCTACACTCTCCCCTTCTGATTTCGCCAACTTCTTTTCCTCTGAGATTCTTACCCTTCGTCAAAAAATCCACACCCCCCCTCAGATTTCACTTCTACTCCCCACCACCCTTATCCTGCATGTCCATCTTCTCTCCCGTCTCCCCTTCTGAAGTCTCCACCCTACTATCCAAAGCCTACCCCACATCCGCCCCATCTGACCCTCTCGCTTCCCTTCACATCCATAAGATTTACCCTCTTCTTATCCCCTACCTCACCTCCTTCTTCAACATCTGTCTCTCGTCAGCTACTTTTCCCTCTGCTTTCAAGCATTCTACGATCATCCCTATTCTGAAGAAACCTTCTGCTGATCCTCTTCTCACCTTTAACTTCAGACCCATCTCTCTTCTCCCATTCCTCTCGAGCGCCTTGCCTACTCTTAGCTCTCATCCTTTGTCACAAACTCCTCTCTCCTACCACCCTACCAATCAGGCTTCCCAAACATTCCACAGAAACTGCTCTCACCTCTATTCTCAACTCCCTTCTCTCTGCTCGCTATGCCAAACAATCCTCTATCCTTATTCTCCTTGACCTCTCTGCAGCCTTTGACACTGTCGATCATCCCCTCCTCATTCACACTCTTTCTTCCTTTGGCTTCAAAGGCTCTGTCCTCAACTGGCTATCCTCTTACCTCTCTTCCCGCTCTTTTACTGTCTCCTGGGGTCGCCAGTCCTCTCCTACCTACCCTCTTGAATACGGCGTACCCCAAGGGTCGGTACTTGGTCCTTTCCTCTTCTCTCTTTACACCTCCCTCATTGCCCCTGTTATCTCCTCGTTTGGCATCTCCCACCACTTCTATGCCGACTACACTCAACTCTTTCTTTCTCCTCCATCTCATCTGACCTTCACCAAAATCTCTCCTCCTGCCTTACTGCCATTAAGAACTGGATGTCTTTCCGATTTCTCTCTCAACACTGACAAAACCGAAGTTGATTCTTTCCCTCTAACTCTCTTCCCCCTCCCTCCCCTCCCCCATTCATTCACTTTCCTCCCTCCAATCTTCCTATCCCTCTTCAAGTTCGTAACTTAGGGGTTCTCTTTGACTCATCTCTCTCCTTCTCTCAACACATTTCCCTCACTTGACGAACCTGTCGCTACCACCTCTTCAATATTCGCAAAATCCATCCTTCTCTCACTTTCCACGTTACTAAACTCCTAATCTCCTCACTCATCTTCTTGCGCCTCTTCTACTGCTCCTCCCTACTCTTTGGACTTCCTACTTCTCTACTTGCCCCTCTTAAATCCATCTACCACTCTGCTGTTCGTACCCTCTGTCTACTTTCCACCCGTGACTCCATCTCTACCTCTCTCTCTTACCTTGGCTGGCTTCCTTAAATTTCAATTTCTCTGCCTTGTCTTCAAATCTCTCCATGGTCTCGCTCCCCCTTCTCTCCTCCCTTCTCTCCTTCTACTCTCCCTCCCGTTCCCTTCGGTCCGCTGACGTTTCCTTCTCACTGTACCTCTGTCCCCTTGTGCCTCCTCTCGTTTCCGCTCCTTCCAACTGCTAGCACCTCTACACTGGAACTCCCTTCCTCTTGCTATCCGCTCTACCCCCACATTCACCTCATTCCGCACTTCCCTTAAATCTCTCCTCCTCCATTCTCCTCCCTGAAATACCCCCCTCCTTACCCTTTCCCCTACCTATCTCCACCTCCTCCTGCCTCCCCCGCTCACCCTCACCCTTCCGCTTCCCTCCTCCTACCCTTGCTTCAACTGTTATATTGTTTGTTTATGTATTATGTTGTTCAATTGTACAGCGCTTTGGTGTAAGGCGCTTAATAAATCAATCAAGACTGCGTACATAAGACTTAGTGATGTCTGTACCCATAGGGTCATATAAAGTTATCACTGGGAGTGATTCAGGGCCCCATGGAGTTTTAGTTAAGGTTACGGCCAAAACATTTTTATGATTATCCCTATCTCGAAGTTTAACCAGGTGATAGCCAGCCATCGCACCTATACAAAGTCCACCTTTTGGGCGCCCCTTTAAAACCGTGACAGCAAGGTTATGATCCATGCTATAACCGTCTAACTCAAATGGGGGAGGTCAGCCAGGTTTCCTGCAATGTAAAGACCTCCCGCCCCAGTCGGGTGCAATAGACCACTCTGATTTCTCAGGAATAAATTGAACCCTCATGTTCCAGGACACCACTTTTGGTAAGGCCCTGTCATTTGAGGCAAAAGTTCAACAAGAGGGATACATATGTGACCAACACCCTTCCAACCTTGTGGCGTTTGCCCCATAGCTAGCACTGTTATGGTCTACAAACTGGCAGCATATGTCCCGGAGGCTCCTGGCCCCCATAGATGGTTGTCAGAAGCACTGGATGAAAAACAGTTAGCTCAAAACCCAATGCCACAAATTCATTCAATTACAAAGATCAGGTATAATATGTAATAGTTCCAGTAGCAATTTTCTGTTTAAAAAAGGGCTCCTGGAAGTAGGAGCAGCTTCAACCAGTTTAATGTATCGTGTGTCTGCATACCAAGACGGGTCAATATAAGATGATGATTTGTTGCTCGGGATTTTGAATTGTTCCAGCACGGTTGCACCAGACTTCTGTAGCAGCTTCCAAGTCTAAATATCTTTGAGCTCCAACCTGCTCTTCCAAGGAGGGACCTCTAGGGTAGTCGGTACCTATGTTTATATGAAGTGTTTTGCTGCACGGTCGATGTAATGGACGTTTAGCATGTAGGTGCTATTGGTTTCCATGAGGAAGTAGATGTTGAGACAGAAGCTGGTTGTCTGGCTCTTGACACCCCCATTTATCCAAGGGACCTTGAAGCAAAACCCTCTCTACTTCACCATCAGTTAACTCATTAATGACCAAATAAGGCCCAAACGATGTAGATGCAGAGGAGGAAGGAATAGGTTTAGGATCATTTATTGGTGGAGCCACTAATTGCTGCGTCTTCTGTTTCATGATTGGCAGTCTATTTTTACCAGAGTTCTTTGTATTTCCAAACATTTGATGAACTCCTGTGACAGTGGTGAATTTCACATAGCTTGCTCAGTACACAAGGCCATTAGTACCTGTTCCTCAGATTCAGCTAACACTAATAGAAGCTGTGAGATCCACTAACTTGTGTGACCTCAGGTTTGACACAAAGTTGGAACGTAGGGCAGGATGGATCTACCGCCCCTGTGGAGGCATGAATGGCTTCAGGTAAGAGTGGAACTAAATGGTGATCTTTGTGTGTTGGGGCTTGTTTTGGATGACCCGTGACTGCCTATGACCTTCCTTTCTTATAGTACAAGCCGCCCCAGGTTTCCTTAAACACTTTCCCCATTAGCGTCTTTAAAGGCCGTTGGTCCTCGTCTATAGTCGAACACAATTGAAACAAAGCATCAACTTTGGACTCCAGGTTGTTAAATGTATCAATTTTTGCTAAGGGACTTTCTTTTACTGGGTTGGATTTACCCCGGTGGTCAGAATGATAGTGGACTACATCCGCCTCAGACTCACTATCACTTGAGAAAAAGTCAGACATTGAAAGCAAGTCTTCCAGGTCAGGAGTGGCCGAGAGAGGAGAGCCGATCATATTATTGTAATCTGCTTTTGCAGGGTCCAAGGAGTTACGTCAAAGATTTAAGCAGTGATTCAACAATGAACCATTGTTACCAATGTTTAAAAAGCCGGGGGAGAGATCTATCACTGCATTTTGAGGATCCTGGTTGCATACAAGTTCTTTAATGGGAGTGCCCGTGTTTGCTGAGGAACCTGCACTAGGCTCAGTGCGGCTAGCTCCCATGAAAATAGTTATCTTGGGTTGAGTGGTGTCCAGGTAACCTTAGCGATCTTTCTTGTCTTTTTCTTTAGAGTGGGGAGGACCTCCTGTATTACGCTTGCACACCGCTTGAGGTCTAGGGTGTTTGCCCTTAGGCTGTGCTGTGCTACAAAGGCCATATGTATGTTTTTTTGGATTTGGCATGTCTGCGAGCAAAAGGGGTTCCATGTGTTAAAATCGTGGCAAAAATGGCTGTGGACACAAAATATAGTGGCAAAAAGGCTCTGCCGCAATCCTTGTAAAGGATGCGGGGGACATCCCGTACCCATTATACCATTTAAGGGAAGCGGGGACACCCTCGCAACCCCCGCTCCCCTTAAATGATGTAATGGGGTACACTAACGGGTCAAACCATAGATTTATTTTACAGGCGACATTTTTGCTGCGATTTTATCACTGCATACCGCAAAAGGGCAGCAGAAGTCTATCCTTGGTGGCGACAGCAACATTAGCGTTACAGTGAGTGAGTTCAATGCTCACAACAAAGCAGTCCTCAGCCACAGAGGCACAGGACTGCAAAACATTTGAACGCCAACTCTTGGTTCCGCCTATAAGATTCAGGCAGCAGGCTCACAGTACTGGGAAAGTGGAAGGCTTTAAGCCCGCAGTCACTCGAAGGGCTCCAAAAGCAAATTCCAGACCTTTTTTAAGTGTTTCATGCATCCGATTTCAAAGGCATAAGCCCGCAGTCACCTGGATGTTTACCAAAAATTAGAGTACAGTTAAGAATTAAACGTTGTATGCAGTATTTGTAATGTGTTTAACTCAGCCAGAATTCATCAGTAATTCAAACGCTGGATCTGTGTGTAAGGGTTTACCTAGCAAGAACATGAGGAATGGGTCCAATCAGCTCCTGACTCGATGGACAAGAACAAGCGCAGGTGCCCTTCCCCCAAGCTGCAGTGGATAGAAGTGAAAGTGTACCAAAGGCACAGTGGGCTTGGATCAAGCGAACACTGCAGGCTCCCGCAACCGCCGCCACGCCGAAGGCGAGATCAGCACAGACGCATGGCACACACAGCACATGGAGCTCCGAGGTTAGAGGAAAGGACCGTCAGACGTTGAATGTGCATCAGGCAGCGCCAAGCCGCATTAGTCCCAAAGCATAGGAACAGCCACTTATTGTGAGATGAAATTGCTGGTTTTCAAATGTCCAATTCCAAATGTAAAAAATGCAGACGTGAACTCTGTGGCAATAACAATACATTTTTTAAAAACCAATTCTCCATTTTCTCCATTGCACCTATGGTGATAATTATGAATACATAAATACTTGATATTCGAGTCATGATGAGATCAACCATGTTTGTAGTGTTATCCTATCAAATATTAACTATCAAATGCGCCTACAAGACTCCTGGCAGTAACGTATGTATTAGAATTGATTTTGTGTGGTTTGTGTGTAAAGGACATTGCTAGGGGTAGCAGCTGGTACATAATATTTCTATGAAGATGTGTTTTGTCACCCCACATCTTTTCTGGCAAAGATCTCTGAGGCTCACTAGGTTGTGCTTGTGTTTTTGGGCTCTACACTTAACCACATAAACGTTTCTGCGAGGGAAACAAACTTGGGTGTGGACTCCTGCAGATCTTCATGGTTACTGTCACCCAATAGCTTTGACTATCTCAGTCGACTGGAAGGATCTGTTTCCATTCTAGCAATTTGGCAGGGCACACCTCATAGAGCAGCAGAAGGTCCGATTCCTCAGCACTTGAGCTTCCACAGCAAAGTCAGTGACATGTCTCACCCTCTACCCCTGTTGTGGGACAGGTGTCCTTCCTCCAGTCTTCGAGGTTTGTTACCAAGGACCCCTATGTTCCATCAGTGATCTTGGGAGAATACAGTCAGCCGCTCCCTAGTTAACCCACTCCAGTCACCTTTGTCATTCAACCCTCTTTTTATTGCCAAGATAGTCACTTGGTAGAAAGAGAGCCACAGGGAGCACATTATATTGGCGATAGGACAGAGGTTCTATTTCTCTTCATTCTCAACACAGATGATAGGCAAGTTGCAGCTTATTTTGAACTTTCATCAGTTCGGCAAATGCATGCCTTTAGAGTTTGACATATCATTTGCATGACAGTGATTCATATCTATGGTATTACCCAAATTGGTTGTTTACAATTGTTCGAATGAACAATTGACCGAATTTAAAGGGTCACAATTGACTATATATATATATATATATATATATAATATAGGTTTTGGGGGGGTTTGGCGTTGGGTGGGGGGTTGTGGGGGGTTCCCCCCCCACATATATGGTACAATTGACCTTCACAATTCGGTCAATTGTGAAAAGGTCAATTGTCATTCGAGCAGTTGTAAAACGATCAATTCGTATACAACCATATCTATCACTGCCTTGACAATTTTCTGTTCAGGGTGGCCGACTCATTGGTGGCGTTGAAATCAATGTTTCAGGTGCTGCCACTGTCATTCATTCTGGGCTTGTCCATGAATGTGCCCGAGTCTACACTGGCTCTAACTTAAGTGGTTAGGTTTTTTGGAGAAGTCTGGGATACAACCTCAGGTGTTTCTATAGAGGTTGAGACTGGAGTCCCTGCACTGGGACTTCTACTATTTTCACACATCCAGAAGGGTCAAGACCTTGTTGAGTCAGAAGGCACTTGGGTGCAATCCTATCTCAGACTTTATCTTAAAGTATCTGGACTGGTTGGTGGAGGGGAACATGTTTCCATCAGCATTCCGCTCATCTCACCAAAATTGAAGCACACGCGGAGTGCAGACTTGTTTAAGTGGTGAAGTGACATATGGGTCAATTCCAGATGCACGCTCCTTTCAGCCTTCTGGAAAGGTTATTTTCTTGATATTGAATTCCTTCCTACCTGGTTGCAGGACACAAATCCTGCATTGGAGGAAACCACCCAAGCTGGATAAGAGACCCCACATCTCCACAGCTCCCCATGTTGGTTGTGGAGGTATGTGCCTGTGGCCTTGAAAACCAAATGTCCCTGGGGGTAACACATTAGAGAGAATTGCTCATTGCTCTCAGCAGGCAGAGTTTGCAGTCCCACAAGTAGGCTCTTCATAACCCAATCATTAACACTTGCTTTAAAACCTATGTGTTTCCTTGGGTGGGCTGCTTTGCATCTGATAAGAAAGCAAAATGTCCCAGATGTGTATCTTCAAAGACAGTGAAGCATACCTCCTTTGGTGAAACTGTTATGCATTTTCCTCCCCAAACCCTGGTCTTAGAAGTTGTGAAAAACCTGAGCCATGATTCTGATTGCACCTCCTTTTTTTTATTTTATTTCTTGTTCAGCATAACCTTGGTAAAGCACAAACCAGCCCAAAGCCATTGGAGTGCTTTAACAATCAAAACAAAATAAACATGTTGCAAATCATTCATAATCAATACATACAAGATCTTGCAGATTTCACACCAATTAAAAATATTGATTAAAGCCTAGCGGGTTATATGTAAGAATAGCTGGCAGGTTGTTCCACATTTATAGGCATAGGCAACAACAGCACCTCCAGCATCCAACTGGGTCACATCCTGGCTTTGAGTTGATCTCAAACCACATGAAATACACAGCTGATGTGTAGAATACTCTGGCTTTTCCAGCATAATAGCCACTAAGTTGTAGCTGCATATTATGACGTGAATACAGGCTTTCAATTGCAACTAGTCTGATTAGAGGAATATAGGTTTCATGTGTTTGTATTTTTATCCACCTGCAACCATTTGAGCTGCTTCATGCAAGACTGATTTTAGGGACTGTAAGGAAGAATTTGATAAGCCTGCAAGATTTGTGTTGCCCCCATCTACCTGTGTTAAGGCTAAGGTATGTACTGAATTTCTGAAAAGAGTTGAAGAATTTCTTTTTAACCCTAATGAGTAAACTAGCTTCTAGCAAGCAAATTGAGCTTTCGAAGGGATTGTGTCCTCCGACGTATTCCTCATCTTAGATAGATATCTCCTTCCAGCTCTGCTGGCCTCGGAAAAATTTTTCTCTAGAGGGCGCTGCGCGTCAACGTCCTCCGAGTCGTTGTCCCTCAACATCCGCCGTGTCGACGTCATCCTGCCTATAAAGGCCGCGCGCAGCGTCCGTTGCTCAGTTCCGTTTTTCCGCGCTTACTCAGTGCCTCGGAATACCGTTGCTCAGTTTTGTCAGGTTAAACCTATTTACCTCGAGTTATTCGATCCGTACTCGATGGCTTCTTCGTCGGAACTGACAACTCCTCGATCCGGCTTCAAAAAATGCCGATATTGTGGGAAAAAGATGTCGCTGACTGACCCTCACAGAGTTTGTCTGTGGTGTTTGGGAGCTGAACACCATTGTTCGGAGTGCGAGGACTGTATGTCCATGACAGCTAAGGCCCTGAAGGAGCGTAGGGGGAAGCTGGAGAAAGGTAAGACTTTTAAAGCTTCTTCTTCGTCGACGAAGTCGAGACATTCGTCTCCTCGTCACCATTCGCGCTCCAGGTCTTGGAGTGGGTCCCATCACTCCTCGAGATCGAAGCACTCGAAGAGGAGACGTCGAAGATCCCCTTCTCCGTCTTCCTCTGTTTCGCCAAAGAGAATCCCTTGCCCCACGAAACATAGTTCCCGGGCTGAATGGGAGGAATTCCGCAAAAATATGATGAGCGTCTTCGAGAAAGCGGCCTCGACCCCCTCGAAGACTGCGGAGAGCGATGCTCTGGTCGAAAGACCCGAAGGTCAAAAATGCTGCGAGTCGCAGTACCCGGCGAAGGAAACCTCTCGAGCGCGTCTCGAACCCTTGAGTAGGACTATGACCTCCAAACCGTCGACGCCAAGAAAAGTCACGGTCACGACACACCCAGTGACTATCCCCAGGTCCTCGATGACGATGGCTTCGAGATTGTCTAGTAGAATCCCAATTCTGTCGAGGTCATCGAGGCCTCCGCCTTTGTTTTCGACGCCACGCTCGAAGCCTTCGGCGTCGACGACATCGACGTTTTCGAGGCCGCTTATGACAAGTTCGGCACCCTCTGCCTTGGAAATGGGATTTACACCCTTTATGAGTTCAGAACAATTGAGAACTATGTCCTCAATTATGGAAGAGGGTGAATTGTCTGAACAGGAAGACACATTTGAGTTGCAGGGACCTGTAACCCCAATTAGAGAGGAATTTTCCTCTGAAGAACGCAGGTTAAAGGATCTTCATGATTCCTTACATGAGGCAAGTGGGTTAGACACTTCCCCTGAGGTGGAGTTTGCTACGCCAGACCCGGGGGAGCATGCTGAAACCCCCTATAGAGCCTTAATGGCCAGGATCACAGAGTTTATGGGGTGGTCTGCACCTTCACAATCTTTCCAACAAGATGACCTCATGGATATTCTTGACAAAGGCCCACAGGAGCCCTGTGGTGCCTTTTCATAAAGCTCTTCAGAGGAAGATTATGACGAACTGGGAAACCCCAGATGTCGTCCCGGCAGTAAATAAAAAACTGTCTACAAAATACAGGGTATCCTCTACAGACCCGGAGTTTTTGTCAAAGCACCCATCCCCAGAAAGTCTGGTGGTACAGGCGGCATCTTCTACCGATGTCAAGACAGTTTATCCTACCGTCCCACAGGACAGGGACGATAAAAAATATGATGCTATGGCAAAGAAAGTTTTTTCGGCATGTAGCATGGCGTTAAAATCTGTTAATGCTACTTGCCCCCTTCTAGATTCAGCCATACACTTTGGGATTGTGCTTTTACAGCGGCTGACTGCATCCCGGAGGGAGAAGAAAGGGAAGCGTTCCTGAATATCATACAGGACGGTAAAGACGCTATGTGCGAATCCCTCCAGACGGGCATTGATTCGCTGACAGTATCAGCAGAGCAATGGCGGCAAGTACAACAACCAGGAGATTCGCTTGGTTGAGAAAGTCTGGTTTTGCCCCAGATGTGCAAGCCAGGCTCTTGAACATGCCATTCGATGGCTCTTCTTTGTTCTGGAAAAAGGCGGATGACAGTTTAGAGAAACTGCAAACTTCAAAAGCAGCAGCAAAATCCCTAGGCGCTGCAATCCGTCAGACACCTTTTCGTCCCACAGGAACCTCTGCGAGGGGCAAGTCCTTTCGTTTCTACTCCGCATTCGGAAGAGGTAGAGGACGACCGGCTCAAAGGGGACAAAGAAGAACTACCCGAGGTGGACGGGGTAGATATTCAAAAGCTGCAGCAACAGCAGATGCCTCTTTACCATCGGCATCTGCATCAGCCGCCCCAAAACCACTCTGAGGACTTCCCTCACAGGACACCTGTAGGAGGCAGGTTGACTCAACTTCTGGCGGTATGGCAGGCTATCACGTCAGATGCTTGGGCATTGGAAACAGTTGCCCAAGGTTGCTGCCTGCCTTTCCTACGCATACCTCAGAGTCATCCACCTGGGATCAGCTCTCAGAAAGCTCCAGATCCGCTCCTCTTGCAGGAAATTTTGGACCTGCTAGAGAAAGGTGCCATAGAACCGGTACCTGTAGCGGAGAGGAACAAGGGCTGGTACTCCCCTTATTTTCTCATTCCAAAGAAAGACGGAGGACTGAGACCCATCTTGGACTTGCGAGAATTGAACAAATTCCTCAGGAAAGACAAATTCAAGATGGTCACTCTTTCTCAGATCCTCCAGGCCCTTCAGTTCCAGGACTGGTTGGTATCTCTGGACCTTCAGGATGCTTATTTCCATGTGCCTATCCATCTCAAACATAGGAAATACCTGAGGTTCGCAATTGGCAACTCTCACTATCAATTTCGAGTGCTGCCATTTGGGCTGACCTCCGCCCCGAGGGTCTTCACCAAGTTAATGTCGGTAGTGGCGGCAAGTCTAAGGAGGGAAGGGATTCACGTCTACCCCTACCTGGACGATTGGTTGATCAGGGCTGTCTCTTCGGAACAAGCTCAGATCCAGCTAAATCACGTGTGCCACTCCCTTCACAAACTGGGCTTCTCCCTCAATTTAAAGAAGTCACAAATGATACCATCGCAGAGACTCCAGTTCATAGGAGCGATCCTGGACACTTCCCTGGGAAAAGCCTCGCCACCAGAGGTGAGGGCTCAAGATATTCTACAGATGGTTACCAAGTTCCAAGATGCCCAACGTCTCCCAGCCTTCGACTTTTTGAGGTTGCTAGGCCTCATGGCATCCTGCATTTTCCTAGTGCCAGAGGCTCGCCTGAGAATGAGATCCCTCCAATGGGCACTGAGGACTCAGTGGTCACAATTCTCAGGGAGAATGACAGATCTTCTTCAGGTTCCCGACAGGGTGGCTCGAGACCTTCAGTGGTGGGCCTGTCAGGAGAACATTCTGAAAGGAGAACATTTTTGGCAACCCTGGCCGGAGATAACAGTAGTCACGGATGCCTCACTCACGGGGTGGGGAGCTCACGCCAGCGACTTGACCATCAGAGGTCGTTGGTCTCCATCGGAGTCCAGACTACATATCAACCTGTTAGAGCTGAGAGCCATCAGACTTGCGCTGAAGGCGTTCCTGCCAGCTGCACAAGGGAAAAACGTCCTGATAATGATGGACAACACAGTGGCTATGCATTACCTCAACAAAAGAGGAGGCGTAGGATCACTACCCCTGTGCAGAGAGGCGATGCAGCTCTGGTTTTGGGCAATCCAAGAAGGAATCTCTCTATCGGCAGTTCACCTAGCCGGAGAGAAGAACTTGACAGCGGACGCTCTGAGCAGGCAGAGCACAGTCTCCCACGAGTGGGAACTAGCTCAGGAAGTCCTTCAAGAGATCTTCGCCCTTTGGGGAACCCCTCAGGTGGATCTGTTCGCCACCAGCGTCAACAGGAAATGCGATCTGTTCTGCTCAAGGGAATTTCCCCCGAGAGGAGCTCTGGGAGACGCGTTCATAGTGGACTGGGAGTTTCCGCTTCTGTACGCGTTCCCACCGGTCCCTGTCATTCCTCAAATGATCAGGAGGTTGAGAAGATTCCGGAGAACCATGATCCTAATTGCCCCGGATTGGGCCAGGAGAACGTGGTACCCGGACCTTCTAGACTTGTCCATCTGCCCTCCAATTCGACTTCCACTCAGAGAGAACCTACTCTCACAGAAGGGAGGTCAGGTTCTCCATCCAGACATCAAAACCCTCAACCTTCACGCTTGGCTTCTGAAAGGTTGAGGTACAAGGATTGGGACCTCCCTGATGATGTTATGGAGGTGTTGCTTTCGGCAAGGAGGCCAGCAACAAAGTCTTTATACCGCTGCCGTTGGAACAGATTTTGCAGCTGGTGTAGAGAACAGAATATCGACCCTTTTTCATGTGGTACACCAATGGTTTTGTCCTTCCTTCTATATTTGGCGAATTCAGGCCTTCAAGTTGGCACCATTAAGGGCTATCTCGCAGCGCTATCCATCTTTAAGCGCACTGCGGAAGAACCATCCTATTTCAAGTTACCCTTGGTAATACAGTTTCTAAAGGGGTTAACCAATGTTTATCCCCCAAGACCATTCCAAGTTCCCCTATGGGATTTAAACTTAGTACTAACTTTTCTGATGGGCACACCTTTCAAACCACTCCATTCTTGTTCGTTAAGATTCCTTACCCTTAAAACTGTTCTATTAATAGCACTTACATCTGCTAGAAGGGTGAGCGAATTACAAGCTCTTTCTTGTAAACCCCCTCACACAATATTTCACAAAGACAAAGTTGTCCTGCAAGTGAAGCCTAATTTCCTCCCAAAGGTGGTTTCTGAATTCCATATCACTCAAAAGATTATCCTACCATCTTTCTATCCTCCTCCTCATCCGGGGAAAGAGGAAGAGAGGTTACACAGGCTAGACCCTAGAAGGGCTTTAAGTTTTTACATCAGTAGACTAGCCAGGATAAGACAGGCAGACCAGCTGTTTGTAGGTTACACAGGTCACAAGCTGGGGTTACCAATAACTAAGCAGACCATTTCCAGATGGATCATTCTAGCCATTCTGGAATGTTATAAACTGGCAGGAAAAGAGCCCCCTCAAAACCTTAGGGCTCATTCGACCAGTGGTATTGCAGCTTCATCGGCCCTCAAAAGAGGTGTGCCGGTTAAAGACATCTGTGCGGCCGCTACACGGTCGTCTGTCCATACCTTTACACGATTTTACAATTTGGATTCCTCCTCCAGTCAAGAGACTAGGTTTGGAACGGCTGTACTGCATTCTATTCATCAATAGAAGACAGCATGAAGTCAGTACTCCCTCCTCCAATAATAGAATACTGCTATGGGAGCCTATCTAAGATGAGGAATACGTCGGAGGACACAATCCCTTCGAAGAACAAGTTACTTCTTACCTTGTAATGTTCTTTTGACGGGATGTTCCTCCGACGTATTCCTCATCGACCCTCCCATCCATCCCCGCAGTTCTACTTCCCTTGTTGTTGCAGCTTACGCTCCTTCAGGGTTACTAGTCTAGTCCAGAAAGTATTATTGTGGGCTACAAAACGGAACTGAGCAACGGACGCTGCGCGCAGCCTTTATAGGCAGGATGACGTCGACGTCGATACGGCGGCTGTCGAGGGACATCGACTCGGAGGATGTCGACGCGCAGCGCCCTCTAGAGAAAAAATTTTCCGAGGCCAGCAGAGCTGGAAGGAGATATCTATCTAAGATGAGGAATACGTCGGAGGAACATCCCGTCGAAAGAACGTTACAAGGTAAGAAGTAACTTGTTCTTCTTTGCTACTTAACCTTTAAGTAAGAATCGATGTAGAAACCAGTTTTGCTCATGAACCAGTGTTGGAGAAACCCTTCCAGAGCCTTGGCAGATACGCAGAATAGTACTCCAACAGCTCTCCTTATGGTTAACTAGGAACAAACACGCTACATTTTCATTGGCTCAGTTGTGTCTGGTTCTCAGACATTCTGGAGGTGGCCAGTGCCAGTAGATTGTGCTTCCAGAGAGGAGGGATCCTCTGTCTCAGAGACAAAGTTGAGTTCTCCACACCTCTCCTCAATCTAGGACGACAGTTCTGCTACTGTGCCTGTCTAATAAGATGGGTACATGCATCTGCTATCTCACCTGGTTATCTCCAGATTTAAGTGGAGTCCTGTAGGTCCTACCTGTCAGCCATTAGCGCTAACAGGAACTCTAAGAATGAGAACTTTGATGGCTGCACAATAGGCTTGCAGCGGGATTGAGCTGCTGGCCCTCTCGCTTGAGTGGTTTCATACAGTTTCCATTGAGACAAGATGTTTATGAGAAGAACTCCATATTCTCTCTCGAAGTTGTATCTTTCCTCCATGGGAATGTGGGAACAGTCGGGCACAGCCGTGCATGTACCCACTTCCCCTTGTTCTGTGCTTTATTTTTTGTTGACTGCACAAAAATGGTCTGTTCACGTGCATCTCATGTCTGAATGAAAGGAGGGATGAACTAGCAGTGCTTGTCACTGTACTTACTGTACCACACATTAAGGTGTTTGAGATCCCGCTAATGTCTCTAACACTTCACATTCCAAGATTCCATAGAGGTTAAATAGGCAGCCGATTCCTCTCTGCAAAACGATTGCACCCAGCTAAGAATTTCTCTGCCTTGCTCCATTTATGCAATCAAGAAACAAGCTCTATTCACAAAGAAATTGAAAGCACTGCTGCCGTCTCAGTAATCCGCAGCCTCTGACATTCCTCATGTACTTGCTGGGTACTATAGCACCAGGTTATCTTTATGATGGCAATTGCATTGCATTGCATGGCCAGGGACGACTTTAAATCAAACTACTACGCCTATTTTCGCCATTTGACTTTTATAGGGACGCTTTACAAAAAGGTGTAGCTATGTGGTGGGAGGAGACCTAAATGAAAGATTGCAGTCTTTTTAGAAACACAGACAAATGGTGCAGTTATTGAACATGCATGATCATTTGAACTTTAAAATAGAAATCTTAACTGATAGAGCAATTCACTAATAAATGGACATGTGCTTTTATATTTTTAAGTGATGTTCATTGGAGTCAGCCAGAGGAAAGGAAACTGACTGGTGGTACAAACTGGCAACCAAAGGTTGCACCTACAACAACGTGGAACCCTGCGACAATGGTAAGTGATTCCACATCTTAATACAATAACAAAATGGGGTGATAAAAGGCAGGCAGTGAGAATTAAGCATATGCCAGGGCAAACCCAGAGTGAGCAAGAGAGAATCTGTAAAGCAGTTCAGGCTTAAATGCCTCTAGGCACTTAACTATTTTACTACTACTTGTTGGCTTACTTTGTGTACAGGATAATCATATTTCATGCATTCTTCATGAAAGGGTCACTTGCAAATGACAGGAAAACAAAGGTATTGTTGTATTGCATTTGCTAAGGTAAGAGGATTAATGCATCATGCTAGTGGGCAAGTTCCAATGAAATATTTCGCATACCTAAGCTTTACAAAGCTGTACATGACCATATTCAAAGTCTGCATTTTGTGGCGGACCAACAAACCACATGACACAAAAGATGAGTTTCAACACACTTATTTTTGTAGGACAGAGTTTGGGATGAACGCCTAATGAAACAAGCCGGTTATTTGCAACGCAAGAACATATTCCAATCTTGAAAGAATCTAAGCAAAAACTGGAAGAATTAGGGTATAGTGTTCCATACTTATTTGGGGGTGCTAATCTTCCCTGGGGTCTTGGGTCTGAGCACTGTTCAGTATAGACTAAAGAGGGTGTTCGATCGTACAACAATCTAAATTATATAAGTATGGAGTGAACTATTCTGCATGTACTTGGTCTTTAGGGATACTGATCTCCCTGTGGATCTTAATTCCTTGCCCAGTCTCAAGGATATTGTTGCCAGCATGCTTCTTTACCACAATCAGTCTCAGGGCTATGCTATAGTGCCTAGCTCACTTGGTAGCAGTCCCGGTCTTTTGGGGTTTCTCGGGCCTTGCAGCCCCCTAGATCTGGCTGCTAATCTCATCACCCTAACTCTTGTAGAGTTCTACCTCCCAGTTGCTATCCTATGTCTGCCTTTCCTGTGCCTTACATCTGTCTCTCTGTTTACTAACTAGGTTTCTGTGAACCCTCATTGAATGGTGTACAGCTTTGTTTCTGTTGAGTTTTCTGATAGGCTCTCTTCTCATGGTATTTGCTCACCTGGCATGGGTCTGTGGCCCTTTGAGGCTTTAATAAGCCCTCTGGCCATGTTTAGGTTGGGTGGACATCCAATTTCTTGCCTCTTCAGCAGCTTTTCTCCACTTGTCAGATAAAACAATTTGCTCCTGCTGTCATGGCATCCTCTATGCCCCAATTCTCGTTTCCACATCAGGTAGTGACTGTGGGGCTTGCACCTGACATGCAAGATACCATGGTATGGGAGGGTACACAGACCCGTTGCCCAGCAGTGTTACAGACTCTTAGTAGTTCTTGGCGTCCTTCTGCAAGGGAATATATAGGGGTGATGAAATAATTAGTCTGTCACATAAACAATACAATCGAGGTTCTCTCCTGGCCAGTCATGGATTTCTATATCTTCAATGAAGTCTTGACAAACCTTACATAAAGAGCCTGTTAAATAACATGCTTGTTTATAATTGTGCTAATTTAAAAAATAGTGGTTTCTGGAAGTAGTGACGCCTGGAAACACTCTGCTGTACCTTACAAATACTCAATAAATTAGAGGGGGTGGCACTGTACCCAAAAACCCTTCGCAGAACACACTTAACAGATACTCTAACTGGCACCAGACTATAGACAATCAAGATGAAATTTTACATTTTTATGTTTTAAATATACTTGTTAGTCTGATAGAGAATTGTTATTGATGGAAAGCTTCTTGCAACATGAAACTTGAAATAATGCCTGTTATGTTAGGCTATTAGGATTTGTACCCTGCGCTGCTGCCATCTGCATGGTTTCCATATGCTCTGGTGGATCTGAAGCAGAGTAGGTGGGTTTGGTTAGTTGGGAGGATATAGGGGAAGGGAAGATTATTTTTTTTATTTTTATTTTTTTTTATTGCGATTTGCTTATAAATTAAGTTAAATCTACCAATCAATTCATAGACCTAATAAGTTTCCCATACACAAATCCATACCAAATATTTCATAGAAAGTAAAGGAAGATGTAAGAAAAAAGGAGAAATCAAACGCCTATTTCTCACGTTCACAACTAATCACTGTCCTATATTCCATACGTTAAACAGTTGCAACAATTTAATTATAATGATAAAGCCCTGCCTAGCCTACATCAGCAGAATGGATCTTCATAGTCTAGAACTAAAGGTCTAAGACCTTGCATAATTACCTACGTGTGGCTAATATTAGCGAAATGCTAGAGCCCACACAAAATTCACACAAATTCTGGACCATAATTTAGCACATGCAGGTTGCTTATTGACCTGAAATAAGTTTAAAATATTCATATCTGATCAATTGTAGTTTAGGGCAAAAGATGATTAAATGTTGTAATGTTTCGATTGCCGCAGTATTACCACAAAGGCGACACGGTTATCAAGCGGCATCCTTAAGCCAAAAATGTCCCTTGTAAACAATACGTTCAGGCATAGACTCAAGAATAAGCCTCTCCATTTGTGACTAGGGAATTGGAATAGTTAAGGTTTGATGTTATTGGAAGGTTTTCATCAGCTGCTACTATATATAGAAGACGATGGGTAGATATCCGGTCTCTGGTAGTACACCAGTCCAAGATATAAATATGTTGAATAGCCTGGGGACTCTCCAACAGTGTCTTACTTGATAGATACAGCATCCCCAGGATCCTCTTACGTATTCATCCAGTTGTCAAGAACCAGAATATTGTCTGACAGCATCAGTTGTAGTTCATGATAGAGGTTTCTGAGGAGGATTCAATACTTTTCTATAGAGAGCGCCAGGGTTCTCCAGGTAACCTGAGCTTCTATGGAGATCAAGTACAAATCATATTGCAAGGTCGCCATCAGAAGGCGTTTAGGGAGGCCCAACATTTTGTATTCATGTTCCAGATAGAAAGTACCCTGATCTATGCATGCACGTAAGCTTTCTAGGTGGGAAGTGTGAAAGCCATAGAGGTCTTTGTGCCAATAAAATTGGCTTTTTGTACATTTTATGTTTGAAAACTGGGAAGAGGGTCTTTTTAAAACTGTGTTCAAGTGGCTGGTATGTGCTTGAGTGTGGTGAGAATGGTGAAGAGAAACTGAATGTTGGTCATAACGTAGGTGGTATCTTTTGTGATGAAACTGCCTGTGATCGAGAGTAAGGATTTCTCTGGAATTCAATCAGATTACCCTACTCTGCAGCTACCCAAGGTATTCTGGGACCACAACTGAAAAGAGGACTGCCAATTCAACAAAAGCACACTCTAACACCCCTTGCAATTCCAGCTCTGAGACTCACATGAAGCTCTGCAAGAGCACATGCAGCTGCCATGCTACCTTTGTCGATCATGAGCTACAAAGTTAACAATATTTGGAAAGTCCAAAAAGTGGATGTACGTGTGCGTATATACAAATGCTTTTCCAAACTATAGGCATAGCAAAAATACTTCAGTCAACAGCAACCTTTATTATTGTTTGGTTGTGTTTTTGGAAAGGCGTTTTTGCAAACTGTGACAAATCACAGGCTGTCCTCCCTGCTTCACTGGGGAAAGGCCCCTTCCATGAGGCCAGGGAGATCAGTCCTCTACCCAGTAGTCCTGCTGGGGGTGATACTCTGCATGTGGATCTCATGTGGAAGGACTCCCCCATGGGACTAGGGACAACTGGGAAGAACGTGGTACTGTCAAAATATATCCACACCTCCCTCACTCTCATACCCTACTCTCCGGGCCATATAACACCACATATATCCATGGACTCATGTAGGGTAGAAGACTTAGCCCCCATACACAATACTAGGATGAGGAAGACTAGGGACCACCTATCTGAAGCATGAACAAAAACTGGGACGAAGATCACAAGAAGCCCGCTTGGAAGTAAAGGCAATAATAATGAGACGAGGAGGAAGCGCAGAGCAATACGCAGTACTCCGCAGAACCAACTTGAGAAGAACAGACAATGGGTACAGAGAATAAAAAGGGAAGAAGGACTTGGTAATGAATCAGTCTCTCCTCGGAGTAGCTACAAGTCAGAAGGACGTTTGGTCTGCAGTAGGGGAGCGAACGCTGGCCTGGTCTTGAAATTTGCCGCCGAGATGTCCCAAGCCGGTCCGTAGTCCACAAACCGACGAGAGAACAGGAGGAGCGCTAGCGAGGTCAGAGCAAGTCACCTGACCACCCATGCAGGGAAAGAGCCTCCAGGTGCGCAGCCTCCTTTGCTGCAGAGCCATTGCAGCGTGTGCAGATTCCACGAATGAAAGCGACTGCAGGAGACTGAACAGAGCAACAGGGACGTTCTGTGCTCATACCTGAGACCCAACGAGAAGTCGATGATAGTCCCTCATACAGGAAATGTATGAGGGATGTTGGGGAAGGTGCCGAAAGCCAGGGTCTGGGGCCCGTACAAGAACCAGGAAGACCTGGGAAGCCAGAACAATAGGGTCTGGGCCCCATATGAGAACTGGGAAGGTCCAGGAAGCCAGAGAAATGGGGTCCGAGACCCTCATGAAACCCAGAGAGCCCTGTGAAGACCACAAAGGAGGGTTTTGAAAACTCTACTCTGAGAGAAGGACTCCACCAACCTTCTCCTTAGTCAGTGTCTGCCAGGTAAATGATTTAGGCCTGTTCCACTAAGAAGGCCATGGGAAGAGTCATACCCGCTAGCATTGTGAAAGCCTAAGAAGGCCAAGGGAAGAACCATACCCCTTGGTATTGTGGATTGTGAAAGCCTGAGAAAGGTCAGGGGAAGAGGCCTACCCCCTGACATGTGATTGGTGCAAGACAAAACAGAAACCTGGGGAAGGGAGCCATTCCTACCTGGTGTGTGGGAACATTGTGATAGAAAACCAAGAGAAGGTAGGCATTTCCTTGATGACCAGGATGTAAGTTGGAACATTTACTTTATTTTGGGAAAAGAGACATTTTGTTGCTTACCTGGAACTTTGCGTTCCGCACTTGAAAGGAACTGTAACCTGGGGAAAGGAGTCTCTCCCTCAAGAAGTATTCTGGAGAGACTAATGACATAGTATTCCGCTACTCAGAAGACGAGAGTGTAAGGGAAGGAAATAGGTTTGACACAGGACTGTAGACTCTTGCTTTCTGACATTCTGACACATCCTTAGTTCAGGTTGAGGCAGGGAAACTGCTCTTGGGAATAGGGCATGATAAGGTGTTTTTCTTTGCTTTCGTTGGAAAATAAGTCTATAGCTAAAACAATGTCCCTCTTGCGTCAGTCTACTACTTCCTCACCCTTACAAAACACACTACAATCCATATGTTGGCTTTTCCAAATAATGAGTCAGTAGGGGTCATGTAAGGAATTGTAGGTTTGAAATTGTGCTTTTTCTAACACAAACTAGCCAAATGTCCTTCACTGAGCTATATCGACTCAGTATTTATTTGGTTACGTGTGGGTTTGCACACATTTCTGGCCCCTAATGAGAGTGCACTATCGTGTACCTTCTTCCGCCTCTGAGGTCTGCCCTGGATCGACTTAGCCCGCTGGAACCTTGCTGGCATAATAGTCACTTGTTCGCATGCCACCCTCAAGGGAGTTGTCACTTTATTTCCCCCTCCTAGCTTTTCCTCTGTCCATCCCCCACATAGTTTCTCCTCTTCTTCAATTTCCTCTGTATTCTCTCCATCCAGGTGGTGTTTCTCCTCCACCAATCTCTTAACAACTTTCTTCCTCAAGCCTCATCAATACATCCTTCCTCTAGATGGTGTCAATCCTTCTCCATCCTTCCCAATTCTCTTTTTCTTTCAATCCCCAACTCATCACCCCAAATGTTATCAACTCTGCTTCCAACCTCCTCAAAAGCACTCTCTCCCCAGATGGTCCCAATTCCTCCTCCAACCTCTTTGCTTCTCTCGCTCCAAACTGTAAGCCTGTCCGTTAAGACATTGCTAGCTTGCCGCCATTTTGGATTTTAGAATTGGCCTCGGCATGTGTGAGGACTCTTTACCTCATCTGAGAAACTGTTTCCATTGCCTGATTTACCCTGGGGCCTTCCGTTTGCCTGTCTTCTGAAGTACAGGTCAGAAAACCCTCTGCTAAGCCTGTGAAACTTTCTGGTACATTTGTAATTTCTTTGTCTTGGGAGAGTTGCTACTTTGTAACTTCCACAATGTTCACCGAAGTGAGAGAATGGGCTTTGTTTATTCTCCTTTTCTCCTGTAAATAGTCTGTTTCACCTGGTTTGCATCTAATTTTGTATCCCCTCTGCCCTGCTTGTGCTTGCTTCAATGCCTTGCAAGTTAATTTCCTTGAAGGGGCAAGCTCGATTTCATATACGGAGTGTTAGGGTCTTCTGAGGGGGCTGGAACGGCTCTCTAAGGGGGTCAGCCTGATGAGAAGCAGCATCTTCAGGAGCCCTTTGGCTCACTTCCTCTCCCTCCTAACCTAGGTGTCTGTTGGTATGGTGTGAATGTGAGTGCTTCTGCGACTTCCCCTTGGTGGTCATTGGGGTCTGTAGGAGTGGTGAGGTTGGTGCAAGTACTCTTGTGACTTCTTTAACGGGGGCCAGGTTGAGGGATCCACCATGCACTTCATCCAGGTCCAGAATCATCCACAACTTTAGGGAGTCTCTGGCCCCTTTCACCACCTCACTGCAAATCCTCAAGATTAGACAAGAGACGTTTTCACACTAGTTAAAAAAAAATTTGTTTATGCACGTTCAACCCTTTTTTAGCTCATGTAAAGTATGTGAATTTTGTATGGTAGTCACGTACATCAGTGACTTATCACCTATTTCCACACTACCTGTATGTACCCAAGCATATATTACACATGCTTAGCTAAAGAAAATGCATGCTTTTCCATTGTAAATAGCACACCTTTTTAACATAAATCTGAGAAAATAATTGAAAGGTTGCGGTCTATCCTTCTGCCCTGCTTACACCTGGTTCATCTGGCTCTAAGGTTGGCTGCACAGGTGTTTGTGGCGTGTGTGTGTCTGGTGGCGTGTCCATGTGTGGTGTCTCCATATGTAGAATTGTGTGACTGATAACACAATTTGAAATCTCTTTCCCTGGCCACTCTTCTGGGGGAACCCACATTCAGATGTATGCATTATGCATACATATGCCACACATGCATGCATTAATGGCCCAATCACTACTTTGAATCACAGGTAAACTACATATGCGTATTTTTCACCTATGCCCTATTACTCTTGGAAAAAGTTTTGCCATATGAGTTTCACTTGCATTCTATTGTCGCAGATAAACAGCTACCCTCCACCTGTTTCTCAAATAAGGACTTTCGAAATAAGTGACTTGGGACAATTGTCGTGTGGGATATTTCATTTTTTTCCATTTTGCAAATATTTTGTGGGAGGTGGGTGCAGGATTGCATAATACACTACCCGATAGGTTATTTTATATATTTTGTACTGATAAATTGTTTCCAGTATTTTTATGGCAAGATAAAAGTAATTTGGTGTAAAATATTCCAAGCTACAGGTAAAATTATTAGTTTAACTGGTCATTTGCATTTGTTGATCAGGTCAGGAAAGTGTAAATCTAAATGAATTGCCATCTGAATGCATAAAGTTTTTACATACTTGTTCTAATCTAGTCTCATTGTATCATATAATTGTTCTTCCTGGTGAAAAACAGAACGGCATGCATTTCCCACCATACGTAAGTGAAATATGCAAAAACAGCCTTTTTGCTCTAAGCTGGCATGCTGTTATTAACCACTGCTACTGCAGAATCTTATAACTTTACACATTCTCTCATCTTATCCAATGATCTTGTCTGTTCGAAATTACTTTCTGCAAAATGATCTTCAACTTCTGGGGGTGTGCTGCCAATGCCCTGCTACGGTGATGGCAGGGAAAATTCTGTGATTTTCTTTTCCTTTCTCAAACTTTTACTATTTTTCGTTAAATAATGGCAGTTGCGAGTGGTTTGTGGTGTGTGCTGTGCCATTTTCTGGATTTGGTTTGAGGAGCAAATTGATTGGCATTCTTTTTTGGATGGAAATGTGGGCAAACTATAATGATTAGAATTGCATGAATCTCACAGCTTATGATTTACTTTAATTTAATTCGCATTTTATGGTAGAATTTTGAGGGAGAGACCAGTACACAATTCTCTACTCTTCCACATATGCAAATTCAGACTGCTGTTTTACAACTTTTGTTAAGAGTTCAAGCAGATTGTGATCTTTATATATGGCTTAACATTCAATATGTTATTTCAGTATATTAAACCACCAGTGGCAGTTGTGTAAAACCTGCATGTCGAAAGTTCACATCTTGGTGTGAAGAGACAAGCTTCTTCCCTTTTAACATCAATACAAAAGAGCAAAATTAAATTGACAGTAGTACAGCTGATATTTACAGCGCTATTGCATTTCCAAACAGTGATAGCCATTGTTGCATAAACACAAATCATTACTAAATAAATTGTGAGTTTTTGAATAAGTGTATTGGTCTTTGCCTGATCTTCTTTGGGATATGGTGTACTATGAACCTTGAATGCTATTTTTGGATGTTTGCCTCAAAACTGTTTAATGACTTCTGAAGGTAGGTGTTGAGAGGTTTCATTCCTTCTTAAAACTATAGAAGAAGTTTTGATGTGCTTGTTAACAGCCTGTTATTTCTATGCCAAACTATGATCTAGAATTACAAAAGCAATCGCTGTAACTACTGCCTTGCACAAAAAACACTTAATAACAATTACCCTTACTTATAGTAGACCAGTCATTCATGTATACTTCTGTAGCTTTAACTGACCAATTTAAAATGTTCGTGCCTGACGTATTTTAATATATAATTACAAACTAGTTGTGCCAAATAGCTAAATTGTTAGTGCAATTTGATCGACAATGAAAACTTTCCTACAACAGCAGCTTCCTATGGAGGCATTGCAGGAACAGACTTGTCAGTTATACATGAACCATGGCTGCATAGTTAAGTTTGTGTTATTTCCAACGGAGGTTGTGAGTCATTAGAAGATGTACATTCCCCAGAGCACATTTTGGCCACAAGGCTTCTTCAAGCCAACGATGATGAAACATTGAGTAGTGCGATTAGTATTATCAGTTCTCTGAGCGGACAATGGACATGGTATAACGAGAACCAGGAACCACTTTTACAATTCATGTGCGAATCCGCTCCATGTGTTTTAGTAAATGCTTGAAATGTATGTCATCGATGTCCTTACAAACACGTCCATATCATACAGAATTAATAGCTAGGAAAACTGCCACATCTGTAGCAGGCAGTTACTTTGCCTGTGCTTCTTAAGTGGATCTCAAAGATGTGGAAGGCAGGGCTCCTTCTAATGGTCGTCTGCTCATTATATAAGAAGGGGGTCTTGTTAAGTAGAAGTAGATGGGTCTTTGCTGTGTTCTTCCACATATCACGACCTTCAGTCTTAGAAGGAGGAAGTTTGTGCACATCAACTGTTGCATGCTGAACGTTTTATTTTCTATCCTGTGATCAATAGCACCCATGCTTAAGGCTTAAGCAGAAGCTGGTCTATACACTTGAAGGAACAGAATAGACTTTAGTCCTTTAATGAACTTTCAGGAGGCAGCCTTGATGTTATGAGGTAGATGCAGTGAGCTCTGTAGGCTAGAGTCTTTTGAGTGAAGAGTTTTCCTCTTAAAATATTTCTGTCACAGATGTGTTTGTAGGTTATCTCTTCACGTGTTAAGGAAACGGGAGGAGTGCTAGATAGGGGGAAGCAGGGCATTGTGTTATTTATAAACAAGGCAGTTTTCTTTATTCCATCCTCTGCTTGAACCCCAACAAAAAGTTTACTTCTGGCTGTTAAATCTGTTGTCCTAATTTGTCCAGGCATGATTGTTTGGGTGTACCTAGATACCACTACTGTAACCTCTATTGCTTAGTAGAAAGTAGCCCATTAGTATCGTGTTTATTGATCAGTCATGGAACCTGGGGGGTTGTTCCTGTCTAACCATTCCCCTTTTCACTGTCAAGCCTTCTGAAGTAAAGTAAAGTGACCAGTCCCGCTTGCATCCATTCTCTACACTGTTTCACGTACAGTGCAAACGTATACAAATAACCTGATTACTTTTGGAGCCCACCATTGGCGATGTCAGTCATTGAGAGCCCTTTCGATCCGTTTCTTTGCATTTCACCCACACCCAGTATATAAAATATGTTCTTGGCAGCTCTATGCTCAAGGTACAATACAAAAATCTGCAACTCTAATTTTCCAAAGAACTCGCTGCTGTTAGTTAATGGAAGACATTTGCCTCTCCCACAGCATCTGATTGTATGATACAATCACTTCTGGCATGGGTGCGCGCTGGCCTCTCCCTAGTTACCTACCCATGTTCTGGTGCAAGTGTCAGGCTACTTTCTGTGTATTACACAATACAAACGGCTAGCTGTCTGTGGCATAACATTTACTGATATAGCAGAGCACCCCCACAACCTCTCTGTTGGCTTGTGTAATACATCCTGTCTTGGGAGGATAGCTCAGGGGCAATGTGCTCACCTTGGAAGCAAGACAACAGGGAGCACCACAGGTTCGATCCCCGGGTCCGCGCTTAGAAACCTCTGGGTATTAAGCACATTATAAATAACCTATCACATCATATCAATTTCTGTCTGAGTGGCTGTCTCTCTATGTACCATCAATCCAAGGACAGAAATGGGCTGGTGAAGAAACATGCTCAGCTTTGGTGTTTTTCCCCTTCTATTTCTTGCCGAAATGGAAGTTCATAATCCAATAATAATGATGTTCAGTGCATCCATACATTCAAATTATAAATCTGGCCATCTGGCATATGGTATCTGAGTGAGATATGGACAGATTGGTGCAGGCGAAATTGACCTGGCCTCAGACGCTGACCACAGTTGTGGAGAGGCCGCCCTGCTGATCAGCATAATGGCACGGCTGCCTCAAGAATCCCTGATGGGTGGCTCCGTTTTGCAGGCATGCTAGATCTAGATCTAGATGTGCTGAGCTGCCTAATCAGCAGCAAGTGAAAAGATCCTCTCCACGTCTGGGAATTGGTGTTTTTGTGAAATTTACCTAAAATAAGCTGCACAGGCTGGCCGTCATTGCTCCTAACTTGCCTGTAATCGAGGTTCGGGGGGTGGGGGGAATAGTGGGTACTGGTGTGGATGCATATAGGTGCTCTTGAGGGTGAGTGAGCACGTACCCCAGAGTTCTGAAACAGCTGGTGCCAGAGACGATTCTTCAAGCTTGCACCGGTGGAATGAGGGGCAGTGTAGTTAATATTATAGCCTGGGTCCCCGAGAGTTGTAGGTGCTTTACATATACAGCTTCAGTGTCCTCAGCTCAGCAGAAATAAACACCCTGATGGCATTTGTGGCACCATGAGAAGGGACGTGCGGGTGCCAGGAGGCTGGGCGTTATGGACACCTTCACCAAACCAGGGGTCAAGCCGAGGGGTGAGACGGCACCCAGGGAACCCATGGAAAAAGTCACCCCACCGGACTCGGCTCTTGATCTGAAGCAAATCTTTACCAGCATGCTAACAGGTTTTGCATCAGTGAATGGAAAGCTGGAAGAAATGACGGCTAGTAGCTCCATTGTTTTGTCATAAACTGGATGCAGAAAGTGCCAGAATAACAGTGGCGGAAACAAGAAGCCGCACCGTGGAGGAGGATATGACTGGTGTTAAAGCATGCACAGTGATGCTTGAGAAACAGGTGAAGCAACTCGCCTTGAAGTGTGATGATCTTGAATCACGACCAAGGTGTAATAACATTACGCATAATGGGGACTCTGGAGACATCCTATGAGGGGCAAATGGAAGCCCTGCTGAAAGAACTGTGTGCCTCTCTTGCATTGCATCTGTGCCTGTTTTATTAAAAAGGAAATTCGATTTTGGCTGTGTACCTTTTACATCCGTAGACCTCTCATGCATTGCTTCTGTGCCTCTTCTTTTTTTTAATTTTTTAGATTTTTTTTTTTTTAAAGGAAATTCGATTTTGGCTGTGTGCCTTTTTACATCTGTGCACCTCTTATTTCGTGTTACTCTATCCCTTTCTGGATTGCATTTATGCCTTCTGATTACTTCCACTAAGCCTTACTGGTGAGTTTAGCTAGAAGTGTGCTGTGTAGCCACTCTTCTTTCATTCCCCAACTATCCTCTGCTGCCACTATGGCTGTCGCCATTTCCTATTTTCTCTAACTGCTAAACTATCACCTATCCCCCCCTCTCTCACAAAGTCGGTAGGAAAAAGCACAAAAAACACATCTTGTGTGTGAACCCTATTCTTCCCATCGCAGACACCTAAGCCATCGCTTCGTCCAGAGAGTTTTTCGCTGATATCCTCCTGTGTCCCCTCTCCATATCTATGGTCCCCCCATCTCCTCTTCACTCCCTCTCTCCTTCCACATCCTCCACCATTAACGGTGGCACAAAGTGGGAGGTTCTCTTGGCTGGCTTCTCATCCTCGTTGCTTTGTTAATCTCCAGGCACTATCCTGGCTCAGGGTCCACAGCCCAACCTTCTTCTCTTTGACCAGATCCTGCTTTCTCTCATTAACTTCCCTCCTTCCACTGCATATCCTTCCACTTCTACTCTCTCCCTCTCTCCCTTCTCTGACTGGTGCTTCAAGCCCCTGCACGCCACCTCAGAAAACTTTCAAAGGCAGAGACCTCCTCCATCTGGCGACTCTTAACGCCCGCTCAGCAAACAAACACTCCGCTGACATCTGCCTCCTTCTTGAAGACATTGACCTTGACATTCTCGCTCTTACCGAGACTTGGTTCAATGCCAGCTCAGTCACTGCTTGTGACTCCCTCCTCCCTAATGGCTTCAACATCATCTACAAGCCTTGATCTCACCGCACTGGCAGGGTGTTGCCTTAATCTTCCCTGAATGGATTCCTGCTTCCATTTTACCCATCCAGCACTACTCTTCATTTGAAATCATGGTTTGCAAATTGGTCCTCTCTCCCATCTCCACCCTGACCTTTGTTACCATCTACTGGCCTCCTGGCGCTGCCACCGTGTTCCTCTCTGAGTGGGCTGACTTCTGCTCTTCCTTACCTTCATCCACCTCCTCCTCCCTCCTCCTCCTCCTGAGTGATTTGCATATCCAACTGGACTCCCCTGGCTCTGCACCCACTCTCTTCAGACCTCTGCACCTCTTTCCCTCTCCATTCTACCTTCTGGGCCAACCCACTCAGCTGGACACACACTGGTCGCCCTAATACACCATGACTTCTCTCTCTCCCCTCCACTAGTCACCCCTCTCTCCTGGTCAGACCATTCCCTCCTCTTCTTCCACCTGGGTCCCTTTGGGCCCCAGACCCCCCCCCCAAAAGCTCCTCCATCCTTGTTCACTAACATCCGCCCGATGAAACGAGTGACTGATGCTGCCTTCTCTTCCACCTTCATTCCCCCTCAAACCCCTACCTCTGATACTACCTCTGACTCTGCTCTCAGCAACCTCCACCTTTCCATCACCAATACCCTTGATATTCTCGCCCCAGTCATGAGGATCCGCCTGAAACCTGCCGCTAAGCGTAACACCTGTGATGACTCTGAACTTGCGGCCCTGAAATGAATGTGCAGGGCTTTGGAACGGAAGTGGCCAACTTCAGGCTCACCCTCTGACAAACTGGTCTGCCGCCTGCTGCAAACGCAATACAGACATTCCATCCGTGCCAACAAAAGAGCCCACATACAGGCACCAGTTTCCGGTGCATCCAACATCACGGCTGAACTTTTCAAGATCTGCAGGGAACTAGCCAACCCTTCTGCAGTATCTTCCTCCCCTTCTCCTTCCCAGGCCCTCTGCAGCTCACTGGCCACACACTTCACCACCAAAACTCAGGACATCCTGAACTCCCTTGCTAGCCAGCGTCTGAACCCATCCCTCACCTCCTTGCCTCCTTTGGCCCCTCAGCCTCCTCCTTCTCCCCTGTCACACCTGAAGACGTTACCAGAGTTGTCCTTTTCATGAAGGTCTCTTCTAAACCTGCTTCCCCTTGCTGATCCAGAACCATCAAGGACAACATTGCTTCCCTTGCCCCTGCACTCGCTGATTTCTACAATCACTCTTTTGACACTGGATCTTTTCTCTCCTCCCTTAAGCACTGCATTGTGCACCCTCTCCGGAAAAACCTTCAGCAGACCCTACATGCCCTGCCAACTACTGCCCTATTTCCATCACCCCCTTCCTGGGTAAGACGGCATTACCCCAACTCACCTTGCACATCAAACTTGTTGACGGTCTCCACAACCATCAATCTGGATTCCGAGGATCCAGAGGCACGGAAACTGCTCTAACTGCTCGCATCGCTGGACTCCAACTGCACAGCTGTCCTCATCCTTCTAGATCTCTCCTATGCCTTTGACACAGTCAACCATGCCACCCTCATAAAAAAGGCTCCACGATACTCTTGGTATATCAGAATGGGCACTGGACTGGCTGACATCCTTCCTTACTGACCGCTCTTCCCAAATGATCTTGGGCATCTTCTCCTCTCCTACTTCCTTCTCCACCTGTGGTGTCCCCCAGGGTTCTATCCTCTCCCCTTGGCTCTTTAACATCTACCTTGCCCTGTGTGCATGCCTCATCTCCTCCTCCTCCTCCAACTTCTAGTGTTACACATGACGCACAGCTCTTTTTCAAACTTCCTGCTGTCCCTTTTGGCACCCTTCATCCTTCCTGACTGCCTATCTGCCATCCAGTCCTGGTGCATCTCCAATAATCTTTGCTTCAACGCCTGTAAAACTGAGATCCTTCCTATTGGAACCCCTCCTCCCCCTTCTTCCCTTCACGCTGGCCTTCATCCTCGGCTCCTTCTGAAGGAAGAAGCCTTGAAATCATCTTCGACTCGTCTCTCTCCTTCCTCCCTTTCAGCTCTTACTTCTCAAAGGTATTCTCCCTTTTCTCACTTCCCCAGATGCTCAATGTTACCCGAGCCCTGGTTCTCTTTAGGCTTGATTATTGCAATAGCCTCCACCTGAAACTTTCTTCTTTCACTATGCAACCCCTCCAGCTAATCCAGAACAGGGTAGCGAGACTTATCCTTGGTCTTAAACCCAGGGGCACCATCTCTTCTGCCCTAAAAAGTCTTCATTGGCTCCCGGTTATTGCACAAATTAAATTCAAATCCCTTTGCATCATCCACTAGGCTGTCTGGGCCCGGGAACCACACTATCTCCAACTTTAGCTTACTAAATACTCTCCCTCTAGACCACTTTGTTCCTCTGGCAACAGTACTTTGTGTGTAAAGCACTCTGCTTAACAGAGGGTAGGTGGTCGATCGCTTTCCTCAGCTGGGTCCCTCCTATAGAATAGCCTCTCCCTGCGTCTACGCCTTGAGCAGGACTTTCTTAAATTCTGGAAGCTACTCAAGACCTACCTCTTCAGCTCCTCCTTCCCTTCTTCTCTTCTCTGCTAATCCCGCAGTTGCTGTGATTGGTGTCCGGGGCCTTTATGCATCCACGGGGCCTCTGACCTCCCATACCCAATCCTCCCAGCTCCTGTTTACCCTCCGCACTTGTCTTGGCGCGCCCTCTGCCTCGGAGGTTCGCACTTACTCCTAACGTGGCCTGTGGCCTTGTAGCACTCATCAACCCAAGCACTTCATCTGTGGGTCACCCATAAGCCCGGACTCCCCAGCACTTATGCCCTCTGCCTTTTTCCTTGCTGCACGTGCACGTTCTGAATACTTATATTGCACAGTAGGTTCATCCTTCCTCCTTTTTCCTTCCACTGCTTTTATTAATTATTGTGTTTTGTAATGTATTTCATGCTGTTCCCTCCCCTCACCATGTGGGTGCTTTGAAACAGTATTTTACTTGATGCATAAGCGCAAACAATAAATAAAATAAACTATTGGGCAGCCAGGTACTATCAAGACGCTTTGCAGTGTAACGTTGCCATTATTAAATCCCACCAGGCTAAGAGTGACTTGCAGGCAAGTTTGTGAAACCCCACAATGTATGCTCACCTGTCAGCACAGTCTGTGGTAAATTGAAAAGCGGTAAGTGGAGATTACCAGTAATCAGAGTAAGGAAAGGGAAACCCTCCTGGGGAAGAAAACCCACATGCAAGAAAGGTGTTCTGCTCTTCTTTCGTGTGGACCAGTTTGTGAGCCAAGAGCTCACAAAAAGGCTGACACTGGTACCGGGATGGTTAGTAATGAAGAACGTATAAGAGGAATTCCGAGCCGCAAGAAGCATTTGCTCATTACAGGTGGCAAAGAAATCTGAGCAGTGAGGAGCTCAGAGGGATCCTCGCCATCTGGGTCAGAGATGAGGAACGAGTTGCATAACAGGAAGCAGGTACAATGATGAACGAGTTGCGCTTCCAAGGACCAATGCTGGAGGAATGCGATATTAGAAAATATTGGAATAGCACGGTGCAAGGAAAGGAGACAGAAAGATAAGGAAACGAGGAAAGGAAGTGATCTAGGAAGACTGAAAGGGGCGTCAGAGTGATAAGAAACAAAGTATAGGAAGGCGAGCTTGATACTCACAGACTTTGTGGAGTATGAAAGAAGCAACACACCAGGCTGCAGATTGCGGGTTGCTTTATCCGGTTCTGAGAGAGAGGTCGGTCACTATCTTGGAAACAGCCAGACTGTCGAAGCAGATTTGAGTTCTTGGAATGAAAGGGGCCCCTAGGGGTCCCTTACGTCTATGGAAACAAGGCAAGTCACCACACACGATAGATATGCCAGACACAAGGTTGTATTCCCAAAGCTAGGGTTTATTGCAAAGCAAATAGTCTCAGTTGGCCAACTCGGTCTCACGCCCTGCAACGTGCATTTCTAGACCTCGAGGGACGCAAGAGAGTGAATTACGTACATCAGTTACATATATATAAAATGCATATCATACAATCAGCTATGACATGTTTAACACCCCCCTTTATTGGGTTTCTTTGAACTCGGTGTGATGATGGACACTTTCGACAATTATGACACCTTCAAATGTCTATTCTAGTAACAATATGCAATTTGCAAGTGCGGAGGCATCTTTCAGTTGTTGAACAGAACACAGTGCTTCTGTTCTTGGAAGCGAGCTACATACGAGGGAAGAGTCACATTCCAGACCTTGCTATCTATGAGGTGCTACTCATGACCTGGGAGCCGACACGCTCTACAGGGCTCAGTAAAGGGGGGCCGTAAGAAGAGCATAATTCAAGCCTTTAGCTGCTTCATTCTAACATATTCTACCATATAACGAGACTGTCTGGCAGCTGCGAAATTATTAAATGCCCTGCAGCTCTGCTTCAAGGCTACATTCGGGAGGGAGCCGGGCATTCCTTCCTGGCGCTGCCTACGTTGTGTTTCAAAAAACTCTTGTTATCCTCGCGGCCCTGCGGCCTTGTCCTTTCACGTTCAGACAACAATGTTTTACAGTCGAGCAGTGTTAGCAGAAAATGTGCTGCGAAGCAATAAGAACAGAAAGCAATGAGCAATGGTTAGAAAACAAAATGGCGATCCTTGTTACATCAAAATGGTTGTTCATTGGCAAACTCGGAAACCTATATGTCTGTCATATCGTGCATGAGACGGTTGGCCCATGGCCACCAACATACGTTTGCCGTCAAATATGAGAGGTATCCATTTTTCTAGACTGACGAACCCTCCTTTGGCAGTATGCCAAACGTCTCATCCATTCATTGTATCCTCCTCTGATGACGATAAGTCTGAAGTACTTATGTTTGAATTTTGCATGCTATTGTAAGCATCATCATCTTCATTAATGTCTATAGCCATCAATTCTTTTACTGTTTTCATCTCATTTGTGTCTTGGTCAGCCCGACCATAAGTTTGTTTTCTTTTTGTCATCATATGCATACATCCCTTAGTACATCCCTCAGTTACCTCAGTGCAAACTATCGGTAGGCAGTGTAAGCAACAACAGCACGTTATGAATATTCCAAACACCACTACTAATATCGAGATCAACTTCCATCCCCAAGAACGCAGTATTCCCCAAAACCAGGACTCTATTCCCCAGCCTCCTTCTCCAGTAGGGAGTTCGGAGCTTAGGACATGCATTTTCTTTATCGCTTCAAAAATCATAGGGGAATCGTCATCTCGTCGAATACACAACACGCTGATCCCACTATTTTGCAAATTCCCCCACGATCAACCAGGATCGCATCGAGAGCCATTCTATTTTGCAGCGTCATTAACCTGATTCCTTTTTCTTCCAACGTCATGTTAAATAGTATATCTGTCGTTGTGTTTATGGTATTGTTTAGTATTCTGGACAGCTGCCTTATGTTATAGGAGTTCACTATTTGGGACAAAAATTGAATGAATGTTTATGCTACGTCAGTCGCTATCAGAACGCCTTCGCTACTCCTTTTGGCTCTAGATCTGGATAGTCTGGCCATGTCTGCTGTTTCTAAGAGGAACACTCCTGGGAACAGTAGACCTAAGTAACATGTACCTCCCCAGTTTTTGGGCAACCAAGGATATGCTTTCTCTCCACATATAATATAAACTGGATCTCCCTCATATACTGGTTCTATTTCCCATTGTAATACCACTGTATTCATGCATCCAGTAAATGTTCTGACTGAATAGGAACCTTTCTTTTTTAGGCAAAAAGGGACAGTTCTTGGGTTATAATTCACCGTGTAAGAAGGGGGAACTGCATCTTTGTTCCCGTCTGTTCTTACACGAAACGTCATCACAGATGTTTTAACTGGTGGGGACAATCTATCTTGTCTATTTTGTCGTGTTATCTTCCGCGTACTTTTCCTCGTAGGCTCTGGGGTCATTACTTGTGCTTTATGGAATATGGAACAACCCACAGGCCTCATAATTATTTCCTCAAACTCATTCATGTTTGTTCTGTCTAATTGACCCGTACTACTCTTATTCCATTTCCCATAGAACATTGCACTTAAAGATGCACTACATGCAGAACTTAATGATAATGGCTGTACATAGCAACCTATTCCTTTCCCAGCATGCTGCGGTAAATGGGCACATACCCAGCAATTTGTTTTCTTTAGAATTGCATGTGTCATATTCATATTTAATAACGTATTGTTCCCAAACCCTTCCCTGTGTCTTTCTTCCATTGGGGACAAGGTATAAATAATCACCTGAATCGGGCTTTCAGTAGTGGAAATATTAAATCACCTGAATCGGGCTTTCAGTAGTGGATATATTAACTATTGGTAAAAACATTCCCAATGGGTGTATCGATTACACATATCATAATACTAGGGCTGTCGTTATTGGTGCTACCGCACTCATAAAGCACATAATTATTGTCGGTGCCAGCATACAATTCTTTTTACCATGCCTTTTTCTTAAGCTTACAGTCTTTACAATTAACTCATTCTCGGCAGCGGTGCAGGAGGAGGCTGAAACTGGTACCGACATGTTTCTCAGCGTCCTTCTTCTTCCTTATTAGAGTTCGCCGTGGATATCTCTCTTCGTTGCACTTGGTCTGATGTCAATAAGTTCAACGGAATTGTCACAGTTCAGTTCTGCCAGTCCTTCATAGCCTGAATTTGCTTATTTGTTTTTAGGCAAGATCACTTGTCCTTTCTCACACTGCTCTGAGGACTTTTGATCAGTTATCTATTGCCTTAGTACCATGTGCGCCCAGCTGGTCCGCTCTGGTTCCAGACACATGTACTTTTTATGATCGCACCGAGGAGCCGCAAGTCTTGAATTGTCCGACTTGCACAATTCTCACGCTTCTCTCCTCTACACCTCTATTTCCTTCTCCGTCCATGAGCAGAACCAGAGGTTGACATAAACACCAAAGAACTGTGGATCACTTTGTCTTTCGAGGCCACAAATGATATCGCCTCACTCCTGGTATTGTGTGATCCGTGAACAGTGCCGGTGCACTTCCAGATCCAGGCTCAAAGTCAGCCTGTGGCGCTACTGCAGGTGCTGGTGTGCGGCGTGCCAGTGATACAGATTCGGTCTTTGGCGTGCTGGCAAGTGCTGGTGGGCGCCAAAGGGGTATACGTTTAGTTTTTGCCGGTATTTGCAAGGCAGGTTTCGTGTCGGCCAACAGTGATGTAGATTCTGCTGGGCAACGTTGGGGCACTCTTTGCCCTTCCCCCTTTTTGGCAATCGTCTCAGGCTTTGTTTCGAGTTTCACATCTCGCTTGGGCAGATTTGGTGGCTGCTTACTGGCAACAGTGTCTTTCGTTTCTAGGACCGCTGTCTCTTCCCGGTCGTCTGGGTCAGGCAAGTCTTTCAGTGAAGTTGGAATCTTTTTGGCATGGGTGGCATGGATCCACAACTTCCGTCCATCCACCCGTATCGCCGTCTGCATTGCCAAGAGTACTTGATAGGGGCCGCGCCACCTGGGTGCTAACGATGACTTTCTTTCAAAAATTTTAAGCAGCACCCAGTCTCCTGGCTCCAGCGCGTGCCCCGGACCGGTGTATTTCACTGGTAAAGCCTCCTGCACCTGCTGATGAATCAAATGCAATTTCTGCATTAAAAGGCCACAATAAGTACTAAGCACAGGATGTTCTACCTCTCTAAGTCGTTTTGGCTGAGGTGCGCACCAAACATTTGCCAGCCTCCCCATTACGATTTCGTACGGGGAGAGCCCAGATTTTGCCTGTACAGACGTACGCATGCATAATAGCGCTATTGGTAATGCATCCACCCAACTCAACTTGCTTCCTGCACATATCTTGCTTATTTTTGACTTAAGAATCCCGTGTGCCTCTCTACAAGACCGGCCGAACTCGGATGCCTTGAACTATGGAATCTCTTATCAATCTGAAGACCCGCACATATCTGAAAAACCACCGCGCCCACAAAATGTGGGCCATTCTCCAGCATGGGGTCTGGCATGGATTTACATGCTCATGAATATTCCCTGTCGTCAGGCCGGGAATCCTCGGTAAAGAAAAAAATCAGTATCTGTTTCGTTTCTGATCTGTCTTTCTTAATAGTAACCAATCACTGATCTCTGAGTCATACTGCCCCCAATCAATGACTGCACTCTACCCAAGCCCCTCCCCTGGGAGCCATCCTCAGATTTTTACCGCACGTTCAAGTGTTGGGAGACCTCGTGTTTAGCTCTCGAGCTTTTACTGCGTTTTCGCGCTTTTTCAGGAGATTTTTTTTTTTTTTCGGTTAATCGATCCTCAAGCTCCACCGTTTCTACTTCCGATAACTGGGACCGGTTTCGGAATTCTTCTACGCCCCTCAAGGGTGAAGTTTTCATCGAGTTACGCTTCTTGGAGGATTCCAGACGATCTGTGGCCTACCTCAACGGGCATGGCCCAGGACAAGGGAAGCTCGTCGCCCGGATCCAAGCTGCTCAGGAGCTGCCCAGGATGCGGATTGCAAAATGTTTTCAAGGAGGACGAGCATTCAAGATGTCTCTACTGCCTTCATGAGGACAAGACGCACGTGGAGAAGGACTGTGCGTTCTGCAAGAACTTGTCGGAACGAACCAAGCAAGATCGTCATTCCCGCCTCGCCGCCTGGCTGGAGAAAGGCACAGCAGGTGAGAAGGCGAAGAAAAAGTCTGAGCGGTCTTCTAAGTCCTGTGAGGGCGCCCCTGCGACGGGAGCCCAACAGAAGGCCAAGCACTGCGAGTCTGCGGGCACGGGGAGCGCCGAAAGGTCGGGCTTCTCGGCTGCCAAACAGGGTGCGACTTCCCCGGCACGATCAACCACGAGCCAGCGCTCCGGTTTGGGGAAGTCAGAGAACCCGGGTAAGCTTCTGGAGAGGCCCCGGTCGATCTCGAAGGGAGCCGAGGGGGAGCGAGGCGATGACCCTCCCCCCAAAGCGAAGGCCCAGGACGCACCTAAAGTGGTGAGGGCCTTTCTCCACCCGGCAAAGGCCTCTATGGAGGTTGTTGCAACGGCCCTGGCGAAGCCGGCAGAGGCTATGCCAGTGTAGGCGGCCTCGGGGCCCAGAGTTTCCCTGCCGCCACGGAGGGAATCCTCTTTCCAGACCATCGTTAAGACCCCCGTGAAGACCCCGGCGGAAAAAGAGGGGGAGGGGCCGGTGGCCATTACGGACTCGGATTCAGCCTCCGAGGAGGATCCGGTGGAAACCGTGTAAGGCCTCAACGAGAGGTTCATTGGCCTCAACGAGAGGTTTTAGAAGGTTCGATCCCAGGGGACGGTTCCCACTGATGTGATCGAAGATAGCGACGATGGCCCAGTGGAGCAGCCATCCCGTCCGTCGCAGCCATTACCCGAGCCCCAGGATAGCTCGGCGGCCATTTTGTTGGCGATCCAATCCTTTTTTTGTTTTTAAAAAGTTTTTAATGACCCAAACAGTCCGGCTATCAGTGATTTCCAGGCCATCAGGGACTCAATTCTCCTCCTTCCCCCGTTGCTAGCTACGCGCTTCTTGCCATGCAATGGTTTTGGCTTCTGCCCATTTTTGCAAGTCTTTCCACCACACCTCTATCCTCGGCACATGGCATGACTTCCATCCCATGGCAATCCTTCTCTTTGCAAGCACATATGCCAGGTCCCTTAGTTTGCTTACATGCCTGAGTTTCCGTGGTCTGGGGAACTCCCCCACCCCCCAGCAGATAGGCCCACACCGTATCCACTACTATCTTGACCCCTCTTCCTTCTAGTTTCTCTTTTACTCCCCTCCAGAACCTCTCTATGATCGGGCATGACCAAAACATATGCACCATGCCCGCGTTCTCTTCGTCGCACTTGGGGCATGCTTGCTGACCTGCATTCCCGAACCTCGATATCCTCCAAGGCGTCATATAAGCCCTGTGTGTTATGTAAAGCTGTATCTGTTTCAGCCTCGCGTTTCTAGACACCTTCTTATGATACCTTTGCACCCATTCCCACATCCCATCTCCCATTTGGGCCCCGACCTCTGTTTCCCAGTCCATTCTTAGCTGCGTGACCTCCTTCCCCAGTTTGGACATCAACATCTCATACAGCCTGGAAACCTCATGGCCCCCCTCAGCTATATCATATATCACGTCTATGGTGTCATCCAGTTCTTCCTCCAGCACAGTTTCGGGCCACATTCTCTTAATCCTCTGTACCATTCTATGATAAGTAGTGTACTGGCCTTCGTGCAACCCAGCCTCCTCCCGCAGCCCCTCAAAAGTGACACAAGATCCCCCTGCCAAATATCCCCCATCGTTGCCACCCTAGCCGGCTCCCAGTGGGTCCGGAGTATCAATCGCAGCTGAGCATCTGCCCCTGTCAATACAACCAATGGCATCTGCGGCGAGCATGAGGACGGGTTCCCCATCAATTGGCATGCCCTGCGCCACACCTTCCACCCCAGCAGCATCATTTTAGGGCGCCCCACCATCTCCGCCCTGGGTGCTCACATAACTTCTTTCAAATAAAAAGGTGCACAATCCCGCCAAAACAGCCTAAGTTTGGAGGTCTCTTCATCAGATAGCCATTTGGCCACATATTGCAACTGGCTCGCCACATAGTACGCCTCGTAATTGGGTAGCTTTATTCCCCTTTTGTCATGGAAGTTCTGAAGCTTCCATAACGCCACTCTGTTTCGCGTGCCATGCCACAGAAAGTCCCTACACATGCTATTCAGTTTGGTAAAGAACCCTTTAGGAATCGGGTACGGAATATTCCCGAAGTAATGTAGGAGCCTCGGCAGGACCACCATCTTTAGCATCGCTCCCCGCCCCATCATAGCCAAAGGCAGCTTTGCCCAAAACCGCATGCATTTCTCAATTTTATGGATTGCCATCTCTGTATTACACCTATGCTCCTCCTCCACGGTGTGATATATATCTATCCCCAGGTACCGAAAAGTACTAACCGCCCACGGTACCTGTAAAACCGGTAACCTCTCCGCTGGAACCCCTATATACCCCCCCAACGGGAACAGACTAGGCTTCTGGGGGTTCACCGCTATGCCTGATAGCACAGCGTATCTCCCAAGCACTTCCAAAATGTACTGGAGGTTCTCCTCCGGATACCGCACATACAGCAACATGTCGTCCGCATATAGGGAGACCAAATGCCTGTCCCCGTTCACCTCGATGCCTATGGTGTCATATTGCTGCCTCAGATAGATCGCGAGAGGCTCCAGGGCCAGTATGTAGAGCATAGGAGACCATGGGCATCCTTGTCTAGTACCCCTACTAAGCTGCCACCTCTCTGATATCACAGAACCCGTCTTTACTCTGGCCAGCGGTTCACTATACAAAATATTCGCCCACCTTACATAGTCAGGCCCCAACCCATAGTGTTTCAGGGCCGCCAGCAGCCACGGCCACTTGACGGAGTCGAAGGCCTTGATCTCATCCAAGGACACGATTGCCATTTCCTCCTCACTTCCGCTACCAAACTCAATGATCCTCTGAAGTCGCCTATGATTGTTGGTGATGTTCCTATGGGGGACATAGCCCGTTTGATCCGGATGTATTAGCTTACCAATGATCCTTTTCAGTCTGTTCGCCAAGACCGCAGTTAATATCTTGCCGTCCTGGTTTAACAGTGACACAGGTCTGAAGGAACCACAGCTGCGCCCTGGTTTATGTGGTTTAGGGAGAGGTACTATAACAGCCTCTGTTAGTGACTGCGGTAAGAGGCCCGTCTCGAACGCCTCGTTTATCATTTCTAGCAGCGGGGGGAGGACCTTCTCTATATATACCTTGTAAAATTTGCTTGGGAGCCCGTCTGTCCCCGGGGTCTTATTAGTAGGCAACTGCCTCACCACCTCCCTCAGTTCTTCCAGGGTGACCGGGGAGTCCAATTCCTCTCTTTCTTCCTCACTTATCTTGGGCAGCCCCATATCCTCAAGCGTTTCTTCTATCATTACCCGGCTACTTTCCCCGTCTTCCCCGTATAACACTTTATAATAATCCACAAACGCTTGATTAACTCCCTCCTGGGTGTCCTCTACGCTACCATCTTCCCTCTCTATAGTTCTGATTGTGGTTCTGGGGGTCTCGCTCTTATATAACCACACCAAAGTTCTCCCCGGTTTGTCACCTCCCGCATGCTGTCTCTCTATGTACCTTTTATAATTAAGGTTGCACAACCTCTCCCAGTAGTCCGCACATTTTTGCTGCAGCTTAAGTATCAGATCTAGCTTCTCCACTGTATCGTCACCGGCTTTTAAGGCCTCTTCAAATTTAGCTTCCGTCTCCCTCAGTTCAGTTGAAACCCCACCCTGTAGGCCTTTGGATTTCGCCATGGCCGCCCCCCTCATAACAACTTTAAAGGCCTCCCATAGTGTCCCCGCCGAGTCTACACTCCCAGTATTGGTTTCGAAATAGTTTACTATCTCCTCCCGTAAATCCTCTCTAAAGAAGGGGTCTCTCAACGCCTCCGATCGTAGGCGCCATGTCGGGATCCTCGCCCTCGGGGGGCAGTATTGCCATGCAAGAATCAGGGGCGAGTGGTCCAAGAGGACCCTGGCCCTGTACTCTATGTGCGCAATCTCTGCTATCATTTCAGGTGACGCGAAGACATAGTCCAACCATGTTGATAACTGCTGTGGGGCAGAATAATGCGAATATTGCCTTTCCTCAGAGTGCTACACTCTCCATGCATCTTCCAACCCAAAGTCATCAAGCAGTGTCTGTAGCGCCCTGGCTGCAGGGGCTGGTCTATCCAATTTCCCGTCCGATCTGTCCACCCTCGGGTTCAATACGCAGTTGAAGTCCCCTCCCCAGATCACCACACTTCCCACACACACGCTCAGGTTCGCACTCAGTGTCCTAAAGTACGCCGCCATGTTCTGGTTCGGGGCATACGTGTTAACAATACTTATCTCCCTATTCTCTACCAATCCCCTCAGCATAACCATCCTCCCGTCTGTCTCAGCCACTACTTGCAACCGCTGAAACGGGACATGTGGTGCCACCCATATAAGTACTCCTCTTGCGTAGGCCGAGTACGAAGAGCCCACCAACACCCCCTTCTCTTTCCCGCAATCGTGTCCATCCTCTCTCATGTAAGGTGGGTTTCCTGTAGCAATGCAATATCTATTTTCTGCCTGCGCAGATACAGCATAACCTTGTTCCTTTTTAAGTAGCTATTAAGCCCCCGCACATTCCATGTGAGTATGTTAAGGTCCCCCATGGCCTGGTATGATCCCCTCCCCCCCAGGTACAGTGTAACCTTGAGTTCCATTCCAGTCTATATAGGCTTGCATCCCCTTCTAAAACCCCGTTAACCAAAAACACACCGAACTTCCCGCTCCCTCTCCCCCCCGCCTCCCATCCCTTCCGCAACACTCTCCCCCCCAACTGTTGCCCAGCTCCATCCCTGGATCTCAGGCTCCCCCGCATCTAGCTCTTTCCGGCTTTCGCCTGTACTCGAAGCTCCGCAGGGTGAGGCCGCCCTAGTGGCCAACCTACTATAACTACAACTACAATTCGGGGGGTAGGGTGCTACCGCCCTGCCGCTCCAATAGCACATCACATTGCTATACAGTTTAAATATATGTAACCGCCACTATATTCAAGTCCATCAAGTCTCTCACGATCCGCAATATGTTATCGAATATCAGCCTCCTACAGCCAGGCCCATCGTTCTCAGCCGTCGCCTAGGTGCCCTTGGGATGTTCGCTCGCCGCCATAGCAAAATGCATACCGTGTCTGAGTCAATTTCACGTCCATTTTGTGTCTCCTCCGTGTCTTGATCCGGGCAGCCCTGCAGATCCAACCACGTTGTCGCTTCTTCTGGAGTGTCAAAAAAATGCATTTTGCTCTTATACACGACCCTCAATTTCGCAGGGTACAGTAGCATATATTTTATCCCAGCCGCCCGCAGCCTCCGTTTGATAGTTACATAGCTGTACCGCTGCCTTTGAACCGGCATAGTGTAATCAGGATATGCCGTGATAGTGCTCGAGGCCCTCTCGATTGTTCCGCCTTTCCGAAAATACTCCCAATATTTTTTTCCCGGTCTTTGTAGTTCAGTATTTTGGCAATTATCGCTCGTGGAGGGGCCCCAGGTCTCGGCTTCCGCATGAGGGCTCTATGTGCACGCTCGACCGCAAATCCCTGTGAGAGTGTACCGGCCCCGATTCCTTGTAGGAGTAAGTTCTCGATGTAATCAGTCAGGTCCTGGCCCTCCTCGCCTTCCAGCAAACCCACCACACGAATGTTGTTTCTCCTCGCTCTCCCTTCTGCTTCTTCTGCTCGAGACTCCAAGTTGGCCACCTGTTGCTTGAGGACATGGATCTCCTTCGTATTGTTGGTGCTGGTGTCCGTGTTAGATTTCACCGCGCCCTCCAGGCTGCTTGTGCGTTCCGCCAGTCCCCTGACGTCTTGTCTCAGCAGGGAGACTTCGATGCCCACTGCTTCAATTTTATTTTCCAGGGAAGTACGTAGGTCCATCATCGCAACCCCCCAAGATTCCTTCAGCTCCGTAATGGCTTCCAAAATCTGATGATTATCAGCCGCTGTCGCGCCCTCAGCCTGTGCCATCGGGCCTTTGGTTGCGGTGGCTGCAGGAGATAGTTGTGCTTTCGCAAAAATGTCCATCGTGGGTTGTTTGTTCTTATTCTTGCCCACGGCTCCTCGCGCCGCCATTTTTGGTTTACGTTGGTTCTCCCTATCACGATTCAGCAACCGAGTGTCTTCCCAGCCGTGCTTTCCGCTCTTTACAGACATTCGCGGTGGTCTCCAGGCAGTCGCAACCTCCACCTCCTCTCACCGCTACTAGTTCAATGCCGAGCGAGCGCTTCTCGTGCTGGTCGTGGTGCGGCCTGCGTTTTCACACCTCTGCTGCCCTCGGGCCCCTGCCGTACGGGCCAGCACCCAGGCTTTCACGACTCAAGGCCTTCAGCCCCCAGGGGTTTTGTTCCGCCCTCATCTCGCCATTGTTGTTCTTTCTCGTGGCCGCCACCTCTATTCGTCCTCCTCGGATACCCTAGTTTCGTTTCTTTTGTTGTCGGCCATCTTGTGTGACAATGGACCGAACAGCCGCCGTCGTTCCTCGAGCAATTCCTCCAGACTCCCGCTTACGATTTTCTCGATCTTCATACAATGAGCGAAGCATCCATTCACATGCGTGTGTGGTTGATTCTGGAACCAATGGCGCACTTTCAAAGGTAGTTTGTACGGATCATCTGTCGGATCCGCCGGAGCTACACGAGAAGCACGTCCTACTCCATGGCTGCCCAAGCCACACCCCCATCCAATCCTTATGTACTGAGATAAGGATGAGGTTACCACAGACTCCGACGGAGGATCCAGAACCAGGCCTGTCGGGAAGCCCTCCGAACAAGCGGAGGAGAGTCCACCCCGCTCCGCCCTTTGTGCCCGCGAGGCCTGTGGACCCCTCATCAGACCCTAGAGAGGATACGGTGATGGATACAGCGACGGGGACGGACGACGATGGCGGCGATGACACAACGGACATCCCGTCATCACCCCCCCTCAGGCCTCTCCACCCGACGAAATTGGCTCTTTTCACGCCATGATAACCAGGGCATCCGAGCTCTTCCAGCTCTGCCCTGAGGAACAGAAAAAGGAAGGGTTTCATTACCAACGACGAGAGGCCAAGAGAAAGACGGTCCTCGCTGTGCCGTTGCTCAACGACATCTGGGACGAGGGGCTGGCTATCCTCAAGAACCCTTCCACGACACCTGCCAAGAGGGACAGGTACGAGAAGAAGTACCGGGTCCCTGATGCCGCCCCCTTGTGCCTCAGGGCCCAGTCCACGCCGGACTCTGTCATCTCGGCAGCGTCCAAGAAGAAAGCAGCGGGTGCGGCGGCTTCAACTTCCACTTCCCCGTCGGACAGCGAGGGCAAGAAGTTGGACTCCATGGGACAACGAGTCATCTCGGCGGCGACGACGATTAAGGTGGCCAGTGCCTTAGCGATTGTGGCCCGTTACGACAGGGAGCTTTGGTTCAAGATAGCTCCTCTGCTAGACTTCCTACCGGATGACAAGAGGGCGGAGGCCCTACAGATTCTGCAGGAAGGAGAGGTGGCGTCTGATCACGCCATAACGGTGGCAACGGACATTGCCGATACCGGATTTCGCCAACTGTGCAACAGGGTTTGCCTCCGACGACGAGGATGGCTCAAGGTGACGGACTTTCGCCAGGACGTTCAGACCAGAGTTTTGGACATGCCGTTTGACGGCAACAACCTGTTTGGAAAGACGGTGGATGAGTCCCTCCAGGCCATCAAGACAGACACGGAAACGGCCCGAACCCTAGGAGTCCTTCAGCAACGGCAGCCCTTTCGGAGCTCTGGAGGCAGACAGGGAGCCTCCAAAGGATCCAGCGGCGGCTCTTCTACTTACTGCCAGGCGGCCCGCTCCTCGTCTCAGGAGGCCTACAGATGCCGCGGCAAGCAAGGAGGGTCTCGCCGCCGTCGGCAAGGAGGCCAAGGCGGCAAGGCCTCTTCCAAGCAGGACTGAACCGGCCGTTGCGTCGGGCCCCCACCGAAGCACGCCGGTGGGAGGCCGTCTGACAAAGTTAGTCAGCGTGTGGGAGTCCATCTCCACCGAACGTTGGGTGCTGGACACCCTGGCCTGCGGACACTCGCTGGAATTTCAAAAGAAGTGTCCTCGCATTCCTCCCGTGGCCAGGAAGGAGAATCGCATCCCTCAACTGCTGTTGGAGGTAAGGGCGATGCTCAGGAAGGGGGCCAACGAGCTCGTCCCCAAGTGGCTCCGGGGCTCCGGAGTATACTCAAGATACTTCCTCGTCCGAAAGAAGACAGGCGGTTGGCCCCCCCATCCTGGACCTGCGTCGGTTGCCTGCGTCGGTTGAACAAGTACATCAAGGCACAGAAATTCAGGATGGTCACCCTCCAGCACGTGCTGGGACAGCTGGAGGAGGGCGACTTCCTATCGTCACTGGACCTGGAGGATGCTTACTTCCACATCCCCATTCTAAAAGGTCACAGAAAGGTCCTCAGATTCGTAGTCCAGGGGCGTCACTACCAATTCAGAGCCCTGCCGTTAGGATTAAAGTCGGCACCCCGGATGTTCACCAAGTACCTCACACCCGTGGTGGCGCAGCTGCGCCTGCAAGGCATCCACGTCTACCCATACCTGGACGACTGGTTAATCCGTGCCAGGTCAAGAGAACTCGCCGTCGAACACACAGCGAGGACCGTCCGCCTGCTCACAGAGCTGGGATTCGCCATCAACTACCCCAAATCCCATCTGGTCCCATCGCAGGTGGCACTGTTTCTGGGAGCGAAGCTCGATACAGTGAGGTGATTGGCATCTCCGTCGGAAGAAAGGACGAAGGCCATTTTGGGCAGGGTGCAGCGCCTGTTAGCCACGGAGGTGGCCAGAGTGAGGTCCATCAAGTCCCTTCTCGGGATGATGTCCTCGTGCATCTACCTTGTGCCCCTTTGCAGACTTCGGATGCGTCCGCTACAAGAGTTCCTCGACGCCCGCTGGATTCTAGCGGCGGGCTGCTTCAAAGACAGGATCCCGCTTGACGAGGAGTTCTGTCGGGCGATTCTATGGTGGGGTGCCCGTCCGCACCTCTCGGCAGACATGGACTTTCAGGCCCCCGCGTATCAGGAGACGGTAACGACGGACGCCTCCCTAGAGGGATCGGGGGCCCACACCGGAGATCTCCATGCAAGAGGCCTTTGGCTCCTGGAGGAGAGGTCTCTTCACATCAACATCCTGGAGCTACGAGCCGTGTTCTGGGCGCTCAAATTGTTCCTTCCGTCCCTCAAGGGCATAGTGGTGAGGATCTTCACCGACGACACCACCACGATGTTCTACATCCGGAAGCAGGGAGGCACCAGATCCCTAGCCCTATCCAAGGAGGCCCAGGATCTGTGGCACTTGGCCGTCGCCCAGGGGATGTTTCTGGTTCCCTTCCACCTGGCTGGAATAAAAAACACCATCGCCGACTCACTCAGCAGGGAGCTGCGCTTGTGCCACGAGTGGGAACTACGCCAGGACCAGGTGGATCGGCCCTTTCAACGATGGGGCAAACCCCAGATCGACCTGTTTCCGACGGCGACGAACTCCAGGTGCCAAGGTTCGCCAGCAGGTTCGCCCAGCCGAGGAGCATGGGTGATGCTTTCTCGTTCCCTTGGGACGGCCTGTTCCTGTACGCGTTCCCCCCCGTTGCCGTTGCTGCTCCGTCTCATCAACCAACTCAAGAGGTCCAGGCGCAGGATGATCCTCGTCGCACCGGCCTGGCCGAGACAGATCTGGTTCCCGGACCTTCTGGACTTGTTAGCGTCCCCACCTATCAAGCTGGCAACAGACGCGGATCTTCTCTCCAGAGAAGGAGGCGCCATTCTCCATCACGACCCGGTGTCGCTGAACTTGCAGGCTTGGCACCTGCAGCACTAAAGTTTGGAGGATACGATATCCCGGCTGACTCAGAGAGGTTCTTGCAAAAGCCAGGGCGTCCTCAACTCTCAAATGTTATGGACGTAAGTGGAAGAGGTTCTCTGTCTGGTGCCGTGCACAGAAGATTAACCCTCTGCGGATTACGGCCCCTCAAGTATTGCCTTACCTACTGTCGCTGGCCAAAGCTGGACTGGCTCACGCCTCCATCAAAATACATCTGGCTGCCATTTCCCGATACACCAGAACTACAGGACGGGCGTCCTTATGGTCTCAACGCCTGGTGAAGGAATTTATGAAGGGACTATTCCGATCGTTCCCGCCGGTGAAGGCCCCCGCCCCGGCGTGGGAACTCAACGTGGTGCTGACCAGGCTCATGGGGGGCCCCATTCGAGCCTATGCACTCGGCGCCGTTGAAGTTGCATTTCTTGTGGCCATCACCCACGACCAGTGGGAGAGATCCAGGCCCTATCTTGCAAGCCTCCATACTTGACTTTTCAGGACATGAGAGTGGTGCTGGGGACGCACCCCTCCTTCATGCCCAAGGTGCCGTCGGACTTCCACCTCAACGAGCCCTTGGTGTTGCCAGTTTTCTTCCCGTCGCCTTCGTCTCCGGCCGAGAGGACTTTGCACTCGCTGGATGTGGCTAGAGCGCTGAAGTTCTACGTGGACCGCACAAAGAGTTTTCGGAAGACGTCACAACTGTTTGTGAACTTTGGGTCTGTGAATCAAGGGAAGGCTCTCTCGAAGGCTTCCATTTCCAGATGGCTCTCCGGCTGCATCATGCACTGTCACCGGTTGGCAAACCGACCGCTGCCCGGCCGTCCGAGAGCCCATTCGACCAGAGCGATCGCTCCTATCACGGCGTTCCTGTCTGGTGTGCCCCTGCTGGACATCTGCAGGGATGCTACGTGGAGGTCGACGCACACCTTCACGAGATTCTACAGCGTCGATCGGGACTCCATGGAGGAGTCCAGGGTCGGCCAAGCAGTGCTGCGCAACCTGTTCGCTTAAAGGTGAGTCTGGTGAGGAGGTAAGAGATGCTTAATGTTGAGTCGTTGTATTGCTTAATGTTGAGCCTGTTGCCACCTCCCGTGGTTGTGCATGTGTATACTGCTATGTATTCTTATATTCATGAGCATGTGAATCCATGCCAGACCCCATGCTGGAGAAGGACAAGTTACTTACCTGTAACTGTTGTTCTCCAGCATGGGTCTGGCATGGATTCACATGCGAACCCTCCCTCCTTCCCCTCTGCGGCTCTTCACTTGGTCAAACTGCCACTTTATGTGCTACCAAATCTGAGGATGGCTGCCAGGGGAGGGGCTTGGGTAGAGGGCAGTCATTGGCTGGGGGCAGTATGACCCAGAGATCAGTGATTGGTTACTACTAAGAAAGACAGATCAGAAACGAAACTGATACTGATTTTTTTCTTTACCGAGGATTCCCCGCCTGACGACGGGGAATATTCATGAGCATGTGAATCCATGCCAGACCCATGCTGGAGAACAACAGTTACAGGTAAGTAACTTGTTCCTTATCTGACCATAGGACACGGGGCAAGCCAAAACGGGAAAAATATTCTTTAAGCATTACTTTTGCCGTGCTCATTGCTGTGCAGTCTTTTAAGGGATATGCCTCCACCCACTTGCTGAATGCACAGATCACCACTAAGACATATTTCAAATTTTGGCATCTCTCCATCTCTCCATCTCTATGAAATCAAAATGGATTGCCTCAAAAGGCATAGAGGGCGGGCCAAAACTGCCTATTGGAGTCACTGTTCCCTTTCCTACATTGTGTTGTAAACACGTAATACAGTTCTGCACCAACCTCTCTGCATTCTTCTTTGTTTACATTCTGCCATACTGTAGAAAGGTGCTGTATCATCTTTTTCGCACAGATCTTAGTAGGGCTGTGGGCCATTGTGACCATTGCAGTCACATACGAATTTGGCAACATCCAGTTACTAGTTCCCTTGTCCACCCAACAACCCTCCAGATCTAACTCAGCAGAGCCCTCTGCCCACCCTTGTATTTCATCGGCCGTAGCTTCGGCCTGCATTTCTTTGACAGTGGCAACTCCATTTTCTATCATACAGGGTACTTCCTCAGTCTGAACCGTCATCATTTTGGTATTTAAATCAGTGACAGTTTGTTTCGCAATTCTGTCTGCAAATGCGTGTCCCTCTCCTACTTTACATGTTACCTTTTTTTGTGCCTCGCATTTCACTATTGCTAGGCGCTTTGGAAACGTCAGTGCAGACAGCAATCGTACAATCAAAGGGCCATGTTGAATTCTGGCACCATGTGATGTCAAAAACTCTCTCTCAGCCCAGAGTCGACCACAGTTATGAACCACCCCAAAAGCATACTGACTATCAGTATATATATTCACATTCAAATTTTCAGAAATCTCGCAGGCTCTGGTCAATGCTATTATCTCTGCGGCTTGTGCCGAGTTGTAGGGGATTATTTTGCTTTCTACAACGCTCTCTAGGGTAGTGATAGCGTACGCGGCAGTTGTCGTGCCATCAGGTAATTTAAAACAAGAGCCGTCACAAAATAGCTCTCCATCTGGCTTTTTCTATGGGGTATCACTTAAATCAACTCTCCCCTTGGTTTCTTCCTCAGTGACCATTAAGCAATCATGGGGGGGGGGGGGTGATTCATTCTCACCAATTTCTTTTATGGGTAGTGGCATTCATTCTGCAGGATTCAAAGCGCTACACCTCATAATTTGGATATGGGGCGCGAACAAGATAATCTCATATCTTGTCAATCTAGCTGAGGTGAGGTGTTGCGTCTGTGTTCTATTTAATAGAATGTCTATGACATGTGGCACCATCAGAATTAAAGTATGCCGCAATACCATCCCTTCCGTTTGTTTCACTGACGCAGCAGCCGCCGCGACAAATCGCAAACATCGTGGTAGTGCGCACGCTACAGGGTCCAGCGCAGAAGAAAAATAGCCGCATGGCCTATTTCTTCCACCTTGTTCCTGTGTCAAAACCGCCAATGCACATACTTCACTTTCACACACAAACAGTCTAAAAACCTTTTCATAATTTGGTGTGCCCAAAACTGGAGCGGAACATAATGCAGTTTTCAATTGATCAAATGCTCTCTGACATTCCTCATCCCACTGTAGAGGCATAACCGCATCCTTTCTAGTCAAATTCACCATCGGTTTCACAATTAACGCAAAATTACTGATCCATTTTCGGCAATATGAAGCCATGCCTATTATGGCTCCGACTCCTTTCTGTGTCTTTGGAATAGGCATACAAGAAATGCGTTCTGGCGTTAGCCTTCTCCCTTCTTTCGATAGTAGGTAGCCCAAATAAGCTACCTCCTTTCGATTATATTGAAATTTCTTCAAACTAGCTTTATGGCCATGTGCCGCTAGGTGTGACAGTAGTAATACAGTGCTTTCTTTATAAATCTCCTCTGTGTCAGCAGCTAATAATAGATTGTCCATGTATTGCAAGAGTACGCAACCCACTGGTAATTCTAGCATGTCTAGCTGCTCTTTCAATGCTCTACTGTAAATACTCAGACTTTCCGTGTAACCTTGCGTAATCCGCGTGAATGTAAATGTTCGTCCTCCTAATGTGAACGCGAACAAATATCTGCTGTCCTTGTTCACCGGAATGCTAAAGAATACATTGTTTAGATCAACTACACTAAAGTATTCTGCTGAAACAGGTATCATTGTCAATATTGTAGTGACATCTGGCATACTTTGTTTAGCGCGCGCAAATCAATTATGAAACGGTATGGTACTTCATTGCCTCCTTTTTTATAAACTGGAAGAATCGGGCTGTTGCATGTACTGCCTGTAATTTCTTCAATCACCTCTAATTTCGCCAAATCTGTAACAATACTCTTCAATCCTTTTTCACCTTCAGCCGAAATTCTGTATTGGGGAATTCGCGGAAGTGTAACACCCTCTTTCAAAATGATCTTTCCTACATAGTTGTCATGCATTGCCCATATACAGGTTGGCACTTTACTTAGTTCTCCTGGTAAAGTTTCAGACATGAATTCTGACACAGGGGCATCTTGTGGCCAAATCGTTAGGAACACCCCGTCTGGCGTGCAATGTATAACGGAACCTAATTTTTTCAACACATTTAATCCCAACAGGTTCTCCCCACAATTTTCTGTTAAAAGGAAAGGACAATGTTCAGTGAATGGTCCTATAGTAATTGGGACTGGTTGGGACACTGGGTTCATGACTGGTGTACCTGCGAACCCTACGGAAACATTATTTTGCCCTGACAGTGGTCTATCGGGAACCAAGTGATGGTCTGTTGAACACTTTTGCGCTCTTGTATCTACAAGAAAGCGGTGCTCCTCATTCCCGACTCTCATTTCTACGTATGGTCCTCTCTGATTCACGGGAATAGACACTGGTTCCGACCCCTGTCCTGGGCTGTCCAGGACAGGGGTTCCGACCCCTGTCCTGGGGAAATAACACATCGTCCGATGTGTAAGCATTACTATTACTGTAGTACGTGTTTGGCTGTGTATCGAACACGTTCCCACTCTTCCCTCTATTTCCCCCCACTCTGGTTTCCATACTGTTGGTTTTGCTGTCCCTGACTCTGGTTAGGGGCACTTTGGTTTTGGGCTTGGTTTTGATTAACTCCATTATTGTGGTGCTGCTGCATACTATTCCTATTTGGTCCATTCGCTCCTTGGTGCCCTCTATGCTGTCTTCTCTGACCAGATCCATTTCTATTCTGCAGATGTGGACATTGCGCTTGCCAGTGTCCTTCCTCCTTACAATACGCACACTGATTTGGTCCCACTGGTCCCTCATGCATATTCGAATTACTCCTTCCTTGTGCATTGCCTCTCCCTCTATTATGTCCTACTACTTGCTGCAGTAGTACCCGTGTTTTCAGTAGGCATGCTTTCAATTCTTCCCCCATCTGTTTCAACAACGATAATTCGTCCACCATTGCCTTCTGCCCCGGCGATGGTAACCGCTGCTGTCCATTATGTGACCCCTGCATTCCCTTTCGATGTCTCCCGATATCCTTACCCCTGTACCCAGGTGCAATAAACATTTCGGCATAATCATTATCTAATTCATCTTTAAGTTCAAAAAGTCCATATACATGTTCTCTCACTTCTTCATCCCTCTCCCTACAGCGTGCTAATGCATTCAAATCGAACAATCGCTGCGGTGGTAATTTCCCAATTAACTGTTTCCATCTCTCCACCAGATATTCACCCATGCATTCCAGCACTACCTGTCTTTCGTTGCTTCTTCGGAAGTCATATATCGAAGCCAATGTTGCCGTCCCATCATTCCCATCTATATACATCTCTGCCTGTTGCTGCAATTCCACCTTTCTTTCTTTGCTGATCGCACTGCGAGTTATCCTCGTTGTTCAGTCCCGCCTCTCGCCCCCGTGGTTTCAACTTCAATCCCGGGAGGGCCGGACGGTACCGAGTCTGTATCTGAGGCGGTAGGTGCCGATGGGACAATGGGAACAGGGAGTGTCTGCTGTGGGCCTTGTTCGCTAAAAGGAAGTGTTACGTGCGTGGTCAGTGGCTGTGGGAGGGCTTGAGCTACAGGATGGAGAGTTTGGGCTTCTGGCGGGGTTTGGGCACTAGTTACTGACGTGTTTGGCCTCGCTTCTGATCTTGAGCCTTGTTTTGTATGGGTCAATATGTTTTCTATCAATTCATCTGCTATGTGCAATTCTCATTGTGGGTATATTTTTTCTAAATTCAACTGGTCACGTCTACCTGACCTCCTTAGACTCTCAGTCCACTCCTCCTCTTCCTTTTCTTCCGCTACTTCACCTTTCGATTTATGCCTGCGCGCATGCTTCGCTCTACTTCATTGCTTCCCTTCTCCAGTCCTTAACGATCAACACCCTTTTCAAGTTATCGATTCTCGCTATCTCAAAACTACCATTAATCCGCCACTGATGGTCTTGTTGCTTTCTGGTTTGCCTATGCCAAGTCTCACAGAATATTATTGCACCCACTCCATACTTCACTTACATCTCATATGCCGGCGTTCCCCCAGGTGGTGCAATTTGGCCATCTTCCAAAGATTGTCTACCACAGCGGAAAAACCCTGCTATGGTGGACAATACCCCAGGCATGTTTCAACCTTCCCCCTGGTTAATCAACCTTACCTAGGGTGTTTGATTTTGCAAAGTCAACTCTCAACCAATATCAGGATTACTTTGAATCGGGGAATGACTCATCTGATAAATCAATTTGTCCTTTCGGACACAAGTCGTCTGTATACTGACACAACCAATGACGTTGTGTCTGCGTTTCTTGGCTTCCGCCTCGTTTCGGGACCCTCGCCTCCTTGTTCTCTAGCCAGGCACGTCTATCAGATGTGTGCAGATCTGCAAAGGAATCTCTCGTCACTTCTACAGGGTGCCCCGAACACCTCTTGATCCCGGCTCGATCGTCCCGTCCTCGCCGTTCACCGCTTTTACTCAATTACAACGTATGCGATGGAACAAGTGGGGGGGGGGTCCCTATTCGGGCACCATCTTGAAAGGGGCCCCTAGGGGTCCCTTACGTCTATGGAAACAAGGCAAGTCACCACACACGATAGATACGCCAGACACAAGGTTGTATTCCCAAAGCTAGGGTTTATTGCAAAGCAAATAGTCTCAGTTGGCCTACTCGGTCTCACGCCCCGCGACTTGTATCTCTAGACCTCGAGGGACGCAAGAGAGTGAATTACGTACATCAGTTAGATATATACAAAATGCATATCATACAATCAGCTATGGCATGTTTAACACCCCCCTTTATTGGGTTTCTTTGAACTCGGTGTGATGATGGACACTTTCGACAATTATGACACCTTCAAATATCTATTCTAGTAACAATATGCAATTTGTAAGTGCGGAGGCATCTTTCAGTTGTTGAACAGAACACAGTGCTTCTGTTCTTGGAAGCGAGCTACATACGGGGGAAGAGTCACATTCCAGACCTTACTATCTATGAGGTGCTATTCGTGTCGTGGGAGCCGACGCGCTCTACAGGGCTCAGTAAAGGGGGCCGTAAGAAGAGCACAGTTCAAGCCTTTAGCTGCTTTATTCTAACATATTCTACCATATAACGAGACTGGCTGGCAGCTGCAAAATGATTAAATGCCCTGCAGCTCTGCTTCAAGGCTACATTCGGGAGGGAGCCGGGCATTCCTTCCTGGCGCTGCCTACGTTGTGTTTCAATGAACTCTTGTTATCCTCGCGGCCCTGCGGCCTTGTCCTTTCACATTCAGACAACAATGTTTTACAGTCGAGCAGTGTAAGCAGAAAATGTGCTGCGAAGCAATAAGAACAGAAAGCAATGAGCAATGGTTAGAAAACAAAATGGCGATCCTTGTCATCAAAATGGTCGTTCATTGGCAAACTCGGAAACCTATATGTCTGTCATATCGTGCATGAGACGGTTGGCCCATGGCCTCCAACATACGTTTGCCGTCATATATGAGAGGTATCCATTTTTCTAGACTGACAGGAGCAGAACAGTTCCATTTTGGAAAGGGCGTGTAGATTTCTGTTGTGCATTCTCTTCCATTTGTGCCACAATGACCATGTTGGGGGAACGATATGACACCCATAGGGCACTTGCCCTCATGCCTAAACTAGATGCGATCCCGAGGCCCATCATTGCTAGGCTGCACAGCTACAGAGATAGGGAATGTATTTTAAAGATGGTCAGAGAAACAGTTACCCTGTAGTATGGCTCAAATAAAGTCCATATCTACCCTGACTTCTTTGCAGTGATACAAGCGGAACACAAAAAGTTCATTGGAGTCAAGAAGCTGTTGAGAGAGGGGGATGCAGTACGCAATGTCTGCTCAGCCAAGCTTCAATTACATCATAATAGCAGACTCTTCTTTTTCACATTCCCGGAGGAAACTGTATTGTATATTGAGATCAACAACTAATGCCAGCGGCAGTTTCGGTCGAAGCCCCAGGCTGCGGGATGATGCACCAACATGCAGAGATCTGAACTGAAGCTTGGTGACTGTGAACTTTGGTCATGTGTGCAAAGGTTCTATGCTGTTCACATACTGAGGTTATGTTGCAGGTTATTTCTGTTACCCTTGAAGATGTTGATGGCACATGATTATACCAGCCGTACAGCCTATCCGGATAGGTGAAGGGAACGTCAGAGCTGAATAATAGCTCCCCCTATGCCAAGTGGCAGTTCTAGCTTGTTTGGTTATTGGGAGGTGGGGGTATGGTGCTACATTGCCCTCTTTGGTAGGGCGGTGAAGGTGGGTGGGGCAGGTTTGTGGAGGGTGGCTTACAGTTAAAAACAGCTTGATGATGTATATTGGTTATTGTCGGTCCTTTCAGGATTGCCGTTTGCTCAAAGGGAAATCTGGCCATTAGATGGCGGACCTTAGATTAATGTGTTGTAAATTAAGGGGGATGGGGAATACTGTGAAGGCACGCAAATTACAGGTGTACATTGAGCGTCACAGGATTCATTTGTTGTTCTTGCAGGAAGCACATGCCACACACAATCATATCCGGCTTCTCTAGATCTTGAGGCATTAACACATTTTATTACCAGCTTCTCCACGCATTCATGTGGTGTAGCCATTCTGTTTCACAAAAGCATTCAATTTACATGTCTTGAACAGCAGGTAGACTTTGAGGGGAGATTTGTAATTGTACACTGTAAATTGCAGGGGTTGAATTTCTACTTGTCAATACATGGGCCTACATTCAATGATCCAGACTTTTACAATAATATTCTAGCTATGTGTTACCCAATGATTATTTGGGGCGGGGACATGAATACGATCTTAGATTTGGCAGAGGACTGTGCAGGCTGTTGACCCAGAACTCGCACCCGGGGCAGCATGTGCCATTATACAGGGTATATTATCCTTGGATTTGTGTAATGCATAGAGGATCTTACACCCTGGCATGAGGGAATATACATTCTACTCGACAGTGCACAACATGTCTTCAAGTATTGACCTAGTGTTGGTCTCAAGGGCACTAATGTTCATGAAGTAGGAATACTTCCTATAACATATTCTGATCATTCACCAGTCTTTTTACACATGTCGCTGAGCAGCAAAGACAGAGAAAGGGGAAATTGGTGTTTCAAACCCATGGCGATCCTGGATGTAGCTTTTGAATTGACAATCAGGGAACACATCCATCAATACTTTGACTTAAACACGGGTACAGTACAGCAGTAGGGTATCTTATGTAAAACTTTTAAGGCATTTATAAGAGGGGTAGCAATGGCTACAGAGTTTGGAGTCCTAAACACCATACGTCATCAGATAGCGGCCCAAGAAGCCAAATTATGCAAGCTGGAGGTGTCCCATGACACAACACCTGCAGCTGGGGATATACAATGAATTAAGGCTGCTCTAGATAGTTTCCGGGTGGCTGCCGAGAGGGAATCAAAATATTGTTTTCATCCACAAGCAGCCAGGAGGTGCAGAGAGGGGGATAGACCAGGGAGAACTTTGGCTCGCTTGATATCAATGGAACATGGCCCCGTAGTCATCACAGCACTACACAATGACAAGGAGGGAGCTATGATTTGCTGATATGGATATATTCTGAATTTTCCATGAATTCTACACCACACTATACACAAACCACAGATAGCACTCCAAAAGACATAGAATCATACCTGGAAACTATCCCGCTTACTTCACTGTCTGAAGAAACCGAGGGATTTCTGTACCAACCCCTGAGCACGACTGAGATTTTGAGAATTAGAGGACATTTCCTCTGTTAAAGCACCTGGGCCTGATGACCTGGGTCTGGACTTATACAAAGAGTATAGAGTGATTCTTGCCCTACACCTGTTGGCGGTTTAGGAGGCGGCTATACACGCTAGGATCCTGCCGTATACAATGCGTGAGGCAACTACTATTGTGGTACTAAAACCAGATAAACGCACCGAGGTGTGTGGCTCCTATAGACCACTATCACTAATTAACACTGATACCAAAATATATGCCAAAGTTCTGGCGAATAGATTGACACCATACATGAGCCACATTACACACCCAGACCAATCGGGGATAATCATGGCCGGACCACAGCGTATAATCTATGCAGGCTGTTCATTGTCATGGCGTAACTCAACCCTGAGACCATAGCTATTGCTCTGTCGATTGATGCCAAGAAGGCATTTGATATTGTCTCGTGGACGTTTTTGTTCACAGTTCTGGCTAAATGCAGATTGGGCTCCCTTTTTGTGCAATTTGTATGTATGCTTTATATGGAAACCTAGCCAGGTTACAAGTGAATGGGATGCTGGCCAAACCTATAAAATTGGAGCGCTGCACTAGACAGGGGTGTCACTAGACAGGGGTGTCACTTGTCCCCATTGTTATTTGCAATATGCATCGAACCTTTAGCTGATATAAAGTTGCTACAGGGACGAGAGATTTGCACTCTTCAGGCAGACCAGTGATCATCTCTCTAAATGCTGATGATATCCTTATGTACGTAAAGGACCCAGATAAGAATGTAGCTTTGGACGCTTCTTGGGGTTCACAGTTAATTATACCAAGACAGAGATGTTCCCATTGACTGACTCGACGAGTAAGCAGCATGATAGCTACAATTTGAAGTGGTCCCGTGATTGCTTTAAATATCTGGGTATTAGCGTTGCCCGGTGAAAGAGGCACCTCCTGGATGCAGCAGCAAGCATCCAAGACACAGATAGTTGGGTCTACCGTTGTTTGTGGCTGGGAGACTGGCGCTGATAAAAATGGTAATATTACCAAACTTCTTGCACATGTTTACGAAAATCCCAACCTGGCCAGGTAAGGGGTTCTTCAGAGACCTAGACGGAAAATACTCTAAATTTGTATGGCACTCGGGCGCGGCACGGAAGAAATGGGTAGCCTTGGCTAGGCCATTTAATAAAGGGGGTATAACCGTGCCGGATTTCGAGTTGTACTATGTGGCCGCACAGGCACAGTTCACTTCATACTGGTTCCACACAGATCAAAAGCCCCTGCATGTAGGAATTAAGAGGCTTGTGGCTGGAGAAGTGGACCCTAGAGCTTGCCTCATAAGTAAGACGCAGTACAAGGACGATTGCCTCCATGACCCCCTGGGGGCGACCTTGGCGTCTTGGGAAATTATTTTTGCCAAAACAAGGGTTGTAGACCTGCATTATAAGAGGCCACCACTATGGGGCTTCCCGGACATCCCACCCTCTGTGGATAGGGAAATTCAAACACATTGGGATAGGTCGCAACTGGGAGTTTTTGGTGACATGTTCTGAGAAGGAATATTTCTTAATCTGCATGACCCAATGGTATCAACCAAGGGAACCATTAATGAGCTACTGCAATACTACAGATTGAGGGCAGCCTTTAAGGTCAAATGGACTACTTCCCCTTGGAACCCACCAGAGAATGCATGCGCCACATACATTGCAAACTCGCAGGTGTGCAGAAGTCTTGTGTCTACACTATACGGTATGCTGTAAGAGCAGATCCCAATTTAGAATAATTGTCTTTTAGATATTTGGGCAGCCGACCTGGGTGGTGAGATCACAGATGGCCAATGGGTGAAGATGTGTGAGCTAAGGAAACTAGTGTCCCTCAATGCCATATTCAACATGATCAAATGTAAGCTTTTGAATCGAGTACATTATAGCCCTGCAACACTAAAATAATTTCAACAGGAGTGTTAGGGATGTTGCCCTAGATGTAAAGCAGAAGAAGCGGGGTATATGCATATGATGTGGCAATGCTCAGTTTTGGGTGACTTCTGGGCAGGGGTATGTGGGAAATGGTCTATGATAACTGATATATGGGTTACTCTAGAACCCAGACAGTGTTTACTTAGTTTATGTGCAGATATTCCCAAAACTAAGAGTAAATGTAAAAACATGAGTCTCTTGCTGGTGTACAGGATCAAGAGTAAGACTTGAAGGTAAGTCACTGAACGAGCACACCAGAGAGAATACAACACGCTAGGGAAGAAATGCCCAAGTCACTCTTGTCAGGATAACACGTTTTAATTTCACACACAGGTGAGAGCAACAGCAAAGAACTCTGCAGCTAATAACATTCTGCTGAAAAAGGGTACAAGCAGAGGCTTAAGAGGAGACGCATCCTCCTTGTGATGCAATACATACAGTAAAAACGTGCACAGCTGGTTGGTGTGCGCCTATACAGGATCCGCGTTCCCCATAAGGGATGCCAGGTCATTGGTTCCAGCCCAGTCCGTCCATCTTCCATCACGTGGGTGCTGCAGAGATCATCTTCTTTTCACTGACGAAGGTCAAAGAACAAATTAACTACACTCCTAACACAATGCTACTTTATCATTATACTGTACACCTGGCAGGCTTTAAGACTGACACAAAGGAGGTTCTGGGGCACTTAAAGCTCCACATGCACATTTCACTCACTCCCTTCTGGGCCATTCGGCTCCAAGGTCTCCACCCTCGTTTTGAACTATAATGTATCCCTCACAGCACCTTGCAATACAAATCATGTGATTGTAGCTCAATCACATGCAGTGTCCACCCTCTTTGAACATTTCAGGAGTTGTTACTTTGGGGTTGGTGGTCAAAGAGTACCTGGTGCCATGGAGTACAGGGATCTTGAGGTTTAATCAATTATATGGTCTAGAACTTGTGGTCGCCTGGGGATGGGCCGGGTCGTGATTTAGCCAGTGAGATGAGATGCACACCAGGCACCGGCCTCTGATCGCGGCCTTATAGGGCACATTCCTTGCAGATGGAAAAAAATCTTTGCAACATTGTTAGAACAATGAATGAGCTTTATGGTCGTTGAAGGTGTGGGTTGTCCTCATGAGAGCTTGGGCATGGCTGGGGATTTCACTCGTTTCGCAATTGGGGCCTAGTGCATGAAATTCTGCATTTGGTGCATAAAAGAAAAATTAATAAAGTTCTACTAGAGAAGTGCCTTCCCTTCCACTGGAGTCTTTCTGGTTATTCAAAGTGTCACTTCTCATATATTCCACAATCCCAAAGGGGATGGCTCTTCCCTTGAGTTTTATCAGATTCCACAACACTTTACAGTTCTTTCGCTGGACTCCTGATGCCCTATTCAGAAAGGAGAAAGGGGTATGGTTCTTCCTGTTTTGCCCACAATTCAAAATTGGGGTCGAGGGCCTGTGCTTGCAATCTCATGCTATGGACCAATTTGTACCCCTGATATACACCAATGTTTTGCACCAAAAAGCTATGGACTGAGCTGTATATATTAGCATGGGATTGGAGATTAGTAGGTTAGGAGTTAACAATTGTTAATCTTATGCTTCATTGCAACTGAGTCCATACTACACCATGGTGCAGTGTGCTGCGCTATGCTATGGTATGGCTACCATGCAAAGCTAGGTTCACATTTTTCTTTTAGCTTAGTTTTGTCACACAGCACTGACTCACACCAGAGTCTCACCAGAGTCTCACACATCTTGCTGTCAGTCTGAGTTTGCTAAAATTCTGCCCCAGCTGAAATTCAGAGCCACGTATTCCCCACAGTGACTGGTTTATTCTCGTCGGGGCTTTTTGTCTTTTCACTTGCGTGCAAGTCCCAGACTCGCTGAGTGCCTGGTTTACTCTCCTGCCAATGATTTTTGAATCCTCTCAGTATTAGAGTTGTGAAAAACCTGAGGGAATAGTCACTCCTTCTCCCCCTGTATCCTCTATTCAGGTGGCCAGCGAGAGGCCATACCTTTTGGATCCTGGCCCGGGGGATGGAAAATGAGGGAGAATCACCTGGATGGAGGGTCCTTGGAAATTGGGAAGAAGGTACCCACAGGCGAGACATGGTATTGAAAACCAACCTAACCCCCCCCTGGTCTTTATGGGCTACTGTGAACTAGCTCCCCTCAATGTTCCTCATTCAACTTACTGCAGTACTGGGACGAGAAAGAGGCGACTAGGAGTAGTGAACAACAGTAGGTATTTTCACCACTCTAGTACGGAAATGAAGAAGACTATGAAAGAGTACCAGTCGGGCATATCCAACGAATAGGCTGCATAGAGGTCAGGCAATTAACCCTATTGACACACATGTGGACCTTTAATACTCCTAGGAAGTATAAGAGGTGGGGTTTCACACCATGCAGGAGAGCATGGAATGGAATGGGCTGGAGATGAGCATGTCCGAGAAAACAGAATTGGGAGCCACGTGAGACGGGAGGAGACGGACAGACACACACACCCACCAAGTGCGGGCCACAAGACGTTTTAACTGTCCGGTTGCTAGCAATTACAGTGGGAGCTGTGCACAGTCCGAAGCCCGCAGCGGAAGAGTGCGGGAAGCTCTCTGTGGCAGCCAGAAGAGAGGCGAAGCTGGTGGATCCAGGAGGATCGAACAGAGAACCAGCGAAGCAGTAGAGAATGGTTGCGCACAACTGGTGAGTGCAATCCAGGGGACACTGTCCAGGACGCACCACTAATACTGATACATATCTGACAGTGTTGGAAAAAACGGAAATCTGTGCATGCTGAGTGAGTTGAAAGTAATTGGACATATTCCTGAATGATAATGAGTTGAAAGTTCCGACGATCGCCTTTTGGAAATACAATTTAAAGCCAAAGCAAGTAATGAACACTTGAGAACGAGATGCTAAGCAAATATTGAATACCAAACTGAATGAAAACTTTATGGGCAGAGCTACGAGCTGATGAAAGATAAATGCAAAAGTGCCCTTTTGAAAGCAACATTACGAAATAAGAAAGCAAGTATTCAAGTTTGCGAAAGAGTATGACTGAAAGGTGGGCAGAAATAAAACCACCACACCGTGCACCTTATGCCTGAATACAGTACGGCAAGGCCAAAGACTGGCAGAGGATATGTGACACATTGTGGCAAAGGCAAGAGGCTAACCACGAGAAGCCAAGTGAGTGTGGGCCTGCCCATAAAGTCTAGAGGCCGACGAGGAGAAGCAGAATGTGAACCTTTACACAGAGGCAAGTACAGAAAAACCTTTGTGGGCTGAAGAGCATAGGGTTCCTTGTTCCGCGACCGGTGATAGGTGGACCGTGTGGTCTGACAACTGCGCTTAGACCCAGGACCCCTCCATTGTGAAACCCAAAGACATTGTTAAAGCAAACCAAGGAGGAGTAAACTGATGGAGTCGCTAAGCTTATCCAGACGGAGTGTTATGTTGGTTTGGGAGTTGTATTGAACGTTGAAAGACTGAAACCAAGTGTACGTTGGCGTGTTTAAGTCTTGGGGAAGGAAACCCTGAGACTGAGCCCTCAAGCCCTTTTTCTTTGGAACTGTGTTTCCTTGATCTTGGGGGAAGGGAATCCCAAGGGTTTGTGAACTGTTTTGAACTTGAGTAAGGTAATCTCAAAACCTTTTGTGGAACTTTCTTGAACTTGGGGTAAGGGGAACTGAAAAGGAAGCTAGGTGCTGGAAGCACCTATTGGGTAAGAGTTTGTAGAGTTCAACTGGTGTGGGACTTTACAATACTTGTATCTTGCTATTAGGTAACCCACCCTTTAATATAGGCCTGTACTACATAAGCCAGGCTTATCCTAAGAGGGGTAATGTGAGCTCTACAATGAAATTAGTAAATACAGGTATCCAAGTAAGCACGTACACACTTAGTTATATTATACATATTTTTTATATATATATATGTATAGACAAGGATATTTAGACAATCTTTAAAAAGCAGCAACTAATAGTAACTTTAATATAAAAGTTAGGATTCAGTTCAACAAGCGCAATAAAGTAGGTGAGTAAACTTTTCTTATGCTAAACATATTCCAGCACACTGAGTGATGTCATTGGAGGTCAGTATTAGCACTTATTTGTGATCACCATTACAATATTAAGTTTCAAGGAGGGAAAAGTTAGTCCGATCAAAACATACTTTGTAAGGAGTAAAACAGTTAGATTCTCCTAGAGGGATGTAGGCAGTCTTTTATCCCAGCAATAATAGTGTTAAACAATTAAAACATGTAGGGGAACAAGCACTGCCAAAGCCAATAGGTTCAGAAGAGTAGCTTTTAGGGAGCTAGGGCAGCCAAAGTCAATGGGCCAGTTCAAAGTTCTGATGCACTCTTCTTAGAACCATGTTTTAAAATAATCAGTAGTTCAGTAGAAAATCACAGAAGCTCAAGAGGAGCCACCTTGAAGAAGCACAAGCTGGGAGGCCAGTGCAGATGAGTTGAGGTCAACTCAAAAGGTTTTAAAATAGTACTCCCCAAGCTAGGAAGCACCACAAATGTCAAAAGGTAGATGTACCCCACGCCCCACAGTACCTGAGAATTGAAGAATTGGTTCCAGCTGGATGCCTTCCTGTTGCAGTGTAGCAGACTCTTGTTCCTGGTCCTTGGTCATGGCGATAAAAGGGAGGATGTCTGTTGGGCTACTGCAGCAGCACTCGAGGGAGGGACTCTCGAGCAATGGATTCTCTTTGATTTAGCTGCCTTTTGTGGTTTTGGCACCTTTTTCTCAGCATCAAAGAAGAACGAACAGCTCTGGTTGGAAGTTACTTGATCCCTCCGTCCTGAACTCTGGTGAGGGAACTTCCGATGAAGATTTCCTGCTTCTGTAGGGATCTCTGGGTGCCCACGAAGTTTTAGGCCAGATTCACACTTCCAAAGACAGTGCACTCAATGGTCAGGGGTCCCCCCGGACATTGGGATTCTGCAGCCTTGCAAAGTCACAGCAAGTCAGGGTTGCCCAAAATGAAGCTCGTCTCAAGGCTAGTTGGTGCCACCAGCCCAAGGTAGGAAGTCGTCCCCTGCGTGTCTTCCCAGTCGAAATGAAAACTGGGTCAGTATAGGTGTGTGCAGGGCTTCGCTGAGCACTCTTTACGTTTTCTTTGTCAGATGTTGCCTCCAGTGGTCGACTCTGCCTCTAGTCCCAAAGACCTTGCCTTTTAAGCAAGTTCCCATTCATTCACAGCCAACGGCAAAATGCACGAAGCACTCAAACCCCTGAAAGAACGAACTGACAAGAAATGGTGAAAAAAGAAGACGGGGGCCATTTTGGGAAAAGGGTCACGCTTGGGTGCTGTACTGCAGCTGAGAAATCATCCTGCAGATACATGGCACAAAGGTAGTAAAAAAGAAACCACTGCCACCAGCCATTGAAGTTAGTTAGTGTAACAAAATGTTACATGAGAAGTGGCATAAGGAGTTATTATGTAACCCCCCAGCACTCCACATAAGGTGGTGTGTGCTGGACCCACAAAAGAAAAGGTAAGTAAGATAAGTAATTTTACTGTTCTTGGGAACAGTAGTTCACCCAAGAAAATGTATTTAAACATTGAGAAGTCTGTCGGACTTCACGGTGGAACTGCACAAAAGGTGCTGTGTGTTACTATGCAAAAAGCAGATGCCTATGGAGTTTACCAGACTCCATTAAACAGTAAGAAACCAAAACTCCTAGTCAGAAAAACACAAGCGGGAGTGGGGGAAAAAAGTCTCACTCACTCAGGATTAAAAAGCCCTGAGTCCAGCACAAGAGATGGGTGTCTTTAAGGTTAAAGGGAATTGGCACAGAAATTGTAATTCTCCCTAACAACCTCAGAACTTTATTTTGATCATTTCTTTTATTGTTGATATCCCTGCACATTGGTTAGCTCTAGTTGTGAGGGCAAGGATAGGTTTTGGACACACAGACTTTTAAGTTGAACTTTCTGAATCGGACTTTCCTTAGTTATATTCAGCTAGGGAAATCCCACCTTAGCATTGGGCAAGTTAGGCCTTCAACCATCCTGACATTTGAGTTAATAAATCATTTAATTTTGAACTTTGAATCTGTTGTCTGTGCCTTGCTTCACAATGCCTTTAGAGTGCAAATCCCAGACTCACTGTTCATTAGCATCACTTGCTTCTGTGTCCAGGTAATGATATCTTTCATATATTGGGCCACTGACCCTTCTCCAACTGTGTTAAATGTCTTGGTTCCCTTGTGTGGGTTTTTCTCTTTACTAACAGCACGCAGCATCCGCCCTGAAGCGCCCCCTAGCCCAATCTTTCTATGGGCTTACCGGTCTTCTCTGGCAGCTTCCGAGTCCCTTGCATCTCACTGTTTCCTCTCCTGTCAGTCTGTTGCCTGGGAGTGTCTCGGTTCCCGCCTGGTCTTCTCCTTTGCTCGGCAGCTCCCACTTCTCGGGATGGCAGCGTGGCGAACACTCTTCCACCTGACTTCCTTGGGCAACGTCCTCTCCAGCCTCTTCGCTCCAGTCTGCACCTCACTTTACTCCAATGTCCCAACCTTTATCAGGAGGGCTGGGTTTTTTGTCTTGTTCAGGTGTTCCTTAATTGAATGTCCCGGCACCTGTTAACATCTTCCAATGACTAGAACGCAGCGTTGGTTTGCTGCTTCTAGTGATCTTCATCACTTCATCCCTCTTCCTAATCTCAGTGTTCTGAAAAGGGGGCGAGGGGATGTACGAAAGTCCCTGCACTTGTTAACATGCTCCAACAACTAGAACGCAGTGTGGGCTTTCTGCTTCTAGTGATCTTAATTCCGCTATCTCGCTTACTCCTCTCAGCATTAAAGGCGGAAGTATGCATATGAGGTTGGTGACCATAAACCAACTCAAGCGTCTTTATCCAACCTACAGTATGTCATACGAGAATGGGGAGGTGAAAGTGTTGTTGGGTCCTAATGAAACAGGGTGATACCATGTTTGTTAACAAGGGGGGGTCCTGGGAGTCCCTCTGCCAGACATTAGTCCTGGTTACGAGAGACATACCCAGAGTCTTTAGCTCACTATCTTTCACAGAGAAGAAATATCCCAAACATATCAGTCTTTGTCCTGCCATGGGGCAGTCCAGCACCAAAATGCTAGGCAATTCTCCTCTGAACAAGAGTACCAACAGCATCCCCAGACACGTGTTTCGGTCTGGTTGGACCTCATCAGTAGGGAGGAGCTGTGTCTCTCTAAGAGTAGTGAGCAAGGGGTCCACGTCTGGATTCCCCTAGTAACTAAGGGTGAGACCCAAAGTTACTTAAATATGCAAATTAACAAGAGGGGTCCTGGGAGTCCCTCTGCCAGACATTAGTCCTGGTTACGAGAGACTTATCCAGAGTCTGATACCATAATTGGCCTAGCGAGTCTATCCCACTACCATGAGGGTTGTCTCCCCTCGTGTGGTCCACCCACAGATGGCCTTCACCAGGGTCAGGTCGCTTCTGCCTTTCCCTGGCCACACAAGGAAAGACTTTCCCTGGGAAAGGAGTGATGACATCACTAGATTTGTTACACTGGCCAAAAGATGTGTACTACGCAAATGGAAAGATAAATTCCCACCGAAGGTGGAGAGTTGGCTGAGTGATATTACTTGGGGTAATGCCAATGAAGAACTTTATATAACCACGCTGACGAGATTGGCTAAACACAAGGACATTTGGTCTGATTTTAGGCAATTGAGTTCAATATAGAGGATACACGTGCAGAAGTAGACCATAATAGGGATGAGGGCCAACAAGGAATTGTAACTCAAGAAAATGTTGAAATATGATGTAACATGCAAGACGTTGTAAGTGATTATATACTGTTCATGGAGAAGCGTCAAGCAATAAATAAAGATGATTAGGCAGCCCATCTCTATGGAACTGAGAATGTCCAACTGGATGCTCTGCGAAAACAGACTTGGTTCTCCCACTCATGGGACCTCTGCCAGGAAAGGAAGTTCTAGTGGAGATTACCCACTTGGGGGTGTCCTCGGGCATGCATCTTTGTTTTTATTCTGAAGAGGAAGTGCGAGTTGTTCTGCTCCAGACAATTTCATTGACAGGGGGCTCTGAGAGATGCACTGATTGCCGAGTGGAACTTTGGTCTCCATTATGGGCTCCCACGAATCTCTGTCATTCCGCTAGCTCTCAGGAGACTGCGACTGTTCAGAGCGAGCAAAATCAATGGGGCCCTGAACATGTCCATCTGCCCTCCTTGGCTTTTCCCAAGGAGAGTGGAACTGGTGAGGGGCGGGGGGCTAGCTCAGGGGCAGCGCGTTAATCTTGGAAGCAAGAAAATGCAGGGCAACACATGTTTGGATCCCGATGCCACACTTGGAAACCAATCTTATATTAAGCATGTTATAAAAGAACAATTATAATTACTTTCCCAGTCAGAGCGACTGTCCTCCACCCAAACCACAGCAGTCAGAGCCTTCATGCTTGGCTGGTGAGATGCTGAGATAGGAGTGGGATTCCTGGACATACTCCATTCACCTTGGAGGCCAGCCACTAAATCTGTTTATGCCTGCAGGGGGCGTACATTCTCAGCTTGGTGTCAGGAGAAGGGTCTTGGCCCTTTCATCTGTCTTACCTCCTCGGTTCTGGATTTTCTGCGTTACTTGGCCCAGGTGGGCCTTCAGATTGGCACTGTGAAGGGGTACCTAGCTGCCATGTATCTCTTTGAGAGGACTCCCTAGCAAGGCTCTTTCTTCACAATCCCCCTGTTATGATGTTTTTGCAGGGGTTGTGCACCAATTTCCCAAACACCAATTTCTTGTTTTAGCCTGGGATTTGGATTTAGTTTTGACCCTGCATTCCTGTTCATCATGGCCACTCACCCTTAAACTGATTTTTCTGGTAGCCGTTACTTCTACCAGACAGGTGAGTGAATGCCAGGCATTGCCTGTTAAACCTCCATGCTCAATGTTGTTCATTTGATGCCTGATCTCCCTACCGCCTAGCTTCTGACTGGTTTTGTTATCTGTTGTTTGTTCTGGCTCAGTGCCTCTATGCCTCCGGGCTTGTGTTAACGCGCTTTATAAATAAATAAATTAATAAAGGAGAAGGTGACTTTGAGAATGAGACAATCTTTCCTCCCCAAGGTGGTTTCAGGATTTTATATCGGAAGATCCATCATCCTGTGTTTTTTCTTCTGCCTCATCCTTCCAAGACTGAGGAGAAAATCCATTGACCTGGTGCAGGCACTCAGCTGCAACAAGTCTTGAATGAGGGATGTCAGAAAAGATTACCAGCTCTTTCTTTTAGATATGCTGGTGCTAGTGTTGCCAGGGCTCTGACTAAACAGATTTTGTCAAGGTTGATCATCCGCTGCATCTCAAAATGCTACAGTGTGGCTGGGAAGGATGTTCCTGAAAGTCTTAGGGCTCATTCAACCAGTGTGCTTGCTGCCAACTCTGGCCCGCAGAAACGTGTCCCTCTATTGTGCTTTGCCAAGCGGCCATGTGGACCTCACTGCACATGTTAACCAAACATTACTGCTTGGTTTCCCTCTCAGGGCAGGACAATCGATTCTGTTGAGCAGTCCTCTAGTTTTGAGATTTAGGTGGAGTTTACTCCCTGTCCTCCCTCTTCCAGATGTATTTACTTCTATGGGATTCTATCATAGATGAGGAATCGGTGGTGTTCTGTGGGAGGAAGGAATATATTAGAACAACAAATGACTTGCCTTTTGGTAATGTTCTTTCAGGCCGATGTTCCTCCTACTGATTCCTCATTGCCCACCCAACCTGCCCCTCTTGGCAGATAGCGTGTAGACCTCATCTGTCCCATGGTCCCTCAATGGCTAAATGCTGGGGCAAAAAGGGCAGAACTGAAGTTATTGGACACAGCAACTCCATATATATTGGTCCAGATATATATCTGGACCAATACAGCAAGCAGAGCAGATGCAGAGCTTTGCTGTGCCCCTAGTGACAAAACATTTCTGAAGGCAGCTGGTGCTGGAGATGGAATATCATAGCTAAGTAATCCATGCAAGGAATATCCATCAGAAAGAACATTACCGAGAGGTACGCCATGTATTCCTCTCCTTTTTAAAGATGGACTGTTATTTCTAGATCTGTCAAAGCAGCATCATTTTTAGTCTCATTAAGAATTTTGCTAATGACTTTGTTTTGATTGGTCAGATGAGGATGTATACGCTACATAGGATAGTTTGTTTCACTGCATGGAAACCGGTAGGGAGATCTCCTTCAAGGCATGTTAAAAAAAACACCTGTTCATCTGGGACCCCTGCCTTCTTTTACCCATATTTGTTATTGACGCTCCATTTTCATTTTTGTAATGGGAGTGTTTAGAAAAACCTCAGAAAAGTAGTGCATGTGGAAAGGGTATCCAGACACAGGGGACAATTGTTTAAGCAAGGCCCATGCTTTGTATGTTAGGGGGCTCATTCAGTGACTGGTCCCTTTGAATATTCGGTTAATATCTTTGCCCTCCATCAATACCCTCACCTCCACCTCATCTACCGCCTGTTGGATGGACCAGCAAAGAGATTTGGGTATTAAAGAAGTGGGTTTATCCCCGCCTTTAAAGAAAGACTGTTTTAGGGAAAACAAAAAATGTTCTGATGCTTCAATTTCTCTGGTCAGGTGAAGGTCTACTTGGGCCCTTATGTAATTCTTCCCCGATTGTGGGAAAGCGCTCATACAGGTTGATGCCCTCCATCTTCCAAGGGAAGAGACTTCTGAGACAGATGCCTTCAGCAGATTAAACACTTTGGTATATGAGTGACAGCTCCATTCAGAGGTGGTCTGGCACCTGTTTGTGAGATCCGGTCTTCCTTTGGTGGATCCCCTCACAACTCCTTGGAACGCCAAGTGACCCTTCTTTGCCGTCTGGCTGAGCTGGCATCAGAACTCTGTGGAATGGTCTGTCAATGTCTTTGGATGTGATGGTAGTGTATGCATTTCCATCATTGTCCCACATACACAGGGTAATCTGGAAGCTGAAAGAGCCCAGGGCCTGCTCGATCATCCTAGTGGCTCCTCTGTGGCCAGCCAGAGTCTGGTTCTCAGACCTGAAACTCCTAGCCTGGTTGCCTCCGGTCAGACTTTCCCAGAAGTCAGATATTCTGTCTCAGAAGGGTGGTATTATTTGGCATCCATCTCTTAACTGTCTTCAATTGTCTGCCCAGGTCCTGTAACAAGCTTGTCGAGAGAGAACTTTGAGGTGGTCAAAGCTGGCCGTTGTCAATCCCATAGAGCTTAGTGAAAGAGCAAATAGACACGTTTTTGGTAGTGGTGCATGGGTTGTATCAGTGAATCAGTTGCCTTGTAGATTGTATCCTGTTCTCTCCATTCCTGGTTTAGCTTCATCAGGGGTCTCAGTTGAGTCCTGCCACACCTACCTCTTGGCAAACCCAGCCTACAAAGATGTTTATGGGAATCATCCTTCCTGTCTAATGTGGTGGTGAAGCAACGCTTTGAGGGACCTGTTTCTGAATGTGAGGAATTCTCACCCTGTCTGGTACCTCAATGTTGTCCTCACAACCATGGCTCAGAAACCCTTTGAGCCCAAGGCCATAGTAGATCAGAGTTTTGGTGGCCTGGAAAATTGCCTTTTTGGTGGCTCACATTGGCTCGCAGAGTCCTCAAACTATAAACTCTTTTGGCTAGTGAACCTTCACTACATTCCACAAAGACAAGATGTTGCTGTGGATGCAAAGTTGTTTCTGATTTCCACATTTATCAAGGAAGTTCAATGCTAGTGTACCTTCCTAACCTTTCTTTGGCGGGGGGGAAAGTACGTTCCACAATCTCAACGTTCGTCGAGCACTGAAATTCTACCTGAATGATCTTCTGACAGACTCTTCATTCTATAAGGGGCTAAAGTTGTGTGGGTCAGCAGCTTTTAAAGCAACCATTGCCCGCTCAATAGTCTCTTTATCATGTTGTGAATCCTGGTTAGTCTTCCACAAGTATGGAGGACTAGAAGTAGGAGAATGAAAGTTACTCATGGTAGTGACTGCTGTCCTTTTAGTCCATATCCCTTTCTTCCATACACCTTCCCATCTTCCTGCTTAATTACTCATCAATCAGGTAAGACATAGAGAATGGAAAAAGACTGGTGAGATGAGGCGAGGGCTGGAGCTTCGGTCACATATGTTCACATATGTGACCAATCCAAATTGAGGAATTTTTTGTAATGCACCAAAATGCTCTGGTCCCGTCTCTGTGAGTGGGAACTCCAAAACAGATGGAGAAAGGGGACTATGGATTAGTAGTGTTGTGGTCACTACCGTGAATACCTTTTCTATCTGGAGTGTCAATTCTAAATAGCATCAGACTCCTTGTTAAAGTTTCTCCTTTGTCAAATAACCCAATGCTTAAAATCTTTACCTCGCTACTGCCAGCTTCTCCCCCGGAAGTGCATTGAATGCTCTCAGTATCTGAGCTTGTGTTTGTAGATCAAGATACTCATTATGAGCCCTTGCAGCCATTCCTATTATTTGGGTCTTGAGAACGGAGCTCCAGTGCCCTTTTCTACCTCCATAGTGACCAGAACAAGGTGTCTACTTGCAAGCAGGCCTCTCAAATTTGAATCTGTCAGGACGCAGTTTGCATATCGGTTACAGTCTGCAAAGATTTAAGGGGTCAACCTACCCAGGGAGTCAATGGCTTGATTTAGCCCTGGGGCACATACGTTTTATCCACTCTTTTCCTTTTTAACGATAAATCTCCTCTAGGTTGCCAGGGTAGCCTACAGTCTTCAACCATAGAAGCTGTTAAGATGAGAGCCACCCTGTTGCGCCAAGACATATGTCCTATGGTGGGGCTTGATACCGCCCGGAGAGAATATCACTGCAAGCATCTGGTGCTTGTTAATACCTCTTCATATATGCATTACTGCAGGTTTTCAATTCTCGGCTGAAACCACCAGCAAAGAGGTGTATACAGAGACAAAGAGCACTGCATGGCAAGTGAGGGCATGCTGGCCGCTAGGGTGACATCAGTGGGTTTCTCGGCTATGTTGTGGATGGCGGGTTGACCCTCCTCCTCTGCCCTCCAAACACGGCACCTCCTCCAGTGATTCCCTGTCAGACAGTCAGTGTTGGAATGGTTTCTGTGAGCTCTCGGTCAGCTCACTGTGAGAGAAAACGGACTAACACCTGTGTCGTATACCTGGCATGTCCTAAAATAATGGTCAGGCAGGGTCGGGCAATTACTGATCATTAAACACACCTGACTTCCATCACACTTCCCCTCATGGATAAAAGGCGGAGCACAAAAGCACACTCTGAGCGAGGCAAAGCACACAAGGAAGCGGCAGTTCCAAGATGGCAGTTTAATACAAGACAGCAAGACCGAAGAGGATTGCACGGAGATAAGTGCCCTTGACGTTTTCAACGAAAGACCATTACTTTCATGAACCTTCGAGAAAAGGAAACGAAGGACCAGAAATCAAATCTGAAGAATCCTGCATTGTGTGTCAGAGGTACCCGGGTGTCTCCCATGTCGATAGTCAAGGCGGGGAGAATCGTTTGCCGCCGTGGTACTGTACTTGTCTCCTACAACAAAGCAGTGCCAGTGAAGTCAGCACAGCCGGTGAGTTGGGGAGACTGATACCAGACCGGTCTGTGTTGAAGCAAAGGTTGCAAGTGGCAACATTGTATAGTAAAAACTGAAGAGAACAGTGTATGAAGCATATGTGGCAAGCGACAGCAGAGGAGTGATTGAACTTTGAAGCCAAGATGCAATACCGTAGACAGTGGTCCGGTACCACGTGGGTGTTCATTCTAAACTCTGTTAGGTATCCAGCTGAAAGGTGGCAATTGTAAAAGTGATGAAGAATTGTTAAATCGAAGTGTTCTGCAATGTGTCAAGCAAACCCCTGTGCACATTCGAAAGTCTTGAATAATGGATGAAAAAGTATACGAGTTGGTCTGAGCCCCGTGGCGGGAGTCTAATTGTGTTAAAAGGGATCTGAACCCAGCTGAGGGGGATCCGGGGTGAACCGTGAGTCACCTGAGAAAGAATATCCTATTCGAAATTGGATGTATAAATAATTAATGAACATTGTGTTGAGAGAATCTGAGCCTGTCTGAGGGGGATCCGAGGTGAATAGTGAATCACCTGAGAAATTGAGTACTTATGAAAATCTGAACGAAGAAAGATTTTAATTGTTGCATCAAACCCTCTTAATTAAGAGACTTTGAAAGGCAAAGATACTTGGTCACGGAAGGCCCTGATGCTAATGTTTGAACTGTATCCTCGTGCTAGAGAAGCCAACGGCCTGAACATCCTGACATACCATTTTGTGAACACTTCTTTTTTGTTTGTAACATTGTTTCCCAAACTATTTGTATTTAGAGGTAAGGATTGGCAATAGGTTTATTAGTATAGGCCCTTTTATTTTGACAAGACACCACTAGGGCTGCGTTATTATTATTTGATGGTCGTAGTTTGCTCCCATCTGTAGTTTTAGGATTAGATGGGCATTTTTCAAACAAACAAGTGAACTGTGGTCACTTGTGTCTGTGTTACGGTTGATACCATGCCTTCGTTAATAAAGCTGCCCTGGTGCAAACCTCAGCTCGTGTTTTTTTGTGTGCATTATTTTGCTTTTGTATTGCTGCCAAATTGTTCTGTTTTAATTAAATAACCACTGCCTCATCAGTTCTCTACAGGAGGGTGGGAAAAGTAACCACAGACCACCAACCACAAAGCAGATAAATCCCAAGCAAGGTCCTGATGAACTGTAATTTGCCCACCGACTAGTAATTTACTATAGACTAGCCGTTAACATGTCTTGGGGGCTGGGGCTGGGGTTGTGGTTGTAAGGGGCCACACTAATACGTAAACTAAACAGTTACCGCTAGTACACCTTAATTATGCACCTCAGTTATTTTATGTTGCTCTGCATTACCCATAAAGTCACTACACGGACAAGGAGAAAAATTGTTCCAAGCTAAAATCACCTGTTACCAACCAGGAAGTGACTTATGATCAAGCATCGGCCTCCAAATAGAAACAAGACACTAAGAGAAAAGCAAATTCGGAGGAACTGCCTTCTTCTATCCGATAGCCAAACTATGGAACTCAATACTGAAGGAAATACGAATGATGAAAGACCACCTAAGATTTAGGAAATGACTAAAACCCTGGCTATTCAAATCACCAATATAAACATAGACGCGTGCCTCTATAAACCATACACCTGGGCCAAAGCAAACACGGGACAATACAGAATGAAGAACCGACAATAAAACAACACCACCCAGAAATCACCAGAAACCAACTAACCACCCCCGTTCTGTTTTCGAAATCTCCACAACTCTCACATACTACACACATCCAGAGGGCTAGTGAAACAAACTAACCAAAAACACCCAAACCGTCCACCCCTCTCTTATGCTATAAATCCAATATCTGTAGACAACAAACAACTCGGACACTGGACACTACCCTTCTGAACACAACAGGCCCAGTGCACATAAAGCAGAACTAGAAAGCTCACAAGCACTAGTTTCTCCTGATTCGGCACGCATCGACAGATGAGCACAGCCTCTATCTTATCCCTCTCTTCCTCACTAACCAACCCTACTAAATTTACTTAGAGGCATGTGAACCCCTGGACACCATGCAAATGGCAGCGGTGTGCGGTATGAATCAATATAACTTGTCAGCAGGAAAAACTATAAGGACAATAGAAGTGTGAACAATCGGCTCATGATTCGCAACCCGCATATGGAGTTCGTAGGGGCGGCTTGGCTTCTCTGTTACCCTGAAAGGTTAATGTGTTTGTTAACACCTTTCAAATTACATTCCAGTAGTATGATTGCAATTGGAAAGGGGTCTAGTAGCCTCTTGGTGTCCTTTTAAGCCAATTGACAAATGCCCTTGACACAGGTGCCCTTCAAAGGAGCAGTTCTGGTAGCAGTCACAGCTGAGCATGCTTTTTAAGCTGGATCCCCTTACACTGTATTAAATGAAACTAAAGTACCCCTATTCCATGAACCAATATTATTTCAGAACAGTTTTGTTTTCGCATGCACATGATCAAAAAGCTCTTCTAACTATAATGCTGACAGTTTTATTTAAAATAAATGACACCCAACTGCATTGTTAATGTTCCTACATAGAAATCATGTTAAGATCTGACTGGCCAGCCAGTCCCATGAGGAAGGGGATTAGTTTTACATCTAGGCAACATTTCTAAGCTCGAGATTTGCAATTCTCCAAATTCAGCACCTGTGCATACCATCATAGGGCTCTGCTGTGGAAGTGGAAACGAGGGCGGATGACTGATTGGCAGGGCACCTCAGCAAAGGTTTCTTACCTCTGCTACTTTTTACCTTACGAGCCAACTCTGCAGTTTAATTTGATTCAACAAGTGTGGAACTTCATAAGCCTAATGGTAAAGGCATTGTACAAGGTGGATGTTTTTTTTTATGACGCAGCTGCAGGAGTTTCCCCTGCAACCCCCGCTCACTATACTGTATAGTATGGTGTGCGGAGTGGTGCGGTGAACACCCCTGCAGGCTTTTTTTTTTCTTTGTCGGGTGTGCAGTGGGTGTGTCCCCCCGAACCCCTGCTCACTATACTGTATAGTATGGTGTGCGGAGTGTTGCGGGGGACACACTCGCAGGCTTTTTTTTTTTCATTTTACTTACCAAAAATGCATGCCTTCAAAGGTTCAAACTTTTGGTGTTCGAACCTTTGATGGTATGTATTTTTCAGACTTTTCGTAGAGTCAGACCTTTTTTTCAGTCTGTTTGTACAATACTGGTTCTTACTTTTTTATATTGCTTATCACTATTCCACAATTTCAGGACAGGGGTTCTTACCCGAGTTTTCCCACTTCTCTTCTTACCCCTGGTTTATTCTTTTGCCAGGGCTTTTTATATCCTCTCATGGGTGTAAGTCCCAGACTCACTATTTGCCTGGTTCACTATCCTGGCAGGGCTTTTCTGTTCTCCATTCACTCTCTTGCATCCAAGACATAATGCTTTCCATGTACTGGGTCAACCGCCCTTTCTTAACAATGTACATATTTGTATTAACTATTCCAATTCCTTTAATTAGGCTCTCTCGTGCTTTCAACAGACCACAACATTCGCCCGGAAGCGCCCCAGTGTCCCATTCGCTCTCACTGGGCTTACCGGACTTCACTGGCGACTTCAGCGTTCCTTGCGTTTCAAAGTCTTCTTTGCTTTTGGCCCGCTGATTGGGAGTGCGTCCGTTAGCCACTTGAATCCCCCTTTGCCTTTCTCTGCTTTTGGTGGCACCAGCTGCCCATGGCAATAAGGCAGCAAACTTCTCTCTTCTCGGTTTCTCTGCACGCCTTTCTCGTCAGCCTTCATCCTGCGTCCTGCAGTCTGCTTGCCTCTGGTGTCCCAGTCACTCCCAGAACAAGTTGGATTAAGCAGCTGTCTCCGTGCCTTTCTATCTCGCGTTCTGTTCAGCTGTGTGAGTTTTAAATGTCCCGGCATTGGTTAGCATTTTCCAAGGACTAGAATGCAGCGTTGGTTTAACGCTTCTAGTCCTCCTCATTACTACACCCCTCTTCCTCGTCTCAGTACTATACAAGGGGGAGGAGAGGTGGTAAATAATCTTGGCCAAGAAAACCCAGGAATTCTCAATCTACATCGCAATATGCCATACAGGAATGTTCCAAAGGCACATGGGTGTCATTAAGAATTACAAAAGATTATTCAGAGTCAGTATTTTTCAGTTTCCTTGGAGTTTGACCTCCCGCAGATAGCCACCCCAATGGGCAGATGCAGGTAGCTTCTGCCTTTCCCTGGCTAGGTAAGAGAAGCTTCCCTCCAGGGAATTGGTTACGATGTTGCTAGATTCGTCGCACATCATTCGCCATTATTAAGAAACTCCAAGCTTGATATAAAATATGCACTCTGGGCTGCTGTATAATCATTAACATAAAATCGGTAGAATATTGAAACCTGGGTATTCCAAAACTAATGTATATATTTGTGTAACTATCATTCTAAATATTTTGGCTGGAACTTGAAGATTGTTTCCAATTCTAATGCTCCAACCAGTCACTTGTTGCTGCATGTTGATGGTGTGTGTAAGCAGTGTGCTGCATTTTTCCGAGTCTCTTCTTATGTGTAATGGGATTACATTTCTGTGTTAGGCACCACCTGTAATGGCCTTCCCTGCAACAACACCAACAGGAGTATTAGGATATGGCTTGGTAAGCATTTCAACTTTTTAAATATTAGCAGTTCTTAATAAGCTACTCTTAACTCACACGGTTACATTCATATTATGTTTGATTACTCAAGAAAATATTGCAATTGTATGTTTGTTGAGATTAAATAGTTCTTATAACTGCATATTGGTCAAAAGATAACCAAAAAGGAAATTCCCTCCCCAAAACTAGAAAATAATTCAGTTCACCCTTAATCTTAACCAGCTATGGCTGATATTAGATACAGTGACACAAGGCGTTACTTTGCGCAAACTAACGCAGTGGTTGATGCAATGGCCAAACTGGCATCTTGTGTCAATTATACGAAAAATAGTGAGATTTGCTGCACATCTGCAATTTGTTTTACTTTGTAATTGCACGATGGAGAGCGCAGCACGCTACTCCCATTAATCAGCAACTCGCTGATCCTGGAAAGTATGTGGCAGCCTGCCTTGCCCTTGTGAAACATGCTGACTGTGTGTTTTGGGAGCCCACATACCAACGCTGCAATCATGGCATAGGCAGTGCCGACAAGCACATCAACCATCTGCCTGACCTTGGGAAGGTGAGTGCAGTCTATGGAACCCTCCATACACTCACTTTAATACCTCCTTACTTCCACACACACTCATGGCGCTCTTACCTTTCCCAGGATATGTAATATGGCCACATCAGCGCATTTCTTTATAGAACTAGCACATGTTTATGTAGTAGGTGCAAGCATAAAGACAATTTCCGAGTTTGTACCGGCATATTACTATTACAGTGTGGTCTGCATCATTTGCTGTAGCACCAAACATGGCCCAGAAGTACTTTGGAGGCACAAACTCCTGTTGAGCTTTTTAAAATGTATTTTTGTATTCATTTTTGTTGATTGACAATATAGATTCTCCTTCTACGCCTGGAGAATCATCATTTTATCTAGGACATAAAGGCTAGGGATTAGGTTTGTGTTTTGTTATTATCATTATTAGTATTAGTTTATTTTAGCATTACCTTTAAGTGGCCCTGGGACGCAGTAGCTATAACATTTAGTGACACTGTGATAAGACGGTAAAAGTTAAAGATAGCTACCTATGTGATGCATTCAGCAGAATTTCGCAGTCAAAGAATCTTTATTAATCATTCTAAATCTGGAATATCTCTGCCTTTTTGCAGCATTTTGCAACACTTGTATCTCTAGAGAAAACTCTCTTTTTTTAAAAATGATTAAATAACAGGTTTATTTCTCTGTCTGGCTTCATTGCATTTTATGTTTCCCAAATTCCCCTACGAAAAGCTCAGCAGTACTGCTATTCAACAGTGTGCCCCAACTGTGTAATCAAAGGAAAGGAAATCAAACGTTAGGCTTTCATGCCTAACAAGCAAATGTCCCACAGTCAACATTCAGTCTTTTAAGTTGCTGTTGGCACTCAGAATATACTGCAGTGATTGGGTCCAGGAGATGCTGAGGGCGGGGGAATGCTGCCTTTTGTGCCATTCTGGCCGCCAATGTGGTATATGGGGGGATACTCGGGAGCCTACAACCCATGCCCAGGCTTTTATGCCATGCCACTTACAGGCTCCATATGTCCCTTCAATTGTTCACAAAGTTTAGCATACAGTCATAGAGGGATGTGGGACCCACAGGAAATGCTACTTGCAGGGCCCCCTTGTCATTGGTATCCACAAACTGCATGACTCACTAATGTGATGAATCCTGCGGAAGCCTCACACAAACCCTGCCTAAACTCTCCTCCTAGGTGGCCAGTGCAAGGCAGACGCTACCTGATCCTAACTCTGGGGGTGGTCTTAGTCGGGTGGATTACCTGGGAGGAGAAGCCCCCAAGGGGGTATGAGGATTCTGTTAGGAGAGACGCCGTATTTGTGTTCTTCAGAGGGGGAGACTTATTTGGTGCCAGAATATTTGATGGCTTGTTGTCCGAGTCAGACTTCCTGCCACAAAGATATCCCAATTAAGGCTACAAAAGACTATTATGAATATCAGAGAAATTATAGAATTAGGAAGCAAAACATTAATACATTGACTTCGGATAGATCTAATTATCCCTTCAATATGAAATTAACATCTGATCCTTTAAAACCTTTTTCTAACAGTTTATTCAACAGAGTAAAACCCATAATTTTAAATTACTTCCTTTGAAAGGAAGAAATTAAAATCACATTGGGGACTTCAAGTCCCACAATGCTCTTAAGTACTGGGACGAGGAAGAGTTAGTTAGAGGCACTAAACTACAAGTTGCAGTCTAGTGGTTGCAATACCCACACCTGAGAGGTACCTTTGCATATATACTGGAGGGTTAGATTGCCGAAGCCACCCGTTGCAGCAGAAGTGGGAGAGAAGAGATGAGACACCGGAGCCACCGCTATTGATGAAGCAGATAGTGCAGCGAAAAGCAGCATTGCAGCAATTTTTCCTTTGAGAGAGACATGATTCTGCATGCTCTCCTACCAGCATGCAGAATCACAGTGGCTGTCGAGCACCATTAGACATGCAGAGTGAGGGAAGCTTCTTTCCTGTTCAGTGTGGGCCGCAGGACGCTGGGAACAGTCTGTCAAGCAGTCGGGAGCAGAGGAAGAAGCAGAGTGAGCTGTGTCAACGGTTCGCACAGGGGGGTGTACAGTGCCGGTGAGTTTACCAGTGAAAGGTAATCCTGGTATGCTCCGTATGCGACTGTTGATTCCTGAACATTATTTTGAATACCAAACTAATATAAAGAAAGCAAATTGGCGAAATACGAACTGTGAAAGGAGGCAAGCAGAGAAACGTTACAATTACTGTCATAAAAGTCATCCCGTTAACCAAAGCAAAGAAAGGGCAATACAAAAACAAGGTGGTCAGAAACCGTATTGCCAAAAGCCTGTTAATTACAAACAGCATTGCCAAAGTAAAAAGGGGGCAGTAATTTACAGAGCTTATAATTCTTGTTGACTGAACAGTAAGAGAACATTGTTGCAGGAAGATTTTAACTGTTGGTTCCAGACTAAGGAAGCGGCAGTAGTCAATCAGAATCAAGACGAGCACTGCCTAAGCCAAACAGAAGCAGGAGTAAGAAGGAAACATTGCCAATATTTTGCTGATGTGCAAGTGGGAAAGCAACAGTGGCAGGAGAGGTGCCCTCCTGACATCAAGTATTCAGGGGGAGTGGAGCATAACTTGCATTGCCTATGGCAAAGTTAAGAGAGGAATGAACACCATCAATGAAATCTGTTTTCCTGAAAGAAGTTGTGAATGTCGAAGACTTTCCTAACTATTTGAAGTAGACCTCACCAAAGAGTACTTGTAGTAGTGCTCAGTTTGCTGTGTCCTGGTAGGCGATCATACCATGATAGGGACCTTGTTTTGGTAGTCCTGCCAAGTTAGTGAACCAGGAAGATGTCATATAAAGTACTGTATTGTAGGTTTTGTGGTTGAAGAAGTGGCAGAGATCACTCCATGAAGTGTTGTTCGATCATCCTGACCAATGTTATTTTGATTGAATGAGTTGTTGTTGTGTGGAATTTTTGCAATACGTGGAAAAGACAGGCTTAACAACTTGAACTAATGGTTATAAGAAGGAACTATGTTATTTCAAGACTTGAGTAAAAATCCTGCTTTGAATCTGGGGAAGAGTAATCAACCCAGGTTACAAGGATATACAATTCTTGGGTCTAAATTGAAATCTTTTTATTTGTTATATTTGGATTGCCATGCATTTCCTTTGAGTTTGATGTATGTTTGCGTGTGAGGGACAGATTCCTTTTTGTAGAGTGTTTCCTTTAGTTACTTTGAAAGGTAGGAACAATCTCATTAGGTTAGCGATAGTGATTTATTTTATAGTTGTGGGTGTTCTGTGACACTGTTGGATGTATTTTGGAGTTATATCTATTACTGTGGTATTTTTTTATCGTCTTATTTGGTGGTATTTTAACATTCGAAGGGATTGTGTCCTCTGACGTATTCCTCATCTTTGATGTTACCCATTCAAGCTTGCTGGCCTCATAAATTTGTTCAGTAGAGGGCGCTGCGCGTCGAGGTCCTTCGAGTCGGTGTCCCTCGACAGCATCCGTATCAGCGCCGATGTCATCGTGCGTATAAATAGACTCGCCCAGCGTCTGTTGCTCAGTTCCGTTTTTCCGTGCTTTGTGAGCATCGGAAACATGACGCTCAGTTCCTTTCTTCAGGAAGATTCTACTTATTCTGCAAAGATATTATCTAAATACGATGGCTTCTTCATCCGAACCATCGACCCCACGGTCCGGTTTCAAAAAGTGTCGTGACTGGGAAGAAAATGTCGTTAACGGATCCTCACAGGATCTGTTTCTGGTGCTTGGGATCTGAGCATCACTGTTCGGATTGCGAGGACGGTATGTACATAACGGCGAAAGCCTTGAAGGAGTGTAAGGGGAAGTTAGTGTTACGCTCACCTGAAATCCACGGGGATGCCACCCAGCCAGTTGGTCGCTGGTATCTTTCTCTATGGTCCCCAGGTGTGGTCCGCGGTGTAAGTTCCGCCTGGAAATACAGGAGGGCTGTGTTTAGGGCGGGTTGACCAAGATAGTATTCCCCCCACCTCCCGCATGACCGGAGTCCCTCTGTGCCCTCTTCTCACCTTGTTGTAGAAGTGGGCGAGCTCTCCGTCCTGCTTTCTTGGCAGGGGCGTGTTGTCTTTCGTGGGCGAGTGTGGTCTAATTTCTTCACTGACAGCAACCTGCTTAATGTCTTTCAGGTAGGTCTTATTGCTGTTTTGAGTTGTTATTCCTGCATGCCTTTTTCTGTGTGGTAATGTCTCTGTTTCTGCTCCCTTAGGTGTGCCGAGCGTCCGTGAGGCGAACTGGCTAAGTTGGAACTCGCCGGTAATGATGATGCCCAACGAGCGCTACGATGCGGTAAGTAAGTGCTTTGCGCTGCGCTGCGATGTCTTTATTCGCTGACCAGTTTTTTCCTTCTTTTTTGTAGGTCGCGGTATGCTCTCAATGAGTGTGGATTCTCGAAGTGATGCTGATCGGAAGGCAACCAGCCAGGTAAGCTTTTTGAATAGTTTGTACCTTGCTATGTCTTTAATGCCTCTTTTAATGCGGTCTTTTCGCTTCTTTCAGGTCCTTCGGTACGGGAGGCGCGCTGATCCAACGGAGCTGTTCAGGAGCTGAGAGCGAATGCAGATGGAGAATGCAGGTAAGATGCTACTGCTAACGATGTTCTTTTGTCTTTCTGCAGGTGCTGGTTCTCCCAGGCTCAAAAGGTAGTTGGACACGGTGAGCGTCACGTTGCAGACTGCAAAGTAACATGAAGCGTGTGGTTTTGTCCGGGTGTGGTTTAAATAGCCCCCACAAAGTAGTCCAGGTAAAGTAGTCCCTAGGCCACCACACCCAAAACACTATACCGCATAGCTTGGTTCATAGAACCAAGCTATGTGGATGCCTCCATGTTGGCTGATAGCCTAAAAAAGTAGTTCCTGGCCAAAGGCGCCAGGACTGGCCCCAAGAGGGCCTGGGAAGTGGATGCCAGGTCTTATTTGAGATCCGAGTCCTGATTCCACCTGGCAAATAGACTTGCCAGTGCGGATCTGGGATGAGGGTCAGACAGTTAGAGAGAGGTAAGAGCTTTAAAACTTCTACTCCCTCGAAAGTTTCTTCGGCTGAGTCGAGACATTAGTCTCTTCGTCGACACAAGAAACATTCCCGTTCAAGGTCTCGAATCTTTTCTCATCAATCTTCGAGATCAAAACACTCTAAGAAGAGGCGTCGTAGATCTCCCTCTTCTTCTCCTTCTTCCTCTGCCTCCCTGGAAAGGGTCACCTGCCCCACGAAACACAGCTCTCCAGCTAAGGGGGAGGAATTCCGTAAGAAAATGCTTAGCGTCTTCGAGAAAGCGGCCTCGACCCCCTTGGAGACATCTAAAGGTGATACCCTGGGCGAAAGACCCGAAAAATCAAAATGCTGCAAGTCGTTGCACCCGGCGAGAGAAACTACCCGAGAGCGTCATGAACCCTCGAGTAAAGGCAGTAAGACCGGGCAGTAAGACGCCGTCGTCGAAGGTTTCTTCGACTCATAAATCTGCGTCGTCGTCGACACCTTTGTTGAAGGACCCGCCGACGCATAAATCGGTTGCTTCGACGCCACTGTCGACTCCGATACAACACAGACCTACAACTGTCACTACATCTCAGGCAGTAGAGGTGTTGAGGACTTCGACCATGACGTGGAGGATGCCGTCGACAATTTCGACGACACTGAGTAGGATCCCGATCCTCTCGAGTACATCGAGGTCTTTTCAAACTTTTTTGACGCCCTTTTCGGGTTTGTCGACGCCTTTGACTTCCACGTCGACAACCTCAACGTTTTCTCAACTAGTGACAACCAATTTGGCTCCTTCTGCTCTAGAAATGAGCTTTAAACCATATCCTAGGTCTGACTATTTTAGAGCATTGTCCTCTATATATGAGGAAGGGGAGAATTCCGACCATGAGAGACCCTTTGGTTTACAAAGGACTACAAAACCCATGCCAGAGGAATTAATCTCTGAAGTGAACAGGTTAAAAGCCCTTCAAGACTCGCTACATGAGGCAAGTGGTTTAGATACTTCTCCAGAAGTAGAGTTTGCTAAACCAGAACCTGGGGAGCATGCTGAGACCCCTTATAGGATTCTGATGGCCAGAATAATCGAATTCACGGGGTGGTCTACACCTACACCTTTTCAGCAGGATGACCTTACTGATATTTTAGATAAAGGTCCACAGGAGGTTCCTGTTGTTCCTTTTCATACTGCTCTGCAAAGAAAAATGTCTACAAATTGGGAAACTCCTGAAGTTATCCCTGCAGTAAACAAAAAACTTTCTGCTAAATAAAGGGTATCTGCTTCAGATCCTGAATATTTGAGCAAGCATCCAACTCCAGAGAGTACAGTAAATCTGCATACACTACTATTCCACAGGACAGGGATGACAAAAGATTCGATGCCATGTCAAAAAAAGTCTTTTCAGCATGTAGCATGGCGCTTAAATCTATCAATGCCACTTGCACGCTAGCAAAATTCAGCCATACACTTTGGGAGTGTGCTTCATCTGCGGCTGACTGTCTCCCAGAAGGAGAAGAAAGGGAAGCATTCTTAAACATCATCAAGGATGGAAAAGATACAATGTGCGAGTTCCTTCAAGCAGGCATTGATTCTGCTGACAGTATCAGCAGGGCCATGGCGGCAAGTACCACAATCCGCAGATTTGCATGGTTGCGGAAGTCTGGTTTTGCTCCAGATGTACAAGCCAGACTTTTGAACATGCCCTTTAACGGCTCTTCTTTATTTGGTAAGAAGGCTGATGGCAGCCTGGAGAGATTACAAACATCCAAGGCAGCAGCAAAATCTCTTGAGGCTGCAATCCGACAGACTCCGAATCGCCCCTCAGTAGCCTCCTGGAGGGGTAGGTCTTTTCGCTTTTACTCCGCATTCGGAAAAGGCAGAGGACAGCCAGCTCAAAGGGGCCAGAAACGATTCACCCATGGTGGACGGGTCAAAGGTACAAAAGCTGCAGCAGCAGGTGCACTTTACCCTCGGCATCTACGTCAGCCACTTATAAACCCCTCTGAGGTCTCCCCTCACAAGACACCAGTAGGGGGCAGGTTAACTCAACATCTGGCAGAATGGCAGGCTATTACGTCAGATGCTTGGGCATTGGAGACAGTTGCCCAAGGTTACTGCCTGCCCTTCCTACACACCCCTCAGTGTCATCCCCCGAGGAACAACTCTTTGGCGTTTCCAGACATGTTCCTTATGCAGGAGATTGTAGACCTGCAAGAGAAGGGTGCCATAGAACCGGTACCTGTAGCGGAGAGGAACAAGGGTTTGTATTCCCCCTACTTCCTAGTACCAAAGAAGGACGGAGGACTGAGACCCATCTTGGACTTGCTTGAATTGAACAAATGCCTCAGGAAAGACAAGTTCAAGATGGTAACCCTTTCTCAGATCCTTCAGGCCCTCCAGCTTCAGGACTGGTTGGTATCTCTAGACCTTCAGGATGCTTATTTCCATGTGCCAATCCATCTCAAACACAGGCAATACCTGAGGTTCGCAATTGGCAACTCTCACTATCAATTTCGAGTTCTGCCATTTGGGCTGACCTCCGCCCGAGGGTCTTCAAGCTAATGTCGGTAGTGGCTGCAAGTCTAAGGAGGGAAGGGATCCACGTATACCCCTATCTGGACGATTGGTTGATCAGAGCCATATCTTCGGAACAAGCTCAGATCCAGCTAGATTATGTCTGCCACTTCCTTCCTTGCTTCTCCCTCAACTTAAAGAAGTCACAGATGATACCATCACAGAGACTCCATTTCATTGGAGCAGTCCTGAACACTTCCCTGGGAAAAGCCTCGCCACCAGAGGTGAGGGCTCAAGATATTCTGCAGATGGTCAACAAGTTTCAAAATACCCAACGTCTACCAGCCTTCGACTTTTTGAGGTTGCTAGGCCTCATGGCATCCTGCATTTTCCTAGTGTCAGAGGCTCGCCTGAGAATGAGATCCCTCCAGTGGGCACTAAGAACCCAATGATCGCAATTCTCAGGAAAAATGCCAGATCTCCTTCAAGTACCGGACAGAGTGGCTCCATACCTTCAGTGGTGGGCCTGTCGGGAGAACATCTTGAAAGGAGAACATTTTTGGCAACCATGGCCGGAGATAACAGTAGTCACGGATGCCTCACTAACAGGGTGGGGAGCCCATGCCAACGACTTGACCATCAGCGGTCGTTGGTCTCCATCGGAGTCCAGACTACACATCAACCTATTAGAGCTGAGAGCAATCAGACTAGCGCTGAAAGCTTTTCTCCCATCAGTACAGGGGAAGAATGTCCTGATAATGACGGACAACACAGTGGCCATGCAACAAAAGAGGTGGTGTAGGGTCACTGCCACTGTGCAGAGAGGCAATGCAGCTCTGGTTTTGGGCAGTGCAAGAAGGAATCTCTCTTTCGGTAGTTCACCTAGGCGGAGAGAAGAACTTGATGGCAGACGCTCTGAGCAGGCAGAGTACAGTTTCCCACGAGTGGGAGCTAGCTCAGGAAGTCCTTCAAGAGATCTTCACCCTTTGGGGAACCCCTCAAGTGGATCTGTTCGCAACCAGCATCAACAGGAAGTGCGATCAGTTTTGTTCAAGGGAATTTCCCCACGAGAGGAGCTCTAGGGGACGCGTTCGTAGTGGACTGGGATTTTCCACTTCTTTATGCGTTTCCTCCAGTCCCTGTCATTCCTCAAAGGATCAGGAGGTTGAGAAGATTCCGGAAAGCCATGATCCTAATTGGGCCAGGAGAACGTGGTACCCGGATCTTCTAGACATGTCCATCCGCCCTCCGATTTGTCTTCCGCAAAAAGAGGATCTTCTCTTGCAGAAGGGAGGTCAGGTTCTCCATCCAGACATCAGAACCCTCAACCTTCACGCTTGGTTTCTGAAAGATTGGGATCTCCCGGATGACGTCATGGAGGTGTTGCTTTCAGCTAGAAGGCCAGCAACAAAGACTTTATACCGCTGCCGTTGGAACAAATTTTGCAGCTGGTGTAGAGAAAAGAATATTGAACCCTTTTCATGCAGTGCACCAATGGTGGTATCTTTCTTACTCTATTTAGCAAATTCAGGTCTTCAAGTTGGTGCGATCAAGGGCTACCTCGCAGCACTGTCAATCTTTAAGCGCACTGCTGAGGATCCTTCATATTTCAAATTACCCCAGGTAATCCAATTTCTGAAAGGGTTAACTAATGTTTATCCCCCAAAGCCGTTCCAAGTCCCATTGTGGGACCTAAATCTAGTCTTACATTTTCTGATGGGTACTCCTTTTGAACCACTCCATTCTTGTTCATTAAGATTTCTCACTCTTCAAACAGTCTTCCTAGTGGCTCTAACATCTGCCAGAAGAGTGAGCGAATTACAAGCTCTATCTTGCAAACCTCCTCATACAATCTTTCATAAAGACAAGGTTGTCTTACAAGTGAAGCCTCATTTTCTCCCAAAGGTGGTCTCTGAATTCCACATTACTCAGAAAATAACTTTACCTTCATTCTATCCTCCTCCCCACCCAGGGAAAGAGGAAGAGGGGTTACATAGGCTGGATCCAAGGCGTGCCTTGACTTTTTATATCAACAGACTTGCTAGGATAAGGCAAGCAGACCAACTGTTTGTAGGTTATGCAGGACACAAATTAGGATTGGCAATCACGAAATAGACCATTTCAAGATGGATTATTTTAACCATTCTAGAATGCTACATATTGGCAGGGAAAGAACCCCCTCAACATCTTAGGACTCATTCAACCAGGGGTATCGCAGCCTTTTCGGCTCTCGAAAGACACATATGTGCGGTTGCCACATGGTCGTCCGCACATACCTTTACAAAATCTTACAGCCTGGATTCCTCCTCTAGCCAGGAAACAAGATTTGGGAAAGCTGTGTTGCATTCTGTACACTCTTAAATGGAAATATTCCAATTTTACTCCCACCTCCTTTTTTACACCACTGCTATGGGAGTCTATCAAAGATAAGGAATACGTCGGAGGACACAATCCCTTCGAAGAACAAGTTACTTCTTACCTTGTAACGTTCTTTCGATGGGATGTTCCTCCGACGTATTCCTTATCGCCCCTCCCATCCATCCCCGCAGTAAAACTTCCCTTGTAATTGCAGCTTGCGCTCCTTCAAGGTCAATAACCAATTCATGCACAGCAAATATTAAGCTTCAAATCGGAACTGAACAACGGACCCTGCGCGCTATTTATACGCACAATGACATCGGCGCTGATACGGAGGCTGTCGAAGGACACCGACTCGAAGGACGTCGACGCGCAGTGCCCTCTACTGAAAAAATTTCCGAGGCCAGCAAGCTGGAATGGGTAACATCAAAGATAAGGAATACGTCGGAGGAACATCCCATCGAAAGAACGTTACAAGGTAAGAAGTAACTTGTTCTTCTTGGTAATATATTGTGTTAACTCATTGGGGTATTTTCATAGTGGTGAGACTCATTTCAGAATGTTGCCTAATTGTTTTTACCAGGGTCACTAATGAGCAAAATACTGGACTTGATACACTCTGGTATTGTACATAAGGTCCAAAAAGGGGGCATGAACCATTCATCCACACTACGCCTTTTTGGCTGAGTTTCAACAATAGTCAAACATGCATTTGAAATACTGCATGTTCATTAAATCTCTCTAGCTAAACAGCTCAAAGCAGCTACTTTATTTTGATATATCGCTTACCACACTTCTGTCTTTTTATGCATGTCAAATAAAAGGCACTAAATGCAAAATAAATGTAATAAGAGAAAGTTACTTTGAAATCTGTTTTTATTAATCGTATAATAGAAATATGCATGTTATACAATAACAGTTATGCTCACATTGTATTTCACAGTGCGAATACATTTCAGTAGCTTTCAGTGTTTTATTTTTGCCAAGTCTTGCCAACTTCCCTTGGCAACGTGGAATTTGGCAAGAGAAATCAAGTTTTTTTTAAAAACACAGCGAGACTTTTCATAACATAAATGCAGGATTACATGTATGTTAGGCAGCACCTAATATGAAGTGACCTACTTAATCCTGACTACCTGACCTAATTCAAAACAGCAGCCCCTCACTTAACCTCATATTTACCTAGATATGTTGGTGATATGTGTTAGGGAGAATTCTCTGTTTAGGCTGAATTACCTAACCTAGTGAGTCCCCCAGCAGCTTTGCTGGATTTTTGGGGTTTATTTTTTTCTGCTGCCAAGAGTGAGACTCTTTTACCCTCACTCTTGGGCATGATTTGAGTGTGTTTCTTTGAATCTAGATGTGTTTAATGGGCTATGGGGTCTTTTACTCCATAGGGCTTCATGTGTTTTTGTGATGTGTGTTACACAGCACCCTCCGTGCAGTAACACAGGGGTGTCATAGTGACCCCCCAGTATAGACTCCATACCCTGGGACTGACTACTGTCTCCCAGGGCATGTAAAGTCACCATTGACTTTACTAGTCTTAAATTCTGAACAGAACCAGTACAAACCATCATATTGTGGACGTACTGGCTGGGGCAATTCAATTGCCCCGGGGTCTGTTAGTCGAGGGGGCACGTCTCCGTCCCCCCTGATCGAGTTTTGGCTGGTGGCAGTGGATACTACTTTTTATATTCAACCGTGAATATTTTCCTATGGGATTTCCCATTGTTTTAGGCAACTACCTTTTATTTAATTATTTACTGTAGCCTCGAACATACCGCTGGTTTATTTAATTAATATTAATTCTCCGGTTGGTGTTTTTTGCCAAAACTTGATTCTAAAATGGCGTTTGTGTTCTCTTCTGTGACTCCAACCCAAGTCGAGCCCTTTATTCCACTTTTTGGCGGGCTTCTCTACAGAAGCCCTCCAAAGTGGTGCCACTCTGTCTGGGGTACTTAGGAGGGGTGGAGGGAAATTTAGGCACCCTGGACTGAGTTGCCTAGGCAACTCAAGTCGCACTCCATCCTGATTGGCCCAAGTGGTGAGCCGGCCGGCTCACCACTTAGCATGTTTGAGTGACAGCTAGGCTGAGTGAATGGGGGTTTGCTGCATAAAAGCAGGGCTTTGGGGACTGGAACTTCAGAAGTCGTCACAGGACCTAAGAATCCGACGAGGGAGAAGCTGAGCCGACCTGCCACGACACCACTACCGGTGGAGCCCTGCTGGACTGCCTCACCACTTTTCCCAACGACAGAGGAGATCTCCCGCCAGAGAGTCTTCTTCCTTTGACTGGTGGGGATAACCAGTTTCACCGTCTTTTCGTTTTCCCGACATACCTCGTGGCCGCCTTGCCCGTGCCAAGCACCCCGGCAACCGGGATACCACGTTTTACCACGACCGCGAAACAAAGGTACCACCTTTAACCGGCTGGTTTCTGCCCTGGTAGTGCAACAACCTTCATCTTTCCTCCGAGTCGAGATCTTCTCTTCCCCTGGACGATGACACAACTTGCACCCACTACCAGGAACAACTGCCACCGCTGGAGGATCCTTCCCACTTAAGGTACCGTGTCCCGCCTGGCTTCCCTTGCTACCGACTGTGCGGGGTAGATTTAGCCCCCGGCTTTCGAACTTGGGTTAGCCTGGGACACCCTGGCTAAACTTTCCTAAGCCTCTCTAAACTCTTTTTGAACCCTCTGCAAGACTTTCTAAGCCTAGTGTAACTATGTGATCTTGGGCGCATTTGTGCTCTGCTCTCTCTAAGAATGGGCCCAGCCTTTGGACTTTGGCTCACCAGTGACTTTTGCTCTTCTGCCTTGCTTGTAGTGTTCCTGAACCTTAGAGTGGTGTACCTTTCCATATTCTGTCTTTCTCCCCCCCTTTCTCACAAACTTATTGGAGTGCAATCTAGTTAAGCGCTCACCTCTGTATGACAATAAGTGGTGTTTTACTGTGACTTATCCGATAAGGGAAAAGGGGTGTATATATTACAATAGTAACTGTGTTTAGAATATTTTACAATAAGAGTGCTGGAGTGTTTCAAACTGTGTGTTTTTAAATAAATAATTATATACTTTGATACCAAAGCTATGGTCAGTGTTTGCTTGTATTGTTGTATCTGAGTGCCTATTGTGTATACTTTGCATACTGCCTAACTCTTCTTGAGGGAAGTCTGACTGCTCAGCCACAGCTACCAGGTAAATCTGGGTGGTACAGACTGCTACCAAGTGGGTTTACTGCCAACACCTGTAGTCTTAAATCTTTTGCAGTGGTCCCTAAGGGAACTGCACAGGTTTCTGCCTAACAATATGTTGGTGATATTTCTGATTCCGTTTGACACAGATATCTTCCCCAATTTTTCTGCCTGCTTCGCCAGGGTCACTCAGATAACAGACAGCCTGCCATCACTGAATTCTGTCTCTAGCCAGCCCTCTGATACTTCATCTGCTAGTGCCCGAAGATGAATAAAATCGACTCCCTCTCCAAACCCTTTTTATCAAATCCCCTCGTCACTCAAGGGAAACGCCTCCCCATGAGCAGATCATTCCACTGAAAATGGTACGTGATTTCATTGATGGAGAGCAAAAGATACATCTCTCCTTGAGCTTCCTGCTCTAATACAATGCCCTGTTTTCAGTAGAACGGATCTTCAAAATGTTCTTTATTGATCACCAAGCGCAAATGGACAGCACGTTTAATTTCCCATTTCCCATTTGCAGAGCCTCATGCATTTTCCCAATCTGCATTCAGTTTATTTCATCATGGACTAATGTGCACTAAATGTTATTAAGGGATTCAGTTACATGTTAATTGGGATTGGGGTAGATTAGTATGTTAATTTATATTAGTATTATGTTTAGTGCAGCTCAGTCCATTGAAATATCATCCTGAAACAAAGTGCAATCATTGGCATCTATTTAATTCTGCCTGAGACCCAAACTCTTGGATCCAGAAATTAGTTTCACCCCCTGGTCCCCTATTACAGTCCAAACCCACGCTAACATGTGCATGCTAAAATGATGAACCTAATCGTTGAAATTCAGAGCCCCTACTCCTACAGACCCAATGAAATCGGAAGGCTCTTTTTCATTCAATATATTGGTTGCATACTCAATGCTGCCCACCCCCCCTCCCAGCTTTTGAGCCACATCATTCCTTTTTGATTTTTGAAACTCTAAGACAATGTTGATGACTTTTGAAATACTTGTCGGAATGTCACACACAAATCAAAAAGAGAATAATTAAATACAATTTATTTGTAATCTAGTTACTATGTTAATAGGTTTGAGGCGTGTATCACACCCTTGGAAGTTGAATAAAATGGCATCTTGTGGAAACTCTGAACCAAGTTGTCCGCCTCATGTTTCTGCCCCCTCACACTAACAAGTTACCTGAGGTGTGCAAGAGCAAAGTGCACCAGCTCAGGTCCCGAGATGTACAGATTAAGGGGAGGCTGCGGACATCCCAATGAGGCAGAGCAGCACACAAATACAAAATGTCTACAGTAGCGTACCTCCCTTGCAACATCCTGGAGTTGGGAGCCATGAAAGACTGGCCTCCTGACTTTGATGGTGGACTGCCCTTGTATTCCTTCACTAGGTGGAACAGTGGCACAGTCTGTTGCCCAAGCACTCATGATTGGGGAAATTGTGTTTTAAATCCCTGCGAATCAGAAGGCCCACTCCTGTTTTGCGCACTGCTGCTGCAGGTTTTTTCACTCGTGAACCCAATTCCTTTCATGGGGGAGAAATGGGGACGGGGGGAGCGAAGAGTATTGTCTGACCCCTGTCAGACGACCCGAAGATACTGGGTGGCAGTACCTGCTAACGGAGTACAGGAGCACATCTGTGTCACTCTGACGACACCTGCAGTAGCTAAGAATGACACAATTCTGAGAAATAAGTGTTCAGGACATTGTAAAATACTTGGTAGGATACCAGAATGTTTGTGGTATAATTCCATTCCCATTGGTTTAGCCAACGCTAATCTCCTTTGTAGCAAGAATAAAGTGACTAGAGAATTAGAAACTGGTTTTGCGTCATCTGTGGATCCCTTTGCCGTGACAACTTACTTTAAAAAAAATTATACCTTTGTCGATGCATTGTGCTGAAAACAAGAACAAAACATTGCAAATAGATCCATCATTTTCAAAAGTTCAATCTTCTTGGTTTGCAAGTGTAAAAAATGATGACAAGGCACGCACTCTGGTTCAATTTTAACAGCTTGGATATTCCTTCTGTGTATATTATGATTGTGGACATGGACAGAGCCAGATGTGAAGCTGATGCTGCATGTTTCTGTTTCTTTTAAGACTGGAGATATTTGGTGGGGTCTCACTTGTGTGCATGACTACTGCTGGGGGAGGAGATGCTGTTCCTGTAGATGTTTTTATTTAAAGCAGATATATATGTAGTGTTAAGGAAAAAGGTGGGGCTATTTGCTTGTATCATTAGCAGGCCATGATTTTATCAGTTTGAAGTGAATCGTGTGCATGATTAAAAATGTTGAACTTTTCTTGCATCCTTTAGAACCACATATTGGCATTCTCCAACCATCTACAACCTTCCCTCCCATTCGGACTCAGCCCAGTCCAACGAATTCACTAAAATATATCTTTTTTGACACCTTTTGATGCATTTTGATGCTTCTGCGTGATTGGCAGGTGATGTATTTTTTTTTTTTTAAACCTTTATTTTTGGTATTTAACACACCGAACAATTACACACCCACATTAGGGTGGATTATCAACTTTGCGCCGTTAAATTAGACCCTTTCCATCCCCCTCCCCGTGCTCCCCGCCTGCCTCCCCTGCCCCGCCGCCACAAGGCAGATATGCTGGTGGGCAACAGTTCGCCCCACTGAGTCCTCGCACCGGGGATTATTGGCCTGACTTCAGACTGTATCAGGGTGCGTTGCCTGACTCCGAAGTGCCTGTTGAGGAGGTTTCTTCTTCATTTATCAGAAAAGTTATCTGCGGGCCCCAGATGTCGGGCGGGCGCGCGTGCTGAGGAAGAAGTTTAATGAAGTCTGCCTCTACATCCTGGTAATGGAGTAGGTCCTTTCGCCAGGCTGTGTAGGACGGAGGGGGGCCGCGGCCCCATGCCAGGGCGACTCTCCTGCGGGCCAGTGTTAGTAGGACTCCGGCCAGTTTCCTCGAAGGAGCGGATAGCAGTCTGGTCATCCCCAGCAGGGCTGCCGTGCATCTCGGTTGTATTGCTTCTCCCACGATTGCCGTTGACGTATCTAGCACCCTGTTCCAGAAGGGAGCTACCTCTGGGCATTCCCATGCCAAGTGTATAAAGCTCACGGCTATGGTCCCGCATCTCTTGCACTCTGCCTGGATGTCGGGATGGTGTTTGATAGCTTTTTCCGGTGTGTAGTATGTTTGGTGAAGGAAATTGAAATGAATAAGTTTGAGCTGGGAATTAAGTGCAATTTTCTGAGTCTGATTCAATATGTAGCTCCAATCTGCGTCTGTTATATTTGTATTTAGCGCTTTTTCCCATCTGGTTTTCGCCCCAGTGTTGACGGGGGGTGTTCCAGTGGTTAGAGTTTTGTATATTTGCGACACCAACCTGCCGTCTCCTTGTGCTTGAATGACATCGTGCAGCAATTGCCACGTAGGTGGTTGTCGCGGGAAGTCTGGCAGGTGGGTCTGCAGGGTGTAGCGAGTTCGGAAGTAGAGGAACACATCTAGCGCAGTGTTGCCCCCTTTCTGTTTGGCTTGGTCTGGTGTCATGAAACCCTCTTCTGTGAATAGATCGTATATGCAGTTTATCAACCCACTGGTGAAACACTTTCTCTGATGTCAGAGGGATTCCAGGGATAAATTTGACTGTCAAGAGGGGAGAGTACCTTGTGTGCATCCCCAACTTCTTCGCCACAGTCCTCCAGACCTTGTATGTTGTGAGCATCACGTTCATCGTGCGATTGGGAACGGGGAGCTGGGCGAAGACCACTGCAGTCAGGAAGTTGGGTGTCGCCAGGGCTCGTTCCACCTGTACATGAGGGCGGATTGTTTGCGTTGCATACCAGTGGCTGAGGTACTGTGCTTGGGCTGCCCAGAAATATTTTTCAAGGTCAGGGAGGGCCAGGCCGCCGCTGGACACGGGGAGTGTCAGTATCGTATACGCCACTCTAGCTGGTTTGCCAGCCCAGAGTAACTCAAGGACCAAGCTTTTGAGCCTTTTCAAGAAGGATTGTGGTAGTAACAGCGGTATATTGTTGAAGAGGTACAGTAATTTTGGCAACACTACCATTTTGACTAATGAGGTTCTGCCCCAGAGTGTCAGTGGGAGTGTCTTCCAGCAAGAAACCTTGTCGTTCAGGGACTTGAGCACCTCTTCATAGTTATCCCGGAACACTACTTGATGGTCTAGCGACAGCTGGATCCCCAGATATCGAACCCTGGCGGTTCTCCACGTGAGTCCGAAGTCATCGGCAAACTGTTTCGTGTCTCGGGTCAGTGGGAAGACGACTGATTTTGAATGATTGATTTTCAATCCGGAGGCCACCCCAAATTTGATGACTTCCCGCATGACTGGGTTCAGATTAACCTCTGGGTCACGTGTATATATAGGGCCACGTCATCGGCGTATAGAGATACTATGAGCTTGTGTGGGCCGATGATGAGACCCCTCTGTTGACAGAGTTCCTGCAGATTGGAGGCTAGTGGCTCCATTACCAGAGCGAATATTAGTGCCGAAAGAGGGCACCCTTGTCTTGTGCCACGCTGTAGGTTTATTAAGGATGATTTTGCCGTGCCCACTACGATATTAGCTTGTGGATTGGTGTATAGGAGAGAGACGAGCTTGATGATGCGAGCCCCCAACCCCATCCTGGTGAGAACCAGGAACATAAACGGCCACTCCACCGAATCGAACGCCTTTTCTGCGTATAACAGGACTGCAATTGCTTGGTCTGCTGGGTCAAGAGCCTCGATGATTCCAAACATTCTTCGGATGCCGAAGGTCGTATTGCGGCCTGGTATAAAGCCTGCTTGGTCAGCTAGCACCAGGGCAGGCATCAGGGGCATCAATCTATTCGCTAGGATTTTGGCAAGGATTTTATTGTCCAGGTTAAGCAGTGAGATCGGGCGGTACGAAGCGCATTCTTCCGGTGGTTTTCCTGATTTGTGTAGTAGAATGACATTGGCTTCGCGGGAGGAGTGAGGAAGGGACCCACGCTCCAACGCTTCCTCATATACTGCTGCCAACAGGGGGGCCAGGGTTTCTGCAAAGGCTTTATAGAATTCACCCGTTAGGCCGTCAGGGCCTGGTGCCTTGGAGGATGGTAGGGTTTTTATAGCTGCTCGGATCTCTTCCTGTGAAATCAGTTCATTCAGAGGTTCGCGTAGCTGATGCTCGACCCAATAGAGTTCAGTGTCTTCTAAGTATTTCAGAGGGAGGTAGAGATCTTGGTAAAAAAGCCTAAATTCTTCTGCTGTCTTTTCATCCGTGTGGACTTCCTCTCCTTGCCTGGTTCTGATCTTTTCGATTTGGGACTGCTTGTTGTCGGCTCTGATTAGATTTGCCAGTAGAGCTCCTGGTTTCTGGCCCTCACCATATTGACGGACTTGGCTGGTGCGGTATAGAAACTTAACCTCACGTTCCGCTGCTGCGTTGAATTTCTGCAGTTCCGTTTTTATAGCGACTGCTGACTGCGGGTTGGTTTTGTTCGGATTCTGGATCTCGAGTTGCTTCAATTTTTTTTCACTGGTTGTAAGCCCGCTCCTAATAAGTTTGAGAATGCCATTTTCTTTGGCGAGGCAGACTCCTCTGATGAAGCATTTTAAGGATTCCCAGATTGTGCCTGCTGAGGGGACCGACCCCAGGTTGGCCTCCAGAAACACGTCAATCTCCTCTCTTAGTTCGGATGCAAGGACCTCGTCCCGAAGTGATCCCTGTTTAAAGCGCCAACGCTGTAGCGGCGGAGCGGGGTTGGCTGGTTTGAGCTTAAGGAGGATTGGTGAGTGGTCCGAGAGTGTTCTCGGGTGGATGGAGCACCGGCCGCATGATAGGGGAGCGTTTGTTGAGGTGAAGTAGTCAATCCTGGAGCTTGTATTGTAGACTGTCGAGTGAAAGGTGTATTAACGCTGTTCCCCATTGGAGACTCTCCACGAGTCTTTTAAATCAAATGCTCTACAAATTTCTTTTATCTGGAGACTGGCCTTGGAGGGTGGATGTTGAGCGGTCTTCGATCTGTCTCTTACAGGATCTATCGCCGTGTTCATGTCTCCGCCCCAGACGATTGTTGCCGGGTTGAGCGACGAGAGCTGTGTTAACACCCAGCCAAAGTTGTCGGGCCATCTATATTCGGAGCATAAGAATTAACAAAGGTCACTTTCTGACCTGCGATAATGCCGCTCACCAATAGTGCTCTGCCTTCATCGTCTTTTGCTGTGTGTAGTAGCCGGAAACTGAGCCGCCTGTGTATAAGGATGGCGACTCCTCTCGAGTATGTGGAGTAAGATGAAAAGTATCTGTGGCAGCCCCAGCTTTTGGCCCACTGGTAGTCTTTCCCTTGAGTAAAATGAGTCTCTTGAATCAATGCTACGTCCACTTCGTGGCGCCTTAGGTATTGCAGAATTTTCCTGGATTTAGCCGGAATGTAGCTGCCTCTTATATTCCACGTTAGAACATTGAATGGGGCGACTTAGATTTTATATTGAGCCGTGTTTCTGGTTTCATGGGTTGCGAAGGTCTGGCCGTATTTGAGCTTTCGTCGGGGTCTTCGCTCCCGGGCTGTGGGCCCCGGTGCGGTGACGGGTTCAGCAGCGGGCAGGGAGCTGGCGAGGAGCTGGACAGTCGTGATCCGGTGGCGCTTAACTTTCCCCTTAACATCGAGGGGCTCGAACTACGGGCTAACCTCAACAGGCCCGAGACGTAACTCTCCCCTGGGCAGGCAACCCCAAACTGGCCCGCCGGGAGTTTCTGAATTACCCAACACAAAACCAAGAAGGCCCATGGAGTCGCCATGCCGAGGCGTTAGATCACACCCCGAATGTACCGACTCAACGTAGGCAAACAGTAACTGAACAGTAGCTGTGCTGGGGGCACCTGGGGCCTCCCAAGTGACCTTGCCCCGACTCGTACTGCTGTAAATGAACTGGTTTACTCTGCGCTGCTGTGCCGCATTTTGTGCGTAGCTTTGAAGTGCCTTTTAAGGAGGATTCCTGGCGTTCCTGTCTCTTTGAGGTCTGGGGCGAGCCTGGTTCTGATCTGGGAGACCTAGGCGATCCAGGAACAGATTTGCTTCGTCTGGGGTTTGGAAGAACTGGACCCTCCCCTCGTGCTGGATTCTCAAGCGTGCTGGATAGAGCATTGAATACGAGAGTTGGTTGTTACGGAGTCTCTGTTTGACACTAGCAAATGTTTTCCTTTGTAACTGTACTGCTGGGGAAAAGTCGGGATAGAGGTGGATTGTGTCCCCGTCGTAGCTTCGCTTGCCCTTTTCCCTGGCGAGACGGAGCAGGGCGTCGCGATCTCTGTAATTCAGCAACCTCGCTATTATTGGCCTGGGAGGAGCGCCTGGAGCTGGTCTCGTCGCGGGAATCCTGTGGGCTCTTTCAATAATAAATAGTTGGGACAAGGCCTCACGGCCAAATAGATTGGTGCATAGAGATTCCACAAAGTCTTCCATTTTCTCCTGCGTTTGCTGTTCTCTCACTCCGACTATCCGCAGGTTGTTCCGCCTCGATCGACCCTCTAGGTCCTCACACTTGGCAGTGGTTAGTTTCATCTGTGTTTCCAGCTGAGAGACTCTGTTGGTTAGGGTTGCCGAACTATCATCGAGATCCGACACCCTTTGCTCCATCTCGTTCATGCGTTCGGCATGGGAATCCATGCAATGTTGTAGGAGATCGACCTTGGATGCTGGACCGTCCGTTTTGTTACTCAAACCGCCAATGCCTGCTTTCAGGTCCAGAAGGATTTCTTTTATTTCAAAGGGGTTCTCCGCGACTGCTTCCTGTTGGAGGCAGACAGACGAAGAAGCTTGGTCTTCTTGGAGGGGCGTGCCACTTTCGAAGTTCAGCTTCCTCTGCGATTTATCCTATTTCCCCATCGTGGCTGCGGGGTCGAAGCAGCTTAAATTTGGGATGCGGGAGGTCTTGCTGTGCCCTTTCACCCCTCTTGGGTCCACCTTCGGGCGAGGTTGAGCGTAATAGGAGATTTAGCGGCAGTACAGGAGTAGGGTGGGGGGGTCGGTTCTCGTCGTATATGGAGCCCTCCTCCGATGGCGCAGGACTGATGTGTGACGAGGGATGCCCGCCCTATGGGCTTCTTAGAATGAGGAGCCGACTCTCATGGGGCGCTTTTGATAGATGTCCGGGATGTTTAACGTTGGGCCTTTCGGGCAAATCTAGCACAGGAGGAGGAGGGGGGATAGTCTAATGTCCTTACCCCTGTGTAGTAGTACAGGGTACCTCAAGCGCTCCGAGCGCACGGTGTGTCAACAATCCTTGACTGGCGAGGGCTGGTGTGTAAGTTTAGCTGGGGGAGCGGGTCCCCACCCCTTGGGGCAGCTCCTTGGGAGAGTTGCAGTCTCTCCACCCCTCCTTACCTCCCGGCAGCCCTGGGACGCCACCAACTGTGTTCGATTCGCACTGGGAACTCTCTCCTAATGCTTCTCCAGATCGGGCTCCGATCGCCGGACGTGCTCGGTGGAGGATGCCGGGCTCAGATGAAGAGGCTGCTGGGGGCGCAGCCGCATGCCGACTCTTCGCGTCGTTGCTGCTCCCTCTGGTTCTTCACCGCCTTCTTCAGCGGGGGGGTGAGGCTACGCTCCACGGCCCACGGCTGGGAAGACGGCTGCCGGAGCAGATGGGGCGGACGATGAAGCAGCCCAATCCACCGACTGTTGTCTCCGCTGCACGTGGGGGAGAGAGGGAAGTCAGGATCACCCAATGGTTCATCACCGGCCTGGGCGCGTTCTTCGGCCCGCTGCTGATCTTTCTCCCTCTCTCTGGGCACACTCTCCGTAGACAGCACGGGAGGTGCTCGATGTAGTTATACTGGCTGGCCCTGGGAGCGTGGAGTCGAGTGGGCCGGCCCTGCGCTGTTCGGCGGTCGGGCCGCTTGGGCCGATTTTCGGGCAGGGAGCGCCGATTTTCCTCCAAATTTCGGGAGAGTGTTGTTAAGGAGGCTAGCACTTCAGGTACAGGGGTTCCGGGACACAGCAGCGCCAGGAACCGCAGGATAAGGCAGGATTGATGCGGGGCTACACCGGAGCTGAGACTTAAGCATCCATCTTGGATGGCCCTCTAGCGCCCTCTGGCAGGTGATGTATTTTATAGTTGTTGGTGTTCTGTGCCGCAATGAAATTGGGATTCTCTTTTTCATTCAATATATTGTTTCCATACTCAATGCTTCCCCCCACATGCTGCAGCTTTTCAGCCACATCATTAATTTTGATTTTTGAAACCCTTAGACAATTTGTGATGCCTTTAGAAATACTTGTCAGAATGTGCCACACAATTCAAAAAGCGAGAATAATTAAGTGTAGTGTATTTGTAATCTAGTTAACATGTTAATAGGTTTTCTCCAGCATGGGGTCTGGCATGGATTCACATGCTCATGGATTCACATGCTCATGAATATTCCCTGTCGTCAGGCTGGGAATCCTCGGTAAAGAAAAAATCAGTATCAGTTTCGTTTCTGATCTGTCTTTCTTAGAAGTAACCAATCACTGATCTCTGGGTCATACTACTCCCAGCCAATGACTGCCCTCTCCCTAAGCCCCGCCTCTGGCAGCCATCCTCAGATTTTTACCACACGCTCAAGTGTTGGGAGTCCTCGTGTTTAGCTCTTGAGTTTTTTTCTCATTTTTTCAGTTTAATCGAGCCTCAAGCTCCACCGTTTCTACTTCCGATAACGGGGACCCGTTTCGGAATTCTACTATGCCCCTCAAGGGTGAAGTTTTCGTCGAGTTTACACTTCTTGGAGGATTCCGGAAGATCTGCGGCCTACCTCAACGGACATGGCCCAGGACAAGGGGAGCTCGACGCCCGGATCCAAGCTGTTCAGGAACTGCACTGGATTCGGATTATATAACGTTTTCAAGGAGGACGAGCATTCGCAATGTCTCTACTGCCTCCATGAGGACAAGACGTACGTGGAGAAGGACTGTGCGTTCTGCAAGAACCTTTCAGAACGGACCAAACAAGATCGTCGTTCCCGCCTCGCCACCTGGCTGGAGAAGGGCACAGCAGGTGAGAAGGCGAAGAAGAAGTCTGAGCGGGCTTCTAAGTCCTGTGAGGGCGCCCCGGCGACGGGGGCCCAACAGAAGGCCAAGCACCGCGAGTCCGCGGGCACCGGGAGCGCGGAAAGGTCGAGCTCTTCGGTTGCCAAGCAGGGCGCTACTTCCCCGGCACGTTTGACCACGAGCCAGCGCTCTGGTTCGGGGAAGAGGAGGTCCGAGAACCCGGGTAGGCCACTGGAGCGGACCCGGTCGATCTCGAAGGGGGAGCGAGGCACTGACCCTCCCCCCAAGGCGAAGGCCCAGAACACACCTAAGGTGGTGAGGGCTTTGATCCACCCGGCTAAGGCCTCTACCGAAGTGGTCGCTGCGACCCTGGCGGGGCCGGCTGAGACTACGCCAGTGGAAACGGCCTCTGGGCCCAGAGTATCCCTGCCACCGCGGAGGGAATCCTCTTTCCAGCCCATCGCTAAGACCCCCGTGAAGCCCCCGGCTGAAAAAGAGGGGGGGGGGGGTGGTGGCCATTACAGACTCGGAATCAGCCTCTGAGGAGGAACTGGTGGAAACCGAGAAGGGCCTCAACGAAATGTCTATAGGCCTCAACGAGAGGTTCATAAGCTTCAACGAGAGGTTCGAGAAGGTTCGATCCCAGGGGACGGTCCCTGCTGACGTGATCGAAGATAGCGACGATGACGACGAACAGGGCCCAGTGGAGCGGTCATCCTGTCAGTCGCAGCCATTGCCCGAGCCCCAGGATAGCTCGGCGGCCATTTTGTTGGCAATCCAATCCTTATGTACCGAGATAAGGACGAGATTACCATGCACCCCGACGGAGGAGCCAGGAGCAGGCCCGTCGGGAAGCCCTCCGAACAAGGGGAGGAGAGTCCACCCCGCTCCGCCCTTCGTGCCTGCGAGACCGGTGGACCCCTCATCCCCCTCGCCGGACCCTAGAGAGGATACGGTGACGGATACGGGGACGGACGATGACGGCGGCGATGACACAGCGGACATCCCGTTGTCACCACCCCGTAACCCCACCTCCCCTCTACCCCCCGCGGGTGTCTCCAGCCGACGAGGTTGGCTCTTTGCACGCCATGATAACCAGGGCATTCGAGCTCTTCCAGCGCTGCCCTGAAGAACAGAAAAAGGGGTTTCTGTACCAACGACGAGAGGCCAAGAGGAAGACGGTCCTCGCGGTGTCTTTACTCGACGACATCTGGGACGAGGGGCTTGCTGTCCTCAAGAACCCTTCCATGACACCCGCCAAGAGGGACAGGTACGAGAAGAAGTACCGAGTCCCCGATGCCGCCCCCTTGTGCCTCAGGGCCCAGCCCACGCCTGACTCGGTCGTCTCGGCAGCGGCTAAGAAGAAGGCAGCGGGCGCGGCGGCTTCAACTTCCACTTCCCCGCCAGACAGCGAGGGCAAGAAGGTGGACTCTATGGGACGACGAGTCATCTCAGCGACGGCGATTAAGGCGGCCAATGCCTTAGCAATCGTGGCCCGCTACGACAGGGAGCTCTAGTTCAAGATAGCTCCCCTGCTAGATTTCCTGCCTGATGACAAAAGGGCAGAGGCCCTAGAAATTCTGCAGGAGGGCGAGGTGGCGTCGGATCACGCCATTACGGTGGCAACGGACATTGCCGATACCGGATTTCGCCAACTGGGCAACAGATTTTGCCTCCGACGACGAGGATGGCTCAAGGCGACTTTCGCCAGGACGTCCAGACCAGAGTGTTGGACATGCCATTCGACGGCAACAACCTTTTTGGTAAGGCGGTGGACGAGTCTCTACAGGCCATCAAGACCGACTCTGAGACGGCCCGGGCCCTTGGGGTGCTTCAACAGCGACGGCCCTTTCGGAGCTCGGGAGGCAGACAGGGTGCCTCCAAAGGATCCAGTGGTGGCTCCTCCACTTACCGCCAGGCGGCCCGCTCCTCTTCCCAGGAGGCCTACAGAGGTCGCGGCAAGCAAGGGGGATTCCGCCGTTGTCGCCAAGGAGGCCAAGGCGGCAAGGCCACCTCCAAGCAAGACTGAGCCGGCCGGGTTGTCGGGCCCCCACCGGAGCACCCCGGTGGGAGGCCGGCTGACTAAGTTCATCAGAGTGTGGGAGTCCATCTCCACCGATCGTTGGGTGTTGGACACCCTGGCCAACGGGCACTCGCTGGAATTCCAAAAGAAGTGCCCTCGCATTCCTCCCGTGGCCAGGAAGGAGAATCACGTCCCTCAACTGCTGTTGGAGGTAAAGGCGATGCTCAAGAAAGGTGCCATAGAGCTTGTCCCCAGGAGGCTCCAGAGCTCCGGAGTGTACTCAAGGTACTTCCTCGTCAGAAAGAAGACAGGGGGTTGGTGCCCCATCCTGGACCTCCGTCGGTTAAACAAATACATCAAGGCGCAGAAATTCAGGATGGTCACCCTCCAGCACGTGCTGGGACAGCTGGAGGAAGGCGACATCCTATCGTTGTTGGACCTGGAGGATGCGCTCCAGGCACTCAACATCCCCATTCTAAAAAGGCACAGGAAGTTCCTCAGGTTCGTGGTTCAGGGAACGCCACTACCAATTCAGAGCCCTACCGTTCGGATTAAAGTCGGCACCCAGGGTTTTCACCAAGTGCCTGGCACCAGTGGCAGCGCGGCTGCGCCTGCAGGGGATCCACGTCTACCCCTTCTTGGACGACTGGCTAATCCGGGCAAGGACAAGGGAACTCGCCGTCGAACATACGGCGAGGACCGTCCGGTTGCTAACGGAGCTGGGGTTCGCCATCAACTACCCCAAATCCCACCTGGTTCCATCGCAAGTAGCACTGTTTCTTGGAGCGAAGCTCGATACAGTGGGGCAATTGTCCTCCCCTTCAGAGGAGAGGACCAAGACCATCCTGGGCAAGGTGCGGCACCTGTTAGCCACAGACATGGCCAGGGTGAGGTCCATCAAGTCCCTTCTCGAGATGATGTCATGCATCTACCTTGTACCCCTTTGCAGACTTCGGATGCGTCCGCTACAGGAGTTCCTCGACGCCCGCTGGTTTCAGGCGACAGGCTGCTTCGAGGACAGGATCCCTCTCTACGAGGAGTTCCGTCGGGCGATCCTATGGTGGGGCACCTGGGGTCACCTCACTACGGGCACAGACTTTCAAACCCCGGCGTTTCAGGAGACGGTGACGATGGACGCCTCTCTGGAGGGTTGGGGGGCCCACACTGGAGATCTCCACGCAAGAGGCCTTTGGCTCCCGTAGGAGAGGTCTCTCCACATCAACATCCTGGAGCTCCGAGCAGTGTTATGGGCGCTCAAGTCGTTCCTCCCGTCCCTCAAGGACAAAGTGGTGAGGATCTTCACCGACAACACCACCACGATGTTCTACATACGGAAGCAGGGGGGCACCAGATCCCCAGCCCTATCCAAGGAGGCCCAGGATCTGTGGCACTGGGCCGTCGCCCAGGGGATGTTTCTGGTTCCCTTCCACTTGGCAGGAATAAAAAACACCATCGCCGACTCACTCAGCAGGGAGCTGCGCTCGTGCCACGAGTGGGAACTGCGACAGGATAAAGTGGATCGGCTCTTCCAACGATGCGGCAAACCCCAGATCGACCTGTTCGCGATGGCGATGAACTCCAAGTGCCAGAGGTTCGCCAGCAGGTTCCCACACCCGAGGAGCATGGGCGATGCTTTCTTGTTCCCCTCGGACGGCCTGTTTCTATACTTGTTCCCACCGGTGACGTTGCTGCTCCGCCTCATCAACCAGCTCAAGAGGTCCAGGTGCAGGATGATCCTCGTCGCACCGGCGTGGCCGGACCTTCTGGACTTGTCAACGTCCCCACCAATCAAGCTGCCGGCGGACGCGGATCTTCTCTCCAGGGAAGGAGGCGCCATTCTCCATCACGACCCACAGTAGCTGAACTTGCAGGCCTGGCTCCTGCGGCACTAGAGTTTGGAGGGTACGATATACCGGCTGATTGCAGAGAGGTTCTTGCAAAAGCCAGGGCGTCCTCAACTCTCAAGTGTTACGGTCATAAATGGAAGAAGTTCTCTGTCTGGTGCCGTGCACAGAAGATTAACCCTCTGCGAATTACGGCCCCTCAAGTACTGCCGTACCTACTGTCGCTGGCCAAAGCTGGACTGGCTCACGCCTCCATCAAAATACATCTGGCTGCCATCTCCCGATATACCAGGACTACGGGACGGGCGTCCTTGTGGTCTCATCGCCTGGTGAAGGAATTCATGAAGGGACTATTCCGATCATTCCCGCCGGTTAATGCTCCTGCCCCGGCGTGGGAGCTTAATGTGGTGCTGACCAGGCTCATGGGGGCTCCATTCAAGCCTATGCATTCGGCACCTTTGAAGTTCCTGTCATGGAAGACAGCTTTCCTCGTGGCCATCACCTCCGCACGACGAGTGGGAGAGATCCAGGCCTTATCTTGCAAGCCTCCATACTTGACTTTTCATGAAACGAGGGTGGTGCTTAGGACGCACCCCTCCTTTATGCCCAAGGTGCCGTCAGACTTCCACCTCAACGAGCCCTTGGTGTTACCAGTCTTCTTCCCGTCGCCTTCGACGCCGGCCGAGAGGACTTCGGAAGACGTCACAACTGTTTGTGAAGTTTGGGTCTGTGAATCAAGGGAAGGCTCTCTCGAAGACTTCCATTTCCAGATGGCTCTCCGGCTGCATCATGCACTGTCACCGGTTGGCAAAACCGACCGCTGACCGGCCGTCCGAGAGCCCATTCGACCACTGCGATCGCTGCTACCACGGCGTTCCTGTCTGGTGTGCCCCTGCTGGATATCTGCAGGGCTGCTACGTGGAGGTCGACACACACCTTCACAAGATTCTACTGCGTCGATCGGGACTCCAGGGAGGAGTCCAGGGTCGGCCAAGCAGTACTGCGCAACCGGTTCGCCTAAGGTGAGCCTGGTGAGGAGGTAAGAATTGCTTAATGTTGAGTTTTGGATGCAATGCTTAATGTTGAGCCTTTGCCAACTCCCGTCGTTGTGCATGTGTATACTGCTATGTATTCTTTATTCATGAGCATGTGAATCCATGCCAGACCCCATGCTGGAGAAGGAACAAGTTACTTACCTGTAACTGTTGTTCTCCATCATGGGTCTGGCATGGATTCACATGCGAACCCTCCCGCTTACCCCTCTGCGGCTCTTCACTTGGTCATACTGCCACTTGGCGTGCTACCAAATCTGAGGATGGCTGCCAGAGGCGGGGCTTAGGGAGAGGGCAGCCATTGGCTGGGGGCAGTATGACCCAGAGATCAGTGATTGGTTACTACTAAGAAAGACAGATCAGAAACGAAACTGATACTGATTTTTTCTTTACAGAGGATTCCCAGCCTGACGTCGGGGAATATTCATGAGCATGTGAATCCATGAGCATGTGAATCCATGCCAGACCCATGCTGGAGAACATCAGTTACAGGTAAGTAACTTGTTCCTTAAATTTAACCTGCAAAATGCTTTGTTGGACCAGTTAAGAACAATCGGAGTGGGCTGGTTCTGCTGTTTTGTATTGTTAAACCTCTTATTCGCTTTAAGACCCAAATATGTTAGGCTCTTCTCCAGCATGGGGTCTGGCATGGATTCACATGCTCATGAATATTCCCCGTCGTCAGGCTGGGAATCCTCGGTAAAGAAAAAACCAGTATCAGTTTCGTTTCTGATCTGTCTTTCGTAGCAATAACCAATCACTGGTCTCTGCGTCATACTGACCACAGCCAATGACTGCCCTCTACCTAAGCACCGCCTCTGGCAGCCATCTTCAGATTTTTACCGCACGTTCATGTGTTGGGATCCTCGTGCTATTGCTCTCGAGCGTTAGTGCTATTTTTTCGCGCTTTTTTCACAAAAACTTCGATTCTTCGGTCAAAGAGCCTCAAGCTCCACCGATCCTACATCCGATCTACGGGGACCCGTGTCGGATTCATCTGTGCCCCTCAAGGGTGAAGATTTCGTCGAGCTACGCTTCGGAGGACTCCAGAAGCTTCTCAGGCCCGGTCTCGGAGATGGCCCAGGAGAAGGGAAGCTCGACGCCCGGAAAGCTGTTCAGGGTCTGCCCTGGATGCCAGCTGCAGAACGTCTTTAAGGAGGACGAACACTCTTTCTGCCTTTACTGCCTTCATGAGGACAAAACGCACGTGGAGAAGGACTGTGCGTTTTGCGGCAACATGTCGGAACGGACCATGAAGGACCGTCATCAACGTCTCGCCAACTGGCTGCAGGGTAAGAGCCCGTCTGGCGAGAAGAAGAAGAAATCCGAGCGGTCTTCTAAGACCTTTGAGGGCGCCCCGGCGACGGGGGCCCAACATAAGGCCAAGCACCGCGAGTCCGCTGGCACCGGGAGCGCCGAACGGTCGGGCTCTACGGGCGCCAGGCAGGGCGCACCCTCCCCGGCACCATCAACCACGAGCCAACGCTCTGGGTCGGGTAAGAGGAAGGCCGAGCACCCGGCGAAGCTCCTGGAGAGGCCCCGGTCGAGCTCGAAGGCAGAGGAGGAGCGTGGCAGTGCCCCCTCCCTCAAGGACAAGGCGGTGAGCGCACCTAGGGTGGTGAAGGCCTTGATCCATCCGACCAAGCCCTCTATCGAAACGGTCGCGGCGGCCCTGGCCCAGCCTGTGGAGGCTACTCCAGTGGTGGCGACCTCAGGGCCCAGAATCTCCCTGCCTCCTCGGAGGGAGTCTTCTTTTATGCCCATCGATAGGACCCCCGTGAAACCCTCCGTGGAGAAGAAGGGGGGGCAGGGCGTCGTCGTAGATTCGGCCTCAACCTCAGAAGAAGAGCTGGTCGAGGTCTTAAGCCACGGCCTAGGCGTGGAACAAGACCAGCCCGTCGGAATGGGTCCCGACGCAGGCGACGACGACGACATCGTCGAGGATGCCGACGGGGCCCCTGCTCGCCCGTCGGATTCCCCTCTGCCAGCGCCGCGAGACAACTCGGCGGCCATTTTGTTGGCCATACAGTCCTTATGCACTGAGATAAGGACGAGGCTACCGTTACCGACGGAGGAACCTCTCCCGTCGGGGGATCCAGAACCGGGACCTTCTGGTGTTCCCCCTGCCAAGAAAAGAAGGATCCATCCTCCACCTCCTTTTCAACCGTCGCGCCCCGTCCAGCCCTCCTCCCCGTCCACCCGAGGGGATGATACGGGGACTGACACGGCAGCGACGGGTACGGACGACGAGGCATACGACGAGGATTTTCCGTCGTCGCCCCCCACCAGGGCTTCTCCGCCCGACGAGATCGGATCTTTCCATTCCATGATCTCCAGGGCTTCCGAGCTTTTTCAACTCTGCCCCGAGGAGAAGAAAAAGGAAGGCTTCCTTTATCAGCGGCGCGAGGCCAAGAGGAAGACGGTCCTCGCAGTGCCTCTGTTGGACGACATTTGGGATGAGGGCCTTTCCCTCCTCAAGAACCCTTCCACGACGCCAGCTAGAAGAGACCGGTACGAGAAGAAGTACCGGGTCCCGGACACGGCCCCCCTATGCCTCCGGGCGCAGCCTACCCCGGACTCCGTCGTCTCCGCGGCGGCCAGGAAGAAAGCGGGGGGGGGTGCGGCCTCCACATCGACTTCCCCGCCGGACGGCGAGGGAAAGAAATTGGATGCTATGGGACGTAGAGTCATCTCGTCGGCAGCGACGACGATTAAAGCGGCCAACGCCTTGGCTATCGTGGCCCGCTACGACAGGGAGCTCTGGTACAAGATGGCTCCCCTGCTGGATTTTCTGCCGGACGACAAGAGGGCTGAGGCCCTTGAGATCCTCCAGGAAGGTGAAGTGGCTTCTGACCACGCCATCACCGTGCGACGGACATCGCCGACGCTGGGTTCCGCCAGCTAGGCAACGGCGTTTGCCTTCGACGTCGTGGATGGCTCAAAGCTACGGATTTTCGGCAGGACGTCCAGACCAGAGTCCTGGACATGCCCTTCGACGGGAACAACCTGTTTGGGAAGACGGTGGACGATTCCCTCCAGGCCATCAAGGCGGATACTGAGACGGCCCGGGCCCTGGGAGTCCTGCAGCAACGACGGACGCCCTTTCGGAGCGGCGGAGGCAAGGGCGCCTCCAAAGGTTCCGGTGGCGGTTTCGCTTCCTACCGTCAAGCGGCCCGCTCGTCGTCGCAAGAGGCCTACAGAGGACGAGGCAAGTCTAGCGGACCCCGCCGTCGTCGCCAAGGAGGTCAAGGCGGCAAGGCCGCGTCCAAGCAGGATTGAACCGGCCGTGGGGTCGGGCCCCCACCGAAGCACCCCGGTGGGAGGCCGGCTGGCGGGCTTCGTCAGCGTGTGGGAGTCCATCTCCACCGACCGTTGGGTGCTGGACGCCCTGGCCCGGGGCCACGCGCTCGAGTTTCAAAGAAGGTGCCCGCGCGTCCCCCCCGTGGCCAGGAGAGAACTTCACGTCCCTCAACTTCTCCTGGAGGTAAAGGCGATGCTCAGAAAGGGCGCCATCGAACTCGTCCCAAAGAGGCTTCGGGGCTCCGGAGTCTACTCGCGATACTTCCTCGTGAAGAAGAAGACGGGAGGATGGCGCCCCATCCTAGACCTGCGACGGCTGAACAAGTTCATCAAGGCGCAGAAGTTCCGGATGGTCACCTTACAGCACGTCCTGGGTCAACTGGAGGAAGGAGACTTCCTGTCGTCGTTGGATTTGGAGGATGCCTACTTCCACATTCCAATCCTAAAGGGGCACCGAAAATTCCTCAGGTTCGTGGTCCAAGGGCGTCATTACCAGTTCAAAGCCCTTCCCTTCGGACTGCGGTCGGCACCCAGGGTATTCACCAAGTGCCTCGCACCGGTGGCGGCGCAGCTGCGCCGCGAGGGGATTCACGTCTACCCCTACCTGGACGACTGGCTCATCCGCGCCAAGACGAAGGAGCTCGCCGTGGTCCACACGACAAGGACCGTCCAACTCCTCACGGACCTGGGATTCTCCGTGAACTACACCAAATCCCACCTGGTGCCCGCGCAAGTCGCACTGTTTCTGGGAGCGAGGCTCGACACAGTGTCCCTTCTGGCCTCCCCGTCGGAGGAGAGGACCAGGACCATCTTGGGCAAGGTGCAACGGATGCTGGTGGCCGACGCGGCCAAAGTGAGATCCATCAAGTCCCTCCTCGGGATGATGTCTTCCTGCATCTACCTCATTCCCATGTGCAGGCTCCGGATGCGCCCGTTGCAAGAATTCCTGGATGCGCGCTGGATCCAGACGACGGGCAGCTTCGAAGAAAGGATCAAGCTCGACGAGAGTTCCCGGCGAGCGATACGGTGGTGGGGCACCCGCGCGCATCTGACGGCGGGCATGGACTTCCAGACCCCAGCCCACCAGGAGACTGTGACCACGGATGCCTCCCTGGAAGGGTGGGGAGCGCACACCGAAAATCTGCACGCGAGGGGACTCTGGCTCCCGACGGAGAAGTCCCTGCATATCAACGTCCTGGAGCTCCGTGCAGTGTTTTGGGCCCTCAGGTCCTTCCTTCCGTCCCTGAAGGGCAAGGTGGTGAGGATCTTCACCGACAACACCACCACCATGTTTTACATCAGGAAACAGGGCGGAACCAGGTCCCCAGCGCTGTCCAAGGAGGCGCAGGACCTGTGGCATTGGGCCGTCGCCCAAGGGATTTTTCTGGTGCCGTTTCATCTGGCAGGGATAAAAAACACCATCGCCGACTCACTCAGCAGGGAGCTGCGCTCGTGCCACGAGTGGGAACTACGGCAGGATCTGGTGGATCGCCTCTTCCGGCGGTGGGGCACACCCCAGATCGACCTGTTCGCGACGGCGACGAACACCAAGTGCCGGAGGTTCGCCAGCAGGTTTCCCCAGACGAGGAGCATGGGCGATGCTTTCTCGTTCCCCTGGGAGGGCCTGTTCCTCTACGCGTTCCCTCCCTTGCCTCTGCTAATCCGGCTCGTCAACCAGCTCAAGAGGTCACGGTGCAGGATGATCCTCGTCGCACCTGCGTGGCCGAGGCAGATATGGTTCCCGGACCTTCTGGACTTGTCAGCGTCCCCGCCGATCAAGCTGCCGGCGGACGCAGACCTACTCTCCAGGGAAGGAGGCGCCATCCTCCACCACGACCCGAAGTCGCTGAACTTGCAGGCCTGGCTCCTGCAGCGCTAGAGTTTGGAGGATACGACATACCGGCCGATTGCAGAGAGGTTCTTGCAAAGGCCAGGGCGTCCTCGACTCTTAAATGCTACGGACACAAATGGAAGAGGTTCTCTGTCTGGTGCCACGCACAGAAGATTAACCCTCTACGGATTACGGCTCCCCAAGTACTGCCGTACCTGCTGACGCTGGCCAAAGCTGGACTGGCACACGCGTCCATCAAGATTCATCTTGCTGCGATCTCCCGATACACCAGAACCACGGGGCGGACGTCCTTGTGGTCTCATCGTCTGGTGAAAGAGTTCATGAAGGGACTATTCAGATCGTTCCCGCCGGTGAAGGCTCCGGCCCCGGCGTGGGAGCTCAACGTGGTGCTGACCAAGCTCATGGGACCTCCGTTCGAGCCTCTGCACTCGGCCCCGTTGAAGTTTCTATCGTGGAAAACAGCTTTTCTCGTGGCCATCACCTCCGCACGACGAGTGGGAGAGATCCAGGCCCTTTCCTGCAAGGCCCCGTACTTGACTTTCCACGACACGAGGGTAGTGCTCAGGACGCACCCCTCCTTCATGCCCAAGGTACCGTCGGACTTCCATCTCAACGAACCCTTGGTGTTACCTGTGTTCTTCCCGTCGCCTTCGTCGCCGGCTGAGAGGACTTTGCACTCGCTGGATGTAGCTAGAGCGCTGAAGTTCTACGTGGATCGCACGAAGGGTTTTCGGAAGACGTCACAACTCTTTGTGAACTTTGGACCTGTCAATCAGGGGAAGGCTCTCTCGAAGGCTTCCATCTCCAGATGGCTCTCCGGCTGTATCATGTACTGTCACCGGTTGGCAAACCGACCGCTGCCTGGCCGTCCGAGAGCCCATTCCACCAGAGCGATCGCAGCTACCACGGCGTTCCTATCTGGTGTGCCCCTGCTGGACATATGCAGGGCTGCTACGTGGAGGTCGACGCACACCTTCACGAAATTCTACTGCGTCGACCGGGATTCCAGGGAGGAGTCCAGGGTCGGCCAAGCAGTGCTGCGCAACCTGTTCGCCTGAGGTGAGCCTGGTGAGGAGGTAAGATGCTTAATGTTGAGTTGATGTGATGCTTAATGTTGAGCCTTTGCCACCTCCCGTGGTTGTGCATGTGTGTACTGCTATGTATTCTTTATTCATGAGCATGTGAATCCATGCCAGACCCCATGCTGGAGAAGGAACAAGTTACTTACCTGTAACTGTTGTTCTCCAGCATGGGTCTGGCATGGATTCACATGCGAACCCTCCCGCCTACCCCTCTGCGGCTCTTCACTTGGTCATACTGCCACTTCACGTGCTTCCAAATCTGAAGATGGCTGCCAGAGGCGGTGCTTAGGTAGAGGGCAGTCATTGGCTGTGGTCAGTATGACGCAGAGACCAGTGATTGGTTATTGCTACGAAAGACAGATCAGAAACGAAACTGATACTGGTTTTTTCTTTACCGAGGATTCCCAGCCTGACGACGGGGAATATTCATGAGCATGTGAATCCATGCCAGACCCATGCTGGAGAACAACAGTTACAGGTAAGTAACTTGTTCCTTATGTAGCAATCAGACTGCAGTCCCAAATGAGACCTGGGTGTACACTCATGATTCAAACTTTTCCAATTTAATCAAAAATCCTTAAAAGCCTAGACATATATTAATTGCAAGATGATGACAAACCCATGCGATTCTGCGATAACAGTAGGCATATTGTTAGCAGTTTTGAGGAATTTGGTCTCATAAAACATTTACTCAGTGTGACAAGGCCAGTACACTGGTCTTGTCAAGTTAGGGACGAACCCCTCTTTACAGGGAGTTGGAGGAGAAGGGAGGGTTCCAGAGGACGTTCTGGCCTTAAAGTGGGTGATGGCAGCAAAGAGACCCCAAGCAGAAAAACATGCTCATGCAATACCTCTCAAACCAAATAATAGCCAACATTTTCTGTCATAGGAAACCTCAACAAGGAGGCCAGCATAAAATAATCGAGCCAACAGCTCCCCGCGAAGAAGTAGAAGGACCGAGAACCCATGTAACCGAGGACAACCCTCCCCGTGGTTGTCAGCAGTGAAACAGCCATTATGGACTGTGCACTGGGAGAGTGAGCCAAAGAAGCCGCTCACACTACGCTTCCGAGTTACAATGATAACCCACCCTGGCATATTGAGGAACCACTAGACCAACAGAGACAATGTCAGGGTACTCAAAAGATGCCCCCCCCCCCCTCCACTGGGGTAAATTTACGGGGTGGGGGGTAGAGGCAGACTCAGAAGCCCTCCGAAAATACTTGGACATTGAACTGCAGGAGCCATCATTGCCATACAACGGCGGGCCCATGGAGAGCAAGGGACAAAGGCTTAACATGGGTGTTATGCATTTTGTGATCTGGAACATCTCACAGGCGGGCATAGAGCAGGTGGATTGGTCAGGGAAAGTTGACTAACAGCTGAAGATAGGAGAAGTATAAAATGGGAAGAAAGCAACAATAGGTTGTGAGTTGTTCGGGTAGGTCAGAGGAGGTAGAGGTGGTGGAGCAAGAGACCAGCAGGAGGAAGTGTGGAGGCGTATATTTGAGAATGGGGAGGTATTGGCTTATTGAGTGCAAGGGCACTGCAGAGTGAGTATGCATGCATGTTTGTGTGGCAGGTGAATCGAAGTGTAAGGAGTTAATGTCAGTTGAATAGTACTGAGTGAAAGCAGGGTGTTTGCATGGAGTGGGAAGAGGGGAGTAGTAGTGGAAGGAGGGAAGTAGTAGTGAGCAGAGATGAGGAGTAGTGAGAGTAGTAGTAGTGTGGGAGGAGTAGTGTGGGGAGTGGTAGTTGAGTGGGCGGAGGGAGAGTAGAGTTAACAACAAAGGTGGCGGCCAGAGAGAGGAGGGTTGAAAAAGGTAGACTAGTAGTGTAAGGCGACAGTGGTTTTGTGTGAAACCAGGTAATCCTACAGAGTATTTGCAAGGCACAACTCTGTTCCCCATTAGCACACTGACCTGTAGTGAGGGAAGGGAGAGTTTGTAAGTCCCTGTAGGAATCGGTGCGCCTGCATCTAGGGAGACGCTTCTAGCCAAAGTTAGCTATTAGACAGTAGGGTGGTTACTGTTCAGTAGAACAAACCGGGGGTTATGGACGCCTGGGTTAGAGTGGAAATCCAACGGGAGAGCAAAGAGAGGGGGACTGCCATTGCGCCCCTCTCCAAACCTCTTCCCCACCCGGACCTTTGATGAACCACTGACTTTTTTTGGCCCTGAACAAGTGAATCATTGGTCATATGAATCCTCTGTATACCTCTGTATACCTATGGAGTATCTATAATGAAACTCTCTGCACTGACTTAAAAACTCAGTGATTTGTGTGCCATCTGGAACATCAGTCTCACCTAGCCTCTTTGACTGGCAACTCTGATTTCGTGATGGTGATTTCATGGCTAGGGCGAGGAGAATCTGTAGCAGCAGGCAACTAGTCTAATGCAGTTATTTTCACTGAAAACTTCAGTAGTCCATCTTCACCATTAAGTTGCTACTTAGCAGCTCAGCCTCATTTATAAATCCATCGCCCTATCCTAAATGATGTCTCTTAGGTGTCATAAACAAGTAGCTTATTTCTTCTTTTTCTGTCACTGAGCATCTGGAGTCCTTATTCTTCCTGATCTTTTCCTTTATTTTGTTTTAAAAAAATCTGCAAACAAGCTATAGATGGTCTTCTTTGTACAAATGCTTCCTTTGTTTAATCAGTGGAATCAAGAAATAATTTAACTGTATTTGTCAGAACCTTGGTCAGTATCTTGAAGTTAGTCCAGGCAGAGACTTGTGACCAATCACCAGGCTTGTATCTGAGTAACAAAGACTTTACACTCATTTCCATGTCCAAAATGTTTGTCTCTGGAACATTTAGCGACTTGGGGTGAATTCACTGGAAAAGTGCCTGCCCCTACTTTCTGTTCTAGCCATTTTACCAATATACAGGCGTTTAAGGGTGGTTGAGGGATCAAGAGTAAGACTCGGACACAGTGGCATTTTCGGGGGATCATCAAAGGCTTTTATTATCAAAAGAAAGAGGGATTGGAGAAATCCTACCTATCCCTTACTCTAAGAGGGGTTTCCATGCTTCAAGAAAACAAAGGAACGTCTGTATCAGGATGTCGAAAGAAAAAAGAGTTCTCTGTCCTATGTCCAAAATCCTAAACTGACTCACACACTAAACTCAATATAACGTGAAATGAGGAATGTCTCTTGGCTGAACACCTGCAGCTTCCTTCCAAAGTATAAAGTCTCCAAGGTGCAGAAAAGAAAAAATAAATCAAGTACCTCTAGTGAAGTTGCCTTCCCTTACCATTGAGTCTTTCTGGTTATTCAAAGCGTCACTTCTCATATATTCCACAATCCCAAAGGGAATGGCTCTTCCCTGGAGTTTTCTTGGTTTACACAACACTTTACAGTTCTTTCCCTGGACCCTGATGTCTTTTTGGTCCATAATTAAAAAGGGGGACAGGTTCTTACCCTGTTTTCTCAGCACTGCCTGGGGGGCTCTGCCCCGTTTCTCCAATCCCTGCCAGGGTTTTATTTTGCTACTTGGGTGCGGGTGCCAGACTCGCTGTATGCCTAGTTGACTTTCCTACCAGGGCTTTTTGTCCTCTCAATATTCAAGTGCAAATCACAGGTAAACATTCTTCATTAGCATTCACCCGCTTGTGTATCCAGGTAATTATATCATTCATTTCTGAGGCTTGTGGAATCTGCTTAGATCACATGCTGTGCATAGGCCGACATCTAGTGGAAGCTGCGGAGTATTAGTTTGTTTTTTGAAACTCGAAAATGGGCGTCGACACAGGGTGTGCCAGTAATACTATCCCTAGTGTGACGTCCAGTGTACCCATGATCCCTCAAACGTCTAGGACCCTCAGATAGTTTTTTTCCGCCATACTTGTCAGAAGTATTCCGCGGAGTTCCCTGGCTTTAGCCATAATTTTGCAAATAATATAATATTTCCCCGTTTCTTCCATTCCCACGTCGAGCCACCGAATTTCGAAGCTCGACGTCGGCCCAGAGAAGAAAACAACCGTTGAGAGCTGCACGACAGACTTTGGGCCTCGGAAGGCCTCTGGCCTCGGCCCTTCAAGTAGGGAGAGTGGGGGGGTGGTACCTACTCTACACTCACATATATTTATATATATATTCCTACACACACTAGCCCTCTGCCACAGGATGCATATGGGGGGTACCCCTTTCCAATTTTGCCCCAAGGGCAACCGCAAGTACCCTTGGGTTGACACACAACACCTGTAACCTCTGCTTGCAGAGGGACCACCCTGAGGCGAACTGCAGAGCATGTAGCCGGTTCAAGGCTAAGACTCTAAAGGACCGTTCGACCAAACGTTGGGCCCACCAGGCCAGGTAACGAGAGGCCATGGAAGCGGAGGGCACCTTCAGTGATGGCAGCGACGCTGTACTATCGGATGGCGAGGGCAACTTGGCGTCGAAAGACAGCCAAGCGCAATTTCCCGACCTCGGAAGGTTGTCCGGCAGGGCAGCTATGGGGAGCACAACCGGCGACACGAGCGCTACCCACATCACTTCCACTAAACACTCGAAGTCCAACCGAGAGTCGATGCACGTGTCAAGTTCTCGGAAAGAGGCGCACAAAGAACGGTCCACCGAATCAGTGTCCCCTGGGCGCGCTCGGTCAAGATCGCCACATGACACCAGGCAACCATCCACTGTTGCCAAGAGTGCCTTACTCACCAAAGTTATGGAGGTATTATCGTCGGAAGAAGAAGCCAACCTCCATCCCCAGGCCGCACTCCAGGAGTCGGCGTCAGCAGACCGCTCTGCCTGCTCCCGTATCCCGACGTCCTCACTCTAAGGAAAGGGACTCTACCCCCGAATCTCAGCGCCAGACATCGGAAAGCTCAGAGAAGGTGAAAACGCCAGGGAAGCACTCTTCCACTCATGGGGAGGGGGGAAAAGAGAAGAAGAAAACATCTCAGCCTTCTTCTACACCTCTGCTATATAAAGAAGTGCTAAGTCTTCTGATAAACAGCTAGCCAAGACCCCTGCACAAACCCATAGGTACAGTCAGGTCACAGCAGGGAATCCCTCCCAAGAAAGGGTAATCCCCAGCTCCAAAGAATGGTCCAGTGAGGATATAGACAGTTATGTCTAGAATGTCATCACTAGCAGACTTCTATGCCAAGAACCCAGATCACTTCCTCTCCTGTACCCCTAACGGGGCTACTCCCTCAGGGTCTAGGGACCCGCAAACCCCCTGGTAAGAAACCTCGAGTTGAGGCACCAACGCAAAGTCGGTCTTCTGACCCTTTCTACATACAGCCATACACTCAGTATAGTGAGGATCCACTACAATATGAGGATCCAGAATTGGTAACGTTGGACGACCAAACTGGGGTGGACTACTATGGGGGTGATGAGGACCAAGAGGAGGAGGAGGAGGAGGAGGAAGATGGCCCAGAGGTCTACAGAATAGACTCCCCGGTAGGCAAAGAACCTCAGGTTACCGACTCTCCAGTCGACAACCAACCTCTCCTAAATGAGGTTTTGTCTAGAGCGGTAGAACACTTCTGCATAGACACTCGGGGAGCACAAGAGGAGAGGGACTTTGCCAAGGAACTAGTAGGAGAAAAGAAACCCATTGCCCAGGCCATCCCTATTCTCAAGTCTATACAAAGGAGAATTGATCCTTCCCTTCTCAATCCTAACCTCACCAGGGCGGTAAACCCCAGAATCAAAGAATTGTTCAGGGCAGCCCAATCAGACCCGCTTTACATAAAGGGGCAACTGAAACTGGACTCCCTGGTAGTGACTAATACCCAGAAGAGGGCGGGAACACCCCTATGTTCGTCTGAGGCTCCCCCAACAAGGAGAGCAAAATGATCTACGGGTTGGGAAGGAAGGTAGCCTCCACTTCCGCCTACCAGGCAAGGATTGCCAACTCCACCACCCTGTTGGCTAGTTACAACTGCCACCAGTGGGAACAAGTTGCTGCACTTATCAACTCCGCACCAGAACCTTTAAAGGGCCCGTTGGCACAGGTTGCGTCGGAGGGGAGAGCCGTGTCCGGTTGCATCCTTATGGCAACCTTTGATGCCGCGGATAACGCCGGCAGGCTGATAGCAGAGAGCACTGTCATTAAGAGGCATGCTTGGTTAAGACAGTCGGGGGTTTAAACCCGAGACACAAGCATCCTTAATCGACATGCCGGTGGAGCCTAATCTACTGTTTGGCAAGCCGGTAGAGGACGCATTAAAAAATGCCAAAGATGAGTATGAGAGACTGAAATCCCTGGGACAGTTGACCAACAAACCCCCTAATCAAAGAGGGAATGGCAATTTTTGTCGCCCACGCGGCCAAAATTCACAAAGAGGCTCCAACTGTTCTCAGGGGCAGGGTACATCATGGGGTAACAACCAGCAGTCTACCCAGAGTTACAACAGGGGAATCAAGAGGGGACGTGGTAAGGGAAGAGGCAGCCCCAGCAGAGGCGGCACGCCTCCCGCAAAACAGTGATGCCGAGATCAGGGTCCGTTCCCACACATCTCCAGTAGGGGGACGCATTACCTACTTCACCCAAGCTTGGGAAGGGATCACATCAGACAGATGGGTGCTGTCCACAGTGTCCGCAGGATACCGCATAGAACTGCTCGAGCGTCCCCGAAACCACCTCCCACGACAAAAAGTCCATTCCTTAGACCACCAGAAGATCCTCCTCGAGGAGATCGTCAATCTTCTAGAAAAGGACGCGATCGAACTCGTCCCGGGCAAACAGGTAAACAAGGGTATTCATTCAACTTACTTCCTGTGCCAAAAAAAATCTGACAATGCGCCCAGTTTTAGACTTACGTCCTGCAAACAAGTATGTCAAGCCCCAAAGGTTTCGCATGACTACTCACCAAGAGGTAATCCCCCTCCTAAAAAGGGGGGATTACATGGCAACATTGGACATGAAAGATGCCTATTTTCATATTTCCATGTTCCCAGCGCACAGAAGATTCTTGCGCTTCAAGGTGGACAGTCAGCACTACCAGTTCAAGATGCTGCCCTTCGGTATAGCCTTGGCTCCAAGGGTATTCACCAAGATTCTGGCGGTGGTGGCGGCACACTTACGCAGGGAGGCAATCCCAGTGTACCCTTACCTGGACGACTGGCTTATCACGGGGGGGACCCCAGTAATTTGCAGTTCAAACATCCAGAGAACGATCAACCTCCTCTTCGAATTGGGTTTCTCCATAAACGAGAAAAAAACAAGCCTGGTGCCAAGCACCTCCAAACAGTTCCTAGGACCTGTACTAAACACTCAAGAGTGGTTGGCATTTCCATCGGAGGAAAGAATTCGGAATCTACTACTGCAAATTCCTCTATATTTGCCCGGTCGCCAGATAACAGTGCGCAAAGCGATGCGTTTGCTAGGCATGATGGCGTCCTGTATTTACCTGGTCCCCACGCGCACCTGCGCATGCGTCCCATGCAAGAATAGTTGGTGAAACAGTGGTCTCAGGCAAGTGGTCAGAGGGACGATCTAGTGGTCGTTTCGCCAACACTGGTACAAAGTCTTCACTGGTGGACAAGAGAAAACCTGTCAACAGAAATGTTCTACCTAAACAAGCAGGGAGGTACTCGTTCGCCAAATCTGTCCAAGCTTGCCCAGAAAATTTGGATATGGGCACTCAGAAGGAACATTTACCTGTCATCTCAACATGTTCCAGGGGATCTCAATTCTCAAGCAGACGCCCTGAGCAGACGGCCTGAGCAGAGATCCTCTCCCAATAGAACACGAGTGGTCTCTACACAGAGAAGTCGTAGAAGATATCTTCTCACAGTGGGGTTTCCCCACTATAGACCTATTTGCCACAAGCGAAAACAGACAATGCCCAGACTTCGCATCCAGGCTTCCCCAGCAAGGCTCCAAGGGGAACACCCTGTGGACGAACTGGTCAGGGATGTTTGCTTATGCTTTTCCACCAACTCCTCTTATGAGGAAGGTGGTCAACAAGCTGCACAGAGAATCGATGACGCTCATCCTAGTTGCTCCCAGGTGGGCAAGACAACTGTGGTTCCCACACCTGCGCAGGGTAGCAGCGTGCAAACCCATCAGACTCCCATGCTGGTTCAACCTACTATCCCAGCACCAAGGTCAAACAGTGCATCCTCAACCCAGCTCAATGAACATGGCAGCATGGCTCCTGAAGTCATAGAGTTTGGACACCAACTTACCACAGTGGTGCACGGACACCCTAAAGGAGTCTAGGAAGCCCAACACTAGGCACTGTTATTTTGACAAATGGAAAAGATTTGTTATCTGGTGCCAGAATAAGCAAATCAACCCAGTTGATTGCACTCCTTCCACTATTGTCACCTACATGCTCCACCGGCTGGACGCAGGGTTGGTATTTAATTCACAAAAGGTACACCTGGCAGCTCTGTCAGCATACACCACCTCCCATAACAAAGTATTGTGGTGGAAAGTACCAGTGGTTAAAGCCTTCATGGAAGGGTTAAAGAGACTCCACCCTCCAATGTCTAACCCACCACCACCATTAAGGATGGGACCTTAATGTGGTGTTGGCTAAACTCATGGGCCCCCCATTTGAGCCCATGCATAAAAGCAGTCTCAAACACCTGACATATGAAACTGCCTTGTTAGTAGCCATTACATTCATAAGAAGGGTCCGTGAAATTCAGGCTCTGTCAGTGCAGGATCCTTTCTTTACTATTCATAAAGATAAACTGGTTTTACGAACACACCCTAGGTTTTGACCTAAGTTTATTTCTAAATTCCACGTTAACCAGTCCATTGAGCTTCCGGCTTTCTTCCAAGAACCCCAAAGCTCTGCTGAGGTGAAACTACACACCCTAGATGTGCGCAGGGCGGTCCTATACTATGTACACAAGACCCGGCCGCTAAGGAAATCAGACCAACTGTTTGTCTCCGTAGCTACAGGCAGAGAGGAAGATTGCGTCTCTAAGGGTGCCATCTCTAAGTGGATTATAAATTGTATCCAGCTCTGTTACTCCCTTTCTGAAAAAACTCTGCCTTTCACGCCAAGAGCCCACTCTACAAGAGGCATTGGGGCCACTCTGGCTTTCATTGCAAATGTACCCCTGGACACCATTTGCAAAGCAGCTACTTGGAGCTCTATTCACACTTTTACTCAGCACTACTGCATTGACACTCATTCCAAGACAGAAACTCAAGTGGGACAAGCGGTTCTAAGACATTTATTTGCTCATGACGCTTCTCACATCCCACCTCCTTCTTCTAACACTGTTCGCTAATCTATGCACAGCATGTGATCTAAGCAGATTCCACAAGCCTCAGAAGGGATACATTACTCACCGTAGTCGTATTTCTGATGCTTGTATCTGCTTAGATTCACATGCGACCCACCCTTCCTCCCCTCTGAGAGAAGGCGCATGGATGCTTGTAGTCTATCTATCTGCTTGGATAATGTGTACTCACGCTACTCCTCATGCTACCTCATGTCAGAAAAAATACAATCTGAGGGTCCTAGACGCGTGAGGGATCATGGGTACAGTGGACGTCACACTAGGGATAGTATTACTGGCACGCCCTGTGTCGACGCCCATTTTTGAGTTTTGAAAAACAAACTGTAATACTCTGCAGCTTCCACTAGATGTCGGCCTATGCACAGCATGTGAATCTAAGCAGATACAAGCATCAGAAATACAATTGTGATGAGTAATGTATCCCATGTCAGGCCACCAACCCTTCTCCAACTGTGTTTAAATGTCCCAGCTCCCATGTGTGGGTTTTTGCTTTTTACTAACGGCACGCAGCATCCGCCCTGAAGTGCCCTGATATCCCAATGTCCTTCTCTGGGTTTACCTGTCTTCTCTGGCAGCTTCGGCATCCCTCGCATCTCAGTTTCCTCGGCTGTCTGCTTCCTGGTAGCGTGCCTCATCGACTTCTGGGTTCCCGCATGTCCTTCTCCTTTGCTCGGCAGCTCCTGCTGATCAGAATGGCAGTGCGGCAAACACTCTTCTGCCTGGCTTCCTTGGGCGCTGTCCTCGCCAGCTTCTTCACTCCAGTCTACAGCTCGCTTTCCTCCTGTGTCCCAAGCAGCGTCAGGAGTGCTACCCTCGTTCTGTTCACGTCTTCCATATTTGAATGTCCCGGCACCTATTAACATCTTGCAACGATGAGAGCGCAGCGTTGGTTTGCTACTACTAGTGATCTTCATCACTTCATCCCTCTTCCTCGTCTGTGTTCTGAAAAGGGGGTAATGTACATAAGTCCAGTACTTGTTGTTTCAATGTTATTAAAGGGAGGGGGGGGTGTATATAAGTCCCAGCACTGCTAACATCCTCCAACAACTAGAACGCAGTGTGGGCTTGCTGCTTCTAGTGAGCTTAATTCCTCCATCTCTTTCTCGTCCCAGCATTAAAGGGGGAGGTATGCATATAAGGTTGGTGATCAGTAAACAACTGAGATGCTTTAGCTACCCTACAATATGCCATACAAGAATGGGGAGGGGACAGAGTGTTATTGGGTCCTAATGAAACGGGTGGGGGGGGATACCATTTGTGACCTAGCAAGTCTATCCCACTCCCATTAGGGTTGTCTCGCGTCATGTGGACTGCCCTCAGATAGCCTCCCCCAGGGTCAGGATCAGGTAGCTTTGGCCTTTGCCTGGCCACATGAGAGACTTTCCCTGGGAAACGAGTGATGACATTGCTAGTTTCGTCACAGTGGCTACAGTGTGCATATTCAAGAATCCCCCTCATTTGAAGGGCAATAGAATGCAACTAGATTGATTTCTTTCAGTCTGCTTTTCTGATGAATGTGTGCAGAAGTGTTTTGTATATAAATCCGTTTGAAATATCTGGGTATTTAAGCCCTTCTTGTACTTGCTTGCTGCCAGGAATTTGAATATATTGATGTATGAATAAGAGCATTGGGGAGGGTGTGGAATGAGAAAATACCAATAAGAAGGAAGTACAGACATGTCTAGAAGGTTTGGTGGCAATGTTGGTCCTTTGTGAAAGTTCTTATTGCATGATGCAAATGCCTTTACAAGAGCAGAAACACCCATGGAATATACTGGTCAGGCTGGTCTTAGACGTATGGCCCGATAGTTTAGGGTTAGTGACTGGATTATGGGCATTACACCAAGCAAAAGTGAGAGTTAGAAACCAGCCTGATGATCATAAGCAAGGCTGGCGAGATGTCTGAAATGTCTGGGTGTCCTCCTCAAGTGTTGTGTATTCAGGGTTGGCATTCCAGCGTTTATAGTTTTGAGCCCCAGGCTCGGAGTGTTCTATCATTGAATCTTGTATATTGGATTTTGCAAATAGTGAGCATGTTGTGGCAGACAGATATCAGTTGTCTTGTTGATGCATGAGAGTTGAAGACCTTTGAGTGATAACCTGATGTGTGGCATTGTACAGCCTTCTGGACGATGCACAAGATCTTTAATTTCAATCTTTCCTTGATCCGTAGCCAGTGTAGGACCTTCACAACTGATGTGTTGTTGGCCGAACATGGAACATGGACAGTATATTAGTAAGATCTGTGCACAAGTGATTACAGAAGTCCAGCAGTGGCATTACTGCAACCAAGGCTGTTTTATGATGGAGCAGTAGAAAGTTGAACCTTCATAGCTGTCAAAGATGAAAACATTTAAGTGAGATGAAGGAGCAGTCTCACTAAAGAAACTTATCCTGCTGTAGTCTCTACCTCTCCTGTTCCCGCCCAGGTTCTCTGCACGGCATAGGCTTCTAATTTCACCACTAAAACTCAGGACATCATGTCCACCCTCTCTCCCTCTACCTCTTCTTCCTCCTCCTCCTCCTCTACCACTCCTGGTCTGTCTGAGGCCGTCTCTCCTCCTCTTTCCTCCCGTTCACCCCAACCATCAGTTGTGAAGGTCCTACACTGGCTACGGATCAAGGAAACCCAGGATACCAACTCGAACCGAGACCAAATCAAAAGACACAGAAACAACTCAGTTCTACTTAAATGACAAAATCCAAATAACTGTTGAAGGTCTGAACAAAAACATTGGGCCAACTCAAAAGAATGACGCAGAAAATGGAAATTGGACATGGTTAGCTGCAAACCTAAACAATAAAAACCATGATTAATGCTTAAATCGGAGTTCACCTCAGTACCTTAATTTTGGATCGTGGAACACACGGGGCTTTGTTCACCTATTCAACTTCCCTTGGATGAACAACTTAGATCTGATTTGTCTACAAGAAACTTGGCTGACAACCTGCCCGTTGTCGCCTGCCTTTAAGATAGTGATAAATCCAGCGATTAAACCACCCAAAGGTAAGCCGATGTCTGGCCTTTTGATAGCGGTCAAAAAAGAATTATCGAGACCGAAAATGTTTCACCATATATACAAATTGCTAAAGTGAGTTGTACCTCCCTCGACAAATCAGAGTCCATGTATATAATTAATCTCTATTGGAATCATACTACAACTGACGCTGTTAAGTTTATAGACCAGGTGACCGCTATATTGGACAACCTAATGGAAAACTCAAGCAGACCATCTTCTTTGCGGCGATCTTAACATAGACTGCTTGAATTTGAATACTGCGTCAAAAATAAACTCCTCGAATCACAAGGTCAATAAAAAAACGGGACAGCTCTGGATGAACAAAATGAATTTGAGAAACCTTACACTTTTGAATGGGAACACACCGGGTGATATCCCGGCACAGCCCACATGGAGACGTGAAAATCAATCTTCAACTATAGATTATCTCTTCGTGTCTGAAGATCTTGCAGCCAAAGTACATCGGCTCGAGATCACCAAAATGGAACATAGTGATCACGACATGCTAAAGACGTTGATCAATATCTATAGCTAGACATCCCAACAAGTATGGCTCCACGACACCACGTACCGATCCGGAAGAATTCGTCTTAACTTTAAAACCAAAGATATAAACTCGGTAACATCTGCTTTGGAGGACACTCCAGGTGAGATTGAATATTAACACCTGTTGACTCAATTTGTGGAATGCAAACAAGGCCTTAAACAACAAAAAACAAAGCACAAACATAAGTTTGATCTACAAGTATTGCAACAAAAACGAACTCTACGTAAAGAAATAAGGTTGATACCTAGAAGCAACAAAGAATTATACGACGCAGCTAAAAAACGTATAATGCAAAAATACAGAAACTGGAGAAATAATCATTATGCTACAATTTTGCAGAACGACTCCGAAGAGATGATGGTCAATCTCAAAAATAAAAACTCAGCAGAATTTTGGCGTGTAATAAACAATCTTGCCGCCCCACAAATAGCATTACAAGTATCTCCAATTTGCCAAGAAACTTGGGTAAAACATTATACGAACCTGTTTAACACATTTGAAGTGGAAAACAAAAGTACAACCGAGCACAAACTCCCGTGGACACTGGAGTTCGACATAAACGACATTACAAACTCAATTAAGAACTCCAAGGCATCAAGAGCTCCAGGGCCGGATGGCCTCACGAACTACACAATGAAACAAAACCCGAAAGAATGGGCAAAGCTCTGTTTACTCCTCTTCGAAAGAATAAAAACAAAACGAGTTACCCCAAGATCTTGGAAAAATGCTATAATTGTGCCGATTTTCAAAAAGGGGAACAGACTGGACCCGAGAGACTATCGACCTATCGCCTTGTTAGATGTAATAGGAAAAATCTATGCAACTCAACTACAACAAACCTTAAAATCGTGGGCACTTATAAATCATCGTAATGACCCACGACAAGCGGGTTTTGTTAAAGGCGTAGGTTGTGGTCTCAACACCCTTCTGCTGAATCTTTTAAAAATGGAGTCAATACGAACTAACACTGCCATCTATGTCGCATCTATTGACTTTTCACACGCTTTCGATAGTGTCGACCGCCACATTCTGTGGGAGAAACTCAAAGCTTGGAAGTGTCCAGTGGATCTTATAGACGCAATAAAAGAGCTCCATTCTAATACCACTGTGCAAGTCAGACTCGACCAAGGAGGATCCTTATCTCCTTTGATTCCAACTTATAAAGGAGTGAAACAAGGATGCCCCTTGGCTGCAATTGTGTTCAACCTCTTTATCTCCGACATAGGAGACGCATTAAACGAGGCAACAGCATTTTCACCTAAAATTCATGGCTCGCAGTTGGGTTATTTGTTGTACGCTGATGACCTGTTACTCTTGGATGTCACACCGGTCGGCCTACAACGAAAACTAGATGCCTTAGAAAGATATGTAATGGAAAACAAGCTTTGTTTAAATAAGAAGAAATGCGAAATCTTGATCCTGCGCAACTTGTCAGCCTATAAAAAGAGATCAACCCAATATGTGTGGTACCTGGAAAAAAACACAGCTCCGGATCTCTACTCACATAAAATACTTAGGATCCATAATAAGTGCACACATAAATGACAATCCTTGGGTTGAGGCCACTAAAAGGAAATGTCAACAACTGGCTTGCCAGGCCGCGATTATAAACAAAAAATTCGGGAAATTTTCTATAAAACCTGTGATCAATTTTTACAGACAAAAAGCAATACCGACCCTGATTTATGGTGCTGAAAATATGTTCGGCTGCCCACATGAGTTGTGGAACACACTTGAAAACAACTTTTGGACCAGAGCGTTACACATCTCTAAAGGATGTCCGACTAGCAACATAAGATTTGAACTGGGACTGACTTCCATACAAGCGAGAGTTTGTTGGAATGCTTTAACTTTATACAGAAAGTCACTGCTCTCCAATGCAGCCCCTCCATTCAAAATAATACATAAGCCGAACTCAGAGCCCGAATATACAATGCTTGCTAAATGGAATCGGCAATGTTCTGAAATTTTGGACGCAAATGACATTGACATTACTACTTTACTTGAAAATCCTGACAAGGCCAAACGTAAACTATGGACTGCGGACTGGCATCAAACCTGTATCGACAGATCTAGCTCTCGTCTCTTAAGAGAAGTACCACCAGAAGCAAGAGAGCTAGACAAATTACAACCGTATCTGACGCAATTTCGACTTAATCTGTTCATGACAAAAGATCGTTCAGGTACTTGGCTACGTAAAGAACCTGTCGATTTAATCTGTCGCTTTTGTAATCATTCGATAGAGACACTAAAACACTTGACGTTGTTCTGCACAGAATTTCGCTCTTTCCGAACAAAGTTATTCGGACTGCTCTTTGAGGCACGAAGTACCTACACGGCTGATGATTGGTGGAAAGTTATGTTTGAAGGTACTGACCTAAAAATTATGTTTGGCTTAGTTCAATTGTTGAAGGAATTGAAAACCCGTCTAAAAGAGCCGATTCCGACAGTAAGAGGGGATGACTGACAAATCGTCTAACAACATACGTTTGGTGAAAGAAGTAGGAAGTAGTGTATCCTGCTATCTTGTTATCTGTTTTAAAGGTTTCCTTTGTAAACCATATAAAACTATAAAAAATAAAAATAAAAAAAAGATTGAAATTAAAGATCTTGTGCATCGTCCAGAAGGCTGTACAATGCCACACATCAGGCTATCACTTAAAGGTCTTCAACTCTCATGCATCAACAAGACAACTGATATCTGTCTGCCACAACATGCTCAATATTTGCAGATTTTTAAAAGTCCTGGCAAATTGTTAGATGCCGCTGAGACACAGGCTTGGATGTAGACTCTCTTGTTAGAGAGGACAGAGAATCTGTACTGCCTTTGGAGCAGGCGGCTGGCCAGTTTGTCCGGGGGTGTGCCTGTTGCACTCCACTTACTCTCTTGCGTTTAAGGGTGGCGAGGTCAGAATCGTACCAAGAGTTTCACTTGGATTTGGGCTTCAAGAAGATCCTCATGAAAGGGCCAAGGACATCCAGAGTGTTAGAGATGGAGAGAAGAAAGTTAGAGAGGACTGTGTCAGGGTGTGAGACCGCCACAGGTGCAGGAGGAGAGAGAAAGTAGCAGTGAAAGCCTCAACTGACGCATGCTTCATGGGTCGGATGACTGAGAAGGTAGGTGGCAGTGCTCGAGTCGGCTTGACCTGAGGGGTAGAGAGTGATAGGTGGGAGGAAAGGTGAAAGTGATCACTCCAAGAGGAGTGGTGAGAGGGTTAGAGAGTGGGGGGTCTGAGGAGATCAGAACATCCAAGTTGTGCCCTGCATAGTGACTTGGGCCTTAGGCGGACAAGTGTCACAGGCCAACGGATCAACACCCAAATTTAACCTGTTAAGTAAAGTATACTTGTTTTTTTTAAACAAAACCTCTGTGATGGGAGTAAGGCCTATAAGAAGGTATCCAACAAAAGAGTATGTATTCCCAAAATAACAGTGAAGATGGACGAAGGGAAATGGAGGCAAGGGAGATGGTTATTCAAATGGGCCATGGTCCTAACTCCAGGCTCCCTAATCTACAACAGTTCGTGTTCAGGATTCATTAAATTATTGAAGATGATGAGTGAGCAAGTTCTTTTGATTTCCTTGGTGGTAAGGACAGTCTTAATAGATTATGGCTAGCCTCTATTTTCCTTTCTCTGGGAGTCTTTTAGGCTTTTTGGTCCTACCAATTGTTGGCCCCACTTACTAAGGCTCTGCACTGTTCTAGTGTAAATGCCCTCGACACTACCCAGATGGAGCCCCACTGCTTGCGCTATTTGCCTTCGCTCCTAGCCCTTTTGGCTTTTGACTTTGGTCCAAGTCCTCTTCGTCTGTTGCTCCTCTATTTCCAATCTGTTCCGGCCTCAAATTACCTCTGCCTTCCGTTCTCCAATTCCCTCTTCCAAATGCTGTCTTCTTCCTTTGTTTTCCCATGTCAGTGATTTTTTCCCTCCTCCAACTCTGCTCTCTCCCTAGCATTCTCTCTTGGTCTTTCAGTTTCTCTTTCTTTTGTACCGCGCCCACCATCCATAGTTCTCTTCACCCACCTTTCTGTCATCGTTACCCCGAAATCCCTCACTGTGGGCTTGCTCCTGCCCTTTTTTTTTTATATCAAGGTTTAGGCTGGGATTGTAAGAAAAAAGTCTATTTTCAGTGACATTTGGGACCTTTTGGGAGTAGCCCCGAGCAATGGGGACCATTGGGCCGTCGTCCTTCTCATGTTTGTGTAATTGAGTTTGGATTGCTTGTTGCTGTTCTATTGGACGAAACGTCAAATGATAAAGCTCACTGTCTTGGATTTGGTCAGCAATGCTCATGACTGCACGCCCATGCTTTCTTTGGATCTGTGAGAGTATGGCTTGGCTTTTCAGCACCTCTGCCCTTGGTTCCCCCATCTAACTATGTATTGCCCTGTGTGCCCTGCTGTGGAGAATATCTGGTAAGATTGTGATCACTGTGTTACTCATTGACTGTGCTTTCTCACTTCAGTTTATTCTATTGCACATGTGGTCCATGCGCCTAGATCATGATCAGTGTTCTTTAGCTACTGAGTCTCAGTTTCATATTTAAAGTAGGTTTGGGTGGATTAGCTACACCGGTTTTGGGGACTAAGGGCCTCATTACAAGTTTGGTGTTATTTGGGCATGAAATTTGACAAAGTACCACCAAATAGATTTAATGTTACTGCCAATTGGTTCAGCGGATTACAATTGGGAGGTATGGTGGTATTGATACCAGTTTATGGAGTCCATAGGACTCAATGGGGATTTGGGCAGATTTACCACCTGCAGTAATTCCACCGGTGGTAATTCTGTGGAAATTGCTGTTTTCGCGATATTGTGGCAGACGTTTCTCTAGCATTTTGCTAGAGATTTTCCTCCACCCCACCGCCAAAAACATAGGTGGGCGGTGCAGTAATGCAGCAGTAACTCTGTCACTTCTTAATTACTGCTGCATTGCCCAACTCCTAATGAGGTTCTAAGAGTCAGTGGGAGGACCCGGGGGATCCTCCATATAAAGCCATTTGACAGTCATTTGGTTTACCAGTGGTTGCATGGGTCGAATTTGGAGTGCATGAAGGGTGACCTGGAAGAAGCTTGATGCTACCATACATTTAGTCAATGCCCATCTTTGTTGCTAGGTTTATAACTCTGCCACTACATTCCTGATTCAGTTATTGCATCACTCTCTGCTGCCATCTATTTGCAAACACAACATATTTATTTCTGCTGCCACCTTTTTCTGTGATGCAACCTCGCCCAATTTCACTTTCTCCCTCTGCAGCTGCACCAGAATGATGAGCTAAGGCATAGCGTGCCACAAATTTTACTTCCACATGAGATGCAACTATAACTTTGTTTTCCAGTACACATGACCATCATGTTTTAAATGTCTTATATAGGTGTACTAATGCACCTTTTATACACATTCCCAGACGCATAGAGTTCCTAGCAGATGGGTATACTTGTTTTGCACCATTTGGTTTGAGGAGCTAAAAGTAGCTGCTCGTAGCTGTAGGTGTTAACCTGCACATGCTCTTCTAGGATATACCCAGGAGCTAAATAATAGCTCTGAGCAATTGTGTACCCTGTGGTCATGCCTACCATGTTTTCTTGTTTGTGTGGCTTTAGAAGGGCCATGTTATCTAGGGAACTTGAAATAGAGTTGTTGATGTGGACAAGGATCTCTGTGGGTGACCCATACAGATGTTCTGTGGTCTGGAAGGCTTGCATAAAGTTGTCGAAGAGTTATTTTGTTAAGGTTTCTTGTCCAGAGCCATTAAAATATTTTATTCAATATGAAATACATGTTTAAGAATTGTAACTAATAATGCAGTGGGGCATTACTGTAGAACCTTCGCCCCAGTACTGAAAGAAATAGGGGGTTCAGGCTGTGATCACTTGATTACCTGGGTTTATGTGTTTGAGTATTCTTTATGGCACTCATGATAATAGACAGTTGTAATCTAGAGAGAATGTGTTGGGCAAGGTGGTGGATGTTTTCTAAGAAGAAATTGTGGCATTGAGAAAGTGTTAAATGGATTAAGGTGAGTGTTGGTCTGGTGATCTATTTAATCAGTATGCATTCAGTTAACTTGTAGGGGTGCAAGGAATGTGTTTCTTATTAAAGGGTGCGAGGTCTACACCATTACCATACACTCAGCAGTGTTTTGTATAGTATACAGTAACTGGTTGGGAGGTCTACAATCATGGATGTTGAGATGTCTTAAACTAGGTCTCTGTGAGGCCTAGGAAAATGGGTGTAGGGTTGATCAGGTTCTGTACGTTTGCAATGTTTTGGATTGTAGATTGTGTCCTGAGAAATGTGCTCACCGAGACATTTGCTCTCGACCTGCCCCACTGGCTACAGAATTGGTTGGAAAGCCTTAAGTGCCAAAGCCAAGGACTTGTACAATGAGGAAGTGAGGAGTAATGTGCTGCTGAAATATAGGTTGTAACTTGACTTGCTAGCTTATAGTTAGTACTTGATTCAGAAACCATTGTGGCGAGATTAGAAATTTTGATCCCATTGCCAGGGAGACTTGTTTGTGCCACACTACTCAGAGAGGCACATTTTATTTTATATTCTGGTGATTTTAAAAATGGTTTATTTATCATATCGGATGATGCCTACAAGGTGAACACGGTTAGCCTTAGTATTTAATTGTTCAAACCTACATTTCAGAGGAAAAGTTGCAGGAGTAAAACATTCTCATAAATCTGTCTGTGAATGCTTGGTATTTAATTTTGAAGTTTCAATAACGTAGACATGCTTTCTTACAGCCCTCGCAAATGGGAACCTTGCCAATAATGACACAACCGACAATGATCTACAACCAGCCTGTTATGAGACCGCCAAACCCATTTGGCCCTGTATCAGGAGCACAGGTATTTTTGTTTTCAATATTATCATTTTAGTGCCAATAACGGTGTGGCCAAGTGCATGCTTAGGTGTAAGTGTTCCGAAATGTTAATGATGATCCACTGACATTAACTTGTTAGTCCAACGTGAATATTCCATTATAATACATGTGGCTTAAGGAATAATTTGAATACCGCTGCAGAAAAATTGTCATATTATGACTGAATATAGTACAGCTCTCAATGTGATCACAATGCAGGGTAATGGAGTACAGCCACACCTTGCTCATTCGAGTTAAAAGTAAAGAATTGAGTGTGAAATATCATAATTTCCACTAAAGACCCAGTGGTGCCAGATAGCTTACCGAGTTATGTTTTTGTTAGTGGGGTCTGTATTCAGCTGCAGGTTATAGGTTGAAGTGCTGTCAGGTTTTCCTTCGTTTTTCATCCTTTCAAGGATGCAAAACTAAATAACATTAAATTGAGTAGTAACACAGTGTGTAAACTACAAACTGTGAATCTGCAAAGAATCTGGTAACCTTGTACCTTATAAAGACAAGTTAGGTGTATTGTAAACTGTTAGAAATGCATATTTTGTGTAAATTTGACGGTAATGCCTCATGAGGAGCCTAGGAATTAGATGGCAGGAGGAGTTAATACCTGAAGGCATTTGGTGTGCTATGTACAAGAACAGTGTACTTGCAGACATTTAGCGCTAGCCCTAGAAAGAGACGATCGCTGTGTTAAGCGGCATTGCATAAGGATGCAGTTGTGGCCAATTCCTTTCTTATAGTTCCTTCATAGTAATTATCTAATAATATGTTGACTGTCCTTAATCTATGTATGTCCACCCATGTATTGACTCTGGGGACTGTTCCATTTAATCCCCCTCCTGGTCAGAATGTCTCTCAAACTCGCCCGATTGCAAGAAGCTCACATTTTCCCATCAAATCTGTTTTATCTATTGTACGTTCTTTTGTGTTCAAAAGAGCATTATTCCTCCCTTTATCTATATATAAATAAACAAATACATTTTTGGGTATACTTGGGAACTATCTAATGTTTGGGTTCACTTGTACAAAATAAACAGGGGGCATAGGACAATGGGCAGACATAACAGCAGGATACCATGCAGCCCCCCTTGTACATGCAACTTATTAAGTTAGTTGTCAAGCATTTTTAAAACATCTGATTAGAAGCACAGGCACCATCTTCTGCTCAGTGAGAAGACTCTCATAACAAACTGTATCCATTTATCAGGCTGAGTATAACGGCACTGAACAATCGGGAATAATGTGCACTGCAATATCCAGAGAAATGTAGTGAATCAGCTCCAGTCTGCCTAGTCAGCAGCATTTGTATTTTGTTTTTATTTGAAGTACAGAGATGTGAACTTCGATAAGAAATGTCTTAGAATAACACATTTACAGATGACGGAGGCATTCCTCAGAACAGTGTTCGAACAAGTGGTGAGCCTGTTAATGAGAATGAGAACAAAATAGGACAAAAACCGGGACAACATTACTGATATGAAACATGTTACTTGCAAAGATAACATTTACCTACAGTGAAAAGTGCTTGCAATTAAAGAGGAGTACTGTACAAATATTGGAGGAAGTGGTGGCTTCAGGTATGGAGTATGGGGGGGGTTGGGCAGGTGAACCTTGCTCTTTGACAAGTGACGTTTAAGCCAAGCTTTGACCATAGCTGCTGTCAGACGGGCTTTGACTGTTGGGCAGTGGGTTACAATGGAGTGGGATGAGTACGGAGAGCATGGAAGTGAGAGTAGGCATGGGAGGCATAGCACAGATTGGTTTAATGCACACAAGGAGCACACTAATGAGCTAGTGAGTAGACCGAGATACAGTCAGACAGGTACTGGGGAGTAAGACCATTGACCGCTTTGTAGAGGGGGCGTGGCCAGCGCGCATGGAGTGAAGACGGCAACCTGAGGAGCTCCTGTCCATGATCCTACAGTGGACGATATTATGACGATAAAAATGAACGTGCAGCAATAAAATTTACATGCAGGCATTGAAGAACTCCTTTACTAAACTCGACCACAGTGACACCAAAGGGGCGAGAGCCCATTAGCGGACCCGCACAAGAAGGCGTGGAAGGCACCAGACAGCAGGGGAGAGCGGCGACGGAGCGTGATACCTACCATCGACCCCCTCAGAGCAGCAAGAGAGAAGCGCCGGTGCCAGAGATGGCGTTGCCTGGATCCAGGGAAGCAGGGCTGTGACGCCCGATCCAGCGGTCATAGACATAGTAGGCGGATCGCTACAGACTTACGGCCGGAGCACCTCCACGAGCCACGAACGGAAAGGCAGCATCCATTGAGTGGCCGAAGGAAAGGAGGTGAGCCGAGGCAGGGGAAACGGCCGTACTCCCAGGTGAGCAGGATCACATGCAGCACGCCCCAATTAGCCGCAGGCTAATAGTAAAGACATCACTCAGCAGCGCATACGCAATGAAATGGAAGCATAGAACACAGAGCCATAAACAAGGCTCGGCTGTTATTTTAGTGCACCAATGTCACATGAGACACAAAATCTGGCAGGCAGCACCAGAATAGCTACGCAGAGGTAATGTCAGACGGAGGGCCCAATCTGGACCGCTACCACGCACCACTGTGAAGCCACCAGCAACCTGCAGTGCAGGAGGCTACCGTTCCTCACTGTGCCAGCTAACACTCCTTGTTACTGGGCATTAAGGATCGCTCCAGCATCCCATAGCGGGGGAAGAAACACCCTGATTGTGGTGGATCATTAACAGTTGAAGGAAAAGAGCCCTGCTGGGGGAATGCTGGGCAGGCATAGGCACGCCAAGAGAAGAAACCACCAACCTAATTATCCTAAATCAAAAGGGGGAATAGTGGAATACACCTGAGAAAACCTGGGATCCGAGGTAAGACGAAAGACGCAAGAAGGGCAGGCCCAGATCTGGGCAGAAATGTATCCAACCGTGGCATACCACCCAGACCAGGGCTACCCACTGCAGACCATTAGACTACCAAGCTGGATATAGGGCGAGAGCACGTGACCCACTACAAAAGACTGGAATCCCTGCGATAGGAAATGTCGCCTCCCAAAAATAAATAAAAAACAGTGACAATGGACTCTTTCACGACAGTCAAGCCAAAGCAACAACCGCTACAAGACGTCACAGTAGAACCGCCAGTCCCGGTGTTGGATCCTAAAGACACTCGGGTCCTACAGGCCATTGCGGCGCTTCGCACATTCATTGAGGACTAGATAGGAGAAGTAGAGTCAGATATACAGCTAATGCGGCAGGACGCCGGCAACTTGACGGAAAGAGTGACCATAACGGAGGCCTCCCTACAAGATAACGTTGAGACCACACAAGACCTGAAAGAGAGAGTTTAAGAACTGGAATCAAGAGTGGCGAGACTAGAAGCGTGCTCCGAAGATGCGGAAGGACGCGCCCGCCGAATAATATCTGAATACTTTGGATCCCAGAAGACATGGAAGGCCCGAACCTAACAGAATTCATAGAAACAATGCTACTTCAAGAAATCGGGCAGGTAAACTCACCCAGGGGTTCTCTGTAGAACGAGCCCATAGATCTCTTCAGAAACGGCCCCCACCAGGATCATACCCACGACCAATAATAGCGAAGATCTTAAACTTCCGCGACAGAGAGACAATATTATGGTTCTCAAGTGAAGGTGGAGAGATCAAAAGAAATGATTCCGCAATAGTCATGTATCCAGACTATATCCCCGCGGTGCAACGTGCAAGGAACTCCTTCATACCAATAAAAGCAAGACTATGGAAAATTTATCTCAAGTACATTTTACTTTACCCAGCAAGACTTCAAGTACTCTACAAGGGAAAGGCAATCTTCCTAGAGACTCCAGCTGCAGCGAATATGTGTCTTGAATACAATAACCTTCGGAAGACGCTGAGGAAACAATAAAAGTGGACAAAAGATGAATAGACGATCGGAACTGCACAGGATGACGGCCGCTAAATTACAAAAGCACAGAATGGACTATAAGACTTTACTTAACGCCGCAATGAACAGATGAAGAAATTGGACAGGAGCACGAAGGTCCAAACACGAGATCGGTAACGACCCACCCCACCTGGAACAGTGCAGGCAGAATGCCTACACACCACCCGTACCGAAAGGCTTGGAAGGGCCCAAAAGGCTCGGGAGCCCCCTGAGCGTTGAGTTTGAAGCAACTGCTGGGGGCAGTTCTTCGTTGTTTTATTTGGTTATTTCATTCATCGGAATGAAAGTTAAAGTTGGTAAGTCTCCAAGTGGCAGAGAGAGGGCAAAGGGTGGGCGGAAGAAGCAGATCTGATGGGAAAGGGCTCGCAGCTGATGGGAGTCTGTGGGGGCTTGACTACAATCGCAGACAATCCTTATGAGGGGCAGGGGGACCCGGAACGCCCCGCGGAACCGCCATGGCAATGCGAATAAAGATAATGACATGGAACATGCGTGGCCTGGGTACTTACCTCCTCAGAAATAGAATCAAATCCTACCTACATAGGAAGGGAGTGGGGATAGCTCTGCTGCAGGAGACACACTGCACTGCAGAATCTGAGACTAAACTCAGGGAACACCGGCGGGGACAGGGATTCGGAGCCTTCTACTCCAGATACGCAAGAGGGGTTTACACCTGGATCAATCCCCAATTACCATTCCACCTAACTAAATGGAAAAAGACCCTGAGGGCAGATATGTGATAATATGGGGAAGCGTCGAAAAAACGGAAATATGCATAGTGAACTCCTATTTCCCCAATAATGACATCCCAGCTCATATGGGGAGGAGATTTTAATTGTGTCCATAACCCAGAACTAGACAAGTCCTTGCCCCCACCAAAAGGCCCTTTGGCGGCCACCACGTCCCTGAACACCATGACGAATGGGCTTGACCTAGCAGATGCATGGCGAGAACTACACCCTGAGGAGAGAGGATATTCGTACTTCTCGTCCCCACTTGGCCTCCACACAAGACTAGATTATCTCTTTATAAGCATGGAGCATTTACCCCAGATAGAAGATGCGCAATACTTAGGAAGAACTATCTCAGACTATTCCCCACTCATGGTGGAATGGAACCACATTGGCCCCAGACCTCCCTTCCCCATGTGGAGAATGCTCGTAGAGGCTTTGAAAGATCCGGCATTCAAAGATGAACTACAAGACTCCACTTTATAATAGAAAACACGGGAAGTGTGGAACATGTAAGCACACTGTGGGATGCCCTAAAAGTAGTAACACGAGGAGAAATCATAGCAAAGGCTGGAGGCATCGGGAAACTATAAAGAGACGAATTACACCAGAGGGAGCGGGAAATCGTGAGACTGGAATCCACCCCTGTAGACACCCCAAAAATAGAGGAAGAACTCAGAACACTTAGAGAGGCCTGCACCAAGGCGTGGAGCAGATTGGCTAAGTTTGACTAAGTTACCAGAACAAATAGAACACACACAGAAGCGGATAAACCGGGCCGACTACTGGCCTGGCTCTGCAAAAAAGAACATCCTAGGCACACAAACACTATATTGCAGGATGAGGGTGGCGAGGTGCATCAAACCCAACAGAGTATAAATGACACTTTTAAGTGCTTTTATGCACAATTATACTCCCACGAAGACCGAGTTCCCCAAGACCAAATGATAGACACGCTTGAAGAGATAGGCTTGCCCAAATTGTCCCCTGCAAAGAAACACTAGACATGGACATTACAACTGAGGACATAATCGAGGCAATCAGATCCCTGGCCACATGTAAGGCTCTGGGCAGCGACGGGCTGCCCCCGGAGTTTTACAAAGTATATGAACCCTCTCTGACAGCTCTATTACACAAAGTCTTCCAAGAGGCTTATGAAAGAGGGGATCCTACCTGATAGCATGAGAGAAACCCTTGTGGTCCCAATGCTCAAGCCTCATAAACCTGCAGACAAGTGCGACTCTTACCGCCCACTCACCATGCTCAACTATGACGTGAAAATATTAACTACAATCCTACCGAAGAGGCTGTCCAGAATAATGGGAGACATGGTGCACACGGACCAGAATGGTTTTGTGCCAGGTCGTAACACAACTATGAACTTGCGTAGACTTCAGCACATAATAGCCCAAACTGACACAGAAGGGGACTGGTATGCGTTGTTATCCTTAGACGCCATCAAGGCATTTGATTCTGTATATTGGGAGTGGTTGGTGGTAGTCCTAGAGGGATTTGGCTTTGGCCCGGGGTTCATTAGATGGATCAAAATTCTCTACAATAAACCGAGGGCACAGTTGAAATCTGGGAAGCATGTGTCGGAGGCATGGGACATATGCAGAGTAACCAGGCAGGGCTGCCCACTCTCCCCCATGCTTTATATACTGGGATTGGAGCCCATTGCTATTTACTTTAGAAAACAATTTTTCGATGCAGGAATACGGCTAGGAGAAGTGGACCACCTCATCTCACTCTATGCCGACGATGTACTAATATATGTCAGAAACCCTCATCTTAATGTACCGACAATGCTAGAAGTCCTCGACAACTATGCTAAGGTCTCAGGCATACAATTCAGCAAGATGAAATCCTGTTTGTTCCCCCTAGCAGGCCTGAAAGACAGGAGCGTAGAAGAACTCCCCTTGGTAGGCATAAAATGGCAGACCACCTCATTCCGATACCTTGGGATTCAGATAATGCACACCCCGGAACTAATGCATGAACATAACACAAGGGCAGCACTACCTGCACTGTGTAAATCGATGGGATTTCGGGCAAAACTACCCCTATCTATGATGGGAGAGCCTCAATAGTTAAAATGATTGTCCTCCCTAGATTCCTATATGGGTTCCAAAATGTTCACTTCTACATCACAAAACCCTTCTTTCGACTACTTGAAACAATAATTTGAGAATTCTTATGGGGAAGAGGCACTATCCACATTAGTCTTACCATACAAACAGGGTGGAATCCAACTACCAAACTTAGAGAAATATTATTTGGCCACCCAGCTGAGCTTTGTAACTAAGTGGTTAGCAGACGAGACCACACCTGAGACATCTCTGCTACAAACCATGATCTCCCCGATACAACTGAAGGAACTTATTTGGGTGCCCCAAACCCTGTTGAGAAATGCACCTTTGCTAGTGACCTTGGAAGGAAAATATGGCACAGGACTAATACGCTCATGCACCTAAAACATCCATACTCCCCAGAAGTGCCAACAATCTCGCATCTAGGTAAAACTGATGCTGATCTGAATAATATCAGGCTCTGTTAAAGAAAAGGGGTTTACACCTGGGTTGACCTATATGCCGAAGGAACCTTCCGGGAGTTCGCATCGCTACATGCGGAGGACGATATCCACACCGGTCAATACCTGTGGTACCAAAGGATCTGCAAAATAGCACGAACAAAATGGGATACCTGGCTGGAGGAACCAGACACAGACCCACTCAAGATACTGCTGTACAATTTGGGGGCAGGGAGGGAAATCAGTGTCCCAAATATATAGCCACCTAATTGATGCTCCCAACCCCCGGAGTGCTGACCTAAAGAATAAGTGGGAAACAGATATGAGACGGGAGATGACAAAGAATGGGACAGAGCACTGATATTTCCCAAAGAAGTATCTAGAAACCACAGATTCCGATTGATAGAGCTAAGTGTACTATACCGCACTTACCTAACCCCGAGTATATTCAGCAAATCCACACAACCCAACTGTGTCTGGTGCGGGGCAGATGAGGCAGACTTGATACACATGCTATGGGAATGTAGCAAGACACAGAATCTCTGGGCAAGAATAAAACAGACATGCGAGGAAGCGGGCGTGACCAGGTATGAGTGGACCCCAGTCAAATGTCTTCTGGGAACCCACCCCAGACTAGCGAAACTCAATCATCTAGTAAAACTAATGGACATAATGTGTATAAAAGCTAAAAGAACTATCTCAATAACATGGAAAAAGCCTGCAGGACCGACCTACAAGGTGTGGCACAAAGAGCTCGGAAAGTAGGCGAACGCTGAAACAAGGGCCTGGGAGGACAGTGTAGCTAGATCCACCGAAGACTCAAGTATGGCACTAGTAGCATGGAAAGACATCATGACGAAATTGTTTCATCCCTCAGACGATAAACCCCCTTGAACGAGCCACCTCGGTGGACTTGGAGTTACACAGACAGCGAGGACACCTGGCGGGAGACAAACAAAGACCCAGATAACTCCCAAGCAGCCCTCCCCTCTCCCCCACTACCCGGATACCCCCCTTGCTGGAAGCTCATGGAACACTTTACAAGGACAAAACAAGGAGACAGTTTAATGTTAATGTTGTTTGAAATGTTTCTGTTTAACCTGTTACAGTATAATTAAAGAAAAAGCTGTTAGTTTGGCAGTTGGAGACACACCCATTTGATGTGCCATATTGTAAACGTGACTAAATGCCAATAAATTAAAAAATTAAAAAATTGACAGCTTTGTAGACTAGGCGCAGGAACTTGAAACCAAAGCAGTTGTGCATGGACAGCCATCCAGCATGGTGTTGGTAGGTAAAGTGAGGGAGGACCTGGGTAGGTTACAGAGAATGCGGCAGCGAAGTTGAGAAATTTTTCTAGAGGGACGAAGGAGAAGGAAAGAAGGCCTACCAGTATGCTCCTGCAGTAGTCACGTTTGCTGAGCCACGAGTGTGGAGATTAGTTTTCATACAGCAGTGGGTACAAAATTGACACATTTTATGAATGTTGGTTAATAGTAGCGGCAGAGGTTGTGGAAGTGATGACTATTTGGAGGTTACTATCAAAAGAGTTCAGGTGGGAAAGAAATATGAAAGGGAAGGGTAGCGATGGTATTGGAAGCCAGGAGAAAGGTGACTTCTACTTTTGAAGAGTTTAGCATGAGGCAGTGGACATCCTGTGATGGATTTCAGTGAGACAATTTGTAATCTTCTCTGAGATTTTTAGGGCAGTGAAGGAGAAAAAGATGTGAGTGCTGTCAGCAAAAAGGTGATAGTAAATCAATTATTGAACATACTGGGCTCCACTTTAACATTGCTTGTGCCCATCTTTGTGAATATATTAAGTGAAGTTTTTTTGACTGGAACATGTCTGCAGCCTTAATGTAATTCCCAGCCCCTGTAGAAATATGAATCATTTTCAGTGTGTATCATTATGGGTCCTCTGTGAATCGAGATGTATGCCTCTATGGATAAGTTGCCGTCCAAGTACAGCATTCCATGCATACTCGTAGTTCATCCAGTGAAGATTAAACCCGAAAAATCCCTTTTTGGGTTTGGCGTTTTGGTGCAAAATCTAGTACATCAGGGAACCTAGAGAACTGAGAAGGGAGGTTGGGAAGCAGAGCATCTCATTGTCAGGGCAACATCAGGGGCACTGTGACGGCCTTTTATTTTCCCAGCTATGCAGTAATTTGCCTCTGTTCATTCTCTACCCACCTTCCTTGCATTACCACCACGAAAACAAAAAGAAATGCCCATTTTATACAAGCAAACCATGGCAGTTCCTGTTTCACTTGGAAAGTCTGATTGCTTTTCACACATTTTATGCGCTTGTGCTGCAAGAGGTTATGTCCTTATCTTCTGACCACGCGTTCTATATTATTTTCATAAGGGTAGTGTCAGCTCAGAAGAACTCATGGTGGCAACAAGTAAGACAGACATGAGGGAGCGCAGTTCAAGGGTGTTTATTGAACAATGAGTGCTGTATGCAGATTAGAAAAATGCCTAGTCTAAACCTAAATCTAAGATGGGGAGCAAGCATCAACCATAAAATGAAAAACAAGTCAGTCCTAGTGGCGTTGTAAAAAGAAAAAGGGCCTATACTAAAAAACCTATTGCCAAACCTTTACAACTGATACAAAAAGGGGTGTGGGATAGTTCTCAAGAAAAGAAAGAAGTGTTCTCAAATAATACGTCAGGATGCGGTAGCCTGGGTCTCCCTTCCCCATGTTTTGAGCACGGGGTAAGGTGGGATCGTGGAGCACAGCACACACTCAAGCTTTCCCAGCACGAGATGACAGTTCTGACAGTTCAGATTTGAACTATCAGGACCGTTGATGACCAAGTCTCGTTTCACTTGAAAGTCTCTTGCCCTTGAGGACCTGATGTCTTCAAAATAATACAACAAAAAGTTCCTTCAACAAATGAGTTTTTCTTCTTTTCACTTAGGGTGAGGATACTCCACCCTTTGCTCCTCCTCTTCCGGGCTCTGACCCCTCTTGATCTAAGGCTCCCTTGGTCGGGTTTACTATGGCTTTTGTATTTTGTATTTGTATTTTATTGTTTATATAGCGCTTTAATCCATAGCGCTATATTTTCCTTCACAACTCTTGAATGCATTGTGAAACAGTTCCATCTGACATTCCTCGGCTGGGTTCACTTCTGTCATCACACTGTTTCTTGGGACTTTAGACTTTCCCCTCTTGGGGTTTGCTTCCCTTGTTTTCTCTGTGTGGGATTCACTTCCCTTTCTCTCACACTGATTGTAGATCAAAGTCTTTCGATTGTACAGGGATTTTGCTTGCCCCCCTCAGTGTGACCACTTTGACCTATTTTGGTGGCCTTCCTATGGCCTCTTAACTTCTGTAGTTTCGCTCAGATGGGGATTGGCCAGAGTCTCTTGAGTTGGCACCCACGTGGTGCCGGTTTCCCTCTGCAGCTGGTCTCCCCTTAACCCTTTTACAGTTCTTTCATGGTTTAGGTTGAAATGATCGAATAAAAAAGGTAAAAAGGTCAAAACGACCAAATGTTCGAAAAATGCTACCACCAAAGGATCGAAAACCAAAAGTTCGATCCTCTGGTGGTAGCATTAAAAAAAAAAACAGGGGCTGCGGGGGTGTCCCCCCGCATTGCCCCGCTTACTATACTTTATGGTATGTATAGTGAGCAGGGGCTGCAGGGGACACCCGTCCAGCCCTCCGTGAAAAAAAAAAAAACGGGGGCTGCCGGGGTGTCCCCCGCATTGCCCTACTCACTATACTTTATGGTATAGTGAGCGGGGGCTGCGGGGAACGGGGTGTCCGTTTAAAAAGAAAAGGACCCTGCAGCGCCAGTTCCCAATCACAGAAGCGAAAGGGAACTGGCGCTGCAGGAAACAGCGTGAAGGTGAAGGTAAGTGGGGTTTCTTTATGTTGGTGGTGTGGGTGGGGGTATGCTGGGGGGGTGTTGTGGGTGTGTTGTGGGTGTGTTGTGGGTGTGTGTGTGTGTGTTTGTGTGTGTGTGAGAGAGAATGTGTGTTTTAACACATTATCGGGGCTGAAATGTCCGAACACAAAGTGTTCGAACTTCTGGTCATTCGAGCACTTTGTTTTCGGATATTTCAGCCTCGATACTTTGTCATTCAGTCAAATCACTGGGATTCTTCTTTCATAGTTCATTGAACTTGGTTAAAACTTGCCACTTTATCCTCAATTTACACAGCCCAGTTCTTATCGGTTCTCCCCTCATTGGCTGTGATGAATCATTTGGCTTTCAGCTTCTCTGGAGTCAAGGCCGGTACCACAGTCGCAGGAGCTTCCCTCCTGCTTATCGCCGTAGGCTTGCCTGTGTACCGTTGACATCTGCTGCAAGACACTTGTGCTATTGTTCGCGTTCTAAGGCTTTCTTCCTCGAAGGTTCCGCTGGTATGGGACAAAAATGGCAAGGTCACTTATGTCCTCGCCACCCTCTCTATTCCTGCTGCCTTTCTCCTTCTCTTAGCTGCCTCATCGTGCTGTCTGCCGTGCTCGTCCTGTGCTCTCAGGCTCCACCTTTTATCCCTTTGGGGAAGGGAAAGGGCTTTCAGGTGTGTGTGATTGTGATTAATTGTCTGCCTTTGCCTGACCCTTGTAATGGGACAGGTCGGGTGAACAGCTTTGGTGTTAGTCAGTTGTCTTTTACGTTGTGCGAAAGGGTTTGTGTTGGAAAAGGGAGGGGGCAATGGTTTTGAATATACTACACGAGAGGATGTGGAAAAGGTGTCAAAGGAAATGGATACCGCATCTCACCCGTTGGTCTCCCACTCCCCAAGCACCCCCCATCCAGATGATCCTCCCTCACTGATCCACCTCAAGGAACTGGATCCAATAGCGATGGCCATGTCCTGGCCACTTGGATGACAGATCCCTGGGGACTAGCTAGAGAGGCACCTTCAGGATTCTCACACAGCCCATCTGTCAAAGTGTGTGAATTATGTATTGCTGACATGGACACAGGGCGCCCCAGTACACCGGGCTATTTTTGTTGCTAAGAGAAACTGAAAAGGGCCCGGTCTCTACTGATTCAACCAATGAGATTGACGTCATATAGAGACGAATGATCCAGAGGACAGCTACAGATGCTCATCTGTTATAGCAGCACAGTAGCACCCTGATCTTTCAGCCGACTAAACTGACTCCTTTCCCAACCCACGTGAACTTCTTCCTCCTTGTCATACATATGTGTACTATCAGAGAAAATAAGACTCTGATAACTGCCTAAAATAAAGTGAACTGAGAATACCCTTTCTGAAAGAGCGATAGAGGTGCCAATCACACATTTTGCATACTGTTGGATTGCACATTTTGCCCGCTGCCATGATGAAAGCATGCCTCTGAAAAATGTGAAACGTGAATAAGTAAAAGTGCACCTTTTTTTATTGCAACTATTTCTAGTTGCCTTTTAATGTGATTCCGTAGACTGGCTTGTATAATGTATAGAAGCCGAAGTGTTTGCAACATGTAGAAGAAAACTAAGGCCCAAATGTGTAGTCATCAGCAGGCGAGCTCAGCGTAGGTCCCACTTTTCTGAAGCTTCAGAAGGATCTTTCAGCATATTCCTATAATTTGTATGCTGTGTGTAGGTAGAGAAAATCTATCTGTAGTTCTAGGGCATCTTCTTTCCTTTCTATGGTGAACATATTTGAAAATGGAAAGATAAATTATATAATATTACCTAGTATTTAAAACTCAAAGTAAACTGGCCCGGGCATATTGCTGTGGCAGCTTGGGGTAACCTGAAACCATCTGAAAATTCACCTCACTCCAGTAGCCCCACCTTAGGTCATGATCACGCGCCCGAGCCTTGTTTTCCTTTTTCTTTTTTAATACTTTATTTTTTCATTTAATAACATCAACAATCAAAAAAATATGGAGTCAGGTTCACACCCCAGCCCCTGTTTCCCCAAGAAATACAGAGATCCGAGCAGCACATAAGAATCACAATCTCGGGCATGTGAGGCATTAGTTGACATTCTCCACTTTTGTGACGTTTAATCAGTCTGCGACATTCATCAAGTAAGGGATATAAGGACCCCACATTTCTGGGCGACGCGCATGCAGTGGTAGATTCCTAATAAACGCTGTTTCCATGTCGTGGCAGTAGGCGACATCCTGAAGGCACAGTTCTGCGTTGGGTGGGTTGGCCCTCCCCCGTGTCATAGCTACCCTTCTACGCGCTAGAACTAAAAGCAGTCCCGCAAGTCGTCTCACGGCGGGCTGTAGGGGCTTTGTGCATCCCAGTAGTGCTAAAAAAGGGCTCCACTCCAGAGATTCCCTAACCATTAGTGGTATCTTGGGTAACACCTCTGACCAGAACTGATTGACTCTCGGGTATTCCCACGCCAGATGGAGGAAGCTGGCCAGGTTATGCCCACATCTAGTGGATGCCTCTGGAATGGGCTGAAAATGCCTGTGTAATCTGGCTGGGGTGTGGTACGCCTGGTGTACAAAGATAAAATGAATAAGCTTGTACCTGGAGTAGAGAGGAAACCTTCTGGGTCTGCTTCAGTATGTAGGCCCAGTCCTTTTCTACAATGGAGTCTCCTAGAGTTGTTTCCCACCTTTTCCTCAGGTTTTCCCTCCCGACCCATCTACTATCAGGTCATCAAAGATTTGTGAAATCAGCCAGCCCTCCCTCTGCGTCTGAATCACCCCGTGTAGAAGCTGCCAAACTGGCGGTTGTCCTGGGAATGAGGGGAAGGACTTAAATGTGTATCGAAGTCGGAAGTACAGAAATATGTCATGGGCAGAGGCGGCTCCCCGCTCTTTTACCAGTTGGATTGTAAGAAACTCCCTATCCACAAAAAAGTCGCCCAGGTTCTCTATTTGTAGCTTGTCTGCCCATTGCAGATATACCGGCTCGCCTTGTTATGGGCAGCCAGGGATGTATTTAGCTGCAATAGTGGTGAATATTGGCATATGATGCCTCCCTTTGTGGCCATCTTTCACCATACCGCATAGATAATCAGGACCACATTTAGTGTGTGTGGTGGTACTCAGAGCTCGCCGACAATTACTGCTCTCAGCAGGCTAGGGGTCATCAAGGCTCATTTGACTTGGAAATGTGGTCGTAAGAAGTGAGTGGCGTACCAGTGTCCCAGGAATTGAGCCTGTGCAGCCCAGTAGTAGCGTTCTAGCTCTGGTAAAGCTAAGCCTCCCTTTGTTGTTGGTTATATGAGTATAGTGTAAGCTACTCTTGCTGGTTTCCCCGCCCACAGTAAGTCCAGGATCAGGCCGTGCAAGCGCCGAAAGAAGCCTCCTGACCACAACAAGCAGACGTTGACAAATAGGTACACAAATGTGGGTAGTATGATCATTTTGACCATGGATATGCGCTCATGTAGCATAAGAGGAAGATGTTGCCATCTGGCTATCTTTTCCCGAAGCGATTCAATGGTCCTCCCGTAATTATCACAAAACAATTCTTCACAGTTCCAGGATAGCATCACCCCTAGGTACCTTACGCCAGTGGATTCCCATTGAGGTTGAATTCACCCTGGTATTACCTGGTTTCCGCTGTAAGGGGGACCACCATGGACTTGCTGTGGTTGATTTTAAGGCCTGAGAAGACCCCAAACCTAAGAACTTCCTGCATCACTGGATTCGGATTATTTTCTGGGTCGCTAATGAAGAGGGCCACATCATCGGCATACAAAGATATGATTAGTTTGTGTGGTCCCAGGCTAAGTTCTCTCCCAATTTGTTGTGCTCTTAAACCTGCAGCAAGCAGTTCCCTAGGGAGAGCAAACAGTATTGCAGGCAGAGGACAGCCCTGTGTGGTCTCCCTTTTCATAACGAATTGGGCTGCCTGCTCTCTCCCAATTATAATTTTCGCTGAAGGGTTCTTGTAGAGAAGGGATGTCAACCATCCAAGGCTTCAATAGCTAGGTGGATGGTGATGGCCATCAAGGAAGCGTATGAGAGGCAGCACATATGATTGCCGGCAAACATGCACACGCATGCCATCAGAGTCAAGGGCCACGGCTGTGGCCTTCCAGAGGCACGCTACATGGCAAACTATAAGAAAGGCGGCTTCTTGAGCTTCCCCATCAGCCTTTTGCAAACACTACTGCTTGGATGCCTGCGCCAGATCCGATTCAGGCAATTTAGAAAAACTTGTTTTCTTAGAGGGGCAACTCTCCTGCCCAGGGCTAAGTTCGGTTCTAATCGCCCATACAGTATGGGGCAAAGGGGATGGGACGTAGGAGTAATTAGGTTACTCACTGTAGTGACTAACTTACTCCTAGTCCATTGTCCCCTTTTCCTCCATACTTCCGACCATCCTCCCCCTTAATAAACATGTGTCATTAGGCATTTGTAATATAGCTGGGACGTCAAAGGGAACTGAGTGGCGCTGGTATATCAAATTAATATAAACAAATACTATAAAGTATGCATTCGAAACCAGCGGACACATTTAAACGGGGTATGTGAAATACAAACAAGAAGGTTGCATCTGTGTGACAATAGAGCAAAACAGCATCTGTTTGAATAGGATCAGCCATTCTATAAATTTCTGGGCTACTGTGTAAGGCGAGACTAGGGTTTTAGAATGCTGCCTGTAAGAGCTCCTTTGGTCTACCTTCCCTAGTATATAAAAATATACATATTTACACATATATACATACATGTACCGAACATGTCCTCCATACTGGCTCTGGCAGAGTAATTCCACCTAATTTGATACTACTTAGGCGAAAAATACTTGAAAGAGAACAGGCAAACTAAGGCACTATAATCCCACCATTGGTAAATGATCAGCCCCAACGGAGGACAAATGTCCTTTTCCTTTGATTTCATGTAACTGTGCCTCTCTGCCCGTTCTTCATAATTATAATTATGTGTGTAATGTTATTTAAGTGGTATTGTATAGTGCCTTTCAACCACGATTGGTGGCCTCACTGCATGTGGATCTGCAATAAAAAAAGGGTATTGGGTTTCATTAGTGAGACACTGGGAGAGGTAGATGGGGGAAACCTGTTGTGTTCATGGATGCAGGTCGGAAGCACCTGGTTCCTGTGTGCCATTCTGCTTTCTGTGGATTAGGCCGAGAACCTTGGGAGTATGAAAAGGGAAGAGACCAATATCAGATATACTACAGCTGTTTGGGTCTGGCTAGCTGCTGATGTGGAAATGTGTGATGGGGCTAAACAGGAGAGCTAAACCATGGGTCAGTTAGTGTTGATGTGCTAATGGCTAGATCAGTGTCAACCGTCTATGGGGGGGGTTATCATGTGTATGCGTGCATGTGTGCACATAGTATAAGGTGGTAGGAGAACCTAGAATGGAGAGTTAGTTATTCAAGGGAAGAGGGGAGTAGGATTTAAAAGGCAGAAAAACCTGCAACTCTACTCCTACCCAGGTCCATTTGAGACTAGCCCCATTTCTCTAGCTCACAATGCCACCTGTAAATCCCACTATCTCTCTTGCGCTCTTGCTCCGTCTTTATCTCAAATAGATACATTGTATACTGTGAGGAACAAAAACAAGCATCTGTGCTTTCTAATGGTATATGAAGGAAGGGGCAGTCTGGAAACTACAGACATTACCAAGAGCTACCAGCTAAGGATTATGGGAGGCAGGAATGTTTAGTTCACAGGAAGCGCTGCTTGAAATTTGAGGACAGCAGTCAATCATTTCACCTCCCTTATTATGTTGGTTGGCAGACTGAGAGATGCCTCAAACCTCACTCATAACATGCTCCGGTGCTATGCTTAGTGGCTGGCCTGCTGAGATTTTTGCATGTCAAAGACCGGCCTGTCTAAGCAGGACAACGCATTTTCTCAGTCGTTGGTCAGGTATTGATCAGGGCAGGGGCCAGTATCTTTGCATGTTTCTTCTAGAGCTCCTCCACAAGCCCGAAACTCTACTCTCAGTCCAAAATGACATTCCCTCATCGGTTTTCGACACATCAGGACTTCGGTAACAGAGTGATGCTACAAGCATGCAGGGGGTTCTTGTCGATGAAACAAGGAGCAGAAATGATAAATTGATAGTGAATTCCTCAAAAAGTGCAGCACCATGACCTAAAAAAAAGGGGGATGCAGGGGAACGGTGGGTGCAGGATGGTAAAGAGAAATATGTTGGTAGTGATAGAAAGGGGTTTGGGTGGGGAGGATAGTATGGACGTTGCAATTTCTGCGGTCCCTTGCTAGGTTTGTGTCTCTGGGGGATTTCATAAATTGGTAAGATGACTGAAGAAAAATGTCAGAGAAGGCAGCAGCATTACCCCACAATCGCCTCTCAACTATGCATCTGCTTTGTCTGCTCCCTCTGACCACAAAGGCAATGGAGCATTGTCCTCTCTGTGTCTCATTCGAAACCGGCTGAGACAATTTAAACGGGGTATGTGAAATACAAACAAGAAAGTTGCATCTGTGTGAAAATAGAGCAAAACAGCATCTGTTTGGATAGGATCAGCCATTATATAAATGTCTGGGCTACTGTGTAAGGCGAGACTAGGGTTTTAGAATGCTGCCTGTAAGAGCTCTGTTAGTCTACCCTACCTATTATGTAAACATATGCATATTTCACATACATACATACATGTACCGATCATGTCCTTCATACTGGCTCCGGCAGAGTAATTCCACCAATTGCTTGATTTTATTTGTGTCTTTACAGTCACCACATGCTGGCCACTGGTATCCACCCCTGCCCCCAGCAACGCATGTCTGGATGCTGCTCCTTTGCCCCTGCACTCCAAAAACCATGTATGGTACTTTGCACTTCTGTTGCATCCCAGAGAGACAGGAATGGATACCTTGAAAGGTCTTAATTCACACCTTCAAGGTGAATCAGTCATAGAATGCCACTGCTGAAAAATCCACCAATTTTGCAAGGACCATGTCGCACATCAGCATCTTAATGTAACAGCATGGACAGAATGGCAGTGGTTAACTGCAAGATTCAAAATGGATTTAGTTCATTTAATCAAATACAAAATAAGAGCTCAATATGAGTGAAGTTCTTGCATGGTCATTATATATTTTTGAGTCTAAGCACAGGACAGCAGATATTCAAAACCTGGCATGCCTATTTGGCTAGGGTGTCTATACTGGCTGAGGTTGTAGAATCAAGCTAAATTTGTACATTTACCCTGTACCCAATTTGATCTCACCTAGGCTACCAATGCTTGTATGGGAATTAGCAATTTCAGGCATTAGTCTCACCATCTGTCAAATTTGGACTTTTGAATGTTTGTGCCTAGACAACCAATGCTGCTTTTCTTTTGATTTCATACATTTATAATCCAGCAATTTGGAATCTGTGCAAGCATCTCCAAGAATGGCATGCCGCTTATTGGCATGCATGTGACTGTGGCGTGATCGTATGCCCTTTCTAATGGCACTTGTACAGTAGCTCTGCCACATTCTGTGTTGTTTCTGTCTTTACCCCTTTACAGTGATGTGCTATACAAGTACAAACACTGGTTGTTAATTTAAAGGCATATGTGCCCTTATTCCCAACGCCATCAAGGATGCAAGGGAAGTTGCATGATCACTTTGTTCCCAAAAGTTGGCTTTCAACTTGAGCCCCCTTCCTCTGACCATTACTAATCCAGTAATAGTCTGTATATTTATTATTATAATTTTTTATAACGCGCTTAATATCGAAGAGATTTCTAAGCGTGGACCCGGAATGCAAAACTGTGTTGCTCTGCGTCGTCTTGCTTCCGAGACGAGCACGTTGCCACAGAGCTATACTTCCTGTGTAGTAAATTTTATTTTTGCATTTAATATTCTAGGAAAAATAGTGTTTTTTTCTAAAAGACAGAGAATGGGTCTGCTGCATCTTCTGCTTTATTGGATTCTTGGGCTAGTTGTGAGGGGATACAGGGGATGGTGTGGTGGAATGAGTGGGATAGGGGGTGCTTTGTTTAATGAACATATCAGGGTGGCGGGTTTCTAAACGTTGATACTGTTCTATCCAGCAGAGAACACAACTTTAGCAAGCCCGGATAGAGTAGGTTTTTGGATGAGAAAGGTATGGTGTGAAGGGGTGGTTTGTAAAATGAAGGTTGTGGTCCACCCCACCACCATGTTAAGAAAGTGACTAATTTATGTATTTCATTGTTATTTTGTAAGGTGTCAATCATCAAAGCAGGCGCTTCATAGTGCCTCAAGTAAACAAGGGGGAAAGGAAGGTGACTCAAAGGTGGGATTTTGGACCTTCAAAGCCTTGAGAAATTCAGAAACCGTTATGTGCGGGAGGGAGGGAAGACGAGGGAAGTGTCATACGTGCAAGTTAAAGCAAAGTAGGAAAGAAACCATGCTCTCAGACCTAGCAGATTCTAAGTAAGTGCTAGTAGTAAGAAGATGAACGCAGGACCAAGACTAACACACATAGTTAAGTTTAGGCTTCAGTGTCCAGGTTTTAGGCCTACACCACATCAAGAGGAGAGCTTAAAAAGGAGTCTCTTATGTTGCTTTCTAAACGGGAGCTGGTTGTCCAGTGACCTGAGCGAGATGGGATGGTGCTTGTTCCAAGGAGAAGTGCAGGCAGTGTGTCCAGCATTCTTCCCCCAAATCTATTTTTCCTTGAGTGAGAGAGGGAGAATGAGTTTGCAAACCTTAAAACCTTCTGAGGACAATATTTGTAAATCTGTCAGCTGTGTTTAGAGGGTATGTTGTGAATGGTGTGACGAATCTGCGAATGTTGTCCCTTCTCCCCTAGAGGGAGACCTTTCCCATGGGACCAGGGCAGTGCGTCCACAGTACAGTAATCCCCTTGGCGGTGGTGCACCAAGGGAGGATCACACTGGGAAGGAAGCCCCTTATGGGATTGAGGACAATCCTTCTCGGAGAACGCAGTATACTCCAGCTTCAATACACCCAACCCCTTGTCCAATGCCAAATCCTCCTCCCCAACCCCTCTAGATAGAGCCAATGTGTTCTCTTGTCAAGTCAGTCAACCTGATATACTTGACAAGACTAACATACCAGAGAATACAAAGTATGTTACGTATGGATCTAAAAAAAAAGTACTGTGAAGACGATGATGACCTGGAGGCCGAGGATCACTCTAGAGAACCAGAGTGGGCAGTTTAGCTTCTCATGGCATGTGATTGGCCTAAAGCAATACAACAATCCAGCGCAGGAGTTTAAAGACTAATTAATGAGAGTCTGAGAATAAGTGGGTCAAGAACCGTGGAACTGAAAAGGACTAATTAGAAGGAATCCTACGCTTGGTAGGGAAGTCTGCCAAGTTGGTGGGATAAAGAACTGTGAATGTGAAATGCATATCCTTGTGAGTTACCCAGGGACATTTACCTAAGAGGATACTGGGTACAGGAGCCCAAAAGGAAAGAAAGTAGAACAAGAAGTTGTCTAGAGGAAAAGAGCACGACCCTAGCTGTGGAGTGTTATATTTTTTAACATTGTTTAACACATAGGTTTTGATTACCCGAGAGACTGGGAACTTTTCTGTTGGGTGGAACTAACATGAACGATTTACTTTGGGAAGAGATCATCCTTGCACGCTTAATTTAAGTTCTTAGTGTTTGGGACAGAGGTAGGCTTTTGAGACACGACAGAGACTGACTTTTTAGTTTTGGACATCCTGACAATATCACAAGTTTTCTTTGATGCAGGGAAGCCCCTCTTAGCTTTATGGATAGGGAGGCATATGAGTCTTTGTCCCACACACAAGGGCAGTCGAGCACCAAAATGCTAGGAAAATCTCCTCTGAACAGAGTACCATCAGCAACCCCAGACAAGTGTTTCGGCTAGTCCATTGTGTCTGAGTCTTATTTCTGCACCCTTACAATGGGTATATGGTTGACTGCCAGTGGAAGGGAGGAATGTGTGTTTGAGGTAAAAGGAGTTTGGGTTCTTTTACTCCATCCACATTTTCAGCCACCAATGTCAGCAACTTGGAATCCATGAAAATCTCCTGCTATAAGCGAGCTAGGACTGTGTTTATTCGATAGAGATGTATGAAATTCGGTCAAGCCTTAAAAGTAACTTTTAGAAGCTTGAAATGCAGAGGACATAATCAAGATTATTGCATAGCATAGATTTGCAGTGGACCAATGTTTTTGAAAAATGTGGTTTGTGCCTAGTAAACTATGTGCTACATTGCATGATGCTAATCTTGATTTAGCTCTAGAAAGTTACCTTTTAGCAGACACTTGTTAGAAGTGGTCTCTTAAATTTCCACTTTAGGCAGAATCATGATCATTTATATATAATAGTACATTTTCATTATGTCAATCCATTGTCATTTTGCCAATCTGTAGCTATGCTGTCTCTTCTCAGATGCAGTTCATGTAAATCAGAATCATGGGAGAGACTGGGACAGGCCCAAATGGAGACATGCCGTGCAAGAAAATCCCTCCTTCCAGCAATATCTCAAGTGCTGTCTTTCACTCTACTCTTCCAATGAAATGGTGAAAAGTTCACAGTGAAGGCCCATGAAGGAGAACCAACGAAAAGTTCACCGGACAAAGCATCAAATTGCTGAATAGCCAAGAAATACCAGAAGTGCAGGATCTCGGATTGAGCGACTAATCCGCCATTTCTTTCAGCTCTTATGTTGCAATACCTGTAATCAGTAGCAATCAAAACTGAAGCTTGTATATGACTTCTGAAAAATCAAAAATGTGTGTTCGGTGGTGCTGCCTGAAATGAGGGGAGAGCGGAACTCCACTGACACAGTAGGGTTTTCTTTTCCTGAGGGGACAGAGTTCATCAAAATCACAGCGGTTCCAATAAATTGTTAAATCAGTTTCTGAAATTAACACTTTCCTTTTACACAAAATATATATATATTCAGTTTGTAGTAGACATTCCTTTTGTATTATTATGTGTATTTATTTATGATTATCATTTTAAGAAAAAACATTAATATTGTATCAAAGACCACCTAATGAAAATGAGTATGAATGTATACAGAATGTTTAGATTTTTATCCACGAGTGTGAGTCGGATTTGGAAGGCTTTTCAGCTGAAATGGAGTGCACTTAATATTTTGATGAGTGCCTATGGCGTGTGTGTGTCAGTAGATGGCTTAACGCCAGATTCTAATCATTTTCTGTATGAGAAGCAGGGGCAAATTAGAGAATGCATTATTCCTTATATCCAATATTGTGCCTGGGATTTTGCAAGCGAATAGGTAATTGGGTAGTATATGCACTACATTTTTCATCCAAACGTTCTAGTGCATTAGGAAAAGAGCACTTGTTGCTTTGTACTTGGCATGTCATTAGTTTACATTGGACATTGAACGGCCTTTACAAAATGAATGTGGGGAATTGCTTTCATTTTTTAGACTTTCCTTCTTCTCCATTAAATTCTATTGCCATGCTTCCATTGCTCTCATCCACCGTGCACGTGAAGGTACCTCTCTGGGGTCATCTGGCAGGAGGAAGGCCAGGAAAGTAAAGCAGTGCTGTTGATCGGCGCTTCTTTGTGTATATATAAAGTGTAACATTTAATTTGGGGCTAGGCTGAAGAAGGGTAGCTAGTGGCATGAAAGTATTTCTATACATGAATTCCACATATTTGCTGCATTGTCTCTGCAAATTCTATTTTTGTTTAAAATATTTTAAAAAGTCTGTAAGCAAAAATGGGTGGATTTTCAAATAAATGCTACTTCCACTGAACTTTTGTTATGGGAATGGGGTCTGAGGTACTTTTTCTGCTTTTTTGTGCATGGATAATTTTTTATTTATTTAATAAAATTTGCAAATACTTTCCATTATCTGAATATTACATGGTGACATGAGTTAATGGGTGACAAAGGTACTGTGTGTACCGGCAAAGGTGGATCTGATTCCAAAAAAACATTCTGAACATGTCTTTAAATGAAACTGGAGGGTGTTTTTTAAGTGATCAAGAGCAATGGGCATTGCTCACATACTTTGGTGCTGCCAAGCAAATGAATACGCAGTAGGAAGAGGGAGTATCAACCCATCACTGTGCGTACTGTTACCGCGCAAACCAAAATGTTGAATTTCGACATGCCCATTTCACCCCTTATATGTGGGGGGATGGGCAAAGTAAATAAAAAATGTAGGGTGTTTTAGGGGGATGTGCGGGTCTTCCCCCGCATACATATGGGGGGGAAGTAAGTCATTTTTGTTTGCCGGTAATCACATAGATCCGGAGGAGGTGCCCACAATGAGCTGCATCGCCTGCCCTTCCCTGCTGGCACTTTGACAGAATTATGCCTTTGCCCATCATGTGCACCCAGCGTCCATCAAGACCTGAATCGGATAGCTTTAAACACAGATATAGGTTTTGACCACTGAAATACAGAAAACTATTATTCTTCATCATAGGATTTTTGTCAGCTGTGTAACAAAGTATATGCTTTTCTGCATTCAGAGCAGATGTAACGCCTTTTTATGCATGTCTGTTATTAGACATTTGTATAGCGCATATGTAACACTAATTAGCTTTAGTTTTCAGCTCATCAGAGATACAAGAGTGGAGCAACTTTCTTATTTTTATTTTATTTGGTATTTTTGCAAATTATGTGTCTCTGCATTCAAAACAGATTGAACACATTTTTATACATGTCAAAGCTAATAGATGTTTGTATATGGAACATCTGACACTAGTATAGACTTGTTCTGTGTACAGAATATTGGATATCTTTTTCAGCTGTATATGACGAGATCACAGATAATGGAGTGGAGCAACAGTTTTAATTTAATTGGTATTTTTGTAGAGCAACAGCTTATTAGAACGCCACTTCAAGACGGCATTAAATCTGGTGAGAGCACAAAGGAATGATTATGCATGGGTTGAGATGTCCTTGCATGTAATGTGGTTAAAATTGCTTGCAGCAAAGCAAATGGGCAAAGCAAGTACAGGGAAAAGGAAAATGGCATTACAGGTTGGGTAATGGGCACATTGTGTTGGCACAATTACAGATCCAGCCAGTGTCATACATTGTCAATACAGTAGATGAGGAGGAACACATCAGATGACCTTCGCAGGGCCACTGGAAGCAGATTTGAAATTAACAGATTATTAAAGGAAAGGCTAAATGTGGGTGAAGTTCTAATGTTGATGAGGAAATGAGATGTAGGATAGCTAAACCTGTAGGAGGAGTAGGTAGGCCAGCACATTGCAGTTTAAGAAAGGGATTTCCCAGTTTTCTACATAAATTGTTGGTCGAGGAGCCATGGTTTCAGGTATTTTGGGCATCCTGTAGTTTGGTTCAGTTTTCAGAATGGAAGTGAGGTTGTTCCAGTGTTTGGCTTCCTCCATGTCTCAATCTTTAAAATCGTGATGTTATGTTGTTGTTTAGAGTTCATAGTAAGGGCTGCTACTTTCTTGGATTAAAAAAGGGAAGGGAAAGTGCCTTGTGTATGCTTAGTTGTTGCATATCAGAGACATTGGTGGAATCTAAATCATGTGTAATGTGGTTTCATGGTTGGTGAACAAGAATGAGCCTGAACGCCTTATTTTGGTTAAGTTAGAGTTGTAATTGGTATTTGATACTACATAAAGGCCATTGAGTAATCATGATTTACGTGCATGAGGGTTCTGTTCATGTCCATTTTATTAATCATGTTCAGGTATGGGATGATTTTCCTTAAGATGTGGAGTTGAACATGAAATTAATTTGGAGTTAGAAGGCGAGTTTATTATATTTATTATAACAAATTATCTGAAAGGCAGAATGTTATAGGTAGGGAGATCAAAAATAATGTCTTAAATTAGGAGGTCACTAATATGTGGATTGTAATTGTGTGGTTCCAGATTCAGTGCAAAGGGCCCGAAGTTCACTTTAAAGAGCGGTGGCAACATAATGCAATCTTGGGATAATCGCTTAAGTCGTTTTAGAGTTGTGAAATGACTATCTTTACCACTAAGGTGCATCTCTTTAGGTGTTTAGGTTTGGTCTTAGGTTTAAGTCTTTGTATTTGGGTTTTGATTTTTGACCGTATCGTAAGATGCGGATATAGAGTAGGAGAGCTGTGGGTATGTTTTTGTCTAGTGATTTCAATATTGCCCCTTTCATGAAAAGGTTTATTTCTTTACTCCTATTAGGGCAGCACCCCGACTGATTTTCATGGCGTAGTTGACACTTTTTGCTGTATGTGGGGATTTGGACAGTGGTTATTTTCTTCTATAGTTTGGCTATGAAAAGGATATTATATATTGGGCAGTAGTTTTCCGGGAGATCAGGATTACCATTGACGTTTTTTATGTGTGTAATGTTCTTAAGTTCTGAGGTGAGTCTTTGTTCATTTCCAGGAGGTTGAGGGTGAATCTGTACTGTCAGATGAGAAATTGTTGGATCTTTTCTGCAATGTAATGTTATTTTGAATTTTTATCACTTTGTCGTGAAAGGCCGTTGGTAACGTGTTAGCTAATTCCCTAAGTGTTCAAGGCAGTTTTTAGTTGGTGGGGACCTGTTAGGACGCTGCAAACCAAAGAGATACTCAAGATCTATAAAAAGCTAAGCAATGGGGTTTTGGTAGAATTCATTGCTCTTGTGGTAGTCTGTTATGCATTTTGCATGCCAGATTGTCAGTGGGTGATTTGGATTTGTGTTAAAGGGTGTGCACCGCTCTTTTCAATATCGCTAGTTCATGATCAAATAATTATTTCTTGGAGTACAGATTTTATTTTCTGTTTTTTCTTTAACTAAGAGGATGTAGGGAGTTTAGTCGATGAGACGGCGTCATTTCTATGAAGGGCGAAGTTCTCGTAACATTTCAGTTTATTTAATATTCTTATCAGAATGTGTTTATTTTTGCAATTATTGGTTTGTCTGATGGCTCTGTTTATGGGCGTTTCCCATTGGTTGAGCAGGAGTTGGGGATCAGACTAAGAGCTCAATTTGTGCAGTGTTTCTTAACGCAACTTTAAAGGACCAGATAATGTCCAAGGCATGTCCTCCAAGATTTGAACCCCAGCTTGTCCATGGTCTTAGTGAATAGGCCGGTGTTGGGGTTGTCTGGTTGATGAAACCATGGATTGATATCATGTAGGATCAAGATTGTACTAGCAGTAGCCTGTATATTGGTAAAGAACACTTGCATATTATTTTCTCAAACATTTTTGTGGTGGGGGTATTCATCAGGGCGACTTGCCTTTCTGGTAGATGTTCGGAATCTTGCTTCCTCTTTTGTTAACTATTTGTCCTCTTTTATAATAAGCGCTTTCGACGACGACTAATATATAGCCAGCCAATTTGTAAGATGAAGTTTGTAGAGGTAGTGTAGCTATCAGTGGACCACTTTTGGTTGATTCCCAAGAGGTGTGGTTTGAAATCTTCAGTACATTGATAGATGCTGTTAGCTTTTTTTTTTATTGCTGGTATGCTGTTAGCATTGCCTGTTTTTAAGGTGGCAACGTCTGTGTTCCCAGGTTCGTATGATATTGGGGGAGTTTCAGAAGTAGTGGAGATACAACTCAATGGCTTGGGATTGGATCATCTGGATTTAAGGGGGTGAGTGTTTCGATAAGGTATATGACTTGTATGATATTCGCTTTCATTTATTGCATTTTCTTCAACTCCTGGGAAGGAGCCATGCCACGAGAGTTGCAGGAGCACTCTCCTTACCACCATTCCACCTGCCGGAGCACGCACATTCTTAGGGTAAGCCCTTTCAATTTGTAATGCGCAGTGCGCCCGCAGCGTGGATTCCACCATTTCTACAACGAAAAATCTGAAAATCACACAGGAAGCTGTGGGTCTGAATTAATTGCTTATCCCTTTACTTGGGGTATTTCTCTGGTTCTCAACTTTACTCCCTTGGGCTTCATTGTTACTGGATATTCAAAAATTGGCACCCTGCTTTGTTTCTAGAGGGTTTTCCTTCTGCCTGGCCTAACTTCCCCTTGCCATTGGTTGTCCTGGCCTAGATAGGCCAATCAGAGCAACCGGGAGGCGGGAGCCGGCCAGACATATTAAGGCCCACAACAAAGGCCCCTGTTTGCTCCCTGTCTGCTACCAGAATGCTACTATGGACCTTTTACTGCACTCCAGCACTCAAACCTTCATGTTGCTCCTACTCCACTTTTCAAAGAAATACAGACTACCAGGACATTTACTGTCTGTAACTATGGGTCAGTCCCCACGTTTCTGGACTCACTCCAACCCTCCTTTTGACATCTAACTGTCCTTCGCTGCTTGTATCTCCCATTTTTACATTCAGAATAGCATGCAATCCTTTTGTTTTTACACCCTTTGCTAGCATCCCAAATTGTACATTTCAACTCCTGCTGTATTTTGCTGTTGGGTTAGGAGTCAAATCCTGCTGTGGTTTTGCTAACTTGCTCTGCACTTCACTTGTATTGTGCCTCTGTAACTTGCTGGCCCAGTGACTTCTCTTTTCTCGGAGGTACGGAGAATCCTTGGGCACCCCAGCAAGAGACTGTTACCTCCGAAGGGCCTTGAAGGTTGCGAAAGGAAGCCCAGCCAGAGAGAAGAGAGACGCCTCTTTTGTGTTTCAATGGTACCAGCCACCTTCCTGGGTGAACGGCAGAGTTGGGGAGGTGCAGCAGCATTTGTGGTTTCAGCCTTGACATCAGGATCAAAACTGTGAAAGACGATAATAAATGAACACAGCCGGTGAAATGATGAAAGCAATGAAAGTCTGGTCTGTGTTAAATGAAACTTGACGGCAACAGTATATGACGAATGAAGGTTGCACGTATGCCGATAAGACGTGAGAGAAAGCAAAGCATTGTAAAGAACTGTACATTAAAGATACAAAGTAACAGAGTGGTCCATTGAAAGAAGACTGCCCAATCGAAAGTCTGTGAAATGTCTGATGCCGTTGAAGCGACAGGAAGAGAAAGAAACTGCGATGCAAGTTTTGAACAGTTAGGTTTGATCCCGGCAGAGGGAAACCTGGATGTGAGAGATACCTTTTGTACTTTGAAATAAGTACTGTGCTCGAAGTACGGAAAGTGAAAGGAGGCTTGAGCCCGATGGAGGGAGGCCTATGAAGGTGTGATTGAAGCTTGGGGAAGGGAAACACCACAAATTGTGATAGAAAGGTTTCAGCCCGGCGGAGGGAACCTGTACTTAATTGTGCTAACCAGAAGGAAACAATCCTTTGTTGAACTGTAATACAAGCTAAAATGTGACATGGGCTGGAGTGAGAGAATGCTGAGAGGTCCAGCAGATAAACCAAGTGGGCCCTGGTCCACGAAACAAAATGCATCCTTGTGTTCGAAGCCAGTGTGTGTCGCAAGTTTCAAGTGTGTCACCTTACCCCGTGCTACAAAACGTGGGGAAGGGAGTTTACTTAGCCATACTGCCATTTTTTTGAACGCTGATTTTCATTTTTGCATTACACATTCCCTTTACACATTTATTGTATTAGAAAGAGGGCAGGCAATAGGTTTATTAGTATTGGCCATTTTATTTTAACTAAGGACGCTTCCATGTCATAATATCCTCCCAAAAATGTCGCCATACAAGAAATGCGCAGTTTTTTTGCGGCGATATTACCACATTGAACCTGCGAGGGACACCCCCACAACACCCACATTTTTTTTATTGGAGCCGGGGACACCACCCCACAAATAAACTCACATTTCCCCCTATGTGGAGCCGGGGACACACCCCAAAAAAAGCTCCCATTTCCCCCTATGTTATCCCCCTAGGTGACTATATGTATGGCGACATTATTTATGGGGATATTACCTGATACCCTAAGGGCTGACTAGGACTGTATTTTCTTTTTGTTTGATGTTTGAGAATGCTCCCAACTTAGTTATAGGGCAAGATAGGAGTTTTCCAACCCCTTTTAAACCATCAATAAAGGTTTTGAAACTTGCAGCTCTTGTGTCAGTGTCTACTTGTGATACCATGCCTCCCTCACACTTATTGATACCTACTAATAGGCTACTGCAATAGTACATTTTAGACCCAATAATAGCTCTCACTAATGTCTCAGTATTATCCTTGGAGATATAAGGATGAATTTGTCCAAACCGCTTAATATAGTATGCAGATGTGGAAGCCAAACTGTTCACGTGTGCGTTTTTATTTAAATTCTGATCTAAATGACCCCCATGGTTTTTACTATGTCACATCCGGCCACCTGAAAATTCCTATAATCTTCTCCAAACTTTAATGTTTTATATGCAGTTCCTACGACCATCAATTCCGTTTTTTCTTTGTTCAAATCAAGACAATTCTCAACCATCCAGACATGGATTATATCATAAACTTCATTCACCTTTTAAGTGTCCTCATAATTGCCAGATAAAGGGATGACACATTGTGTCATCAGCATCGTTTGTAAACACAGAGCCATTCTCTTCCAACAAGTTAAAAAAGTCGGGCAGTGAAAATATTTTAAAGGGAGGTTGAAAGGCATGCTCCTTGAGGAACTCCAAACTGCAACAGTGTTGGTGCTACCTCACTACAAACCTTACAAAGTATGTTTCTAAGAAAGGATCATATCCTTGCTGCAGCTTTATCCAAGAATGCAGCAACTCATTTCAACCTGGTGATTAACAAAAGGTGATCCACCAGGTCGAAAGCCGCGGATAGGTCCAGTAACATAGGAAGAGCTGTTTATCCCTTATCCATAACATGCATGGAACAGCAAGCCTTTGTCAGTGCAGCTGACACAGTTGATTCTCCTGATTGATGGGGGTGTTGGATGTGCGATGAGACAGGCGAGGTTGGCCCAAGTGAATAGGTGCTCAATAGTGCAACATTAAAGGGCTTTGTTCGTAAAGTCAGTGACACAAGGTAAACACTGTCAATCTGCCGTCAGCATACATGTGCCATCTTTTCCTGACTATGGCGGACAGCCCAAGGTTCAAGGTTGCTGCTTGATGGAGCAAATAGGGCTTAGTTGTATCCTGGCCTTTCCTCCATTAACCCCGCGTATTACCTTCTCATTATCTTTCTTCGACTCCCCTACCGAGCTGTAAAAATGCCTGTTATTGGTGTGCCATGGCTTGGTGGCAAATCCAGTGGTGGGGAGTAGTTGAACTCAGATGGAGAAAAAGAGCAGACTCCAGCACAGAGCAGTGAAAGACAATTACTTAAGTTTAGTTTATTATTTGTATAGCGCCGCCTGGCTCTGGGGCATTTAGGTGCTTGGCAAAGGTTACATAGTTAAACAATATGGTACAAACTAGTCAATATAGTAGTCAAGGCGATACAAGTACAGTCTATTTCTCAGATAGGCATATTCGAACAGACATCAAAGATATATATATACAGACAGTAGAACACGGATACGTGTTTGTATGCATTTTAGACTTCTTTGGCAAGAAGCCATGCTTTGGCTCTGTGTCTGAAGCAGTGAAAGGAGGGTTCAGCTCTGAGATTGGTGGGGAGGGAGTTCCAGAGTTTAGATGCAAGCACAGTGAAACTTGTACCACCTGCTTTTTGGAGCTTAAATCTGGGGATGTTTAGGGTCTGTTTGGGCTGATCTGGTTAGGCGAGATGAGGTGTGGAGTGCGAAGTTGTCTGAAAGATATCTGGGTTCTTGGTTGAATTGACACGTGTGTGAGAGAGAGTGTTTTGTATTTGATTCTTTGAGGTATGGATAGCCATTGGGCGGAGCGTCTAGCGTTAGAGATGTGCTCGTGTTTGGGTATGTTCAGTGCTGATCTAAGTGCATTGTTTTGGATAACTTGGAGCTTGTTGATGTTCTTTTGGCTAGTGCCCAGGTATAGCGCATTGCAGTAGTCGACTTTTGAGAGTACTAGTGCTCTAGCTAGCATAGTACAATTAGGGGTCGAGAGGTAAGGTCTACTGCATTGATGAGCTTACATGTGTAAGCAGTGGCGGAGGAGATGGCATTGATTTGTCTAGTCAGAGTGAGGGAGGAATCAAGATAAATCCCCAGAGTTTTGACACTGTTGGAGACCAGGATGTTGTTACCGTCAATTGTGAATGTCTGGTATAGTTTGTCGAGGTTGTTGTCTGGATTGGGAGCCTAGAAGAAGAAGTTTGGTCTTGTCGTCGTTGAGGCAGAGTCCGTGTTTGGCCATCCATTCTTGTATAATGGAGTAAATGTTGTTAAGTACAGAATTGTCAGCGGCATAATCACCAGTTAGTGGGATGAGTATTTGGGTGTCATCTGCGTAATTCATGTAGATGACACCCAAATGGTCCAGTATGTCGAATAGAGGTTTCGTAAACACATTGTATAGTGTGGGGGAAACACAGGAGCCCTGGGGGAGGCCACAGGTGACAGGGGCCGGATCAGCGGCTGCCTTGGGAGCAAAGACCCTCATGGATCGGTTGTTCAGGAAGGACTGGATCCATGCGTTTGCCTTGTCGGAGAATTTGGCTGCTTAGGTTAGGTGTTGGCAGAGAATATCGTGATTTACCAAATCGAAAGCGGCAGAGAGGTTGAGGAGGAGGAGGAGGAGGAGAAGAGCTAGTTTGCCTTTGTCTTTGAGGTTGTCCATTTGTGTCTTGAAGTCGATGAGGGCTGTCTCTGTGCCGTTTTTGGGTCGGAAGTCTGATGGTCTTAGTCCTAGTAAATTGTTTTTCTCAAGGTGATCCTGGTCTGCAGGTAGGCAGCTCTATCAAGGATTTTTAGCAAGAAGCGAACGGTAGTAATAGGTCTGTAGTTGGTAGGTACGTTAGGGTCTAGAGTGGGTTTCTTGAGTAGAGGTAAAACCCAGGAGTCCTTTGTTGGGTACTATACTGGATGTGAAGGAAGAGTTGATAAGAGAGGTGATGAACGGGGCAAGATGTTTGGCCGCATCTTTGATAACTGGGGCTGGGCAGATGTCTCCTTGACATTTGGAGGGTTTGAGTTTATTAAATCTTCAACCTCCTTGATAGAGATGGTGGAGAATTCAAATAGGTGGTTGTTGACCGAGCGTGTGGTGTGGGTGGGTGAGGTTGGATTGTTTGCAAAGGTGAGGCTTTCTTTCTTTGACTCAATTTTGGATTGTAGCATAGCAATTTTACCAAGGAGTGCTTCTTGTATGTTGGTACACCAAGCGATATCTTTGGTGCATGTGTCGGGTATGGGAGATGGGGACTTGAGGTCTCGAGGATATTGAAGAGCTCTTTAGTGTTGGATTTGACTTAGCTAATTCTCTCGTTGTACATGGTTTTTTTGTTTGTATGATTGCTGTCTTGTAGGTGTTGGAGGCTAAGGAATAGGATGTTTTGTTATTAGTGGAGGGAGACTGTTTCTAGGCTAATTCAGCTTGTCTTTTGTTTTTGCTGAGAGTTTTTAATTCGGGTGTGAACCAGGAATTGAGGTGTGCGCGTGGTTTGACTTTTCGTAGTTTGAGTGGTGCTATTGTGTTGATGGCCTTAATAATGGTTGAGTTGTGGAGGTCTACTAAGTCTGTGGGGTTAGTGATGGTGGGTGTGAAGTCGATGATAGGTTGGAGTAAAGGGATGAGTTTCTCAGCTGTGATGTTTTTGCTGTTTCTTGTGAATGTGGGTGGAGCATTGGGCAGAGGTGTCAGTGTTTGTTTATCTTTGTTGATGGTGAAGGTGATGAGATGGTGGTCAGTCCAGGCGCATGGTGTATTGGAGAGGATGGAGGTGTTGCAGTTGAGGTCTGCGATCCAGTCTAATGTGCGGCCTTTGTTGTGTGTAGGTTGAGTGACATGATGGGTGAGTCCTAATTCAGAGATAGTATTTGCTACAGCGCTTGCTTTATCGTCTTTCTCATCATTATAGCCCAGATTGAAATCACCTAGAATAAGTATCTGTGAGTTGGGTTTGACGTTACTGGAGAGTAGGAGCGCTATATCTTCGTTAAAAGAAGAGATGGGGCCTGGCGACCTGTAAATAAGATGGATGGTGATAGTACTTGAATGAGTGGCAGATAGTTTGATGGTGAGTAATTCTGCAGATGGGAGAATTTGGTTTAAAATGTGTCTTATGTTAATGGAACTTCTTGCTATAAAGGCTACTCCTCTGCCTTTGGCTGATTGTCTATCCATGCGGTAGCTGGTGTAGTCATTAGGGATGGCTAGTGCCAGTGTGGGACCTGAAGCTGCATGGAACCAGATCTCGGTGATAGCTAAGAAGACTAGATCGTTTAGCGAGATGATGTCTGCTATGTCTAGGGCATGGGCGACTAATGATCTTGCGTTAATTAGTGCGCCTTTGATTGTTTCAGTGGTGGGTTGGCATGGTTTTCTGTTGGAAGTGCGAAGGGATGTGGCATTGGGATAGGGAGTAATCTGATTGGGAAATGCTTTTACATATGAAATTTGAGTGGTGAGTTTGGGTTTTCCTTTGTTCAGACTTCAGTTGGGAGACGGCAAAGTGGTGTGTATCCTGGTTCTGAGGCGGTTGCGTCTCAATATGCCTAAACATGGATACGATTTCCAGATGAGGCTGTTATTCAGGATAGGAGTGCAGGGAGTAGAGTCACGAGTTACTTCTTGTATGGTACATGTATCTGCAATGGGGAGGGTTTGACTGTGGCTGGGGTGAAATGGATTGAGGTTAGGTAGGAAGGGTGTAGGACAAGGGATAGGATGGTGTCTAGGACAGGCTGGTCTGCTGAGACTGTTGGGGTGGGATAGGAAATGGGCTCCTGTGCATGGCAGGTCGAGCGGTACCAGGCAAAAGGGAAACATGATGAATATGATCCAGCCTGGCATAGTTATTGCAGTAAGGTAGGCAGGGCAGTTAGGTTAGGTTAGGTCTAGGTTCAATTTGCAAAATATGGGCTAAGAATGCAGGCTATGACAATTTACAATACATGGGCTGAAATGCAAGAGTAATGTCAACAGAGGTGGTTAACAGGAAAGGAGGTCGCCTAGATTCGATTTGCAGAATATGGGCTGAAATGCAGACTGACAATTTACAATCCATAGGTTGAAGTGCAGGAGTAATGTCCACATAGGCAATTAACAACAGTGAGGGTCGCCTAGATTCGATTTGCAGAATATGCGCTAAATACAGGCAAAGGCAAGGTGCAAAGTAATGAGCTGGGATGCAGAGGCTTCAGGCAGTGTCAAGGCGACTCGCCTAGGTACGATTTGCTCACCATGTAAGCTGGTATGTAATGAATAAGTGTAAGCATACGTTTTCATGGCAAGTAGAGGTGTTGGCAAGGCTTTAGCAATGGTGTATTACCACCGGTAAGAGGCTAGAGTAAATCAATGGAATCTGTGATGCTTGGCGACATGCTCGGGCGAAAACATACAGAGCGGGGGTGTTGCCATCAGCGATGGTAAATTCGAAGGTGGTGTGCAGGGCACAGACGATTCCGTAGGGTGGGGCATGGTGTCAGTTTGTGGCGGTGATAGTAGGGCGCGGTTGCTCGGACTTAGAATATTGTGCGAGAGACTTGTGAATAGGGATGGCTTGCAATCGCAGGACTTCACGGCCACATGATGTAGGATAGCGAGCGCCGTAACATGCTATATGGTATAACAGGCAGTTTGGTAGGCGATCGTGTACTTACATGGGCAGAAGGTGGATTGAGCAGCATGCCTGGCCGATGGTCCGGACGGCTCAGGACAGGCAAGGACAGGAGATGGCCTTTTGTTTGCGGGCCTTCGGTTCAGGTGGGCCGGCTCCTGCCTACCGGATGTGATTGGTGCTTCAAATGCACCTAGAAGCCAATCCGGGCAGGCTGAGGCACGATTAGGCAAAGGAGAGGGATGCAGAGAACAGAGCGGCCATCTTGGCCGTGTCTGCTTCCTTGTGGGTGGCAATGGCGATTTCTGTACGAAGCAGGTCTCGACGCTTGCGTGAGCTACAGAATGCAACTAAAGTGTTGCAGATGAATTTCCCTTGAAATATGGATGAGGGAAATGCTGAAATTGGAGGATCGTGCGCGTGGCGAATAGCGCTCTTTCTGATGTTAGCAGTGGCTGCTCGCCATCTGTATGGGTGGTCCAATGCATCTTCAGACATTGGTATGGCTGCTCCAGCAGCACACCTGTTGTCCCTGCTCCTCCTGAGGATCCTCTGATTCGATGCTCACAGGATCCTGCTCACATTCGATGATAACATCTGGCTTCCCCAGTACTGGTTCCTCATTCTGGCTTGCTTCACAGAGGTACAGCAAAATGGAAGTTGTTTGTGCCCCGGTCCTCCACTGACACCCCAAGGAGACCAGAGAGGCCATAGAAACAGAATAGATAATGTACTGGGATTCAGTAGGTGTGAGGTATGGGGTAGGGGATGAGGTGATGTAAAACGAGGTGATAAACTTTGCCAGCGGAAGGAAAAATGGGGGTACGGAGATATTGAAATAGAGGTACATTTGGGAGAGATATGTGGGGTTAAATGAGGGATTTCTATGGGAAAGCATGTGTAGGCGCAGAGTGTCTGAAGTAAAAATAAATGTTGTGTTATGCAAATGCATACCTTGGCAGTTACATCTCGGGTGGTGCAGTAATTGTTGCTTCCTGCCTAATCAGAGGCCTCAAGGCCGGAGACTACCCAATGCGCGAGGGCTAAGCATATGCTTGACAATGTGGACCTATGCATTTAAAACACGGTGCTCTGCTGTTGGCCATTATGCAAGCCATCTTAGTTCACATAGAAGGACGAACTGGTGCTGGGCTGCCCTGCCGCCATGAGCACTAAAGATTAAGTTGAAGGACCATGTGACTGATTGAACAAGCTCCGTTTAAAGGTAACTAGCAAAGCCTTTCCTCCAGCAGCCCAAGCTGTCAATATTCGTATTTCTGATGCTTGTGTAATCTGCTTGGATCATATGCTCTGCCTAGGCCGACATCTAGTGGAAGCTGCAGAGTATTAGTTGTTTTTCGAAACTCGAAAATGAGCGTTGGAATAGGGCGTGCCAGTAATACTATCCCTATTGTGATGTCCCCTGTACCCATGATCCCTCACGCGTGTGGGTCCCTCAGATTGTTTTTTTCCGCCATCGTGAGCGGTCGCTAATTAGAAGCAGAGTCCATTTTCGGCATACGCCGTTGAACTTTACTAATTAAGTTAGTGTTTCTTCCTATCCTTTCACCGATGCCGTGACTCGACGTGGGAAAGACTGAAGAACAACAGTCGGACAGAGACTTTGACGGTGACACACGGCCTTGGAAGGCCCTTTCGGTTTCGGCCTCACAGTAGGGAGAGTGGGGGGGGGGTTTCATAAACATGTTTCTGAGGCTTGTGGAATCTGCTTAGATCACATGCTGTGCATAGGCCGACATCTAGTGGAAGCTGCGGAGTATTACAGTTTGTTTTTCGAAACTCAAAAATGGGCGTCGACACAGGGCGTGCCAGTAATACTATCTCTAGTGTGACGTCCACTGTACCCAAGATCCCTCACGCGTCTAGGATCCTCAGATTGTTTTTTTCCGCCATACTGGTCGGAAGCATTTTGCGGAGTCCCCTGGCCTTAGCCATACTTTTGCTAAAATATTGATTAATTTACATCCTTTCCCCATCCCACCATCGAACTTCGACACTCGACGCCGGCTTGGAGAAGAAATCGATCGTCGGCTGCTGCACGACGGATTTGGGCCTTGGAAGGCCTCTGGCCTCGGCCCTGCAAGTAGGGAGAGTGGGGGGTTGGACATACTCTACACTCTTGGTATATAGGTACACCTTATACATTTCCTACACTTACCAGCCCGCTGCCTCAAGGTGCGTATGGAGGGTATCCCTTTTCAATTCTGCCCCGAGTGCAATCGCAAATACCCTTGGGTCGACAGGCACGCCACGTGCAATCTCTGCTTGCCGAGGGACCACCCCAAAGCAAACTGAAGAGCGTGTAGTAGGTTTAAACCTAAGACACTTAAGGACCGTTCGACGAAGCGTTGGGCCCACCACGCCAGGCAGGCGGCCATGGCAGCAGAGGGCACCTTCAGCGATGGCAGCGACGCCGTGCTTTCGGACGGCGAGGGCATTACGGCATCGAAAGACAGCCGAGCCCAGGTCCCCGACCTCGGAAGGTCATCCGACAGGGCGGCTATGGGGAAGACCCCCGGCGACAGAAGCGCTTCACACACCACTCACACAAAACACACGAAGTCCAACCGAGACTCGACGACGTCGATTTCTCGGAAAGAGGCACAAACAGAACGGTCCGAATCGGTGTCCTCTGGGCGTTCTCGATCGAGATCGCCGCATGACTCCAGGCAATCATCCACTCTTGCCAAGAGTGCCTCGCTCCCTAGGCTAACAGAAGTTCGATCGTCGGAGGACGAAGACGACTTCCACCCCCAAGCTGCTCTCCAGGAGTCGGAGCCCGCAGACAAGATCAGCGCGGCCCCATGTTCGAAGGACAGGGACTCTACCCCCGAGCCTCGACGCCACGCGTCGAAAACCTCCGGAACCACAAAGGGACAGGGAAAACACTTTTCCACTCCCGGGGAGGGGGGAAAACAGCAGAAGAAGCAGCCTCTGCACTCTTCCACACCTGTGAAACACTCCACTCCTCCTAAACAAACGGACAAGACCAGGTCTGCTGATATTTCTAAAACCAGCAAATCTACTCAAGATAAATCTCCTAGACTTTCTGAGAGAGTCATTCCCAGTTCCAAAAAATGGTCGAGTGATGACATAGATAGGGTCATGTCAAGGATGTCTTCTTTGGCAGACTTTTACGATAAAAATCCAGACCATTTCCTTTCATATAATCCACAAGGGGCTGCTCCCTCAGGTTCTAATGATCCTATCCCCCCGAGTAAGAAGCCCCGGTTTGAGACACCGATGAGGTCTACAGACCCCTTTGAGGTACAACCATACTCCCAGCCATACTCACTGTATCAAGGAGAGACTTCCTTTGGTGAGGACCAAGATTTTGGCATGGTAGAAGAGCAAACCGGGACGGGCTACTATGGGGATGATGAGGACCAGGAAGAGGAAGACCCTGAAACCTACAGAGTAGATTCCCCGGTAGAGAAGGAAGCCCCGGTTACCGACTCCCCTGTCGATAACCAACCCCTCCTGAATGAGTTTCTCGCACGAGCAGCAGAACATTTCCATATTGACACCCACGGTGTCCAGGAAGAGAGGGACTTCGCCGAGGAGTTAGTGGGAGAAAGGAGGCCTGTTGCCCAGGCCATCCCTATCCTTAAGTCTATTCAGCGAAGAATAGACCCGTCCCTGGTGAACCCGAACCTCAGCAGAGCAGTCAATCCCAGAGTTGAAAAACTTTTCAGGGCAGCCCAGTCTGACCCTCTCTATATAAGAGGACATCTGAAGCCAGACTCCCTAGTTGTCACTAACACTCGTAAGAGGACTGGAACACCCTTGTCATCGTCCGAAGCTCCTCCAGACAAGGAGAGCAAAAAACTATATGGTTTCGGCAGGAAAGTAGCCTCAACGTCCGCCTATCAGGCAAGGATTGCAAACTCCACCACCCTGTTGGCCAGCTACAACTGCCATCAGTGGGAAGAAGTCGCGGCACTCATAGCCTCTGCACCAGAACCCTTAAAGGGCCAGTTAGCACGAATTTCCGCAGAGGGTAGAGCCGTGTCTGGTTGCATTTTAAAAGCAACTTTTGACGCCGCGGACAACGCAGGCAGATTGATAGCAGAAGGTACTGTTATCAAGAGACATGCTGTCATGATGCCTACCCCCGGAGCACCAGGACAGGCCCAGCACCCCCGGGAGCAGGCATCATTCCCTCGGGTAAAAGCCCAGCGGCCCCTAATAGGGGCTCTTTGGACTTTGTCCTGGCGCCTTTGGCGCCAGGCTCATGTTAGACATCAGGCCTGGCGCCATGGGCGCCAGGCTCATAAAAGAGGGTGTTTGGTGCACCTACCTGACGCAGACCATGCTGCATGAAGCCTCAAGCCAAATGAGGCTTAGGAGGGACTATTTTATCAAAGGAACTATTTTACTTGGGTGGGGACCGTGGAAGAATACTTACCTGGAACTTCTTCCAAGGCTATTTAAACCACGCCCGGACTGCCACATGTGCTTCGCATTGCTCTGCATCTAGCAGCTGAACGCTCACCGTGCCTGCTCCTGCATCTTGCCTCCAGCCACGCCCGCCTCGATCTTGGGATACCTGAAAGGAAGGGAAGAGAAAAGGTGAAAACCAAGAACTTAATCTAACTTCCTATCTGTGTCCGGAACCATCACGCCAGCGATCCTGAAGATAGACATTCTTTAAAAGCATTGCGCTACTTGTTGCAGCGCCGCGCATCACTCACCTGCCTCGTGGGCTCTTCACTATCCACTGCGACCTTCTGGCCATTCCGCCACATCTCTGCACCTGCAGGGGAGAAGAAGAGACAAAAGGTGAGCAGGGGGAACAAATGAGGAAAGCCTGATTTTCCGTCACAAGACTTACCTGGCCATATTTGACGGAACCACTCCTCATTTCAGGTCGGCGCCACTTCTTGGCCTGGTACCGCACCCCGGCCCCTAAGGGGAAAAAAGAAAGACATTACTAGAGGGATTCAAAGACATTTAAAGGGATCATTTTATCACAAACTCACCTGAGTTTATCTCCGGCAATATCCCTCGAAGCATCACTTCCACTCTGCACCTGAAAATAAGGACAGATCGCAGGTTAAGAAAAGCAAACAAAGAGAAGACTCTACTCTGGAACTTTTTAAACTGCATACTTACGGCATTTCGCCTTCCGAAACCAGTGAAGTAACTGGTCAAATACGTGCCCCTGCACCAGAAGCAGGATGGAGAGCTCATCCATTCAAACATTAAGGTGAGCCTTGATTGGGGATTTCGGAGGTGGTCAGAGAAGAGCAAAGGGGAGGTGGGAAGCAATCACAATACTCTGCAGACAGTTAATCCCCTTTCTCCACCTACAGAAAGATTTTTCTACGGGCCAGACAAGCCAGATTTGGGGGTCCAGTTCAGTCGGTGTTTCGAATCCTGCGCATCACGCTTGAAGAGGTCACAGCAATCCAGACCAGGTCAGCGCCTCCGTGGGAGCCAGGTGAGCGTTACAGAACGCAAAGCCTTCCTACAAATTCCCACCCAGGCGCTATGGAAACTTCTGAGACTGATATGGTGGCCCAATTACTGGGGGGATTACGGGCCGAAGTACATGCCGCTCGTCAAGAGACTAATGCCCTCAGGAGGGAAATAATTGTATCTAAGGAACAAACTGATGACCTGGCTAGGCAGGTATTGCAAGGTCAAGCTGGGCAAACCCCTCTACCTGGTTCCGGGGGGAATTCTGTTCCTGTGGCTTCAAGTAACCCTGTGCAAATCAATCTACCTGGAAATATGCCGCTGGCCCCACCTGAACGCTTTGCTGGGGACCCCAAACGGTTCGCCGTATTCATGAATCAATGTCGTTTGCACTTCCTATGCAGACCTGGGGCCTTCCCTAATGACCAGACCAAGGTAGCTTTTGTGTTATCATACCTTAGCGGCTGTGCTGCCGATTGGTCAGTACCACTGGTTACTCAAGATGACCCAATCCTCCGGGATTTCCAAGGATTTCAAGCAAGCATGGAGAGATTATTTGCTCGACATTCTCAGGGACAAGCTCTGGATGATGAACTTCTATCCCTGCGACAGGGCTACCAAGACCTCCTCTCCTACATAGCAACCTTTAACAGACTAATCGTGGAAACTGGGTGGCCAGAGGATAAAAGAATCACATTATTCTATCGGGGTCTACGCGGAGAACTTAAAGATGTCTTGGCCCAAGTTGTAAATCCGCCCCAAGAATGCACAGAATATATAGACTTAGTGGTCCAATTGGATCACAGGCTCCAAAACCGAAAAGCGGATCGGTCCAAGTTTGAAACCCAGGTGTTGGTCAAGACCCACGTCACTCCCAAGGGTGCCGATGTCTCCGAGCCTATGCAAATTGGAGGGGTTAGAGGACCTTTAACCCAAAAGGAACGTGAAAGGAGGCGGCAGTTAAAATTATGTCTTTATTGTGGGAACTCTGGACACTTTCTACAAGATTGCCCGGCAAAACCGCCCAAGAAGGTGGTAGGAGCCGCTGATAAAAACCATGAAGAGACTGTTTCGGGAAACGACTCCGCCCGACAAGCGTAGGGGTCCACTTGCCTAGCTTGAAAACTAACTCTCAGACCTCGCATTTCATTGTGCCAATGGTTCTCGTAGATCCGGAACAGCCTAAGCGGTTGCATGCAATAAAGGCATACATCGATAGTGGGGCTATAGGAAACTATGTGGATCGTGAATTGGTCTCTAGGATTAACCTCCCTCTGCGTCCAAAAACCAGCAAAGATGTCATCACCACAGTCGATGGAACTGAAATTGCCTCAGGACCGGTAACACATTCCACTACTGAGGTGACTCTTTTTGGTCCGGTCGGCCATCGGGAGGCAGTTGTGTTTGACGTAATCAAGGCCCCACAGTTTCAGGTTATTCTTGGAATTCCTTGGTTAGAGACACATAATCCTCGAATTGATTGGCGAGCAAAGAGAATAACCTTCCCGGATTGTGCACAAACCTGCTACCCAGAAAATCTGAAGATTAGTCTAGCATCTGTAACCTCTGTCTCCATGCAACTACCTCCGGAATACCAAGACTTTCAGGACGTCTTCCAAAAGGAACAGGCCAACACGTTACCCCCCATGGATCGTACAATTGCCAAATCGATCTGGTGCCCGGTACACAACCCCTTGTAGCAGGATTTATGCCCTTACTGAACCTGAGAACCGGCATTTGAGACAATATTTAGATCAATACCTAGCCAATGGTTTCATTCGCCCATCAAAGTCCCCGGCAGCTTTGTTCTTCGTGCCCAAAAAAGAAGGCGACCTTAGAACTTGTATCGACTACCGCGCATTGAACCAGATAACGGTTAATAACCGTTACCCTCTGCCTTTGATCCCTGAACTCCTTGACCAGGTGAAGGACGCTTGCGTATACACCAAGTTAGATCTCCGGGGGGCTTATCATCTGGTGCAAGTAAAAGAAGGCGACGAATGGAAAACGGCCTTCCATACAAAATATGGTTTATTCGAATACCAGGTGATGCCTTTTGGGTTGTGCAACGCGCCTGCTGCCTTCCAATTCTTCATGAACGATGTCCTTCGGGAACTTATCAATGTTTGTGCTGTCGTATAGATCGATGACATTCTTGTGTACTCCTCTTCGGAATCTGATCACAGAAAGCATGTCCGGGCCGTCCTTGAGAAATTGCGCCAGCACAAACTGTTTGCTAAGCTGGAAAAGTGTGTTTTCCATACCACCGAGGTGGAGTTTCTTGGATTCATCCTGACACCTAATGGGGTCCGAATGGACTCACGGAAAGTGGAGGCCATCCTCAAATGGCCATCTCCTAGCTCGGTAAAAGGGGTCCAAAGCATGCTTGGTTTTGCCAATTTTTATCGCAGATTTATTCCGGAATTTTCACGTGTAGTACAACCCATCACTGCACTCTTGCGGAAAAATAAACGTTTCGAATGGACCAAGGAAGCCGAACAGGCCTTTCAGTAATTGAAAGCTAAATTCACGTCTGCACCTATTTTGAAGCACCCGCGTCCCGATCTCCCATACATAGTCGAAACTCACGCGTCCAGTTTAGCCATGGGAGCTGTCCTGTCTCAGAGAGACCCTGAAACCAACCAACTGCATCCTGTAGCATTTTGGTCCAGAAAGTTCTCATCGCCTGAGGTAAATTATGCAATTACCGATAAGGAATCATTAGCCATTAAGTCCGCCTTTAAGGCTTGGCGGCATTATCTTCTTGGCGCCAGGCACACCATCACTGTGATCATTGATCACCGAAATTTACAATATTTAAAGACTGCCAAGGCTCAATCATCACGTCAGCTCTGATGGGCTTTGTTCTTTGCCGAGTTTGATTTCGTAATCACTTACCGTCCCGGCTGTAAGAATGGCAAAGCAGACACACTATCTAGAATAGGAATGGGAGAAATAGACACTAATTCAGAACCTGTGCTGATCATTCCCGAACAAAGAATTTTGGGATTAACCTTCTTACAAACCTTTCAAGACATTCAAGCACGAGTAAAACAACTCCTGGACTCTACCGCCTTGCAGGATTGGATCCAAAGGGGGTCTTACTTTTCGGTCAACGATGGCCTACCTTACTTCCAAGGACGCTTATTTCTGCCAGAAAAGGAATTACAAGAACTGGTTATTTCCCGTCATCATGATACCCTGATGGAAGGACATCCTGGCATTGCCAAAACTGAGGAAAAAATGAAACGACAATTCTGGTGGCCTTCCTGGCGAAAGGATATTAAATCTTTTGTGATGTCCTGTGGAGTTTGCGCCCAAAACAAAGGCCAAAAGACAAAACCCGCCGGTCTTCTTCAGCCTTTAGACATTCCACCAGCGCCTTGGGACACCTTGTCACTAGATTTTATCACGGACCTGCCCCCTTGTAATGGATACAATACTATTCTGGTTGTGCTGGATCTATTTTCTAAAATGGCTCATTTTATTCCGTTGAAAGGATTACCTTCAGCTTCTGTCCTTGCTAAGGAATTCCTCGAAAATATCATCCGCTTGCATGGATTCCCGTCCATATTAGTCTCCGACCGGGGAAGCCAGTTTATTTCACATTTTTGGAAAAGGTGTTGTCAACTGGCACAAATCGACGTAAGACTCTCAACCAGCCATCACCCACAGACCGATGGTCAGACGGAGAGAACGAACCAGACCCTTGAACAATACCTACGGTGTATGTTGCACCAATCGGAGGGTAATTGGAAGGATTTGTTATGGGTGGCCGAACATGCATACAATAACTCGGTGCACTCTGGAACTGGACAAAGCCCCTTTTACACCCTATATGGACATCACCCTCGTACTTCAGACCTGGACTCTCCTCTGAGCCTTGAAATGCCCGCAGTAGACCATTTGCATTCCACTATAACTCAAGCATTCAAGAATGCAACTGCCCATTTGCAACAAGCGAAAGAGAAATACAAGAAAAATGCAGATCTGCATCGGAAGGAGGCACCTTCATACCAAATAGGAGACCAAGTATGGTTGGCTACCAAACATTTATTGCTCAAGGGACCTCGAACTTTTAATCCAAGGTATTTGGGCCCTTATTCGATCAAAGCTATCATTAATCCAGTGGCAGTCAAGCTCGATCTGCCAGCTAACATGCGGATTCATCCCGTTTTTCATGTGTCACTTTTGAAACCAGTGCAACCAGGAACCAGATTAATAAAGCCACCAGAACCAATTCAGATAGATGGGGAGCCTGAATTAGAGGTGAAGAACATTTTGGATTCTAAAATTTCAAAATCAAAACTTTTCTATCTAATTGATTGGAAAGGGTACGGGCCTCAGGAAAGGTCTTGGGAACCCGGCGACCACGTACATGCACCTCGGCTGGTAAAAAAGTTCCATCGGGATTTCCCAAACAAACCGAAACCTCCAGAGGGAACGACCTTGGGGGGGAGTGCTGTCATGATGCCTACCTCCGGAGCACCAGGACAGGCCCAGCACCCCCGGGAGCAGGCATCATGCCCTCGGGTAAAAGCCCAGCAGCCCCTAATAGGGGCTCTTTGGACTTTGTCCTGGCGCCTTTGGCGCCAGGCTCATGTTGGACATCAGTCCTGGCGCCATGGGCGCCAGGCTCATAAAAGAGGGTGTTTGGTGCACTTACCTGACGCAGACCATGCTGCATGAAGCCTCAAGCCAAATGAGGCTTAGGAGGGACTATTTTATCAAAAGAACTATTTTACTTGGGTGGGGACCGTGGGAGAATACTTACCTGGAACTTCTTCCAAGGCTATTTAAACCACGCCCGGACTGCCACATGTGCTTCGCGTTGCTCTGCATCTAGCAGCTGAACGCTCAACGTGCCTGCTCCTGCATCTTGCCTCCAGCCACGCCCGCCTTGATCTTGGGATACCTGAAAGGAAGGAAGGGAAGAGAAAAGGTGAAAACCAAGAACTTAATCTAACTTCCTACCTGTGTCCGGAACCATCACGCCAGTGATCCTGAAGATAGACATTCTTTAAAAGCATCGTGCTACTTGTTGCAGCGCCGCGCATCACTCACCTGCCTCATGGGCTCTTCACTATCCACCGCGACCTTCTGGGCATTCCGCCACATCTCTGCACCTGCAGGGGAGAAGAAGAGACAAAAGGTGAGCAGGGGGAACAAATGAGGAAAGCCTGATTTTCCGTCACAAGACTTACCTGGCCATATTTGATGGAACCACTCCTCATTTCGGGTCGGCGCCACTTCTTAGCCTGGTACCGCACCCCGGCCCCTAAGGGGAAAAAAGAAAGACATTACTAGAGGGATTCAAAGACATTTAAAGGGATCATTTTATCACAAACTCACCTGAGTTTATCTCCGGCAATATCCCTCGAAGCATCACTTCCACTCTGCACCTGAAAATAAGGACAGATCGCAGGTTAAGAAAAGCAAACAAAGAGAAGACTCTACTCTGGAACTTTTTAAACTGCATACTTACGGCTTCCGAAACCAGTGAAGTAACTGGTCAAAAACGCGCCGCTGCACCAGAAGCAGGATGGAGAGCTCATCCATTCAAACATTAAGGTGAGCCTTGATTGGGGATTTCGGAGGTGGTCAGAGAAGAGCAAAGGGGAGGTGGGAAGCAATCACAATACTCTGCACAATACTCTGCAGACAGTTAATCCCCTTTCTCCACCTACAGAAAGATTTTTCTACGGGCCAGACAAGCCAGATTTGGGGGTCCAGTTCAGTCGGTGTTTCGAATCCTGCGCATCACGCTTGAAGAGGTCACAGCAATCCAGACCAGGTCAGCGCCTCCGTGGGAGCCAGGTGAGCGTTACACATGCGTGGTTACGGCAGTCTGGTTTTAAGGCAGAAACCCAGGCATCATTGTTGGACAAACCGGTGGAAGCCGATCTGTTGTTTGGTAAGGCGGTCGAGGATGCGCTGAAGAATGCCAAGGATGAATACGAGACACTCAAGTCCCTTGGCCAGTAAACCCCCTAACCAGAGAGGGAATAGTAATTTTCGTCGCCCACGCGGCCAAAATTCCCAGAGAGGATCAAACTATTCCCAGGGGCAGGGTACACAGTGGAACAACAACAGCCAACAGTCTACCCAGGGTTACGGCAGGGTTAATAGGAGGGGACGTGGTAAAGGCAGAGGCAGCCCCAGTAAAGGAGGCGGCACGCCTCCACCAAAGCAGTGACGCTCCGTTCAGGGTCCCTTCTCACGCAACCCCTGTAGGGGGACGCATTTCCAACTTCACCCAGGCTTGGGAAGGGATCACATCAGACAGATGGGTGCTGTCAACAGTATCCGCAGGGTACTGTATAGAACTACTGCAGCGTCCCCGGAACCATCCTCCACGACAAAGAGTACACTCTTTAGAACATCAGAAGATTCTCCTCGAGGAGATCGCCAATCTGCTAGCAAAGGACGCGATAGAACTCGTCCCGGGACACCAGGTAAACAAGGGTATTTATTCAACTTACTTCCTTGTGCCAAAAAAAAAAGATTTGACAATGCGCCCAGTATTGGACTTAAGGCCTGCCAACAAGTATGTCAAGCCCCAAAAGTTTCGTATGACTACGCTACAAGAGGTAATCCCCCACCTAAAAAAAGGGGATTACATGGCAACCTTGGATATGAAAGATGCCTATTTTCATATTTCCATGTTCCCAGCGCACAGAAGGTACTTGCGCTTCAAGGTGGACAGTCGGCACTACCAGTTCAAGGTACTGCCCTTCGGGATAGCTTCGGCACCAAGGGTATTCACCAAGGTACTGGCGGTGGCGGCTGCACACCTACGCAGGGAGGCAATCCCGGTGTACCCTTATCTGGACGACTGGCTCATAACGAGGGAAACCCCAGTAATTTGCAGAACAAACATTCAAAGGACTATCGACCTCCTCCACGGGTTAGGTTTCTCAATCAACGAGAAAAAGTCAAGCCTGGTGCCAAGCACCTCCAAACAGTTCCTAGGAGCAATCCTAGATACTCAAGAGGGGTTGACATTTCCTTCAGAGGAAAGAATTCGGAATATACTACTGCAAATTCCGCAATATCAGTCCGGTCACCAAATAACGTATGCATCATGCGTTTGCTGGGCATGATGGCTTCATGTATTTACCTGGTCCCCCACGCGCGCCTGCGCATGCGTCCCATGCAGGAATGGTTGGCGAAACAGTGGTCTCAGGCAAGTGGGACGATCTAGTGGTCGTTTCGCCAACACTAGTACAAAGCCTTCACTGGTGGCCAAGAGAGAACCTTGCACAGGGAAAACCCTTTTACGATCCCAAAGTACAGGCATTAGTCAATACCGATGCATGTCTGACGGGGTGGGGAGCTCACCATCTCCACCACACAGCTCAGGGTCTCTGGTCTCCCTCAGTGGCCAAGAACCACATCAACCTGCTAGAGCTTCTGGCAGTATTCAGAGCGCTTCAAGCGTTCGAGCCCCACCTACTAAACCTGTCAGTGCAAATCCAGACGAACAGCACAACAGCCATGTTCTACCTGAACAAGCAAGGAGGGACTCGTTCGCCAAATCTGTCCAAGCTTGCCCAGAAAATCTGGATATGGGCACTCAGACGGAACATCTTCCTGTCATCACAACATGTTCCAGGGGAGCTCAATTCCCTAGCGGATGCTCTGAGCAGAGACTCCCTCCCAGAGGAACACAAATGGGTTCTACACAGAGAGGTCGTAGAAGATATCTTCTCTCAGTGGGGTTTCCCCACTATAGACTTATTCGCCACAAGCGAAAACAGACAATGCCTAGGATTTGCATCCAGGTTCCCCCAACCAGACTCCCAGGGGAACGCCCTGTGGATGAACTGGTCAGGGATGTTTGCGTACGCTTTTCCACCAACTCCTCATCAGGAAGGTGGTCAACAAGATGAACAGAGAGTCGATGACGCTCGTCCTAGTTGCTCCCATGTGGGCAAGACAACCGTGGTTCCCACACCTACGCAGGATGGCGGTGTGCGAGCCCATCAAACTTCCAGCCTGGTACAACCTACTGTCCCAGCACCAAGGTCAAACAGTGCATCAGCAACCCAACTCAATGAACCTGGCAGCATGGCTCATAAGGTCATAGAGTTTGGACATCTCAATTTACCACAGAGGTGTATGGAATCTAGGAAACCAAACACAAGGCACTGTTACATTGACAAGTGGAAGAGATTCGTTATCTGGTGCCAGAATAGACAAATCAACCCAGTTGATTGCACTCCTTCCACTATTGTTACATACATGCTCCACCTGCTAGATGCAGGATTGGTTTTTAACTCACTGAAAGTACACCTGGCAGCCCTGTCGGCATACACCACTTCCCATAACAAGGTCTCGTGGTGGAAAGTAGCAGTAGTTAAAGCCTTCATGGAAGGAGTAAAGAGACTTCACCCTCCTATTTCAAACCCACCACCAGGGTGGGACCTTAATGTGGTGCTATCTAAGCTCATGGGCCCCCCTTTCGAGCCCATGCATAAAAGCAGTCTCAAACACCTGACTTATAAAACGGCCTTCTTAGTAGCTATTACTTCTATAAGAAGGGTCAGTGAAATTCAGGCTCTGTCAGTGCAGGATCCCTTCTTTACTGTCCATAAAGGCAAACTGGTTTTACGCACACACCCTAGGTTCTCACCTAGGTTTATATCTAAATTCCACGTAAACCAGTCCATCGAGCTTCCGGCTTTCTTCCAGGACCCTCAAAGCTCGGCTGAGGTGAAACTACACACCCTAGATGTGCGTAGGGCGGTCCTCTACTATGTAAATAAAACCAGACCGCTAAGGAAATCCGATCAACTGTTTGTCTCCGTAGCTACAGGCAGAGAGGGGGATCGCGTCTCTAAAGGTGCCATCTCGAAGTGGATTATTAACTGTATCCAGCTGTGTTACTCACTCTCTGAAAGAACTCTGCCTTTCACGCCAAGAGCCCACTCTACTAGAGGCATTGGGGCCACTCTGGCTTTCATTGCAAATTTACCCCTTGACACCATTTGCAAAGCAGCTACTTGGAGCTCTATTCACACTTTTACTCAGCATTACTGCATTGACACCCATTCCAAGGAAGATACACAAGTGGGACAAGCGGTTCTAAGACACTTATTTGCTCATGACCCTTCTCACATCCCACCTCCTTCTTCAGGTACTGCTCGCTAATCTATGCACAGCATGTGATCTAAGCAGATTCCAAAGCCTCAGAAGGGATACATTACTCACCATAATCGTATTTCTGATGCTTGTATCTGGTTAGATTCACATGCGACCCACCCTTCCTCCCCTCTGAGAGAAGGCGCATGGTTGCTTGTAGTCTTACCTTTCTATCTATCTGCTTGGATTATCTGTACTCCCGCTACTCCTCATGCTACCTCATGTCAGAAAAAATACAATCTGAGGATCCTAGACGCGTGAGGGATCTAGGGTACAGTGGACGTCACACTAGGGATAGTATTACTGGCACGCCCTGTGTCGATGCCCATTTTCGAGTTTCGAAAAACAAACTGTAATACTCCGCAGCTTCCACTAGATGTCGGTCTATGCACAGCATGTGAATCTAAGCAGATACAAGCATCAGAAATATGATTACGGTGAGTAATGTATCCCATATTTCCACCCCTTACCATAGTCGCCCAACTGCCTTCACACATTATGGAGCGTACTCCTTTTAAGTTATGCCCCATTTGTAATAGGAAGTTTACGTGGGTCGACAAGCATAGGGTCTGTAACCTCTGCTTAAATAGAGACCACGATGAGGTGCATTGTCTGGCGTGTAAACTACTCTGACCGAAAACCCTCAAAGACAGTCGAACAAAACGTTGGGCCCATCACGCTATGCAGGCCGAGGGCTCCATAGACGTCGAAGAGGCATCCAACGACGGCAGCGAGGCCGTCCCTTCGGACTGTGAGGGTTACTGGGAGCCCCAGCATTCCCCAGTGCCAGCCCCCGACCCTAGTAGACAGGCCAGCGGTCCTGTTATTTATGGGGAAGACATCCGGCGGCAAGGGCACCACACTCCCCCACAAACACACACCCTACGGTGTTGCGAGTAAGGTCGCACACCGAGAGTCCACAGTGAAGGGCAGATCCTCTGATCCCTTGTCCTCTGGGCGCTCCGAGCGGCCGCCGCATGACAAGCACGTCAAAACCAAAGTCACCCGACTCGATACTCGCCCGTCTGGCCAAACAACGGCGAAAGACGCCACGCAAGCCATCCCTGACGAAGTTCGGCTTACATCCGGGGACAAGCCCAGGGAGTCCTCCTTAACCTCCTCTTCGACCCCCAAGCTCCAAAAAATCATCTTCTAAGAGCAGGGACCATAAAAAGAGAGACAAATCCAGTTCCTCTAGAGAAAAGGACTCACTTGACAAGGGAAGGATTAAAGAACCTTCTGGCCAATATAAGAGTATGCCCTTGCAGGATACTACAATTCAATCTGAAGAGACACATCAGCCTGACCCTATAAATCTTGAGGAATAAGAGGAACATACCCCTCTACCCCTACTCCTGTCTCCTCCTACCCAGGGGTAATACCCAGTTCGGCCAAATGGTCTGCATACGACATTGACCGAGTCACAAGTCGCATGACTTGCCTAGCAAATCATTTTGAAAAACATCCTTAAATCCTTCAGAACTTGAACACCACACGTCCCACTATACAGTCGTCTAGTTCCACCTTAACACCTATAGCCTCTCAGTCCCAGGCATCTGTTGTACCCTATAAAAAGAGACCTCTCCCCAATATAGAATTGGCAGTTGAACCACCACACAAGACTCCTCGTGTCTCCTATGATCTTTATGATCAGGATGAAGAGGATGAGGGATACTTGGAGAGTGTTATAGGGACATTGTGGGTTATGATGCCGGGGAAGAAGACGACCAAGAACAGGAAGACTCGGAGTCTGTAGTTTTTGCAATGGACTCTCCAGTCCTGCAAGAGCCTGTTTTACCAGACTCCCCTGTTGATAACCAGCCACTATTTAATTATATGCTAATAAGGGCTGTGGAACATTTCAACATGGAAACCCAGGAGGTCCAACAGGACAAAGATTTTGCCGACAATATGTTAGCCGATAAGAAGCCGGCAAACCAGTTCATTCCCCTGCTCAAATTGGTCCAAAGAAGGATCCAACCTTCCCTAGAACAACCTAACGATACCAGGGCAGTAAACCCTCGGATCGAGAAGCTCTTCAGACCTGCACCTTCCGACCCCCTATATATCGGGGGACATCTTCGGCCAGACTCTGGTCATTACGACCACCCGCAAGAGAGCTGGTACCCCCTTGTCGTCCTCCGAAGCACCTCAGGACAAGGAGAGCAAGAAATGATATGCCATGGGCAGGAAGATTGCGTCCACTGCAGCATACCAGGCACGTATAGCAAACAACTCCACCTTGCTATCCAGCTATGACTGCACAAAGTGGGATGAGGTAAAGGCACTAGCAGAGTCAGCGACAGAGCCACTGAAAGCAAAACTCTCCCTTCTGGCTGCCTAAGGCAGAGCCACAGCAGGCGTCCTTTTAAAAAATAACTTGGACGCAGCTGACAACGCTGGACGCGTTATCGCAGAAGCCACAATTTTAAAACGACATGCCTAGCTTAGACAATCAGGGTTTAAACTTGAGACTCAAGCTACCCTACTGAATATGCCAGTGGAGCAAAACGTGTTATTTGGGAAAGCGGTCAAAGACGCCCTCAAGTCTGCCAAGGATGAATATGAGACCCTCAAATCACTTGGTCAACTAACTAATAGACAACCACAAAGAGGTGGTAGTAATTTTCGTCGCTTTCAGGGGCAAAGCGTGCAAAGAGGAACAGGATACAACCAAAACTAAGGCTCCTCTTGGAATACAAACCAACAAGCCACCCAGGGTTACCCCAGGGGTCAACGCAGGGCCCGCAGAAGAGACAGGTTCACCCACCAGAGGTGGAGGGACACCCTCTAAGCAATGACGCCCCGCTACGGGTCCCCTCGCATACCTCCCCAGTCGGGGGACGAATATCGTTTTACCCCCACACATGGGAGGCTATAACATCGGACAAATGGGTGTTATCCACGGTGAATGGGGGTTGTTGTATAGAGCTTCAAGGAAGACCGTCAAACCTCCCCCCCCCATGCCAAAAGAGACCATTGCAGGAAGAACTGATCCTGCTAGAAGAGGTGAAAGCTCTACTCCTCAAGGACAATATCGAGCTCGTGCCACACAAGGAGGTAAACCAGGGTATTTATTCAACGTACTTCCTTGTTCCAAAGAAAGATCTGACCATGCGCCCAGTACTAGACCTGCGCCCTGCAAACAAATTTGTAAAACCACAAAAATTTTGCATGACCACGCTACAAGAAGTAAAAAGGGGGGATTACATGGCAACAATGGACATGAAAGATGCTTATTTTCATATCTCAATGTTCCCAGCGCACAGAAGATTCTTGTGATTCAAAGTAGCAGACCAACAGTATCAGTTCAAGGGTGTTCACCAAAGTACTGGCGGTGGTGGCAGCGCACCTACGCAGGGAGTCAATCTCAGTGTACCCTTAGCTGGAAGACTGGCTGATCACGGGAGAAAGCTACCAGCTTTGCAAGACAAACACGCAAAAGACGATAGACCTTCTCTTCCAATTGGGCTTCTCAATAAACGAGAAAAAGTCAAGTCTAATACCAAGCACATCAAAACAGTTCCTTGGAGCTGTATTAGATACAAAGACAGGCTTAGCCTACCCATCCATGGAAAGAGTGCAAAATATGCTTCAGCAAATACCCCAGTATCAAGTCGGTCTCTGGATAAGCGTACGCAAAGTAATGCGCCTGCTAGGAATGATGCATCATGCATTTCCCTAGTGCCCCACGCGCGCCTGCGCATGCGGCCAATGCAGGAATGGTTGGCGAAACAATAGTCTCAGGCAAGTGGTCAGTGGGACAATCTAGTGGTTCAGAACTTACGCTGGTGGTCAAGGGAAAACCTACTCAAGGGGGAAACCCTTCCACGAACCGGAAGCACAAGCGGTCGTCACGACGGACACGTCCCTATCCGGGTTGGGGGCCCACTACCTTCACCACACAGCACACGGCCTGTGGTCACACGTGACTGCACAGAAACACATACACATTGTGGAGTTATTGGCAGTCCTCAAGGCCCTACAAGCCTTCAAAGAACACCTAACGAACCTGTCGGTACACGTCCTAACAGACAGCACCCCCGCTATGTTCTATCTCAACAAACAGGGAGGTACACACTCTCCAAATCTGGCCAAGCTGGCGCAGAAAATATGGAAGTGGGCACTCGGATGAGGGATGTCCCTGTCCTCCCAACATGTTCCAGGGATACTGAACACACTAGCGGACCCTCTCAACAGAGACCCTCTACCAGAAGAGCACGAGTAGAAACTACACATAGACGTCGTAGACCACATCTTCTCTCTTTGGGGCTGGCCCTCTCTAGACTTATTCGCTACAGAAGAAAACAAGCAATGCCCAGACTTCGTGTCCAGGTTACCCCAGCCACACTCCTATGGATGAACTGGTCAGGGATATTTGCTTACACTTTTCCCCCCCGACTCAATTGATCAGCAGGATAGTGAACATAATACACAGGGAACAGATGACACTCATCCTGGTTGCTCCTATGTGGGCGAGACAACCGTGGGTTCCACATCTGCGCAAGCTGGCGATGTGCGATCCCATCAAGCTCCCATACCAGGTCAACCTGTTGACTCAACACGAGGGGACAACAATACACCCACAACCTCACTCTTTGAACTTGGCAGCATGGCTCCTGAAGTCATAGAGTTTGGACACCTTAATCTTACACAACGGTGTATGGACATCCTAAAAGAAGCAAGGAAACCTAACACCAGACACTGCTATTTACACAAATGAAAGAGATTCGTCATTTGGTGGCAATCGAAACAGATCAACCCCATAGAGTGTATGCCATCTCACATTCTTACTTACATGCTCCACCTGTTGGATTCAGGGTTGGTCTTTAATTCTTTAAGGTCCACCTAGCAGCTTTATCAGCATACACCACCTCTCAAAGTAAGATCTCATGGTGGAAAGTGCCAGTCATCAAAGCTTTCATGGAAGGGGAAAAAGAATACATCCTCCAGTCTCTAACCCCTTGCCTGGTTTGGATCATGGGACCCCTATTCGAGTCTTTGCAACAGGCTACCCTTAGAGACATTACCTATAAGACTGCCTTCTTAGTGGCTATCACTCCATAAGAAGAGTCAGCGAGATCCAAGCATTGTCAGTTCAGGACCCCTTCTTTGTCATCTATAAGGACACATTGGTTTTACGGACACAGCCTAGGTTTTCACCTAAATTTATTTCCAAGTTTCACGTAAACCAGTCTTTTGAGCTCCCGGCCTTCTTTCAAAAGCCAACTAGCTCTGCTGAAATCAAACTCCACATACTAGATGTGAGGAGAGCGGTTTTCTACTACGTAGATAAAACCAAACCGCTGAGGAAAACGGATCAACTGTTTGTCTCCATGGCTACAGGCAGACAAGGAGATCACGTTTAAAAAAGAACAGTCTCCAAATGGATAGTCAAATGGATACAGTTATGCTATTCATTATCAGACAAGACACTGCCTTCTACACCTAGAGCCCCCTCTACAAGGGGCACTGGTGCTACGTTAGCTTTTCTTGCAAACATACCTTTAGCTACATGGAGCTCAGTTCATACCTTCACTCAGCACTACTGCATTGACACACATTCCAAAACAGATACACAGGTGGGACAAGCAGTTCTAAAACATCTATTTACCGCTACTCCTTCTCACAACCCACCACCTTCTCATAACACTGCTCACTAATCTATGCATAGCATGTGATCTAAGCAGATTACACAAGCATCAGAAGGAATACATTACTCACTGTAATCGTATTTCTGATGCGTGTATCTGCTTAGATTCACATGCGCCCACCCTTCCTCCCCTGTGAGAAGGTGCATAGCTGTTTTACTTGAGATTTCCATATATGTATGTATCTGTCTGGGAACTCTGTACTCGCACTACTCCTCATGCTACCTCATGTCAGAAAAAATACAATCTGAGGGACCCACACGCGTGATGGATCATGGGTACAGGGGACGTCACAATAGGTATAGTATTACTGGCACGCCCTATTTCGATACCCATTTTCGAGTTTTTAAAAAAACGAATACTCTGCAGCTTTCACTAGATGTCGGCCTATGCATAGCATGTGAATCTAAGCAGATACAAGCACCAGAAATACAATTACGGTGAGTAATGAATTCCATCTGCTGTGTGGTCTGTAGTCCTGTTCAGGTGAGTGTTCGGACCAATGAATGAGCATGGAGCCCAGTGTGCAGTATGTGCTCAGAAGAGTTTCATGCTTGAATCACAGATATATTCAAATATAACATTCCATGGTCATTCTTTTATTCCCATAGACCACTAGTAAACCACATTGTGCTGTTTGTCCCTCTCCACTTCCAGATAGGTTATTTATATACTCCCTGATTGAATTGTTTATATATTTAGTGTCTGTCTTAGATGTACTTTTCTCCCACTTCTATTGCAAAAACTGTGCAGTGAGCCTCTCCCTTTGTAGATCACTGTACAATTTCACTTTAAATAGAGAGAAAACAAGTGGAAATAGGCAGCCATAACACCATTCCGCCATTGGGACTTTACTTATCACAGTTTAATTATGGAATTATAATTTCCCTGATGGGAGCTCATTTGATTTCTTGTGAGGACATCTGTTGGCCATCATTAGAACTGCAGACTTTCTGCCATAACAAGAAATTGATATTGTGGAGAAGAAAGGGTGCAGTACCATCACAACACATTACTTTGCAATAGACACTCCATTTTGCTAATGTATTTTAGCCATCACATGAATACAGATCATCCAGAAGGGAGCGAAGCTATTTCCCAGTTAGCAATTTAGCTTAACCATATGGGGCCTGCACTGTGGTCACCTAAGTGTTCTGAGTTATTTGTATTATGAGTGTCAGATCAGAGTGAGCAGGTGAGCAATAAAGGGAGATGGGAACATCAGAGAGAAAGAAGAGGGAGTATAAGGCAGAAAGGAGAGATTGACTGAAGTAGAAGGAAGGATAGGAGGAGATGGGGCAGAGTGATGAAGAGATATAGGGACATGAGTATCAGTGTTTAAGGACCCGGGAGGTCACTTTGTACTAGAAATCTAAACCGGTAAGTTCACTTGATATATAAACAGTTCTATGTGGTACCACTGTTTCCTTTCCATTAACTTGTAATGCACCAACTGCTGACAGTTATCAAAAAGCATTTAAATGATTAGGCAAGGGTTAACTCATAATTCATAAATAATTACTGTAGAAAGGCAGGTAATCATTAGAACATAGGCAGGATGCTTTATTTAGGATAAAAATGCAATACTGTGTGAGGATTCCCCCCAACTGGGCAACCTGTGAGGAAAGGTTAAGGTGTACTTTAAGTTATATATTACAGGCCAGTCCAAATATGTTAATTAATAGTCTGCTTCTCTTTCTACAGATCCCACTACCCCAAAGTCCCTGGTAAGTCACAGGAGAACAGGATCCAATACCAATATGGGAGCCCTGGATGAATCCTGAGGATGGAAGATGCTCTTGTTACTGTACATTTGGTTCATTTGCATGCAAAGTGTTGGAGTTCATTAGCTTTACTCGACGAGACCCCTCGAGGATAAGCCCACCCCCCGTACAGAGTCATAGCTGGGATGTTGGTGTTGAGAAGCAGGAAACCAAGTAGTGTTGGTTTGCCACTTCGGCTCTGGATGTTCCACCAATGTGAAACTTACTGTGGACCTCGACAAGGCCTGGCTAAAGAAGATAAAACCCTTGGTGGCCTTGGATGACTTTTTGTTGTTACCGGTGCAGTGGCAGAAAAAGGTGTCTGGTCTCAGGATTTCATGGTTTACCACCTTTTGAGTTTTCAGTGCTGCAGCCGCAGCACGGACGTTGGGATGGGCATGACCACTGGACTAGACTGTTGACCCTCACCAAGTCTTCAGATTTTGGTGGTGGAAAACCCACCGGTGGACTCTCCTATGCAGACAGTGACCCTGGACCTTCTACAGATGGAAATTTGGCAGCTCTGGGTGTCTGGCAGCACTATGCCCCTCTTCCGGGCAATACTCAGCAGCTTGGCTGCTAGCTGTCACAAACTCTCATCTGGGCCCTGGGCGACGTAGATGAACTTGTTGGCTTCAAGATGCTCAGGTATTTCTCTTCTGGACTCCCGAAGATCCCTTCTTTGGACGGCAGGCACACAGCACTGACTTCCAGGACACTTTCGGTGAAGATCAGCAGATGCACAATGTTTCCTCATAGCTACAGGAAGAGGTTGCCTATCCACGTCCTCTCTGGTTCAGTCCTTGAATAAGCACGGCAGTTTTTGGATTGGATGCAGACTTATTCCTCCAGTTGGATTCCAGAATGCAAGCTTAAGATGAATACAGCTTTTGCTTCGTGTTTCTTGTTGCAGCTTCTGACCAGGAGGTGAGTATTAGGTACTCTGTTATACAAAACACTCCCCATTTACTCAATCTGAGCCAGGCTCAGCCAGTCAGTCAATCACACACAAGTGCATGCATGCAGACAGCACCCAATCGGGCTTACAGTCATTCAGCAGAAACCAGACACTCATAACACAGGATGTGGATTGGGGCTTCACCCCAGCCTTTCAGTGCACTGCACTGCATTCATTGCAGTTTCAGTCGGGGCTGGCTCAGGCATTGTTTCACACAACTAAAACTAGACACCCACAGCACAGAATGCTTATTGACTACTCCCTTCGCCCCAAGGGTGTATTCACAACAGGCTGCCCCCGGGAAGGCTCTAGCCTGTCTGGCAGGAGACAGCCCCAGAGCCATATATGGTCCGTCCAACTAACATCCATTCAGGGGAAGGGAACAGAGCCAGAACTTCTCAGGACTTTGAAAAACAAGAGGGTAAGGCAAAGGAAACCAAGAGGCCAACAGTGGGCATCTTGCCTTTGTGGAGGAATCCATTGATTCCTATGGCAGGGCCTGGGTTTCCAAAAATGAAGGCTGCCACAAACCCATATTCTGCTCTGTGGGCAACACACATGTGCCCAAAAACATACCCTAGGGATAAAGGATTGTACCCCTACCCTAGGGTGCCCTAAGGGTATCCCATGGGTCTTTGTCCACCAAGAAAAAAATGAAGAGCTACACTGCCAGGGGGCCAAACTGGAATGCCCTGGGCAGAAAATAAGCAGAACACGTATTGAAGGTACATGGTCTCCTTGTCCTATACCTCCTTAAGCTGTATTTCCAGCATCACACCATCAATATAAAAATGAAAAACCCTTGAACAATCTTTGTGAGTTGGTGTGTTCTTTAGGCCGGCTGTGACCTCATTCCTACCATACCACCCCTCTACCCCCATGCACTCCCATGTCACCCTACTCTAACACCATTCATCCCAACCTTCCCTGCCTCACCCATACCACATTACCTCACACCTTGCTATCCTGAACCCTAGCTCACCTCTGCCTACCCCTACTCTTACTACTTCATACCCATACTACCTCAACTCCATCTACCCGCCCGTTACCCATCCATTCTACCTGATCCGTGCTTATCTCCACCAACCTCACCTACACTAATCCTAGCTCACCCATGCCTCCTGTGCTCAACCCAACCTAGTACCTCCAACTTTGGCGCACCCCTTCTCCCTCCCAGCTTCGCTTACCCTTAAAATCACCATGCTTTCCTTAAAATGTATAAACTGCGTTTGCTGACAAGTAGCATTAGAAATACACATTATAAGACTTCTATACACTACTGTGAAGACATCTTTCTACTATGTCTATTACTAATGTTATTTTTCTGCAAGAACTAATTTGCAGAAATGGTTGAATTTACTGGCTGAATAGGCTAATTAGAGCCCAAGTATGTTCTGCATTTTTACTGATAAGTGTAAAATGCAATGAACAACTACAAATGCCACAACCTTTGGCTTTCCCAATGATTGTTCCTATTGCTCTCTGACCTGGCAGTATCTTATACATTTAATAAGCCTTAACCAACAGTGAGTAGCTAGTCACGTGACCCATGAGCCTGGTGCCGACATCACCCACTCAGTGCATCAGTGTTCTTGAGCCTGCAAAGCCGCACCTCATGTAACATGATGAACATTAACTGAAGCGCGTGGTTAGAGCCACCAGGTTGTCACCATTGAACTGTTGAGGGAGGCCATTGTTACATGTTGTGAGCACACAACCGGCGTTGGAGAGCCTCTGTTGGCATCTTAGGTTATGTCCTAGAACGGACTGTCTCCTGGTCAACAAAGGGTTGGTCTGTCTACCATATATAACCTGTAGCAGTGCCCTATTGTCTCACCCCAAAGCACTTCTCCCAGTGCCGTACCACGGGGTGGGTGTACCTTTTATTCACCATGCCACAGCAGGACGGTTATGTCTAAGCTTAATGAGTATGCCATACCACCGCTCCACAAGGCATTACACCAGGCACCAGATATGTCCCGAAGCTTGTATCCTCCCAAAAATTCCTGACACGTCACCGCGCAGGGGCAGGGATGGATCAATAAAATGTTTGATCTGGGCTTCCACACCATGAAAGGATATACGGCCTCCCAAGTCTCATTTTAAAGAATGAGGGCCTTGGGGCACAGGTCGAGCAGGACCTGACTCTTTAACACTGGTGACGAGCACGGGATCAAGCGCTGCATTCCCGACAAAAACACATGTAGCCCAACTGCTGCACACATTGCGCAGTCGCTCCCAATAATGGCAGCGAAACAAAATGCAACCTACGTGGCCCAGCCACCATCGGATGCCATCCAGGCATTTCCACCTTGCTCCCTGGTCCTGAGCCTCTGCCACTGACAATCGGAGCACCGAAGGTACAGGCAGGTCAAGGCTCCAAGTGAACTCATGTCAACACCAGGAATAAGCAGCCCACTGGGCCACTGCTGACCTACCAATGATGCTACCCCAACCAGGGTGGCACCCACATTTAGCCCACATACTCTGACACAAGGCCAAAGTGGGTCTGGGACCCTGATGCCAATACTTGACTTGAATAGTGATCCCTCATCGGTAAGCCCCAGGTGCGCCACCTGGCTACAAAATTTCAAAATAATGATGAACTGCAAAGACCTAGTCACCCCCAGGAGAATGAGGTCCCACCTGCTACTTAACATGGGAGATGATGTCCTCCACACTTTTAGCTCCCTCACAAACACAGGCACGGCAGAGGACAATGAGTTAGCAAAAGAGGCACTGGCAAACCACTTTTTGCCACAACTAAATATCTCCTGCACAACAGTCCAAGTTGAGTCCGAGTCCTTAGACGCCTACCACACCCGCCTACGCCGCCTTGCACTTTACTGCGAATTCGATGTCCAGCATCAAGTTATCAGCAGCATGTACTCTGAGAAAGTAATCGTCCTCCGCGAGAAATGCATCCCACTATCACTGATACTAGAATACAGATGTCAGTGAGAACTCTCCCACGGCAGAGCAGCTCAAATGGAACTCACTTTGAAAACACTGAAGGTTGGCCCCACATCCACCATAGTAACCGCCTCGGACTGTTCCCAGCAGGAGAGACCCAACAGGGAATCGCGCAAGCCTGCACTGTGGCGCTTACGCCCATCTATCCCCAAGGAATGCAGCTGGTGCAGTGGACCACACCACATGAGAAGGAACCACCTGCAGCGCATGTGGCCATCTAGATCACTACGTCAAAGTGTGCCGACCGTCAGCTTGCCCATCGCTGAATCACTCCACACTGAGTAAACACAAACCAAAGAGGAAACAAGCCAGAGCTCGTCAAGTGGACATAAGCAAAGTCTCATCCACGGATGAATCCAGTCATAAAGAGGCCCCAACAGCAGCTGTGCAGACCCGACCCGTAACAAAGTGAAAGCAAAGTGCAGATGATCTCGGTCCTAAACCGAGGCAGCAAACCCTCGAAAAGGAAGTGCCTGAGGTGCTAAATCCAAATAGCAACAACCTGGCCATACTCTCTGAGCCCTTGAGAGACCCAAATAAAACCTCCACAAAATGGCTCTGGGCCAACAGATGGCAAGTAGCATTCAAGCCATCAATGACTCCCTGTCCACCGAAACCACAATGGCTTACTACAACACAGAACTACAGACAAAGCTCTACATGGACGCAAGCCTGGTACAGTTAAGAGCAGTGCTAGCCCAGAAATCCCCAGCTGGGAAGTCCAATGCAGCGCATACGCATTCAGGGCACTCGCCGCCAACCAAACAGATACTCGCACAAGGAAAAGGAAGCCATCACAGTCCTGTGGGGATGCCGCCATTTCCATATATACGTCTCTACAGTCAGAAATTCACCATGTATACAGACCACAAACCACTGATCCCGATCTCGATCGGTTGTGCGCCTCACCCACCAGCGTAGGTAGAGAAATGGCTCCTCCATTTGCAACAACAATATAAAAACGGTGTTTCCAAGATTTAGCCAGGGTTGGTAGGTCTATCCTACTGTTTGGGATATAATTGTGATAATATACTAAAGAGCAGACCTACACCAGCTCATATGACCAACAGCCTAACTCCATACAACATAATCCTGAAGGAATGGACTAGTTCCAGTTTTCAAAATTAATATAAAAATACTTTAATGTGACAAATATATGATATGGCACTTATAACGCGCCTATACACAGGTGTTTCAAGGCACGAGATACAGTATCCAACATTAAAAAAGTGCAACAAAACATACATTTATTTATTTAAACTTTTGTAACGCGCCACATGCCCAAGGGCCTCAGCGCGTACATAAAAGACACATAAGAGAACAGGTTAAATGAGGGCTTTGAGGTGAGGAGTCAGTCAAGGGGGATGAAGGATGGATTTATTAGAGGACTCAGTCAAGGGGGCCATTTCAATTGTTCTGAGAGCATTAGGGAGGGAATTCCAAGCCATAGGCCCTTGTACATCAAAGCTGCAGCCCCTGGCATTTACCAGCCTAAACCTAGGCTGAACAAGTCTGGATTGATCCTTGGATCTAAGAGTGCGAGAGGGTACATATGCCTTTAGCCAGTCCCTGAGATATTTTGGAGCTGCATTGCTCACACACTTATGAGTGAGTGTAAGAATCTTATGTGTAACACAGTGTTTCAGGGGGAGCCAGTGCAGGTCCCGCCTAGAAGCTGTTATATGGGCACATTTGGATAAGCCAGGGATGGCGCAAACTGCTTCATGCTGAGCGATTTGCAATGCGGATAAGTTGGACTGGGAGCATCCAGTCAGGAGGCTGTTATAATAGTCAACACTTTCCATAGACCCTCCCTCCCGGGAGGATAGCTCAGCAGCAACGTGCTTGCCTTGGAAACAAGACTTCACGAAGCAACACAGGTTCGATCCCCGGGTCTGTGCTTTAGAAAAAAAAAAACTGTACGCAACTAAGAGACATATTCCTGTAACAGCGCCTCGATGCCCCCATGCAAATAAATAAACTAGTCATACGTCACCCAAGACGTATAAATAAGACCGATGTTAATGGGACAGACACCGTTATATACAAATACATCAATCTGTGATTAGAAGTAGCCCGACATGCTTCTGTCCTTTAGATGTAACTCAAATACTAGGCATTCCTCAGGGCTGACAGTTAAAGGACAGTGTATGTTCTTCAAGTTTCAATACAAGTGCCATAAACTTCATAGGCTAAAAACAAAAAGGAGATATGTCTTGGGTTCAGTGACTACTAAAAGTCTTCATTATGATTTATTCTTAGACCTGGCGATGACCCCATTTTGCAACATTTGTGTGAAAAAGTACCTGGCAAATATTCCATGGTACAATGGAGATGATCTGGATTCATCACAAAACGTAACTTTCAATGTGCAGGATTATTCAACCATTGCCTAATAATAATTTTGGCAGTTCTGCAACCCAAAAAACATATTACGCAGCTTGTTACAATACATGTATTCATCAGAGTAAAATTCTCATTTACAGGAAAACACCAAAAAGGAGAATATCTCTTACAGAGTCTGTGCAGGCACACTTGTGAGTAGAATGATAAGTAAATGTAAGTATGGCGATTCAAACTCTCTTGGGTGTAGCTCGCAATTTGGCTCTAAAAAAGGAAAATATTGGAAAAGTGGATCAGTAGAGAAGACCCGTAAAAGGCATAGTGAAAATAAAAATACATGCATTTGTTTTTACCTGCCTGCGAACCTACTTCAAAATGGCTGTTCCTTATTGTTTACAGGGTCCCGTTGCATGATAACATCATCGTGCCCCAACGCAATGACGTCACTTGCATTTTGACGCGATGGCAATATCTGAAAATATTGAAATACTCGCCCGAACACAAAGCAAGTGCAAGTCGGGAAATTCTCTCTACAAATGGTGAGCGCACCACAAAAAACATATGCCCAATGGCAAAAGATCCTTATCTGGTGTTAGAGAGGCACAAAAGGTTTGTCCTAACTCCCAGTAAGGTTGGCATGACTTCAAAAGGAGTGACCTAACTCCCAATGTATGCCTTGTCTCACACACAGTAATTGGAAAATGGAAGGGGCAAAAATGTATTGAAAAACCATATTCAACAAGTCAGGTTAGCAGCAAGCCAGCTCATGTGGTCTGGACATGAAAGAAGTTGGGAGTACGTAAAGGGGCTATAATTCATTTACCTGTGTCCAGGTGGCACATGGAACCCCAGAATCCTACTTATTACAGTCAAGTATACAAAATTGCTCTCCCCGCTCAAGGATAGCATTGAGATCCACAAATTCAACAGTTAGATGACATGGAGAGGCTGGGGATTTTAAGACGCGCAACAACTCGAGAAAACATCTATACATATCAGCGTTTGCATCATTCATCCTTATTTAACTGAAACCTCTAGGGTCAAAACATTCAGATGTATGGATAGACTCCTCCGAGTTTCTCTTTAAATGCAGAGCTTAGAAGATGATAATGCAGACCATAGCAATAATAACAGGTGGCTAAACAATCTTAGTAATGTATGGAATATTAACACACTCATCCACTCTGGGCTCCAAAGGATAGGTTATAGAGACACATTGTGCCACTCAACGCTCTCATTCAGCCCATGAATGTGGCTCTTTGTCCAAAAATCGAATGTTCATGGGTGATCCAAGGTGTGTCCAATCCATCATCTACTGAAAGAGATTCAGGTAAAAGGACACATCACACACAAACCACATGGTTATGTCCCACCACTGGCGCCATCCCCCATAGAATGGTTTGTTTGCTTTCTTTTGGTCTGCTCTTAGTGATATCATTCCTTATTATGATATTCCTAATATTCATACTTCTCTTGAAATCTATGATTGTTCTAAGGGCCAACTTCCCAAATGAATGTTTCCAAGTCTTGTGAATGATTTGTTTAATCTTACAAGACTGGTTGCTAACTTGGCTTACAAATATTAAACAATCCTCTGTTTTCCTCTTCGGTTGAGGTTCTAAAAGAGAGTCTCTATTTTTATTGTATGCGCATTTAGCAAAACTTTTTACCAATCTAGAAGGGTATCCTCAGGCCTTCAATTTTGAAGAAAGGTTCCTTGCTGCCACGTCAAAGGCTTCTTTGCTACTATTATTCCTTTTCAACCTAAGGAATTGCCCAAAGGGCAGATTATCTTTTAGGTGCTATAAATGATGGCTGTCATAGTGGAGGAGGGCATTCCTGTCAGTCAGTTTTGTATAAGGTTTGACAAGAAGGGTACTTTCCTGATGTCTAAGTAACTAACTTCATGGTTGCTCATAGTTGAAGGGAATTTTAAATAACGATTTTGTACATTGAGCCAATCCACAAACTCTAGTTCAGCCCTTTCGGTTTCTTCCCATAGCACAAAATTGTCATCAATATTCCTGAGATAAAAAATAAATGTTTTTATTATTATTGTATAAAAATGTTAAATCGACTCAATAGCAGCAAATATCAGTCTCAAATCCACTCTCGTTGGAATATTGTTCACAAAAAATAAGTGATGGGGTTAGTAAAAGTGACTTGAAAAAGCTAAAATCGGCAGTATTACATTTAACAAATTCACTTTTCTTAACCCACAGTCATCAGTCTGAACTTATCACCTCAATGGTGTTCTTGTGGCCAATTAGTGTTCACACCCTATTTCAATGTTTTCTTGTGGCCAAATGACAACGGCAAAACCATGACAATCCAAAGTAAAAGGTAATGTGCTCCGTCTCAGACTTGCATATATTTTCTTTGATGCGCACTGTGTATTATACAAACAAAACAGTGTCGACAGATGTGTGTTTTGGCCTCTTATGGGGAAGGTTCTATCTTCACCACCAATAATCCACCAAGAGTGGTTTTGAGACTGATATTTGGTGCTATTGAGTTGTTGTAAAATATGTGTCAAATAATAATAAAACATTTTATTGTACATTAAACCATTGAGCACAGAAATGTTCCTGCAGGAAGAAAATGTTTTGAATGGAGTATGACTGAGCGAGATTGATTATAGATGTTTAGTCAGAGTCACGAGAAACACATGTCTCCCACAGGTGATCTTTATTTTATTTTTTCTATCTTTCCATCCCGGTAGAGGGAGACACTAGTCTAAGTCGCACTTTTTTTAGGGTCAATATACCCGAACCATTCCTTCAAATGTTGTTATACGGATTGGTCTCAGAATAAATGGTAGTCTCCTCGAACATCTCAACATAGTGGTTTGCAAGGTTCAGTGCCATAACAGCACCTTCAATTTGCAAGAATAACTGTCCTAAAACTGGAAAAAGTTTTGGTAATGTAAGGGAGGCATGGTTTCACAAGTATGACACTTACACAAGAGTTACAAGTTTCAAAACCTTTATCTATTTAGATTTTGGAGAAACTCCTCCTCGACCCAATAGCTAAGATGGGAATCGTCTCTACCATCAAATAATAAAGGAGATTCAGCCTTAGTCAGTCTATGTCAAATCAAAATGGCCTATACTAACAAAAACTAATGCCTGCCCTATATCTTATACAAAAAGTGTGTAAAGGGGAATATGTATGCAAAGAAAATTCAGTGTTATAACATAGAGAATCAATGTGGCTGAGTCAGCTCTCCTTCCCACATTGAACACCACAGAGTAAGGCTGCCCCTGTAAACTGGATGACACACTCTGGCTCAGGTTCTCAAAACAAAGGCATTTCAAAACGTGGATCGAGGCCCGCTTGGCCTTCCATGTTAAAGTCACTTATTACAGCTTTCAAACGTTCTTTCACAGTTCAACAAAAGTTCACGCAGGTCGGGTTCGGACCTCTTAAAGCAAAAAAGGTTCTCGTAGGTCTCCTTTGTTCGGGCTCAGTCCTTTAGATCTCAGCACTTGCAGGGGTTCCCTCCCCAAGCTTTATTCACATTTGTTAGGGGCTCCCTTCCATTACCATCCACTTACTTAGCACACTTCTGGCATCCCTCAGTCAGGCTTGGACCTTTCACTGATGTTGAAGACTTTCAAATGTGCGAGGCTTTTACTATAGACCTCTGCAGGACCGCTTCGACTTCATCCTCAGCTCACACTTGTGTGTTATTTGCCCCAGTGTCTCTTGGTCTTGGTAGTTCAGTACCATAAGCACAAATGTTCATAGAAATATTTCTCTTAAAGTAGTTAATTCACTTTTCTGCTTTATAACAAGATATCACATATTTCGCAGAAACTTTCAAGTGGGCTATTTCCTGTCCCCAGACCACACCGCTAATCTGTATCACTGGCTTCACAGTTATCGGTAATTTAAAGTTCTGCCTTCCTTTGCATCTAATCAGCACGCGTGCAGCCGTCAGTCGTGATATATATATATGTAGTTGCAACTTCAATCTTACCTTAACACACACTGGCCGTTGTCGTTCGCTAACTCACCTGCTGTGTGCATTCCTTTCTTGTCTTTGTGTTTTTAGTTCATGAGTCAAGGTTAATACCACAGGCTTGGCCTCGCCTCCCCAACTCTGTCGTTCACACGGGAGGGTCGCTGCGTCCTTGAAACGCAATGCAATCTTGTCTGGGATTTGGCCTTCTCTGCAGATCTTTCACGGCTCTTTGGAGCCAACAACCTCCTGCAGAGATCTCCTGGGTTTCCCTACCCTTTCCTCTGGTCCATCGATCCGTCGTTCTGCTCCAGTGGTTTCGCCTCTCCCCGGAAGATCTGCTCCTTCTCGTTTTCCACCTTGCTCAGAGTGTGTCACTATGTTCCGCCCTTTATTCGTGTGGGGAGAGCTAATGGGTATCAATGTACATGATTAAAGTCAAGTGCCTGGCTTTGCCTGACCCAATTAGCGGGACATATCCAATGACAAATGTAAGGGTTAGCCTCTTTACTCTGTCGCCCTCTTCCTCAGCCCAGAGTTTGTGCAGAAAGGGGTGGGGGGAGTTTGGACATTGGAGAATCCTATAAAATAGGATGGGGCATGGGTACGGGAAAAGGGAGAATACTGCGTCTCACAATCTGTTGCCTCACCACCAGTCCCCGAAGAGCCCACACCCAGGTGATCCTCCTGCACTGGTCCACCCCCGGGGTCTGGATCCAAAGGCGATGGCTGTGCCCTGGCCACCTTAGAGAGAGATCCCTGGGGACTAGCAGGTGAGACATCCTCTGGTTTCTCACAGTAAGGGCCATTTCTGAACACCACATGATTAAAGTATTGTTCACAGGGTGGCCATCCTCACGTTTATGTAAAACCTCTTCAATCACTTGCAAAGTAGCTTGTTACAGGCTGTTTGGCTGCAGACCCTGCTGGATTCATTTCCTGGACTTGCTGCTGGATTTACCAACTTTGTTGTGGGAGTAGTCAGCAAGAGGAAGTGCCTACTACTCGTAACGCGCCGTTTTGGGACTTCCAGAAACATAATTCCTGGCGCTGCTCATTGTCCCTCGCGCTTCTCACCGGGATTGGTGCACCTCTTTTGAAAACAGCTGTGCACGGGCACCGCAAGTGCCTGCAAGTATCACAGGCTGTTTGGCTGCAGACCCTGCTGGATTCATTTCCTGGATTTACTGCTGGATTTACTAACTTTGTTGCGGGAGTAGTCAGCAAGAGGAAGTGCCTGCTACTCGTAACGCGCCGTTTTGGGACTTCAAGAAGTAAATCGCTTAGTTTGTTTCTCTTATTGTGTCCCGCTCCCGGGAGTCAGTGACTTTGAGTCAGTGTTTTTGTTTGTGCTGCTGGTTCCTTTCCAGTTTCACTCACTACCTACCTCTCTCTTTACAGCCATAATTCCTGGCGCTGCTTGTTGCCCCTCCCCCTTCTCACCGGGAGTGGTGCACCTCTTTTGACAGCTGTGCACGCGCACCGTGCACGCACAGCAAATGCCTGCAAGTGTTACAGGCTGTTCGGCTGGGCGAATTAAGAATATAATTCTTTATTTAGTGCGTTTACCATCCATGCTGAGATACTTGACCAATACTAAGGTAGGACTGGTAATTGTCAGTTTCATCTTGTATGAAGTAGCGTTTGGTAGACCAATGATATCTTCCTGAACTTACTAAAATACACTGAAAACTGTTGATTGCAAAGTTCTAGGTTTATGTAATTGATTGTACAACTGCCATACTCCCCATTAATATTACAAAAGATGGCAAGCGGTCTTAAAGTGGCAAGTGTTCAGGCATGGTGCAGCCTACGAGGATTAACAATGAGATCGAGAAATGTATTGCACCCTCTTTAAATGGTGATGTTGATGCTGAGAATATGAACTTTGATACCCAGGACATGGTACCAAATACATCAACTATCGTGTCTCCAGGTTCGGCCAATGAAGGGAACTCGCATAACAGCGACTTTGATATTAAAGCATTGGCAGACCTGGATTCTCGTATTAGATTATCCATTGGCCTGTTAACTCCACTTATTCCTAGAAATCGTGACTTACAAGAAAATGTATTTGGAAATCGTGTTCACCTGCCATCCAACTCCAACTTGCCAAATTCAAGTGTAAACAATACTATTTGTGGTGTAGCTTCTGACTCGGAACTTCCATTAAGTCCCGATCCTGGTATTCCCTACTCACAGAATAATGGCAGCGATCCTGGTATTCCCTACTCACAGAATAATGGCAGCGAATCCAGTCTACCCCACACTCCTAAAGACCAAGAACCCTTCACTTTTCCGATAATAATAAGAATACTGGATCTGCTAGATAAAGGGCACAATGTCACTCACTTAGAACTGAGAGACATTAAATATACCATGAATGAGATTGTTTCCAAAGTGAACAGGATGGAAGGTTTCATACTTGCACTAGATAGGTTTTTCTTAAATACAAGGACTCCCATAGAGGCCAAGATTAATATCTTTCATGAACAAAGTACGCAATCTACAGAATCTTGTCCTTCTAACACATTGGGCCCTGTGATTGAAGCATCATACCATCAACTCTACCTTAGTTCATTTTAGGAATAAGCTTGATCTACCTAACCCTATTTCCTCGCCAGAAAAAAGTGTGACACCCGCTGATAGCCCCTCAGTCTTAATTAAACCTATGGATGAACAAAAACAGATCACAAGCTCTGTGGAATGTGAATCTGACTATATCGGCTACTCATCTAGAAGAGTCTGCAAAAACCAGAAACGTTGTTTCAAACGTGCTGAAAAAAAACGCAGATCTGCCAATGAAAAAATAAAAAATTCTAAAAAAGAAAATTTGGTGATCCCGGCAGTGGCGATGAGGATGCGATTGACGTAGCACAGCTTTCAGTGGAATGTCAATCGCATCTGGGTGCTGACCATAAAAAAGAGGCTAAAATGAAAGAAGTCAAATTAATGCCAAATCATTGCTCCCATCTTCAAACAGTTTCTGCCAAGGTACATGCAGAATTTGAAAATACCTCTGCCCAACATGATCCAAATATTGGCTCCGATGATACGAGTGAGACAAAGTGAAGTATTGAAAATCCAAAAAATACTTCCCAATTACTTTCAGAGTGCTGGTAGGAAAACAACTTCCAATGTATCTAGTCTCTCCTCCAACCAACAAATCGACCTAAATAAAGTATCTAATCACCCTAATGTAGAAATAGCTAAAAAGGCGTCTCTGCTTTATTCGGAAACATTACTAAAAAATCCAGTGATTGCCCAAGCTACAAACTCTATCAATGTACCTATTACCCTAAATGGAAGAGGAAAGCTTACTATACTACCGAATGATTCATCTAATGGCAAGCCTCCTTTACGGAATGGGTTTGTATCTGGTGTCTCTGTATGTGCCACAAATGAAATGGACAAACAACCATTGCAGAGTACAAATCCTGTTGTTTCAAATATGCTTTCTGTAGGGGAGGAGTGGTCCAAAAGACCCCCCCTTGCCTACACCTCCACCCCAGGTGAGGGCCATGGCTCATCGGGCGTCCCCTCCTTACCACCAGGTGGTGGATGGCTCACCTGCTGAAGACATTGCCCGCACGTATTAAATTTAGCTAGGCCTCAGAAACCATTTTGTCTACTAAAGATGGTGTGAGCTCAGCGCACTGTAGCGCGGCCCCCACCTTCGGAAAGTTTGTTATCCCTGTCGCCGCAGCACCATGGCAGATCCGCTGCGAGCCCGTTCCCACGAACAAGACGGACATGAGCTAGCGTAATACACTAACATTGTAACAGTTCACCTTCCGCAGTGTATCATTGCTCCCAGCATGACCCGGCCAGCAGGCCTGGGCAATGAAAAGAACAGTAAAATGGTCCTCAGGTGGCAGAAAGCCCAAGACCACTTGCAGAGTATGCTTTTCTCCACGAAATCTTATATTACAAAAACCTGTAAAATGCATAAACATAAGAAAGCATGCTTCCATGATATGAGCAATGGCGAACCCACACCATTGCAGTTGGGCGCTAATAATAAAGGAGCGTTCCAGGAATCTATTTTTACGTATATCACTGGGAAACCTACCCTCCATGGTTTTGCGCCATAACCGAGCTAATGCTGCTAGAGTACACGAGAAGGCGAATGTAATCATACTGTGGACTCATGTGAAGGATGCGCAAGAAATGCACTTGTCATGTGTGTATGTCTAAGCCCCTTATGTGCCACCACCGTCACGTACAGTGGCGGGTCATTTCCTATGTACTCCACCAACCCGACTACTACCTCACTTACTGCAAATGTATATGCATACAACTAAATACTGTAGTTGCTAAAACATAGTGTACGAATATGGTGCTCAGACTGGGTATAAACGAGGCATATCCAGCAAAGTTGAAATACATGTTTTAAAATGATTTGAATAAGCATTATAGAGTGTTCAAATGTTTGTGATGTTTTTACCTAAAATCGGCAACACACGAGGGAGATACCTTTGTGAATACGTGCAAGGCCATTCCCCCTCCCACCCTGTGAAGGCTGCCAAAACATGAGAGCAGAGGCCCGCGCCGCGCTGCTCCACCTCCCCCAACCAGACTGGAGCCGCTTCAAAGATTTGTAGCCCCCTCTGCAGCACCCAAGGCCGCGGACCGCCAGCTGCATTATTTACAGCACAGCAGTAAACCTCTGCCTGAACACACACTTCCAAAGGCGCCCCCTCGTAAACCCCACAACCCACCGGATCATCTTAGACTTATGGCCCTGTGCAACCAGGACACCCAACACTTTGACAACACACAGCGGCACATCCATAACAACTTCTAACAAGGCAGAAAGACCTGTACCGCCCGTCCCAGGCCCTGAAGCTTAGCCCCTCGACCTGTGGCCCCGGTCAACAGGACACTGGTAACCATGTCCTGATGTATTACCACCAGACCCCTCACAAGGTGCATTCCTCCTGTGTTGCATTAACCTGTAGAATAACCTATTGGAAGATTTACTAAAGAAGATAATATTGCAATGACTGAATGACTGCGGTGTGCATGGCCTAGGGCAAATAAGTCAGGAAAAGACATTCATCTCTGACACTGGCCGTGAGGGCACAACAGCACCGCCCGGATGAACTCTGCCAACCTGCCAGGCCCAGCCCAGCCCACGAGGCCGACCAGTGACGTTCTCCAGCCATGGCCAACCACATCACAGCAACACCTATAGTTAGTCGTCGCCACCCAATCCCATTGAACTTGTGCCCCCTATAGTGTGTAGGTTCTTATGATGTTTTTTGTAAATATATACGCCTGTCTTTGCTATTGTCAGACAGAGCGCTCTCAGAGTTTGCAGAGTTCTTTGCATGCCCTATTCTGATTGATAAACTCCCATTTAAGCTCACCCGCACTCTGTCTTGGCCTTATTCCCGATTTGGGAGAGTCCTTCATTGTCTCTCATTGCGGGGAGGATCGTGCTGGTTGGGGACGCTTGCCTTCATTTCTATGTGTAACGCTCTAAAAGCCGGTATTCCTCCACTTGATATAATCAACCAGATCTTAAATACACAAGCTTTTGGGAGCAAAACCAATGTTCAACTTGATCCATCACTTTCATCGCTTGCAAATGCCCTATCTGATACTCAACCTGAGTCCGCAGAATCTGCTGATAGATCGCTGAGTGTAAATCTAACTGACTTAAAAAGTATTCTCAACGTCAATAACCACATGCCTGGAGTGAAGGTCTTTACCAATGCTGTTCCTACAGTTGGTACACAGTTGGAACAAGATAACACTGCTGATGCTGATACGCGGCCTTCACGTTCTAATGCTAATAATAAGAAATGCACTAACATGATAGGGCTTGAAGGCAAGCAGGATATATTACGTGGGGCTAGAATCAACAGAAAATATCTTTTAGATCTTCTCTATGTAATTCCATCACTGAGAATTATAACATCTAGCGACATTGATCACATTGCATTAGCCCCAACTAATAATTTCCGTATGACATGTCATCTATTCTCTGAACATGTATTGAAACTTATTTGTTCATATAGAAGGGAACTTTCTGAAATGGGTTTTTCATTGTTTACATTTAATGATGAAAAATTGTCAGATTAATTTCTATATGCCAATCAGCAATGTGACTCTAAGGAGCAGAAAATGAATGGTGATTTGACAACTAGTGTGAAAAATGATAAATGATGTATATCTCAACTGCTGACAATTGCCCGCACTAATAGTGAAATGGCATGGTTAGAACCATTGTTAAAAACCATATTTGCGGCAAATCCGGACTTGCTTACATCATGAGTTAAGGAAAAGTCTGTTCTTACCGTTTTGTCATGGAACTCGTGCGGCTATAGTAATATCCCTATATGGCCTTCTACTCTTATAAATTTACCATCAATTCTCTTGATTCAAGAAACAATGAAAATGGATCCACTAGTTATCCCAGATTACCATTCATATTGCTCTCTTGCCTCTAAAGGTGTTGGAGGAAGGCCTTTTGGTGGCTTAGCTATTGCAATTAATAATGCTGTTGCTGGTAGAATAACTCTGGTGCATTCATCTATTCATGTTTTAGCAGTAATTTTGTGCCTGAATAAGTATGAGGCAAATGCAATCCTAATCATTAATTTGTATTGTAATCCCATGAAATATACTATACTGGAAATCTTTGATGATCTAGATATTTGTTGTGATCATGCCTCAACCCTCTACTCTAACTATGAGACTATTGTAGGTGGGGACTTCAACTCCCAATGTAATGGACTGCTTGCACATCATCTTGTTTGTAATCAAGCTAATACAAATAGCCGGAAAAGAGGCGCAGAATTCTGTGATTACTTTGAGAATTGGGGTATGTCTTTTGTTAAATTCAGTCAGTCCCCTAACGTACATACCTGGAAAAGAGGTAAAATTGGTTCAGTGATTGATTTTTTTTGTGTCTCTGATTCACTGTTATCAAGAATTGAGTCTTCTAATATTGGTGATATTGATTACAGCGATCATGCTCCTATTGTTCTTAACACCTCTCTTTTTACTGATCAATGGCATTCGAACCATTGTCTACTTCCGATGGAAATTAAAAGGGATAACATTTCCCTGAGATGGAATCCTACCTTATGTAGGAAGCTAGCAGAGCATGTGCAAAATCGTCTTAAATGTGTGACTAATTGGGATTCAACTAATTCATACTTTATTGATTACGTGAATCTAATTATTAATGATTGCATTGAAGACGCTCTCAATCAATTTAGAACCAAAATACCTCCTTCTGAGATCACTCACAAATATAGATTCAATTACAAAATCAAAATGTTGAAAAGATCTAAAAACCGGGATGTTAGAAGGTTAGAATTAGGGAATCTACCGGTTTTGCAATATGTTAAAAAAGAAGCGTATTGTTCACGAATATAAATTTAAAATTAAAGGAGTTCCTCTTGAGCAATATAATGAGCTAAATTGCAAAATGATTAAAGCCTTTTGTTGTCGCAATTCACGCGACATCTGGACTGCGCTGAAGAAGGGAAATGCGCAAGACAGATTAAACAAGTGCAAAATAAATGCCGAAACATGGATATCCTATGTTAAAAATAAATATACGCTACCAGCTCGTTTTGCCAAATTAAACGATGATACCGATCCCTCTCCTCCCTCTACCCATTTTGTTTGGACCACGCATGACATCATATGGGTCATTGAAAACTGTCTAATTCCCGTGCTCCAGGCCCTGATGGGATCCCATCCTGTGTCTATAGATCTGACCCTATTTTTTGGAGCAAGATCCTAAAGATCATATTTGACAGTATTCTCCAAACGGGTAATATTCCGATGTCGTGGGTCACTTCTATTCTAATACCTCTCTATAAGAAAGGTTATTCGGGCCTACCGGAGAACTATAGACCTATTTCTCTGATAGATGCAGCGGCAAAGGTTTCCTCCATTTTGGTCATTTTTGACTTAGAAAAATATCTAGCCACCCACAAGATCTACTCAAAATGTCAAGTTGGATTTAGGCGCGAGATGAGAACAACTTTAAATGCTACAATAATGGCTTTAGTATCTTGTAAGTAACTTTTCATTTTTTGTACAAATGAATGGAGGTACTTGTCAACAAATTTGGATATTTGCTCTAATAGCGACTTGACCCCAGAAGCAATGGGCCTCCCAGGAGGATTGACCAGCCTCTTATGAATCTTAAGGAGTATGCAAAAGACAGGTATCCTACAATCCTCCCTCACTTAATAATCGGCCTCTTGTTTGCTGATCATTTTTATTTCCAGGGCCCTATTCACTTTATTCCTGATCATATTAATGAGGGAGTGGTTAGGATCATCACTTAGTTTATGATAACTGTACTCATCAGGTAACAAGTTGTTACATTCATCTACACAGTATTAAAAATACAATGCCTCCACCTTTATCTGCCTGTCTCACAACTATTTCTGGATGCGTAGACCAGTTATGCAGAATATTAATTTTGCCTTTGCTCATATTGGAGTGAGTGGGTCTAATGCTGTATTCAAGCCATTCAACATCCTCCAGTACTTTTTTTTTTTCTTCCAAAAGCCATGACTCAACTGAAAAACGGTGTGCAGGAGGGCAGAAAGCAGAAGGATTACAGAGGCCAGTAGCATTGCTAGAGTGATCATCTCCCTTGGTGGCAAAGAATTCCTTGAGGTGAACAGTACACATAAACTGCTGAAAAACTCCACCCAAAATTCAAACATGATGTTTAGTGATAACAAAATTTAAGCTTTTGAGTAATCTCTTCCCATGGAGTCAGAAGATATGTAGACAGGTTAATTAACATTGTTTCCGACTCTGGATTTGTACCCGGTTTGTATCCCAGTCTCTCCAGGGTCAGATTGGCCCCTCAGCCTTTCGGCCCGTGGCCAGCCCGAAATCGTTCCTGGGGAGTGGGGGCTTTGTTCTGGCCATGCCTGGGCCGGTTTGGAAAAAAAACATTGAAAAAAAAAATATTTTCTTTTTCAACTTTTTTTTTCTTTTCTCAAAAAGCCTTTCATCCCTCTTAGGTCGATAAATGAGTACCAACACAGGTTGGGTGATATTGTATGCATATTTGTTCTATCACTTTTTTTGAGGTGAGGGGTGGGCCACTTTTTTTTGGGTGACCGGGCCCATTTCTTGTCACAGTCCGACCCTGAGTCTCTCCGATTGTTCCCACGGCCTAAAAAAGGTCTCCTCTGTCTAGATTGATACCGACATTGCTATTGATGTTCCTCCATCTGCAACCACATGAGTTGGCATTTGCATACCAAGTGGGAGCAAACAACCCTGCAGACTTCCTCTTGCGACACCCACGACTTGTGACCACAACAGAAGTCCAGGAGTCCAAGGAAACGGAAGAACACATCTGCCAGGTAGTACACACAATGAAACCCAAAGCCATCACCCTGGCATACTTTGCAGATGCCACCCTTCCATGCTGCAACATCACCAAAGACACAATAATGTCAGGAGTCTCGAACTCGTTCCTGAGACACAACCTCAATCTCACTTAAACAGCTCATAAATTCCTGACATGAATCTTTGCATTCTGCCATGAACTCTCTATCACATCAGTCAGGCTCCTCCTGAGAGGCGGGGCGAATCGTCATCCCAAGTGGCCCCCAAGACGCGATTGTTGCCCCCGCCGACAAAGGACACCAAAGACTGGTACGCACAAAGTCAGGTGTGGTTTCTGCCCCTTGATGCAAAAGTGGACTATATTGTAACATCGTGTCTCCCATGCCAAGCAGCTTGTGCCTCCCCCCGACCGGATCCCATCTGCTCTACCCCACAAGGACAATCCTTCCGGAAATCCATCAGCGTTGACTTCTGCACAGTCCAAGAGGGGATATACCTACTGGTGGCAATTGATGATTATTCAAGATACTGTGGTGAAAAGCGACATGTGGCCCCTGTTTCATCATCATTTGTATAGCGTCTTTCATCATTGGTATGGTCCCAACTTACTGTAGCTTTCATGCCCCCATTCGCACAGGAAGAGTTGCGCCGGGACCCGATTTCGGGATTTCGAAATCAGGTCCTGCCAAAAAAAAGGGACCGTAGGCAAAACCTCGGACGGGGTTTGTAAAATAGAAAAAACTCCCGGGACGTCAGGTGATTTCCCCGGACTGTCCTGGGAAAACCCAGATGTCTGGTCACCCTACCACTAGCTACCCATGTCAGGCAGGCACATGGATGCTTGCTTTGAAAAAGATAAGCGTGTGTGAGAGAAGGAAAAGATTTCCAAAGATACCTGGATGATTTACAAATCCTTACTTATAAGGAGAGGAGACCCGGTATAACACTGACTAGGATAAGTTAACAGTGTATACTCTGTCTATATCCGGGAGGATAGTTGTCAGTATATATAAGAAGACAAAGCTAATGTGCAGATGCTAGAGATTAAAAAATAATGATGATAACTCAAGGGCGGGGACCAGTCATGATTAAAAGATAGGTATCAATTTTAATAATTAGTTATAGAGATTAAAACATATAATTAAATAAAGTGGTCCACAATACAATACTTAACATCCAATATATAAAAAACAGGGGGTACGTAACAGGTTAATATAGCAAGTTAAAACAGGTTCACAGAAAAAACGAACACAATTGGTACTTGTAAGGCAAATGGTGTGAAGTACCAGATTCTATTGAAATAAATGTCTCATAGAATTATATCTCTGTTTATAGTCCAGAGAGTTGTTTCAACATGTTTCTGTTCATCAAGGCATTAGTATAGAACATTCATCAGGAGGAAGAAGTTTTACAATGTAGCCTAATTATTAATGGATCAATAATATAATCAGTGTCTGTCTCTTAGCATCTAGAATGGTGCTGGTGGGGGCTCTCTACTTCAGTCAGTAGGTAGTTGAAGAATTATTCTACAACTATGCTGGTATGCTGAGAATATCTGGTCGAGTGCTGGGAACAAAGCCTGTGGACAGCAGTATTGCAGTCTCAGGGTACCTGGAGTGTTCATCAAGGACCACCAATACGTATTCGCCGGATCGTAGTAGACCATAGATGTCAACTGCCACTTCTTCCCATATACCCTTTGGGAGTGCCGCCATGTGCAAAGGTTCTGGGCACACTTGAGGTCGCAGGCTGAGGCAAATGTGGCAAGCTTTTAGCGTGCTCTTGATGAGTCTGTCCTTACCGGGGAACCATACCTTTCTTCTGCGCGTGCATTTTGTCTAAAGGATCACCCATGATTTTCATGTGCAATGTCAACTGCCCTCTGGTTTAAAGAGGCTCACAGCATTATTTGATTGCCTTTAAGCACTAGGGACTACAGGGACAAGGAAATTTTGTCCTTGGATCTGGCCATGGTCTTGAACAGCGGTATGTCCAGTGTTGGGTTGTTCTGTACTGACGGTTCAAACACCTTCCAGCTGTCATTGGGAATGCAGGGGGTCGCGAGGGCCAATGTTGCGTCCTTCACTGTGCACTTCGATAGCTCCGCCATGGGTATGGCTCGGGGACTCTGTGGTGGATGATGTAGTTGACGTAGCGGTTAGCCTGGTCGTTGGGAGTGTGGGGTCCTGGAAGTGGGTGGTAGGACAGGAAATCAGCTGTATTCTCATCTTTGCCAGGTTTGTGTATGATGTTATACCTGTACTACTGCCAGCGGAGTCCCCACCTGGCTATCCGAGGGGGGCATCTGCGCTTCCTATAAATGGTGATGAGGGCTTGATGGTCCGTAATGATAATGAAGGGTTTGTCTTACAGGAAGAGGTGGAAATGTTCACATGCCCAAACTAACGCTAGTGCCTCTTTTTCCACCAGGGAGTATCAGTGTTCAGCTTCTGTGAGGCTTTTGCTGGCGTACAACACTATTCTTTGTGCATGTTCACTGCCTGAATTTTGGGCCAGGATGGTGCCCAGCCCAACCGGACTGGCATCCACCGTGATTCCGGTGTGTAAATTGGTGTCAAAGTATGACATACAGACAGCTGTTGCAATGTCTTTCTGAATCTTATCAAATGGCTTCTGTTGCACCTCCTCCCACATGTGAAGGCATGATCTTTTTTTGTCAGCCCTCGCAGCGGGCGCTTCTAGAGGCGAAGTGAGGCAGGTAACAAGTGCAGTAACTGGCTAACCCCACAAACGACCTCACTTGTGCGATGTTCATTGGGCGAAGCATCAGTGATCGAATCTTGTCTGGGTCTGGTTGAATGCCCTTCATGGAATCGCAGCACACACTTTCATCAATGTTGCATCGTGGGCTTCCTGAAAGTTGCCGAAGATGAGGATATTGTCACTGTAATTTATGCATTGTGGTATGTGACATATTATTTTACAGATCTCTTCCTGGAATATCTCTGCAGCTGAAGATATTCTGAAGTTCAAACGCTTATAGCGGAATAGCCCAAGATGGGTGGTGAAAGTGATGCTATACCGTGACTCCTCACTTAGATCAATTTGATGGTATCCTTTGTTGAGGTCTAGGCGGGAGAAAACCTTTACCCCGTTGAGTAGATGCATCATATCCGTGATGCACAGGGATTGGTGTTCCCTTAGAATAGCTTGGTTCAGAGCACGCAGGTCAACACACAGCCTTATGTGTCCTTCTGGTCCCTTCTTCAGCACAGGTACTACTGGGGAGACCCACGGGGTAGGCCTGATGCAGGCTCAATGAGGTCTTCTATGAGGGCGAGTAGCTCCTTTTTGACAAGGTGCTGGATGTTGAACGGGATTCCCTGGTAGTGTTTTATTTATTGTATTTGTTGGTAGCACCCAGACCTGGAGGTATCGCATACATGGTTAGGAAAGCATTGGGATATTACATGGTGTCATAGCAATATGGTGGTTACATTGCGTCATAGGTCGAGAGTCGTGTACAGAATGGGTAGGACAGATTGCAGTACATTACAGATATTTGTTGAACAGTAAGGCTTTTGCTTTCTTACGGAAGAGAACGTAGGCAGGTTCATCTTGGATGTGCTGAGGGAGGGAGTTCCAGAGTGTGGGAGCGATGATGGTGAAGCAGGAGCCCCCGGTTCATTGTCTGGCAAATTTGGGAATGCTCAAGACAAGGTAGTGGAAGAGCGGAGATTGTGCCTGTAGTGTTTTTTTGGTAATAGGTTGGTGAGAAAGGGGTCGGGGGGCAGTGTTGTGTAAGCAACACTGGGTAGTGGTTAGAAGTTTGAACTCAATGCAGGCTTTGATGGGAAGCCAGTGAGCCTCCCGTCTGATGTGGGAGATGTGGTCGGAGGACTTCAAACCCAGACTGCTCTGAGGGAGTTGTTTTGGGGCAGTTGGAGTTTAAGGTTTTAGGTGGTGTTCCCTGCTAATATGGCATTGCAAAAGTCTAATTTGCTGCCTATGATGGCTCTGGCTAGGGTGGGACAGTTATCAGAGGTGTGAGGAAATATTTGGGGTTCTTTTGACAACCAACCCACTTTCCACTGTGCGCCTAAATTCAATTAAAGTTCTTAATGTCGCAGAAAAGTGTGGCATAAAGAGGCAAAAAACGAACCCCATCCTCTTTTTGCAAATAGAAGATCAGAAAAAGCCACACACAATAAGAACTGCGCCACACTTAGTCCTTGTATTAGTTTGGTGTGCATTAAACTTTAGGTTTCTGCAAAACATGAGTCAAAGGAAAGAAATGCCCATCAAATTAAACTTTAGGTTTCTGCAAGACATGAGTCAAAGGAGAAAATGCCCATCAGATAACACGTGTTTCAGCACACAAGTGCCTTTCTCAAATCTGGGCGAATAAGGTCTGTACATATACATTCAACATTAAGTCAACATATGAATAAAATGTTAAACAGAAAATTGTAAAATAGTCCCAAAGAAAAAGTTAACCGCAGTTTTGATCAAAGTTAGAAAACACAGACATCGAGGAGGGGCGAAGGGGAGGGCAGTTTGGGTTAACATGAAAAAGGACGAGAAACCAAAAAACAGTGCATGAGTGACACAATAATACATAGTGATCAAAGGCAATTCTACTATTATGTGTTTTCACGGGTATTATCTTTCAATACGCTCTTACCTATAGTCCAAATAAGGGTTAAAGTCAGGTGTGCCAATAATCACGAGTTCAATCCCTCTGAAAAGTGAATTTTAAAATGATAATGATCATAAATAAAATTTTAAATGACATTTTTTGCGAATTGCTTGTCTCCATGATATTTAAATTGTAGTCAAGACCGAAAAATATGGATTTTCCATTTATTTACTATTTAAGGCCTGGGTCCCTGTATATAGCATTTATTTTAGGCTGTACTCTCTCCTAAACAAAACTCAAATTTAGTTTAATGAGCGGTCTCCCGGAATCTCCCATATTGTGTGAATATATCGTAGTGAAATGATACACGCAGGGTTCAGCAACAGTGCGTGTAATGATATTGTATCTAGCCATTAAAAACACACGATTTGCTTCGGTATGCTTTATGTGAACACATCGATCCTAGTTTACATGGTGCTGTTAGATCTACTTGAACTGCTGTTGTCATCACATTTGCAATGCTCAATTTAGTTGGTCTCGCCAAGCACGCGGGACCGCAATCTACAAGAAATGTGTCACGGGGGCCGGTCAATCGGGTGGTCCTAATTCATAGGGCTTACCTCTAAAGTGCGACTCGTCTCATCAAAGCGTCACGAGTCCACTGTAATCACAAAGGTTCCCTATGTAAAGGAAAAAGGAGTCCTATCTTGGTGTCTAGTGCTCCTGTGTTGACGGGTGCCATGTTTTGGGCTAGAAAAACACGTTAATCATTGCAAAGGATATACAAGAACCCAAACCGGTCTAGTCATTACGTTTTATACGTTGGGGATGAATTTGTAGAATTCTTAAAATGTAACATATACGGTAATTACAACTAGAGAGCAGTTGTGATCAACATATTTATATCGGAAATCAAATTATTATTTTGGAATTATGATCGGGTATTCAGAGCAATTTAATAGACGTGTCTCTGAGGGAAAAGAAACATACTTCACAATTTTCAATTGCAAATGAAAACAGTAAACAAAGTGATTATTATTATGACGAACTAGACAATACTCGGGGGGGGGGGGGGGGGAAGTTTGATCCTTTTATCTGTTTCATATTACATTATATGGTTCTAGGAACTGATAAACAGTCAGTGACTGCATGGATTGTGGCACATCTCACCCCATTTGGTATTCTTATTTTCATATCGCATTTGGGGTGTGGTTTTCACCCCTGGGTGGTAATATAATAGCATTTCTCAGTGTGTCAGTTATTAGGTAGTTTAAAAAAGAGATTTGAGCACAAAAAAAAAAAAAATAATATATATATATACACAATACTCATAATGAGTCATTGGTCTGCTTGAATTCACAAAAAATTAATCATTTCATTGTCCTTATTTAGGCCAAACTCAGTTGCGCGAAATTTGCAAATCAGGCGTGCCTCTGCCTGACATAATAATACTTCTTGGTTCCCACCTCTGTCTCCTGTAGTTACTTTTTTAAGTCCAATGAATTGCAAGTTTCTCTTGTCCTCCAATTGATGATTTGTTTGGCAGTGATGAGCCAATGGTAAAGGTATGTCTTGATTTCCAATGCCAGCAAAGTGTTCACGAATTCTGGTTCTAAGTTCTCTAATAGTACTCCCAATGTAGATATACTTTCATGTACAGATGATAGCATACACTGTATATTTACTTCTGCAGTTAATGGTATCATTGATCATATGTCTTATTCCTCGTGAGTCCGTAAATAAGTGTGTATTGGGGTATGCATGCTTACACATGCTGCATGATCCACATTTTCTAAATCCTTTTGGTAGAGTTGGTAACCAGGTATCCGGGCCTAATTGTCTGATCTTGGGGAGTAGAGACGGGCTAAGAGATGTTTTATGGGTTCTGGCTTTTCTGAAAATTAATTTTGGTCCTTCGTCAATGAACTGGGTCAGATGTTGATCAAGTTGTAAAAGGTGCCAGTTCTTAGATAGAATCTTTTTAATTCCATAGTTGTTTTGGCTGAAAGTGGTGATGTATCTCACTTGCTGTTGATCCTGGATTGGTTGTGGTTGTTTTGGAATTAAGGTTTCTTCCCTATTGATTTTCTTTATCTTGTTGTATGCATTTGTGATTGTAGCCTCTTGTTTTAAATCTTTGTTGAAGCAACTTGCATTCTTGGTTAAAGTTAGCATTGTCCGCACAGTTTCTCCTTGCTCTCATAAATTCTCCTGTCGGTATGTTGTTCATTACGGACTTGAGGTGACAGCTGGTAGCAAATAGTGTTGAGTTCGCTTCTGTAGGCTTACGGTATGTTTTAGTCACCAATTTGTCTTCTTTAACATAGATAGTGAGATCTAAACAGTCAATGCTTGTGTCGCTTTGTGTTCCTGTCAAGAAAATTCCTTGGTCATTGTTGTTTAAGCGATCTTGAAATTCTGACAAATCTTGGTCATTACCATTCCAGATTAGCAGGATATCATCTATGAATCTGGCCCATATTACAATTTTGTCTTGTGCAACTGTATCAATGTATACATACAAATCTTCATACATACTCATAAATAGATTTGCAAGGGACGTATTTAACTTCCATTGCTACTCCCTGTTTCTGCTTGAAATACTGGTTATTGAACAGGAAAATATTATGTTCCAATGTTATGGTAAGCATCTCTTTCAGCATGGTCAAATAGTGGTAATGTGAAGCTGTTTCACCTCGGAATATATAATCTATAGTTTTGATAGCAGAGTCATGTCGAATAGATGTATACAGCGCTCGGACATCCCAGGTCACAAGTTTATATGTGGGTTTCCACTGTAAATTTTGAAGAGTTCTGATTACATCTGTAGAGTCTTTGTCAGCTTTAATCTTTGGAACTTTAGGTCTCAAGACATTATCAATAAATTCACTGATTTTCTCTGTTGCCCACCCAATCCCACTAACGATGATAGTGATGAATGGTTTATGTACCTTAGGTAGAAAATATATGGTTGGAACAACAGGATGTCGTATAGACATGTATTCTCTTTCATTGTCAGTGATGAGGCCTTTCTTTCCCCAGTTATTGATCTGTTCTAGAATAAGGTTTTTGATCGTCGTGGTGGGGTTGGATGGAAGTGCCTCATAGCATAGTGGTGTTGTTAGGTGGTTCTGGGCCATTAGTATGTAGTCTTTATGATCCATCACGACTATCTTTCCCCCTTTATCTGCTTCTTTAATTACTATGGACTGATCTCTTTGAAGTTCCTGTAAAGCATTTAGTTCTTCTAAAGAAAGGTTGCCAGTTTGTTTGCTTGTTTTGTACTGTTTTTTGCGCTGCTCGAAGAGATTATTAATATCAGCTGATACCGCTTTATGGAAGGCGTCAATCATATTTTCCTGTGATATTTGTGGAGTGAATTTAGATTTTGGTTTCATTTGTTCAGTTGCAATACTGATTGGCTTAATTCTGAGGTCATGTAGAGTTTCATGCATCTCTAAATCTTCTGATTCCAAAGATCTGAGCAGATGGATATTCTCAATATCCTGAATGGTTAATGTGCTCGGTGTTGGCTTGTCCTCCTTGGGTTGGTATTGGCGGACTTGGGTGGCAAAGAATTTTTTAAATTTGCGTTTACATGTAAATTTGAATAAATCGATTTGAGCTTCAATGTGGTCATATCTGACGGTGGGGGCGAAAGATATACCTTTATTAAGTAGTCTGATTTCATCCGGTGTTAGGTCTTTAGAGGAAATGTTCATAACCAAATTATTTATTTCTTGTTGCCTGCAGCTATCCTTGCGCTGGCTCTTGTCAAATGTCTGAATTCCTCTAGGGCATCTGGATTTCCGCAATCCTGCACCCCCCCTCCTTCCTCTCCTCCTGAGATCTCTTGCTCAGGGTTTTGTGGTGGTGTCTGTTGAAAACGGACTTGTTTGTTGTTGGCTATTCTAGTTCCCTTTTTGAAGCGTCTAATTTGGTTTAGAAAGCCTGATCCTTCAATATTGCGATCTGCTCCACCTGTTTCTTCTTTGTCAGCGTCTGAATCGACATCTGAGCTACCCAGTGATGTATTGGGGGTATTTTCCTTGGATAATAGTTTAGAAAGCTTGTTATACTTTTCCTGAAAAGTGTAAACTTTATCTTCACGATAATCTCGCTTGTCTCTGTAAAATTTCCACACCTTCCGAATCTATCTCATCTTGATACTCTTTTAATATTTCGTGCATTTTCTTAAAATTCTTTTCTTTGGCCGCTTCTAGTGCTTCTGTCTCCATTATTTCTTTGGTAATAAGATCTATCTGCCCAGAAGCGCGCTTTTGTTCTCTTGTAGCGTGTTCTATAAGAATTTTTAACATGTTTGTGGAACTGGTGTTGAGGTTTTTCTCCCATTCTTCTGCAAGGTCTTTGTCCTCATCTTTTGAAAAATCAGGAAAAATCAGAATTCGCAGACCACGAGGTATAAATCCTTTAGATAGGTAGTTTTTTAGTGACACCACTTCCCAGTATTTGTCAATTTCTTTTCTTGATACTCTTTCTAATTTGATAAACTTTTATCGTAGATCCTCCCGTTTTGGGAGAGAAGATGCAAAGCCATGTGCTGTGTTGCCCCTTTGGGTGAATAGGTTTGTAGCATCAGTTTCTCGTGAATAAAATATATTCCGCCATTGTGGGCTGATTTTGGCAGCACAGGGAGTTGGTTATTTTAAACAGGTTTGAGGAAATATTTGGGGTTCTTTTGACAACTAACCCACTTTCCACTGTGCGCCTATATTAAATTAAAGTTCTTTAATTAGTTCTGAACTAATATGACATCACTGGTGAAGAGTGCCATTAAGCAAACAAATGAACTAAGTACAATATAACGCATCTTCTCCCCTTTGACCAGTGTGAACTATGTACAGGATGACTCAGTGATGAACTATGTACAAAATGAAACTAGGTACATAACTGTCCCTGCAAGGTGCACGCTTGGTCAGAGGCCCGGCAGCGCAGAAAGAAACACACCCACTCTAGAAGGATACTTATCAGGAATTGCTTTATTCACACCTCACGCGTGTTTCCTTTTCCTACACTCATGTGACCACTTCACGTCCTGAGTGTTGTGTGTTGGTCTAGTGGTTTTGGTGCGCTTCTTTAATAAAAGGGGCTCTGCTGGCATGTGGAGGACAGTGCAGCAGAGCCCCAGGAAGCGCCAACTCTTGTCTGTGATTCTTGTGTGCGTGTGGCTGACTGCCGTGTGATCACGGCCTTTGAAAGCTGCCCTGGCTGGGTGCCCCCAGCACTGCTGCAGCCTCGTGTTGGGTGCCCCCAACAGTCACCGAGAGGTCCGTTGATCCACGCTCTGCAGGGCGCCCCTGCAGCCTGAACACTGCGAGAGCGCAATGTTCTCATCCCCATCGGGTGATCTCGACATCTGGTGTGGCCCGCCCCGGTGACCGAAGGTGGGCCACCACATTGGCGTCGAAGGTGGGATCGCCCTCCCCCCCCGCCCCTACGGACATTGGTGGGTTTCCTGAGTTTTTGTTTTGCCTTGTGGTGGGGCGAAGCGAGGTCCCGTGTGTGCAGTTGCAGCCCGTGACCCGGAGTGGTCGAGGTGCGGCAGTGGCCATGCATCGGTGCGAGCCGCCATATGAACGAAGAGGACGACAACGGAACAGGCGGTCGCCACGCTGTTCGTGACCCAGGACCCTTGTGCTGCATGGGTCACCTGGTGCCGCCAAGTGCGGCTGTGTCTGGGTGGACCGGCTCTGCTGCGGTCTGGCACGGCGCAGACCGCGTGAACGAAGAAGCCACGTGGGTGTAGCCGCGTGGAAGTGCGGCTGCTAAAGAAGATACAACAGCGGCGGCGTGTGCCGTGTGAGTCCCCAGGACAAAGAAAGGGGCAGGGCCAACCCTCCGGTGCATTGTGGCGTCAGCCACAAGAGTAGAGGAAGCGCGGCCCACGCCGCACACGCCCCAGGGGCCACGTGCAACATAAAGGCACGGGTCACCTGGTGCTGGCCGCAGGAAAAAAAAAAATCACTCTGCCCAGGACAAAGGAAGGAGGAGGGGCCGGCTCCTCCGTCTGGCCCACGTGCGAGGGGACGGCGTCTCCCACACCTGGGTTGCAGCAGTGAACACCCTGCCACCTTGCTCGGCCCTATCCAGAGCCGGGCTCCACCAGGGTGAAAGCGCCAACACCACGTGTGTTTCCCAGGCCCGTAGTGGGGCCTGTTGGGGGTGTGGCCTTAAAGGAGGAAGCCCCAGGGACAAAGAAAGGGGGCGTGGCCAACTGACCTGGGACGCAGTGGTGAAGAAGAGTGAACATCAGGCTGCTAGTCCCACACACAGGGGTCAAGGGATATCCCCAGAAATACGGGCATACTGCAAATAAAAAGGGAAAAGAGGGGTGTCACCAACCCCTCCTGTGTTCTATATCTGCCCAGGCCCAAGGGGTAGCGGCTCCACCTGTAGTGCTTGTGCGCCCTCTGGAATCTGAGTCTGGCGGAGTCCAACAGCCAGTGCCAAGTCAGGACTACCCACGATAAGCCACCAAGAGGGTAGAGGATCCCAGGGAGGGCTCGTGTGGCCCCAAAGAAGTCGACAAAAAGGGGCGGGCACCCCAAGACCCACCAGCAGGCGGTGCATTTGGGGCCCCACCCAGGGGTCAGCATGTCGGGCGACGAAGGGACATGTCGAGGACAACTGGCACCTATACCCCCTTTTGATGTCACGGGTGCGCCTGCCAGTCTGGGTCCCCGGTGGACGGCCTGGGTTGAGAACCTAGAACTATACTTTGAGGCAGTGGAGATGACGGACAAGGCCAAATGTCCAACCCTCCTGTACTCTGCCGGACTGGCAGTCCAGAGGCTATTGAAGACACTAAAGCCCGTCAATCAGTCCTATGACGCGGCCATCACAGCACTGAACGAGTACTTTTGACCCATGGTCAACGGGGACTACGAACGGTTCAGGATGAGGTGTGCGAGGCAGGAGGAAGGGGAGAGCCTTGATGCATTCCACTGTAAACTGCGCAGCATTGTACTGTTCTGTGCCCCTCAATTTCAAGGAGGACGAGATCAGGGTGCAGATCATCTACGGCTGCAGTTCCTCCAAGCTGCGCAAGCAAGTCCTGAGGGACCCAGCGCTGACCCTCGACCGGATACTAGACCTTGGCCGTGCCCAGGAACTGGCAGAGGTGCGGGCCTCAGTCATGGACTCATCGAGACAACACCTCAAACTGGAGGTTCCCATGCAGCGGGTCAAACTGGAGGAGGTGACAGCTGTCGGCAAGTGGCAAGGAGGAAAGCCGGTGAGGAGGGGGGGACTGGCCAAGGAGAGACCCCAGCGCCACAATGTGCCATCAGTGCGGGTGGGATCTTCCACACCCGCAGGACTGTCCTGCGAAAGGGCACATCTGTGGGCGGTGCGGGAAGGTGGATCACTTCGCACGGGTCTGTCTTGCCCCGACACCAGCCAGCATGGCGGGGACATCTGTGGGCGGTGCGGGAAGGTGGATGACTTTGCACGGGCCTGTCTTGCCCCAACACCAGCCAGCATGGCGGGGATATCGCAAGGGGGTGAGTCGAAGGGGAGAAAGAACCCCAGATTGGCTGCAGTCCAAGCGGCGGAAGACCAACGGAGAATGCAGTACGATGCGGGAGAGGAGGCACATGAAGAGAATATATTCTTTCTGTCCTCTAGCAGCGCCCCTGGCCAATTCGATCCTGGTACCTCCTAATTTGGATTAGCCCACGGATGGCCCCCGTGGTGTGTGGACTGGAACACACCTGTGTGGTTATATTGTGTAAAGTTCAAGGTTTTGAGTAGTTATTAGGTGGTGCGCGGACTGGAATGCACCCAATGTTTGCAGTGATGATGCAGGCGCACAATGGGTGCGCGGACTAGAAGGCACAAAGTTAGACCCCGCCGAGGGTCGCCGTTTGGTTTGCACTGGGTGGTGTTTTTTTGTTATAATAAAGGAGGGATGTTGTGTGTTGGTCTAGTGGTTTTGGTGCGCGAGCGTCATGACTGTGTCATGACGCTCCTTTAATACAAGGGGCTCTGCTGGCACGTGGAGGGCAGTGCACAGAGCCCCAGGAAGCGGCAATTCTTGTCTGTGATTCTTGTGTGCGTGTGGCTGACTGCCGTGTGATCTCTGCCTTTGCGAGCTGCCCTGGCTGGGTGCCCCCAGCGCTGCTGCAGCCTCGTGTTGGGTGCCCCCAACAGTCACCGAGCGGTCCGGTGATCCGGGCTCCGCAGGGCGCCCCTGCAGCCTGAACACTGCGCTCTCGCAGTGTTCTCACCCCCGTCGGGTGATCCCGACATCTGGTGTGGCCCGCCCTGGTGACCGGATGTGGGCCACCACACTGAGCTTCGGTCACTTGACTCGGAGGCTCAGACGAAGGCTGGTACGCTACACTTTTAACATGCACAGGAATTTTCTAACAGCAATAATGCCTCCTGGTCCATCTTATGCTGAGATGAAAAGTTGTTTGTTAAAGATACGTCTGTCACCCTTTCGAGGAAGGGCTTTATTTACTGCTCCTGTAACCAAAGGCCATTGGGACACATTGTTTTGGTAGCGCCTCTTTCTTGTGTCTGCTCGCCATCCTTTGTCAAATTTGGAGACATTATTGTCATGACTTGAAGTGATCGCTTTTGCTTTAGCTTTCTAGGTATCATTCTACATGTTTTCTTAATGTGCCTCACACTTCAAAATTGTATTTGCACACATCCTTCTGTGGGCTACAGCATGTGGGAGACGCATGCTTTTTTCATAGACGCCCTCCTCCCAAAGAGAATTCTGAAGTGATGCAGTCTAAATGTGTATATAGCCATCTGATAGCGGTGACTAGAAAATACCATACCTTTTTCCATAAGTGTAAACTCTTGCCTTCACTAATGCCTCTTTTTAATATCACTTCACTAATGCCTCTTTTTAACAGTACTTCACTAAAAGACGCACATAATTCTTTAAAAAATCACTTTATGAAGGCAGACCTCTTTGCAGCGCCAATTAAAACATACATATCAGAAAACAGTTCTAAAAAAACACTAACAGCCACTTAACAAGACACTTTGATGCTACTGGTTGATCAAAACAAGCTAAAACACTTAAAAAGAGGCTTTGTTAAAGGCAGCAGTTTTGCATCAGGCTTTGCATTCAAAGTATGTCAGTGTTTTCTGAAAGCAGTGTTGTGAGAGTTAATGGCTTAATTCAAGTTGTAAACATGCGATTGACCATGTGCTTTATAAGCACTGTTCATGTCCTTCACTGAAGTCCTGTTTCAAATAAGCATTTGCAAAGCCAACATTTTTGCTTTGCATATACGTTTTAAGCTTTTGCCAGGCCCTGCTATTAGATGCCCAGGTATTCGCAACATTTTGCACCTGCTACTAACAATGGGTAATTAATACAACCATGGCTGTTCCTGGGAAGTGACTTACAATAAAGCTCAAACTGTTGGTATTGCTTGGCTAAATGCTTGTTTAAAGTACTAATTGGTGCTGCAGTGAATTATGTTTTGCAGTAATAGACAATATTTGTTTAAGTTGTGTTAAGAAAATGTGGTAAAAAATACTTTTGAAAATGAAAGAATACCTGTAGTATGCCTTCTGCATGTAGATTGTAGAATGCATATGTTAAATCTGCAAATAGAAATCTGTAAGAGCCTGCTCTGTACTGATAGAGGAGGCTAGAATCACATGACAAATTCACTCTCAGAGCTGAAAGGTACATCTCAACTGTTGAACGTAGGTGATATGGTTACATGCAGAGTTTTTGGATGCGATTGGTGGATGGGTGTGTTACTGTTTGAATATAGCCAGTCAGGCAGTGTTACTGAGATAAAGATATAAAGTGTAGAAGGGTTGCCCTCATGGATATCCGCGTACGGCGGGAGGCTCAACCAATCAGGCTTTCTCTTTGTGGAGGAGGAGTTCAACTGCAGAGTAGGATAGGATAGGCTGTGCTTACTTTCTTGTTTGAATTGCTGCAACCATGGACAAGAAGACTGTTTGGCTGGTAGGAGATTCATGGATTCATTGGGTGAAGATATATGCATAGCAGCTTGGCATTTCTGATAATCCTGCACTGGAGTGGAGGTGGTATGGCATGGAGTTTGTGAAATGAAATGGAGTCAATTATTACCCATTCGTGAAAATATGCTGCTTTTGAAACATCCAGACATTATTATAGTAAATTGTGGAGGCAATAGTTTCGGCTATTTAAGTGGAATATCTTTGTGGTTTGCCATCAAAGATATTTTCGGAAGGGTAATGGAGCTTTTTCCACACAGTTTATTTTTTCCCGAATTTCTCAAAGACAAATGTGGAAGAGATCCAACTTGATTTGTCCACAAATCGAAAAAGCAAGGCAGAATGGCAATAAATCTATATTTTCATTCTTAAAAGATGTAGGAATGGCATGAGAATACATGACATGACAGAGTGAATTATTATTTTTTTAAAATGGAGTGCATCTAACAAATGTTGGAAATTCGATTTTTCTTTCTAATTCAGAATGCAGTGAAACAGTTGTGTGAAAGAAATGAAAAAGAAAAAAAGAGTATGTATTTAAACATTTGTTAGTACATATAGTAGATATACATGTTAAGAAAAAAGGTAAAAAAGCCTTTTTTCATAATGACCAAATTTATAGTAAGAAAAGAAACAGTAAAGTGAAGTTAAAACACCACAGTGTAGTCCGCGGATGTATTCTCCATCTGCAGAGTTGAATGGGGCCTAAAAGTAGAGGAAGTCATGGTGTTGGGTGGTCTAATGTGCATGGGAAGTGTAAAAGCCTTGAGTATGGCTGAAACACTTCCCAATCACGTTACACTTTATTTGATATTTGTCGCCTTTTGTTCTTCTCTGCTATACAAATGCTCTGGTATTTACAATAGCATAGAATGTAGTGCTAATGGAAATATTGGATATTCTTAGAGTCTTACTACTTTAAAGTAAAGTAGATGGAGTCTACAAGACTAAACCTGTTTTTCATTCTATTTTTAAACTTTGAAAGGAGAGTCTCTGTGGACACTTCTTTTGTTTTTTGAATTCTTTTAGATTTTATGGGGAGGTAAGGAGGGAAGGTGTGGGAGGGTAGGGGCACCAACCTCTGTAAGGAAGGGACAGGTGGACAAGGGAAGTTGTGTAGAGCCTGCTTTAAAAAAACGAAGGTAGGAGAAATTCCTGGGCTGCCTGAGCTTTTGGCACTCCTCCCACAGTGGTGAAAAACCTCCACACCCTGGACTCCTTTCAACCCACACCCCCCCCCCCGATGTCGTAGGTACCGCCTGTACTACATCCTCAACGTCCTATTCCTCCTGCAGCTCGTTTGCTGCAGCACCCCTGTTTGCATGTCCAGGACCTACAGGTGGTGGTGTTGGCCCGTGAGGAGGAAGAATGGCCATTATAGATGCCATTTTCAGCTCCAGAAAATGCTCCCAAAAAGAAGACCCTGTTAGTACCTTTGTCAGAATGAGAATTGTAAAAGAAATGGGTGGGTCCCTTTGGAGGATCCGTCCACGGTCTTTCCCCAAGGCTGTGGACATTGGAGTCTAGAAAAGGCAGTGAAAAGTTCTAAAAAAACTCAGGGAACAACTAAGAATGTTAGCAGCAGTTGTAGAAGGGCAAAGTTTCAACTTTAAAGTTGCTAGAGTGGACGGAAATTGAATTTCAGGATATCCACGAAGCACACATTTCGATTGCGGACACATCATTACGCTGCTCGGTTGCAGCCACATGATGATGTTTGGTAGCGCCTACGACGAGGACATGTTTTTGCAAACCTTGAAGATGAAAAAAGTGCGTAAAAATGTGTAAAAACATCAGAGAAACTCTAAGCATGGTAGTAGCTGTTGTGGAAGGGCAAAGATTCAACTTCAGAGTGGTCAAGCATTGGATTTCAAGATGTCTTTGACGCACAGACAGCATTCATAGACATGCCATTATGACGCACATGAGAATGTTCATGAGTGTTAGTGACCACGTCACGACGTTCACAAACTATAACACACCCCTTTGATGTCACGTGTATGTGATGCATTGTTTGCGACCGAGCACTGATGTTTGTGAACTAAGTCGGTATGGGTCATGCAGTTACGGACATGGCCGTTGATCGCGAACGTCGGCGCATCGTGTGACATGACTCGGGCACCCTAGTGAGGCCATGACCGTGTGATGTTTGCAAAGTAATTAAGTTTGTCATGAAGACATGTCCGTTGCTCGAGAATGTTGATGCATGGTGTGACGTCACTCGGATGCCCAAATGAGACGGCGACTGTGTGATGACATTTGCAAAATAATTAAAAGTGCGTGATTGCCATTGTGAACTTGGTGTAACGTTTACAAACGTCTGATACCCTTGTGATGTCACCCTAATAAGATTGTGCAGACACGAACATCTATACAGTCCGCAGACTTCAAATTGGCATTCACATAAATCAATTTTAAACATATTTACATGATATTTACATTCACGCACTTTAAGATGGTGTTGGGAATCCTAGTGGGAAAATCATTTGTCTGATAATTGCACAGGTGGTACAGGATACAATGGTAGATGAGCATAACGTTTTTTTTTTTATGCAGCAATAGCAAGCACCTTACAGTGGCTGGAAGAGAATTTCCCTCATGATGAAATGACTTACGATAGTAACCCCGTTGGTACGCACTCCAGTCTGAAACAAAATATTTCATATCTATTGCTTCATGTACACCTAACAGATTTTCTTTTCTTGAAGAGAACATATTGGAAAGGAAAGCAATACAGCACAAGCGGCACCCCTTCCAAAACAGCATACAGGTACAGGAAAGGAAAGAAATTCTGTAAATCGCAAACTGGACAGCAGAAAAGTCTGCGATGGAAAGGTTTGCATGAGAAATGTGCGAACCACAAAAAGGTTTGTACATTTCCCATGCGAACACGCATTTAAAACCCTACAAACCCACACCCACGACACACCCTTAACACACCCCCACCACACCCCCAACATAACCAAACCCTACGTACCTTTCCTTCACGCTGTGTCCCTGCAGCACCAGTTCCCTTTCACTTCCATGATCGGGAACCGGTGCTGCAGAGTCCTTTTTTTATTTTATTTTTATTTTTCTCGGAAGCTCGAGGGATTTCCCCCACAACCACCCGCTCACTATATTGCTAAGTATAGTGAGCAGGGTGTTGCGGGGGACACCCCGCAGCCCATGTTATTTTTTTTCTTCTCTCGGGTGTGCTCCAGGGGTGTCCCCCGCAACACCCCCTCACTATACTGTATAACATAGTGAGCGGGGTATTGCGGGGACACCCCCACAGCACCCGGCTTTTTGTTTTTTTTATTAATTTGGCAGGGGCTGGGGGGTTGTCCCCCGCAACCCCTGCTCACTGTAGTGAGCGGGGTGTTGCAGGGGATAACACCCCAGCCCCAAGTCCGACCCTGCAGAAACACCTAAACACACAACACAAAAAGTTCTGACTTTTGGTAATCCAAACTTTTGGTGGTGTTTGTTTTAGGTCTTTTGGTGGGGTCGGACTTTTATAGTTGGTCAAATCGTACAATACCAACTGGACAGCCTGGAAGCCAAAATGGAAGAATTGGTGAACAATTTTGCCGCCTTAAAAGATTACGTACAAGGATATATTATGGACAAAATAAAGTACCACTGCCCGACGTGCACATGTACCCATTCCCCATTCCCCATTTCACAGCCCGCCATACCCTCAAAATGCATGTGATGAGAGATGTTACGATGATCCCTCAATCCTGTCCTACCCTCACAACCAACTTGTACAAATCCCCAATTCCCCATAATATTTATCTACTTCTGCTACCCCTTCCCTTTCCTAATAGTATGTATGAATGTGTGGAAATAAAGGTTGATATGGAAATTGTTGCTAAGTGTATATGTGGCTTTTCCTTTGTTTTTAAAATCCAGTTATGACTCAGCGGCGCACAGTACTGGTGAGAATGACCACTATTAAGCAAAAGGGAGGTGTCCCATGGACACCGCACCTACCCGGCCTATCTGGAATCACGATGGAGGCATCCGTACGACGCCAGTATGAACCGCATGTCTGCATCTTGTGAACCACCTATAATTAGTTGTGGGAGCGGACGTTTGGCCGTTTCACAAATACGCGCATGCTTATCTCTTCCTCTGTCTCCTGGTAACACCGCCCCTGTCCAGCATATACGAAGAAACTTGTGACGAACTTTAAGTAGTTCGAAGCGCTCACCCACGTCCTATAGGTAGCTGTACACATAAACATCCCACCTGCTATACCCTACAAAATACCCAGCTAGTCCCAAAATGGTGGGCGCACGTGTGTCGCACTATTAATAATTCCAAAGATCCCAACAGTGTGCATGGGACACCTATGCACATGCGCACAAAGCATTCCGCCCAAAATGCATCCTGCGTACAGCCCTCCCAATCAAGAACATTTGCGACATCACCATGTGACCGCACCCATGCTGCGCGTGGGCCCTTAGTTCGTGGAAACGATCTGGACCCTCGGACAGCAGAAAAGTATTATGTTCTGCAATCTACAGAGTGTTATTGGGAAAGTACACGCTTACAAACACCCCACAATGTGCCATTGCACATGTATTTATTTGGTTGAATGATGTAGGCCTCTTTTCCATTTGCAAGGTCTCCACAGCAGCCATATAAAAGGCCATTCCCCAGAGCTGCTCCGCATTCTATTTGTAGTTTTTCATAACAAAGTAGCGGGCCACATAGCTTTGAGCTGTAATTGATTTTGGAACAATTCTGCTATGCTACATTACCTTTGCAAGTAATGGCAACCATGTTAGCCCGGCTCGCTACACACAGTAATGGAGAAAAGTATTAACGCCCCTTCCTGTGAACCACACCTTCAGTACTGATAATCCCCACTGTCCCATTCCCATGGACAGCATGCTGAAAATGGTAGTATGTGGCATGTGCGCTTCCCCAAGTAGCGCGAGGGCCATGCCCCAGTAAAGCAGGAACAGTCCTTCTTCCCTTTCCACTATCTTCTTTCCAGCACGCCCTCATTGGGTACTGGTAAATAGTCACACATGCATCCACCAATCACATTAAAGAGCTCTCCATGTAACACTATGAGTTCTGTACAACATGCCTCTGCGTAGCCATCACACCCAGAAACTTTATTGCACAATCCCTTAGCCTCCACAGTCCCATTTCCATGCCTGCCATCCTCAAAAGCCCCGAATGTGGCTTTCGTGCTGTGTGCTGGCATGGGGGAATAAATAGCAACCAGGGTCAGGGATTTCGTCTTTAGTGGTGGCTCTGAAAAGAGCCTTTTTATTTTTATTTTTAGGTGCTTCTAGAGAAACACCTTTTCTTTGGTGTTTATGGGTTTTTCTGTTTTCTTCTTCTCACATTCTTACAGTAAACTCTTCAATGCATTCTGTAGATGGCAAAGAAAAGAGCATCACCAATGCTCAACAAAGAAATGCCATTTGCATGGAAAAACTCTGCATTTCCAGAATTAATGATGTCATTGTTACAGAAGAACATCCCACCAGCGCACAAAAAATCAGACATGCTTCTGTTGATGAGACACCTTCCAGCCTCTGGCTGGGAACAACATATATTAGGCTAGTCCCATACTCTTCTTGGTGGTATGGCTGAGAAAACCACCTGGGCAGTGGGAAAAAGCCTCTTCAGTGCATTCATCAACCTCTTCAGTTGATGGAACAAACGTGAACGAGCCACGAAACCCAAATACATGCCACCATAGTGCACGACAACAACATGAACAGTTGCAAAACTTGCAACTTCTCTGCAAAGTGCAAGGCTAGCGCCGAAACTACAGACATCGAGAGCGCATCACAATGCCTCCACTCCTTCCAAACCGAAATCGCCATCAAAGTCTCTTTCCTGGGCACATCTGTACAGATCTACCACAAAGGCATCACCCAAAATCAACACGGTGCGTCTCTCCATATCAGCCCGCCTCACTATGCAGAGTAATGAAAAACAGTATTACTGCCCCTTCTTGTGAACCACACCCTCAGTACCTGATGGGATAATCCCCATAATCCCATCTCCATTGGCCAGCATGCTGAGAAGCACAGAATGTGGCACATGCGCTTCCCCCAAATACTGCGAGGGCTGTGCCCCAGTAAAGCAGGAGCAGTCCTTCCCTTTCCACTAGCTTCTTTGCAGCACTCCCTTATTAGTTACTTTCAAATAGTCACACACGCATCCACCAATCACATTGAAGACCTCTCCATGTAACACTATGCGTTCTGAACAACACTCCATATTTGGTGTTACACATTCAGAGTGCAAGTCTTGGGCGATCTCACTACACAGTTCTGTGAAAGTATCCACGATTTGTGCATCCAGATTCATCCACATCGACACCCAGCAATGGTGTATTGTAATTGGCACTAAGTATTTAAAGCATGTACTGAAACAGCTCACACTAGTTGTGTTTACAAATAATAGGGCTGGACAAAAATGCTGCACACAATCCTGCAAACAGTTACTGGGGCTCAGAAATAAGGCAGGAATTGGAGTACTGTGCTGCAATAGAAAATGCACGTTAAATAGACAAGTAAATCCACAGAAGTGGTAATGTACTTAATGCAGATATTAGAAAGCAAAAACATACCCATAAACAAAATCTTTCTGATTTTCTACATGTGTAAACATACATGCACACTCTGCAAGCATGTCATTCCGGAAGAAATCCCTAACAAATGCTTTCTCTCTGCATCTATACCTAACTGTGATTCAATTCCATTTCAACTGGTGGTACAAAATAAAACCATAGCATATTGTATAGGCCTTCCAATTCCGATAATCGTTCACCTTCGATATACAATACCATAGGCAACACATACATGAATGCTTTCCACGAACAATGCAGATGGAAAATAAAGTGCAACTGTACTACCTTCACACACGTACACGTGCCGTGTGGCAACACAATGTTCACACCAATAACCGTAATGTACCACACAGGCGACACAACCAAGTCAGGTCACTACACTTCGTACATTAGAAAGCACATACAATCCTTCAAACAGTTCTAAAGGAATTTGTTTCATTTCTTGAAGCACAGGCCCACAAATCTCCTTCCCCAAAGGCACTAAAGTCCATAAGATGGCCCTGACACCCACATATGTGCACCCATTGCACATAGTCTGCCAACATACATCGTTGATTCATCATCACTGCAAATTTAAATAGTAAATAGGGGCCATAAATGTACATGTATATATTATGTCAGCTGTACATGCAATGCACCATGTACAATGTACCAACATGTCTCCATGTACGTAAGGAGAAGTTGTACGTAAGTGGAGTACTTAGCATTGGAAATGCACGATCAAATAGTAACACGTTGCCGCCTTAATTTTGTCTTTATAACTGCATGGTAGCCGGAAATGGAAACATGTCATACCTCTCTATCAACAGGGGAAAAGCTCTGTGTAAAATAGGCTTCAGTGCTAACCATGAATTGTGCCAAATGTGCAGGCTCTATACAATTCAAAAACAAAATCCATATACCAGTATCACATTGTTGGCATGCATTGCTGCATAACGTTGCAGTGGGTGTGGCCAAGACCTACCATATTCAGTGCATGGCCTACGGCCTTTGCCCATGCACCCAAGAGCCTAGGCCTTGGGCACACCCACCACGACGTTATGCAGCCATGCATGCGAACAAATGTCCAGGTACCAGAACCCACAAACGTAATGCAGCCACTGGCACTCTTACCCAACCCCTGCACCATAATACAGCCATGCATACAAACATGTAGCTATGTAGGAAAATCCTCAAACATAACACAGCCTGTGGCACCTCTACCTACTTCCACTGACGCAGTATTTTTGTACTGCCAACCAAACCACAAAATCTTCAGACCATAGGCCACAATGGGAAAGGTACTTGCAACCAATGGACATACTTTTCGATGCAAGACCTGCAGCCATGCGTGCAAGGCCTGCAGCCATGCATCCAAGGTACTAGGAGCTTACCACACACAACAAAGCATACTACACCCTATGTAAAAATGCTCATGTGATGTGCTATGCACTCGCCATCTTCTGTTGAGCCTGTCAGTACCAACCAACAATGTGTACATTGCTGACAAACCACACAGCCAAGGCAACAATGTGAAATGTATTTGCTACCAATGGACATACTTTTGGTGCAAGGCCTGCAGCCATGCATCCAAGGGCTGCCGCCATACATCCAAGGCACTAGGAGCTTTCCACACACAACAAAGCATACTACACCCTATGTAAAAATGCTCATGTCATGTGCAATGCAATCGCTATCTGCAATTGAGCCTACCGGTAGTAACAACAGAAAGAGGTCACCTCAGGAGCTATGCAGCCGTAACTAAGGCTACCTGCATTAACCACCAAGGTACTCACCTAAGGACGTACCCGCGAATTGCAGCAGTACGCACTGATACCGCTGCCACACCACCTTCTTCTTCCACCTAATGAAATATATCGGATGATTCACTTTTCACTCCCCCACCCTTTCCATCCCCTCCTCCCACCACCAGATGCCGCAAAGCATTTCTTGAAGTCCCTTTCGGTGCTGCACTGTCCTCGGATACAACATGGTGGCGTTACCAAAAATGATGACGCACATCCCGCTTCCCTCCAGCCAACCACTGGCCGTGTCCAATGTCCGCCGACATCACGCCACACTGCAGCTCAATCAGACTTGTGACCGCGGGGAGAACAGGGAAATGAACCAGATATCACAAATTCTTTGAGACGTACATTTCACCTAATTTTTTTTTAAAGTACAGGACTGATTATCACAACATTTACAAAAGCAGGCTTTTGGGTCCAAGCCACTGCTCCTGCCACATATTTCATGAAAATCCTTCCAATGGTTTGACCTATACACTATACACGTGCGCAAAGTTTTTGTCTATTCAGTCTACGGAAAAAAAAATGTTTGGGACCCCAACTATAACTTTGGCCCCCCTGGACCAACCCTCACCAAACTTCCCCGAAAAGTTCTGAGCGGCCCATAAACCTTTTCTGCAAAGTTTGGTGAGGATTTGTCCACCCGGAACGTAGTTATAAGCTGCCCAAAAAGTGGTCTTCCTATTGGTTGAGCAACTTAACCATAACTACACGGCCGCTACCGCGTGCCGTGTAATATATATATATATTGTAGTTGAACAGGGCCTACGTTACATGTTATATGAGGGGAATAGTTATTTTTTTGCCATTCTTGTTGAAGGCCTACGTTATGTATTGCAGTAATGGACTGCTTTAATTGTGTTTCTATTTACAGCATGGTTTATATTTTTTGTTTATACATTTTTATGTTTTTCCCTGTTTCAGTGTATGTTGTAATGTGCACGCAGTGGGGGTGAGTGCGTATGGGCAATAATAATGTTGGCTGCATATTGTTGCTTGAATTATGCATTTCTTTACACATTAGAGCATACACTAAAGCACACAGTTGGGGTGAGTGCACATTTTGTGTGGTTATGGTTGCTGTTCATATGATTGGTGTGTATTTTGAACTTTGTTAGTATTTTTTCGGTCAAAACGTCATTATGCATGCATCACATATAGATACATATTAAATTGTTAATATCTCAAAATTGGCTGAGTCGATTTTACATAGTTTTTTCAGTTCACCAATTCCAGATGAAATCTACGTGCCTATAAAAAATTGAAAATCAGAGCTGCCATTTCAGCTGCTAAAATATTTGGGCTGAAATGTTTTTTCCTATGGGGGAAAACCCCATGTTAAAAGCTGTGAAATGCGATCAAAGTAAAACAATATAAACTGTGAAGCTGTTAATGTTAGAATTCTAAACATTTGCATGCACATGCGGCTGCCTCTAACTATTACTCTGAAATATATTCCGTTTTTTTTCAAGCCGTCCGGACGTTAAGGAAAGTCCATAAAAACTTTGTCTTAACCATATATATAAATTCAAGGAAAACACTTTATTTGCAGGGATGTTAAGGTGAGAACGTAATGCAACAAACCCCCTGAAATTCAGCTAAAGCCACCATAACTTTGCACCCCCCCCTTGTGCAGCTTATGACCACCATGAGGACCTCACAGATGACATCACTGGTGAAATCGCCAACTACATCTATGACATTACTGTTAGAATCTCCGATTAGGTTACAACACTAACCGGCTATAGCCAGTGCCTATGATCATGCCTACTGTATAGTTTAACACATTAAGGGGCCACTAGCCATGGCCAATGTTCAGAGCTTTCGGCCATGCCCCCTGTATATTTTACCACATTAAAGGGCCACTAGCCATGGTCTTCATCCATGGCCAGTGGCCAGGCCTTTCAGCCATCCCCCCAGTATATTATAACACATTAAGGGGTTAATAGCCATGGTCTTCTGCCGTGCTCACTATATATTTTCAAACACTAATGGACCCCCAGCCATGGCCTTCGGCCATCACCCATGCCCACTGTATATTTTACAACACTCATCGGCCACTAGCCATGGCCTTCAGGCATAGGCAGTGGCTCTCGCCTTCGGCGATGCCCACTGTATATTGTATCACATTAAGGAGCCACTAACTATGGCCTTTGGCCATAGTCGGGCCCCCTGTATATATTGTACAACATTAACCACCCACTAGCCGTGACCTTTCGTCATGGACTGTGCCCACAGCCTTGGCAATGGCAAAGGTCATGGCCTGAATTGTTGTTTAATTCATCAAAGATATTTGATTAGCTAAGTCATAAATAATATTATGTCTGATGCCATCACAGATGTAATCAGTGGTGTTATATATCATGTAAACAGTGATGTCACCAGTAATGTCTCCTGTGATTCCATCTGTGATGTAATAGATGGTTATAATTTGTGATATCAGAAGGGATGTCATCTGTGATATCGTCATTGTGGTCATAAGCTGCTCAAGAGTACTGGAAGTTAAAGTGGCTTTAGCTGAATTTTAGGAGATTTGATGCATTAAATTCTCACCTTAACGTCCCTGCAACTAAAGTTTTTTCCTTGATTTTCAAGGGTTTTGTAATTCCACAGATCTTTTCTACACCACTGGCCATGACCTTTGGCCGTGCCCACTGTATATTTCAGAACACTACCAGACCATTATTAGGCCATGGCTAAGGATCTGTTAGTGTTTGAAAATATACAGTGAGCACGGCCGAAAGCCGTGGACACTAGCCATGGCGGGAGGCCATGTATACTGCCCCGTAATGTGAATATACAGGTGGGGTGGCCGAAGAGTGTGGCCACTTGCCATGGCCAAAGACCATGGCTAGTGGCTGGTTAGTTTTGTGAAATATACAGTGAGCACAATTATTTGCCAAGGATCACACACTTTGGTTAAGCAGCGTGCTACTAGCCCCTTGTTTTATAGCCAGTCTCCTGGTGACTGTTGTGGTACATTACACGACTCAAACTAACTACATTTAAACAGCATGGAAAAGGAAAAAAAAGACTCCCTGCAAGAATAACATATGCCTAGGTACTCTTGCCCCTATTGCGAAAAAACAAAACTGGCATCCATGAATATACGCACAGTAAGTGAACATACATCTTAAAGTGAAATATACAAATGTAGTTGAAGAAAGCGTGCAAGACACAATAGAATTGTACTTTTAAAAAAAGTTGTGAACACCAGAAAAAATAACCTGCTAACCAATGAATATGCTGGCAAAGTATAATAGTTGCTCACCTTTTGGACCCAGCAATCTGTAGTGAAATTTTCCCTGGAAAACAAAATCCCTATACGAGACAAGTGCTTGTGGTATTGTGGGCACTGGGAACAAGACAACCTGAGTAAAATCCTGGAAGCCAAATACTTGAGCAAGCATCAGCAACCTCAACAAACTAAGGGGTTGTGTTCGCTGTCTGAAAAACATGACGCTGTCCATCCACATGTGTCCTTTACTTGTGCCCTGAAAAGCAGCAACAATCAGGGGAAAATAACTGCACCCGTATCAGGATTGCAACCTCTTTTGCCACATCCTGGACAAATACCCATGACTTACTTGACCACTCATTTCCCCTCCTCACGCCCATGCCTGGCTTTCAACACTACTCTGCTTTATAAAGTATACTTGAAAAGTACACACACTATAGTGTCACTCAAATATATAAATCCTTATAGAACTAGCCAAAAAAGTGTACAATTGAGACATTATTCCCCCCCATATTGAATAGGAGACTACAAATACCATAATGCAATTCATCGAAAGGCAAAAGAAATCTCTCTGAACTCTCAGAGAGCACTGGGAACATAGAAGGTCTTCAAACCATATTGGGGCATATTATATATATAATGCAAGGTCATTCCAGTTTGCCTCACACCTGCAAGTTGGCTTTGCAATTCTCAGTGTATTTGTAGCTCCATACCCAGATATAACTGCTTTTTCATGTGGTCCTCATGGAAGCTTGACTTTTAGAGTGCAATACTTGCAAGGACTGACAGTAGAACAGTTTAAAAATAATAATGCGATTGCTGTGTGTTTTCTAAGTGTGTTATGGGATGTTTAAAACGAAGAAAATACACTGCACCCAAGACTGTGGAGTGTCTCGAATCTGTGTAGTAACCAGGACGTGCCCTGCTTAGCTTCGAAGTAAGGAAGCGGCCAGCCCCCTCGGGCCATGTTGCTCTAAGTGTTCTTGTTACTTGTGCTCATTTATTTCGGCAACATGGTCTGAGGGGGCTGGCTGCTTCCTTGCTTTGAAGCTAAGCAGAGTCAGTCCCGGTTACTACATGGATGGGAGGCCTAGATGCCTATCCTATCTAGCCACGGGTACAGAACTACAGATACCCTCAGCTATCTGTAGTCATAGCCACGAATATCGGCCAAAATAATGCTTCGCTGCCCCCCTGGCCCTCACCAAGTGAACCCCTACTCTGTGCCTACTCCCCACACACCCATGATGGCCTCCTCACCTCCCCTGTCCGCTCCCTTTCCCCCCACAGCACACGCTGTTTCCGTGATACAGTTTGCTTTGAGATGGCAGCTATTTCGTCGAATAGCTGAGATAACAGAAAAGCTTTGTGTGGCAAACTCAGTTCCTAGACCCCCTCAATCTCCCAAATTTCAATTGGTGTCCCATTGCCTCCGCTCCACCTCTACTCTGAGGGCATTTGCATGTTTTTGACCTGCAAATGTTTTTTCCTACTTTTCATTTCCCTAGATCCTCAGCTACATCCGTGGTTTCTCTCGCATCAAGAAAAGAAATAGATGGTGGGTGTTTCATGTATAAACACACAGTTTCTCAGCAATGTACCTGAGATATAGCTATTTATTTATGAGAAGGTGGCATCTCCTTTTCCATCGAATACTTAAAAAGCTACTGGATGGAATAACCCCAAACCACACATGGGTCGCGAGTCAACGCTTAGTGCCCAAGTTATTTTGGACCTGTTAATTGGCGCAGTTCACTGTTTATATCTAATTTACTTCTCATCTCATCGAGGGTCCTTGGTCCGGGTACCCTCACACTCTCATGTTGAACGCTGCCTTTTTAAACTTCTAAACTTTTTTGTGCAGTCGCGCTGGTCGTTCATATAGGCCTTTGGACCATCCTGTTTTACTGTCAATTTTCAGGTCTTGAACCCAGCAGCAGTGCACTGTACTCTTCATTAAATCATGGCTGAAGCAGCAGAATATATTCTCACTAGAGATGCGGATATTAAAGCACTATTCGCACCTCGGGGTTCTACTTTGAACCCGTTCAAACGTTTACCTAATATTACTGAGGATCTTAGATCCAAATTCATTAAGCTTGAGAGGTTGAGCATTAGAGAAATCAATAAATTTTGGGAAATGACCACGTTGCAACACTATACTCAAGAAAATAAAATACCAAGAGGTCTGCGTATTCTTATCTTACCGGACTTTGAAGATCCTCAGGATAATGATCTGGCAGTGGAATGGGAAACTAACCTCACCAACAGCTCTAACAAAATGTTACTTTTACTTATTGAACATGCAAAAAGAGCACATTCTCGTATTGTCCAACAGATTGACGTACTCAAACAAGAAATTCAATTATTTGATGCACCTGCCGCAACTATTGATAAAAATTTTAAAACAATGTACAATATATTGAGAAGGCATCAGGATGAGGTTAAAATGAGAAAATGCAGGAAATTTTCAAGAGATGATAGGGATTATCGAGACAACCGGGTCTACACTTATCAACCTAAGTTTGATGAAGTGTCGAGATCCCGGAATAGTAGTGCGGCCTCTTCACCTGTCAGTTCTGATGTCGAAAGTGATTCAGATCGATCTGTTAACAGAAATGCCTTAGGGAATACACCTCGTGATGATGAATCACGGGATGAAGAAGATGCCGAATCTGTTGAACTGTCAGAACCATCTAGCTTATCTCCGGCACCTTTTTTGGAACAGATGAGAAGATTCAAAAAGGGCAACAGACAAGAGGCTATCAGAAAACAGGTCAGGTTTCGTCTACCACCCACTGCCAATATCGCAACGCTCGGTCCAAACCAAGGGGATCAAGGGGCGGCCAACATAGGCGGCGTCAATGCCGCTCCACTAGGCCAACGGCTAACCAGAGCCTCATATCAGAAATCAATACAGAATCAAACCGATCAGAATCAGTTCAGATAAATTTAATTCATAATTTAAGTTAATATCAGCTCTTTCCAGAAGAACACTCATTGTTAAATAAAGGATTATCATTTGCTCCATCCTGCATTAAGGATATCGTGCAGGTTCAAATTGATCTATTTAAATTTATCAGAAAGCTGAAGCTCAAGAAGTTTTTTGCCACACAGGTCAAACAATACTCTCTTACGACACCTGTCGCTGCACTATCAGAAATTTCATTGCAAACAATGATGAGTACCCATATACTCATGTCTATTGATGAGTCAATGTCTGACAGTGAATCTAACCTTCTTGATACGATGCATGAATTAGATATTCAGCATCGTAATTTGACAATTAAAGAATTTGCAAATAAATCTAAATTTACTCCAATTCTGTCAGATGACAACGTTATAGATACGTTTTATCGGGTTGTGACCAATGATATTCACACATTAGTTGATCGTTGCTCTTTTCGTTCACAATTCACAAATTCTAATTTGTCAATAGCACAGCGTTCCGCCCTGAACAAATTAGCATCTAATGATTCGCTGGTAATTAAGGAGGCTGATAAAGGCGGTAACGTTGTGATTATGGACAAAGCTGATTATATCTCCATGGCACTTGACCATTTGAACTCATCAGGTTGCTATGCCATTTTGAAAAACAATCCCATTGCTCAAATACGTAATAAAGTTCATTCTTTAATTGATAAATGGTATAAATTAGGAATCATTACAGATGTGGAAAAATGTTTTTTGTTTTCTGATAAACCCACAATGCCAACTGCTTATTTTCTTCCTAAGATTCATAAGACATTTGATAAGATACCTGAAGGTAGACCTATTATTAGTGGCCAGGGGGGAATTTTGGAACCTATATCAGTGTATGTTAATGAATGTATTGCACCTTTGGTCCACTCTACACCCACATATTTAAGAGATACTATGCATATTCTTGAAATTCTTGCACAATTGCCTTGTACTTCTGAAATATTATTGGTCACACTTGATGTTAAATCATTATATACTTCTATTGATCACCATAAAGCAATTGCTAGCATTACTTATATTTTCCGACACAAATCAGCATCATACCATCTTCATATTGAAATGATCAAAGAATTTCTTCTTTGTGCTCTGCAAAATAATGTGTTTCTTTTTAATGATACATATTATCAACAACTGATTGGCATTGCAATGGGAGCCAGTTTTGCTCCTTCTGTAGCGAACATATTCATGCACCAATTTGAAGAACAATATGTGTTTCATGATAATGTCTTTTCACCGTCAATATATCTTTGGAAAAGATATATTGATGACGTTTTTATGATTTGGACTGGCAATGTGGCTGAACTAAATGAATTTGTCAAATTTTTAAATGCCAATAATTGGGGTTTGCAATTCGTGCATCATGTTTCAAATGATTCTGTGGATTTTCTTGACCTGAATATTTCTAAGTCCCCTATGGGTTTTATTACTAAAACTTTTCGTAAACCTACCTCGGTCAATGCAGTTTTACATTCATCTAGTTCTCACATACGGTCTGTTATTAACAACATTCCGAAAGGTGAATATATTAGAGCCAAACGTAATTGCTCTCTGGATGCTGATTTTGATGCGGAAAAACTGTTTATTCGCGATCAATTTGTACAACGGGGTTATCAACCAAACCTTCTTACTAAGGTTGAACGCGAAGTGTCCAGTATGAAGAGGGCTGATTTACTTAAACCTAAAACTAGAACGAACTCAGCTAATACGCGCTTTAATAAAATTAGGTTGATCACTAGGTACACCAGTGATAGTAATGAGGTGTATGCTATACTAAAACGTCATTGGCACTTACTCCATTTAGACAAGGATCTCACCAAATTATTGGAACCTAATCCATCGATAGTTTTTAGTAGAGCTCCTACTCTTAAAAACCTTCTATGCCCCTCTTTCATGCCACCGGCACCTATTGTTAGAACATGGTTAGAACTGGGTCGTGCGAATGGGTTTCACAAATGTGGGAGTTGCAACATGTGTTCACATGTATTTGAATCTGAGGCATTTGATTTTGGTACAACAGGAAAACATGTTATCAATTCATTCATTAATTGTAACACAAAATTTGTGGTGTATTGCATTATATGTGTCTGTGGCTTATTTTATGTCGGGAGCACTATTAGACCACTCAAAATGCGTATTCGGGAGCATTTGGCTTCTTTGCATAAACAGGATGCCAAATATCCACTGGCGTTACATTGGCAGACTTTACATCAGCTGGATGACTTTAAGGATTTGAAATTTATTGGGCTGTCTCAAATACGTCCATTAAAAAGAGGGGGCAATATGGAACTTAGACTTAGACAATTAGAGGCTAGACTTATTTGTAAACACAGATTAGTAAATTTTGGACTTAATTCCGATCATGAATTTCATGTGTTCTTATGATTTAATTTTATATTTAGAGTTGGTTTGGTGTCATTGATACTTAGGTAGCTACACCTGAACTACCGTGCTCCATATTATTTAATTTCGTTTCTGAATACCTAATTGTTTGTATATTTTCTTGATGTATTAATGGGTGTGTGCGGTTGAATATACAACCTGTGATAACATATTCTTATACATTGCCAAGACTAATCTTTTCATCATCAGCTTAACAAGTGCGCTCTATGTATTGTTCACCTTTTAACTTTATTTTTGACTAAATTATGAAGTTCAGGTGTATAGCACCGATAGATTGTGTGCTTTATACATAACTTGGCTTTATTGATCTAATCAATAACCGGCTCTTTCCCTCACCTAACATGGCCGCCGCGGTATGCCTTGTGCTGTTGCTGCCTATGCGATCTATTTTTCTTTTTAACTACACGAGATGCATTGCGCGCGCGCACTCTCTCTTTGTACACTGTGTTGCCGGAAGGCTGGTAAGAAACTTTTGTGCTCTTTCGACATGACCCCTATGTTGTAATTAATTGATTTTATTTAACTAAGAGCCGTGTTTCCTCTTTTTCTTTTGTTAATTGTCCAATTTAATATTGGTAATGGATATGTGACTCGTCCTGAATTGGTTGGTTGGTGTTATCTACGCGCAACTTTTCCTTTTTGGCTGTGGACTTTTTGCAGTAATTAATTAATGGTCATTGCAACCGCAAGTAATATTAAGGTAATTATACCTAAATTTTATATCTACTGTGGGATAATTGTTGGCGTTTGGATGCACATGACACTAGATAATCCTTGTTAATTTATCTTTTTTGCCGTATAGTTTCCTTTGGACAAGGTTCAACGGTAAATATCTAGTCAGTTGTTCTTTGAGTTGATTAACAAATTATGTTATCTATGGTTGATTTTCCACCGCACACACCTAATCTCTTATTATTGCATTATGTTATGTTTCTTTTTCTTTTTTGGGTTTGTAACCGGATGCATCATCTGCTTAAACGGTAAATGTTTGTATGGAAAATGATTTATATTATATTATGTTTCTTTTAATTTAATGTCATGATGTCCTGATTTCTTCTGGCCATCTCCCTTGCTACCCCTTGATGTTTGCCCAATTGACATGATGTAAATCACTAATGAATGGGTTACTGGTTGTATAATTGTTACTATGTACAGCCTTTGAAAAAGAGCTTTGCTCGAAACACGTGTCAGGCTGTGGAATGGAATTAAAAACATAATTCAATTATTATTGTATTACTGTTAATTGGCGCAGTTCACTGTTTATATCTAATTTACTTCTCATCGAGGGTCCTTGGTCCGGGTACCCTCACACTCTCATGTTGAACGCTGCCTTTTTAAACTTCTAAACTTTTTTGTGCAGTCGCGCTGGTCGTTCATATAGGCCTTTGGACCATCCTGTTTTACTGTCAATTTTCAGGTCTTGAACCCAGCAGCAGTGCACTGTACTCTTCATTAAATCATGGCTGAAGCAGCAGAATATATTCTCACTAGAGATGCGGATATTAAAGCACTATTCGCACCTCGGGGTTCTACTTTGAACCCGTTCAAACGTTTACCTAATATTACTGAGGATCTTAGATCCAAATTCATTAAGCTTGAGAGGTTGAGCATTAGAGAAATCAATAAATTTTGGGAAATGACCACGTTGCAACACTATACTCAAGAAAATAAAATACCAAGAGGTCTGCGTATTCTTATCTTACCGGACTTTGAAGATCCTCAGGATAATGATCTGGCAGTGGAATGGGAAACTAACCTCACCAACAGCTCTAACAAAATGTTACTTTTACTTATTGAACATGCAAAAAGAGCACATTCTCGTATTGTCCAACAGATTGACGTACTCAAACAAGAAATTCAATTATTTGATGCACCTGCCGCAACTATTGATAAAAATTTTAAAACAATGTACAATATATTGAGAAGGCATCAGGATGAGGTTAAAATGAGAAAATGCAGGAAATTTTCAAGAGATGATAGGGATTATCGAGACAACCGGGTCTACACTTATCAACCTAAGTTTGATGAAGTGTCGAGATCCCGGAATAGTAGTGCGGCCTCTTCACCTGTCAGTTCTGATGTCGAAAGTGATTCAGATCGATCTGTTAACAGAAATGCCTTAGGGAATACACCTCGTGATGATGAATCACGGGATGAAGAAGATGCCGAATCTGTTGAACTGTCAGAACCATCTAGCTTATCTCCGGCACCTTTTTTGGAACAGATGAGAAGATTCAAAAAGGGCAACAGACAAGAGGCTATCAGAAAACAGGTCAGGTTTCGTCTACCACCCACTGCCAATATCGCAACGCTCGGTCCAAACCAAGGGGATCAAGGGGCGGCCAACATAGGCGGCGTCAACGCCGCTCCACTAGGCCAACGGCTAACCAGAGCCTCATATCAGAAATCAATACAGAATCAAACCGATCAGAATCAGTTCAGATAAATTTAATTCATAATTTAAGTTAATATCAGCTCTCTCCAGAAGAACACTCATTGTTAAATAAAGGATTATCATTTGCTCCATCCTGCATTAAGGATATCGTGCAGGTTCAAATTGATCTATTTAAATTTATCAGAAAGCTGAAGCTCAAGAAGTTTTTTGCCACACAGGTCAAACAATACTCTCTTACGACACCTGTCGCTGCACTATCAGAAATTTCATTGCAAACAATGATGAGTACCCATATACTCATGTCTATTGATGAGTCAATGTCTGACAGTGAATCTAACCTTCTTGATACGATGCATGAATTAGATATTCAGCATCGTAATTTGACAATTAAAGAATTTGCAAATAAATCTAAATTTACTCCAATTCTGTCAGATGACAACGTTATAGATACGTTTTATCGGGTTGTGACCAATGATATTCACACATTAGTTGATCGTTGCTCTTTTCGTTCACAATTCACAAATTCTAATTTGTCAATAGCACAGCGTTCCGCCCTGAACAAATTAGCATCTAATGATTCGCTGGTAATTAAGGAGGCTGATAAAGGCGGTAACGTTGTGATTATGGACAAAGCTGATTATATCTCCATGGCACTTGACCATTTGAACTCATCAGGTTGCTATGCCATTTTGAAAAACAATCCCATTGCTCAAATACGTAATAAAGTTCATTCTTTAATTGATAAATGGTATAAATTAGGAATCATTACAGATGTGGAAAAATGTTTTTTGTTTTCTGATAAACCCACAATGCCAACTGCTTATTTTCTTCCTAAGATTCATAAGACATTTGATAAGATACCTGAAGGTAGACCTATTATTAGTGGCCAGGGGGGAATTTTGGAACCTATATCAGTGTATGTTAATGAATGTATTGCACCTTTGGTCCACTCTACACCCACATATTTAAGAGATACTATGCATATTCTTGAAATTCTTGCACAATTGCCTTGTACTTCTGAAATATTATTGGTCACACTTGATGTTAAATCATTATATACTTCTATTGATCACCATAAAGCAATTGCTAGCATTACTTATATTTTCCGACACAAATCAGCATCATACCATCTTCATATTGAAATGATCAAAGAATTTCTTCTTTGTGCTCTGCAAAATAATGTGTTTCTTTTTAATGATACATATTATCAACAACTGATTGGCATTGCAATGGGAGCCAGTTTTGCTCCTTCTGTAGCGAACATATTCATGCACCAATTTGAAGAACAATATGTGTTTCATGATAATGTCTTTTCACCGTCAATATATCTTTGGAAAAGATATATTGATGACGTTTTTATGATTTGGACTGGCAATGTGGCTGAACTAAATGAATTTGTCAAATTTTTAAATGCCAATAATTGGGGTTTGCAATTCGTGCATCATGTTTCAAATGATTCTGTGGATTTTCTTGACCTGAATATTTCTAAGTCCCCTATGGGTTTTATTACTAAAACTTTTCGTAAACCTACCTCGGTCAATGCAGTTTTACATTCATCTAGTTCTCACATACGGTCTGTTATTAACAACATTCCGAAAGGTGAATATATTAGAGCCAAACGTAATTGCTCTCTGGATGCTGATTTTGATGCGGAAAAACTGTTTATTCGCGATCAATTTGTACAACGGGGTTATCAACCAAACCTTCTTACTAAGGTTGAACGCGAAGTGTCCAGTATGAAGAGGGCTGATTTACTTAAACCTAAAACTAGAACGAACTCAGCTAATACGCGCTTTAATAAAATTAGGTTGATCACTAGGTACACCAGTGATAGTAATGAGGTGTATGCTATACTAAAACGTCATTGGCACTTACTCCATTTAGACAAGGATCTCACCAAATTATTGGAACCTAATCCATCGATAGTTTTTAGTAGAGCTCCTACTCTTAAAAACCTTCTATGCCCCTCTTTCATGCCACCGGCACCTATTGTTAGAACATGGTTAGAACTGGGTCGTGCGAATGGGTTTCACAAATGTGGGAGTTGCAACATGTGTTCACATGTATTTGAATCTGAGGCATTTGATTTTGGTACAACAGGAAAACATGTTATCAATTCATTCATTAATTGTAACACAAAATTTGTGGTGTATTGCATTATATGTGTCTGTGGCTTATTTTATGTCGGGAGCACTATTAGACCACTCAAAATGCGTATTCGGGAGCATTTGGCTTCTTTGCATAAACAGGATGCCAAATATCCACTGGCATTACATTGGCAGACTTTACATCAGCTGGATGACTTTAAGGATTTGAAATTTATTGGGCTGTCTCAAATACGTCCATTAAAAAGAGGGGGCAATATGGAACTTAGACTTAGACAATTAGAGGCTAGACTTATTTGTAAACACAGATTAGTAAATTTTGGACTTAATTCCGATCATGAATTTCATGTGTTCTTATGATTTAATTTTATATTTAGAGTTGGTTTGGTGTCATTGATACTTAGGTAGCTACACCTGAACTACCGTGCTCCATATTATTTAATTTCGTTTCTGAATACCTAATTGTTTGTATATTTTCTTGATGTATTAATGGGTGTGTGCGGTTGAATATACAACCTGTGATAACATATTCTTATACATTGCCAAGACTAATCTTTTCATCATCAGCTTAACAAGTGCGCTCTATGTATTGTTCACCTTTTAACTTTATTTTTGACTAAATTATGAAGTTCAGGTGTATAGCACCGATAGATTGTGTGCTTTATACATAACTTGGCTTTATTGATCTAATCAATAACCGGCTCTTTCCCTCACCTAACATGGCCGCCGCGGTATGCCTTGTGCTGTTGCTGCCTATGCGATCTATTTTTCTTTTTAACTACACGAGATGCATTGCGCGCGCGCACTCTCTCTTTGTACACTGTGTTGCCGGAAGGCTGGTAAGAAACTTTTGTGCTCTTTCGACATGACCCCTATGTTGTAATTAATTGATTTTATTTAACTAAGAGCCGTGTTTCCTCTTTTTCTTTTGTTAATTGTCCAATTTAATATTGGTAATGGATATGTGACTCGTCCTGAATTGGTTGGTTGGTGTTATCTACGCGCAACTTTTCCTTTTTGGCTGTGGACTTTTTGCAGTAATTAATTAATGGTCATTGCAACCGCAAGTAATATTAAGGTAATTATACCTAAATTTTATATCTACTGTGGGATAATTGTTGGCGTTTGGATGCACATGACACTAGATAATCCTTGTTAATTTATCTTTTTTGCCGTATAGTTTCCTTTGGACAAGGTTCAACGGTAAATATCTAGTCAGTTGTTCTTTGAGTTGATTAACAAATTATGTTATCTATGGTTGATTTTCCACCGCACACACCTAATCTCTTATTATTGCATTATGTTATGTTTCTTTTTCTTTTTTGGGTTTGTAACCGGATGCATCATCTGCTTAAACGGTAAATGTTTGTATGGAAAATGATTTATATTATATTATGTTTCTTTTAATTTAATGTCATGATGTCCTGATTTCTTCTGGCCATCTCCCTTGCTACCCCTTGATGTTTGCCCAATTGACATGATGTAAATCACTAATGAATGGGTTACTGGTTGTATAATTGTTACTATGTACAGCCTTTGAAAAAGAGCTTTGCTCGAAACACGTGTCAGGCTGTGGAATGGAATTAAAAACATAATTCAATTATTATTGTATTACTGTTAATTGGCGCAGTTCACTGTTTATATCTAATTTACTTCTCATCGAGGGTCCTTGGTCCGGGTACCCTCACACTCTCATGTTGAACGCTGCCTTTTTAAACTTCTAAACTTTTTTGTGCAGTCGCGCTGGTCGTTCATATAGGCCTTTGGACCATCCTGTTTTACTGTTTATTTTGGACCTGGTCGAAATCCATCCAGCGGTTTGGGCAGCTGTGCAGTGGAGCAGAAATGTACCTTTTTTGTCTATGGGAAGGTGAATGGGGACTAAGCTGCAACTTTGGGTTTTTACTTTTTAACAGACCTTTCCCAAATGTTGCACTCTGGAGGGAGTGGGGAAGAAGGGGTAGTGTGGACGGGCGCATCCCTAATTGTCTGCAGAATTTCAGCCTAAGCCGTCACACGAGTCAAACTTTATTAGCAATTCATTTTTGGGGTTACCTTCTGGGCGTATGATTGAACCTTAACTATAGGGCGGAGACCGCTGCTTTTTATATATATATACATATATATATATACATTACACAGCCACAGTGGTGGCTGTGTAGTTATGGTTAAGTTGCTGTTTCCATAGGAAGAGCCCTTTTTGGGTGGTTTATAACTTCGCTCCCCCTGGACGAATCCTGACCAAACTTTGCAAAAAAAGTATATGGGTCACTCTGAATTTTTTTGCAAAGTTTGGTGAGGTTTGGTCCAGGAGGGGCAAAGTTATAGGGGGGGTCCCAATACTTCTTTTTTTCCCATAGACTGAATGGGGAAAAAACTTTGCTCACGCCTACAACCCAAACCGCTGGATGGATTTTCACCAAATTTGGACCAGGAGCAGCGGCTTGGTCCCGAAAGCGTGCTTTTGCAAATTTGGTGAAAATCCGTCCAGTAGTTTTTTTTTAAAAATGACCAAAAAGTAGGTCACAAAAAATTAGTGATATCTATGTTCGGTCTGCGGACACACTTCCCTGTTCGGTCCGCGGACGGTGTCCTGATTGGCCAATCGGCTTGCGTCCTGTCCGCGGACATGCAACGTGTTCATGGATTGGACGGTGAAGAGCGTGAAATGCGTCAGATTTTCGGGAACGCCCGCCATCTTGGAATCGCGGACGTCCGCGGACAGCGCGGTGAAACTTTGTTGAAAAATACTATTTAGTACAGTGTGTTGTTGTGTGAAAGTGTTTGAGGAGGGTGGGGGAGTAAGAAATGGGTTAAATGGTTTATTTAGATGGTAGATCCCCTGTTGTGTTCGCTTTGTCCGCGGACAACGCAGATGTTCTAAAATGTTCTAAATAAACAAAATGGGGGTGTTCTGAGGACACTACTCCTGTCCGTATTGTTCGCAAGCAAGCTGAAAGTGTTCTAAGAACACATCATGTGTCCTGGGATGTTCGTCAATAAATAAAATGGGGGTGTCCTGAGGATGTTATGCCTGTCCGTTCTGTTCGCAAGCAATTTCAAATTGTTCTAAGAACACATGTTCGCAAGCATGTTCAAAGTCTGTCTTGTCCCTCCTATTCTATGGTGCTCTCTATCTCGCCTATCTTCTCTAACTGCTTCTCCATTGACTATCCTGCTCTCCTCACTAAATCTGGTAGGAAAAAGTTTAAAAAGGACATCCTGGTCTCTAACCCAGGCCTCCCTATCTCTGACACCTACACCAGTGCTTCCTCCAAGGAATCTCTCACTGACATCCTCTTCTTTGTGCCTTCTCCTGACCTATGGACCCTTCATATGGTCTCTGTGCTCTCTCCTTTCTTCTCTTCTCCCATTAACGGTGGCACCCGTTGGGATGTTCTCTTGGCCTCCTTCCACGCCTCTAAGGCCATTATTAATGTCTACGCAAATGGGACCGTCTTGGTCCAAGGTCCTCAGGCCAACCTTCACCTCTTTGATAGACGCTTTCGCGCCTCATCAACTTCCTTTCCTCTCCTGCTGTCCCCCCTCCTCTGTCCTCGGCTACCTTGCCTCCATCCTCCCTCCCTGCCCCCTCTTGTGCTCCTCCACCTCCACAGGGCGTACCTCTGATCTGTACCCCTCCCCGGAAGTCCTTCAAGGTTGGAAACCTTCTCCACATTGCCACTCTTAACTCTCACTCTGCCGTCAAACATTCCTCTGACATCTGTCGCCTTCTGGAGGAACTGGACCTTGACGTCCTCGGTCTCACTGAGACATGGTTCACTGACAGCTCTGTCACCAGCTTTGACACACTCCTACCTGACGGCTACAAGATCCTCTCTGTGCCCAGGCCCAACCGTGCTGGGGGGGTGTGGCCCTTATCTTCCCTGAGTGGATTCCTGCCACTGTCACTCCTACGCAGACTTACTCCTCTTTTGAATGCCTTGTCTGCCGACTCTCTCTCTCTCCTAGCCATTCCCTTACCGTGGCTACTATCTATCGGCCACCTGGTCAAATTTCCCCCTTCCTCTCCGAGTGGGCGGACCTCTCCTCCTCACTCCTGTCCTCAACCACTCAACTCCTCTTTCTTGGAGATTTCAACATCCACCTGGATGCCTCTTGTCCCCCCTCTGGACTCTTTCGCGACCTCTGCGACTCTCTCTCACTCTCTATTCTCCAGTCTGGGCCGACTCATTCTGCAGGGCACACTCTTGATGCTCTGATCTCTTCTGACCTTCCCCTCTCTGTCCCTCTCTCCACTCCTCTCTCCTGGAGTGATCACTTTCTCTTATCCTCCCACCTCACCTTCCCTACCCCACAGGCAATGCCACCCTCATCACTGCCACCCTCCTTCTCGGTCATCCGACCCATGAAGCGCGCGTGCCAGTTGAGGCTTTCGCTGCCACCTTCTCGCCCCACCCCTCCCCCTTCGGCTGACTCCCACCCTGACACAGCCCTCTCCACTCTTCACTCTGCTATATCTGATACTCTTGATATCCTTGCCCCTGTCATGAGAATCCGCCTGAAGCCCAAAGCCAAATGTAACTCCTGGTATGACTCGGATCTCGTCACCCTTAAACGCAAGTGCAGGGTGGCAGAGAGGAAATGGCGTGCCTCATGTGCATCCTCTGACAAACTGGCCTGCCGCCTGCTCCAAAGGCAATACAGGCTCTCCGTTCTCACCAAGAAGAGAGCCCTTATCCAAGCCTGCATCTCTGCAGCATCTAACAATTCGGCCGAACTCTTTAAAATCTGCAAGGAGCTGGCCAATCCTGCTGCAGTCTCTACCGCTCCTGTCCCCTCCCAGGCCCTCTGCACGGCACTGGCCTCTCACTTCATCTCAAAAACTCAGGGCATCCTGTCCTCACTCTCCTTCTATCACCCCCCCTCTATTCCCTGCTCTTCCTCTGGCCCTTCTGCAGCCACCCCTCCTCCCTCTTCTCTGCCTTTCCCCTTTTTTCTACTGACGAGGTTTCGAGACAAGTCTGATCTATGAAAGTCTTGTCAAAACAGGTCCACCCATGCTCCTCCAAAACTATCAAGGACCACATCGACTCCTTGGCTCCTGCCCTGGCCGACTTCTGCAATCACTCCTTCGCCTCTGGAGTCTTCCCATCCCCCCTCAAGCACTCACTGGTGCACCCCCTTCTTAAGAAACCCTCTTCCGACCCATCTTGCTCGGCTAACTATCGCCCAATCTCTATCACTTCCTTGCTAGGCAAGCTCCTGGAGAAGCTGGTCATCTCCCAGCTTAATCTCCATGCAGAATCTGTTGGTAGACTTCACGACCATCAGTCTGGCTTCAGAGCCGCCAGAAGCACGGAAACTGCTCTCCTGAACATCCGTGAGGACCTGCTCTCAAACCTTGACTCTAATACTCCATGTGTTCTCATTTTACTTGATCTCTCTTCTGCCTTTGATACTGTCAATCATATCATACTGCTCAACCGTCTCCGTGATAACCTGGGTATCACTGGTCAGGCTCTGGCGTGGCTGACCTCTTTCCTCTCCAATCGACCCTTCCAGGTCCAACTGGGGTCCTTCCTCTCTGACATCTTTTTCTCTACCTGTGGTGTCCCCCAGGGATCTAACCTCTCTCCCTGGCTGTTTAACCAGTACCTGGCACTTCTTGCCCACCGCATCGCCGCTCTCTGCCCCAATTTTCAGTGCTATGCAGATGACACCCAGCTCATTTTCAGGCTACCCTCGGCCTCCTCTTCTCCTTCCCTCATCTCTGACTGTCTTTCTTCTATCCAGGAATGGTGTGCCGCCAATCTCAGTCTTACTAGCATTAAGGCAGAGGTCTGCCTTAATGCTAGTAAGACTGAGATTCTACTCATCGGCACACCCACTCCCTCCTTCCCTGCAGCTCTCTGGCCGGCCTCTCTTGGCCCTCCTCCTGCTCCTAGCTGCAAGGCAAAAAACCTCGGGGTCATCTTCGACTCCACACTCTCCTTCTCTCCTCACATATCTGACGTCTCTAAGAAGTCACACTACCAGCTACACCTCCTCAGAGGTATCCTTCCTTTCCTCTCCTTCCCCCAGAAGCTCACTGTCTTCTAACTTTGGGATCGAAGAACAAATGGATAAGCAACGAAGTTATAAGCCACGATGGGTGTGATATGCTGTGGTGGTTGTGGACAGGGCCTGTAGTTTTGGGTGCATGGACAAGATCAAATTTATAGGCAGCAAAGTTGAAACTGTTCTAAGAACACTAATGATGTCCGCGGACATTAAACGTGTCCATATGGTATAGTTAAAATGTTTGACTCTATGGGTGTGATATGCTGCGGTGGTTGTGGCCAGGTCATAGAGTCTTGGGAGCATGACCATATGGACATGCACCCAAGACTCTATGCCCTGGCCACAACCACCGCAGCATATCACACCCATAGTGGCTTATAACTTTTGGATCCAAGAACAAATTTATAAGCAGCAAAGTTATAAGCCACTATGGGTGTGATATGCTGTGGTGGTTGTGGGCAGGGTCTATAGTCTTGGGTGTATGGACAGGATCAAATTTATAGGCAGAAAAGTTATAAGTCACTATGGGTGTGATTTGCTGTGATGGTTGTACTTAATCTAATATACTTACTGTTTGGTTTAGTAACTGTAGTACATGTATTTCTTGTTTATTTCTGTGACAAAAGAAAAGATCATGTTAGTATTGGTATTTTGTAACAACTTATAACATTGAATAATCAACATTTTCTTTTTTTACCCTCATATTTAGTAGATTCCAAACCAGTGTACTGTGCAATTCGCTCAGTTTCTGTGTTTGTTGTTAAAATCAATGGGTCTGTGGGAAAAAAAAAATCCATGTTGGATTTATTTTTTTAAAAACAACCTTTTTTTTGTTATGCTACAGTCTATTTGTTTATCAGTGTTCACTTGGTTCTGTCTAATGCTTTATATATTGGCTTGTTGCAGATTTCTGGAGCAGTTAGATACCTGTTGACATATTCTAACAGTCTATTTTTTGTTATAATGAAGTGGTATTGATTTATCTGTTCGGATATTGTAAAATTTTGAGGTAGTTAGATACCATTTGGCGTATTCTAACTGTCTATTTTTTGTTATAATGTATTGGTATTTATTTATCTGTTTAGTTGTTGTAGAATCTTGGGGCAGTTATGTAGCTGTTGGCATATTGTAACAGTTTATAGTTTTCTAATAAAAGTTTAGTTAATGTTTAAGTACAGTTTAGTTAATACATTTTGGTTTTAATAAGATTAAATAAGCATTTGTAAGATTTGTAGGTAATCTCTGCTTTAGAGTAATGGTACTATCATTACATTCAGACCATCCACAATTCTTTTTTATATATGCAGTATAGTGACCTGCATTGGTTGTGGCTCCTGCGTGGTAGATCATACCTATTGTTGTGAAGGTTTTTTTACCAAGTGATACTTTACCATGTGTGAATCCAGTCAGCTTGCAGTTGTTTTTGGTACCATTTGCATTGTAACATAGAAGCATTAGTATTACGTATTTACTATGTGTTTGTATTAGTAAGGTGGAGCGATTATCTGAATTGCAGGTAGTACGTAATCTACCATGGTTTGCATTTTGTACAAGTTGCTGAAATGGAACGGATTCACAATTAGGTATTGATACATACACAAAGCGCTCATTGGGGATTTGTTCTTGTGTCACATTGTTGCACAGAGTCCATGCATGTTTCCACATGTATGAAATCTGGAAGATTTCATTTATAGGTATGTTTTTGTTTTCCAGTACTTGTAGTAAATACATTAGAAAATTCTTGTGGATCTTCCTGCGAGTTTATAGTGAATTTCACCATTCCAGCACAGTAGTTCAATTGTTGTCTTATTCCATAAACACTATACGTGTTGTCAGGATTGTTTGTTGCGTTTGTATGAAGTACTAACATTTGCAAACACAATTGGTCTGTACTGTCATAGTAAATGTTGTCAACTATTGGTGGTAATTGAAATAGAATATTCATTGCTACATTTGCGTAGCAACTTACACCATCTACATTTGAAAGTTTAAATGGACCAGATAGTTCTGTATCGGAGTGCTTTTTTTGGAGTTTGTCTTCCTTTTTTGAAGAAGTACCTGGATTACTTTCCCTAATAGGTTCTTTTTTGATTGTGGTACTTGATGAACTATTAGTTTTTTTTAATCTCTTTGGAGGATTTACAGTGACATCCTGTTGCATTTCTGTTTGATTTAGTTTTCTTTTCGAACATTTTACTTTTTGTGGAATAGGATATGTTTTTAGATGGGGGTGTATAGTGAACGCAGTCTATTGTATTGTAAAATGCAGTGAATATCAGCGTTTACTTTACTTGCATCCAAGTTGATTAGAAATAGACCGTCAAGTGTACGTAAGCGTGATAGTGCTACGTAGCTCATGCCTTCTTTAAAAACTGTGTTACCAATGTCTATCAATGCTTTGTCTAGGGTAAGACTTTGTGATTTATGAATGGTGACTGCGTATGCAAGAGTTAGAGAAAATTGTTCTCTACGTACAGACATGTCTTTGAAGAGATGGAATGGAGCTGTTGAGCGTCCTATCCTTTTCACTTCTGAAAGTTTGTCAAAGAGAATGTTGACAAACTGAATGTTGTTGTCACGTGGGTTTGAAAGCCAACAACTGTACCCAGTGCTCCATTAACTAGTCCTTGATCCACGTCAAGGTTATGTTTAAGCATTACTCTGCAATTTAAGTATAATTTTAATATTTTTTCCAATCCAGCTGTGTTCGAGATTGAATTTTCTAAACTATTTAGTCTCGTTGTGGCTTGTTCACATGGGTAGTGTCATACCATGTATGTCTAGTTTGTCTGTGGCGCTAATTTCAATTATTGGTTGCATTTCTTTTTTTAACATTGTTTCATTGAATTTGAAACAGTTTGCAAGAGTTGACATTAAGGCCATACAATTTACATTTTTGTGGGATAATTGTTCCATAACATCCGCAGCCCATGCATTATGGCCAGAAAGTGCATGAATGTGCCGGATTTTCAATATTGTTTGTGCTTCTTGAGATAATATACCAACTCTGACACTTTTTAAGATGTTAGCATAAGGGAGATCTGCAGATTGACGCATATTTTGTGTTAATTCTCTGTATTGGAAATGTTGCCAAAGGTTGACATTTCCAATGCTGCCAACAGTTTTACGGCAGAGTTTGTGTCCTAAGGTTTTAAACATAGGCTCACCTTTCATTGGTGTTAATTGAAGATCTCCGAAAACAATAATGTGTTTTCCTCCAAAGAGATCTTCTTAGTTTGTTTTGAGTACTTCTTGTAATCTGAGGTGAATCAAGGCCAACATTAGGTTGGAGACCATGCTCACTTCATCTATTAGTAGCATTTTCATTTGTTTTAATACTCTGCGTAGTTCCATTGCAGCTTCTGTAGAAAGTTTGTAATACACTAATTTGTTTTGGTGTTCTACTGGCAGGAGTAGTAATCGGTGTAAAGTGACACCGCCTATGTTGTAGGCAGCTAAACCTGTGGGGGCAGTGACAACAGCTGACATTTTGTTGTTTGTCAATTGTTGAAGGAATTTACTGATGATTTTGATTAAGAAAGTTTTGCCAGAACCAGCTTCATAGGTTTGTAATTTTGGCAGGTGCATTCTTTTTCATGTTGTACACCATGTGCAATTTCTTTTGTTACTACTTCAAAAATGCTATGTTGTTCATTGTTTAGTTTTGATTGTAGTATAGTTAAGTCTTCTTTATCCTCATACTGACACATGGTGTTTTCTACTTCTGTCATAGCTAATTCTGCCTCATTTGTTATTAGTGGCTCTCCCAGTGGTTCTTGGCTTCCTGTTACAGAAGGTTGACTACTGTCAGGAGTGTCCTTATCTAGTTGGGCCTGCAGTTCTTCTTCATGTTGCTGTTCATTGTACAACAATGTTTTGTACTGTGTAAAGTTTACATCAGTTATAGTGCTTTCATTTGCTTTGAAAGCGTCTTCATAGGAGTCATAGTTATCTAGTATTTCTTCTTCTTTTCTCCATGGTTTAAAGAGTTGTAGCAGGCACATGTAATATAGTTGTTTATGTTGAGGAGTCTTTAATGACAGTTTGATATGATTAATTAAATTTGGTTTGGTGAGTTTTACTAAGCTGCCTTCACAATTTGAAACTCTGTATTTACCTTTTTTTCATCAGGTTTTATATTATTTTTGTATGTGAAGTTTTGGGCTATGTGGTATAGACACATGGTTTCCAAAGTGGTACTTCTGTTTGGGTAGTATGTGCCCAGCAAATTGTTTTTGAAAATGTCTTGGCTGTTGGGATCATGTTTGGCTATTGTTTCTATATCTTTGTATGATTTTAGAACTCTTTTTCTAGATTTAGCAGGACCAAGACTTAGCCATACTATATTTTCAGATTTTCCATACAAAGCTTTACCAGTTAAACGATCTGCTGCTTCATAGGAGCCACATTCTCTATGGGAGAGCATTTTTATGCCCAAGCTGTATAATTTTTGAGACAGTGTTTTGTCTGATGACAGGTCATTCCAGTGGTCTTGTAGCTCTGTTTTTTCTGCTTTGGTTAAGTATGCTGTAACATATCATGCAACTGCAGTGGAATTGTCTGCAATGTACTGCACATCTATGTTTGCATTCCATATGTGGGCAATGATTGCATTTAATCATTGATATATTTTTCTTCTTCTGTTCTTTTTATGTAATATGTATTTTTAGGTGATTTGCCTTTAACACTATCTCTAACTGAAGACATGAAGCTGTTCACTTGACCTGTTTTTGTAACCGGTCTAGGGAAACCAAAGCAGCATTTGGTGTAGTATTTCCCTTTGTTTTTGTATTTGCGACGACAATATTTGCCACATTTGTGTCTTTGAAATTGTAAATTTGTGCTTGGAGATCACTATTTGTTGCTTCTGATGGATTTTGACAATTGACATATTTTTCAATAATCTGTACAACAGTGGCGTCACTGTCTTGACCAAATTTAGGAACATCTTTAATCCATAAAAGCATGTGGGTATGTGGTGCTCCTCTGGCTTGGTATTCTTTTCTCCAAAAGAAGTGTTGCACTTCTCCAAGGGGAGGAGCAGTTTTATTACAAACAAAGTGTAGCATAGCAATGAAGCGACGGTGAAAATATCTTGAAACATTAACAGGATCTAGAGAACAAAGTTCTCCAGGTGTTAGTATATCTATGTTTGTTTTGTTTTTGTTTGATATGCGTAGGAAATCATGTAAATCTTCCCATGCATATTCTGCACAACTTAATGTAACAAACCAAGTGGGTGGGCCAAGGTTTCTTATCATACAACGTACATCTCTGTGACGTCGAAACCAGTATTCTTTAGTACCACGCATATGTGCTAATAGATTTGTAATATTTGATTGTAAAACCTCATATTTTTGTTGCACTTTTTGTAATAATTGTGTTGCTGACATTTTTTGAAAGTGGGATCCTGATTTTAATGTGTATGCAACTCCGTAACATAAAGTTGCTAGTTCACTTTCAAAGAGTAGGTGGAATATGTATTCCCAGATTTAGACAAAATGTGGATCTTCAGAATACATCCGTAATGAGCGATATTCTGATGCTGTTATTTGAATAGGTCTATCATCGTACCTTCCTCCTTTGCCAGTACGAAAAAGTAGAGAAAAAGCACGTGCTTCTATACTTTTTTTCCCATATGCTGGTTGGTGATCCTTTTGTTTGACGCATTTGGTACGTTTCTAGTGCATCTTCTACGGTGTCATTAGAATGCAATGGGTGAATTCTATAATGGTCTAAAGTATTGGATATTGTAGCAGGATCTAGGAGCTCAAATTGACCAGCTTCTTGTGTCTCTTGAATTATTTCAGTGGTATCTTTCAAGTTTTCTTCAATATTAATTTCTTTGTAGTAATCATTATTGTCTTTTAGATATTGCAAAGCTTGTCTAACTTTATGTAAATCTACCAGTTGTTGCCAAATTATTTTGTCTTTTGTAGGTACACCATTTACTAAGATGATTAAAGATTGCTCCATTGGACGTTGCACTCCTAGAGTGTGCACATTTTCTTTTAGATCTAATGGTAAATATACTACTTTTCCACAAATACCTTTCACTAATTCAGAGGGAGGTAATTTTGCTGTTTTAGGGTGAAGGCGTATTATTGCTTGAAAGGGGTGCACTGTTTGAATTATGATGCTCTCATATAAATTGAGTTGTTGTAGGGGTTTTGGTAGTGGATATAATTCCAAATTATTTGTGATAGCACGTGAAGGAGTTTGGTTGTTGTCAAGTTTTGTAGTGCAGTAACTGCAAAGTATTAAGGGGTCAGTTATTTCATATTTGTTTTCTGCTATAAGGTAGAAAGCTAATTCAAACCATTTAGAATCTTCATTGTTTTCTATTTTATATGTTAGGTCTACAGTTTTTGTGTTACTTTTATAGGAAGTTCTACGGCAACATACACACACATGGTTTGGTATTTCAGCAGATGTACTTTTAAATTTCAGTATTTCTTTTTTGTATGTGTTTAGTAGAAGGTTGCCATGCATAGAATTGTTGCTAATTTGCTTTAAAGCTATTTCATTCTGTAAGTGGCTTTCACTTGCAAAATATTTTTTCGGGATATAGTCGATTTCTTCAAGTAGGTATTTTGCTGTACCATGTAGAAGAATGTTATATAAATTGGCTAGTGCTAAAGCAGGACTTTTAGCATAGTACAGTTAATAGACTAGATTTATTATAGTTGAATGATATGTTGATATCATTTTGATATAATGGAAGGTGGTTTTGCAAGTAGGTCCTGAAATGCAGGCCAATTGAATGTCCTTGTAGTCCTGTGTACATGCGCACTGGACAGGTATCCATATTTTGCAGTAGTTTTAATTTTCATTTTGTCTTTGCCTTTCACATATTGATTGAGGAATTGGCGTAAAGACTTGAAAGATTCTTGGGAATGTTACACATTGACGTGCATGGCCATTTGTATACTAGACGTTCTGATTAAGTTGAATGGAGAGGTAATTCTAAGTTTTCTGGGGATATTTTTGTAAGTAGTATTTCTTGTTCCATTATGGTATTATTAACTTTTTCATAACCTTGTCCACTGCTATGTATGGCAATTGTATTTGTTTGCTTTTGTTTGTATGCCTCTTCATTAAAGTATGGTTCTGTGCTCGTAGGGTGACTCCATTCACCTCCGCAGATACTTAAGAAGTTATTTCTGTTGACATTTCATTCATTGAGAAGTCTTTTTTGTAATTTAGTTATTAGTTTTGTTAGTGGTTTCATTTTGTTTAACACTAAAATAAACACATTTCTTTTGAGAAGGATTGCACTGTCTATCAACGCTTCTAAGATTAATTTCCTACGATAGGTTTTAAGGGTGGAGTTTGATTTCTCTCCTGTTTTTATAAGATTTTGCAGGACTCTGTGACGGAACATTTTTGCTAAAATACTTTTTTTGGTATGCTTAGTTTGCACTATATCAAGATTTATAGGAGCAGTTTCATCTGTAGTGGTAGCTGATTTTTTGTTAATTGTTTTGTGGTTTGTTTTACATTTTGATAGAGGCGGCAAAGTTTCTGTACTTGAAGCTTGTTTTGTTTCGCTAAATGACTGTATTAGCTGTTTTGTTTGAAGATTGTTTTTACAAATTCTGCTAGAGATGGATGCTTGTTTTGGACACTTCTATTTTCATTTGCTCAGTTTCTGCGTTGCTTTCTACGGACTTGATTTTTGGAAGGCATGCTTTAAGGTCTGTTGAAAAAAACAAAGAAGGTATGGGTTGGGGTGTTCTTAATGTATATGTGCTGTTTGCATGAGTGTGTGAGTAAGATAATAAAGATGTATGTAATGGTGTTTGATTGTGTATTGGGCAACTACAACTAGTTGGGATGGCTATTCTTGAATTTATGTGCTACTAAACTGGGGTTCAGATGATAGTAGAAAGTAAGCTGGTGGTGCGGAGAAGTAGAAATAGTAAATCTAATGGTATACAATTAAAACAGTTGTTTGTTCTATAATATGAAAATTCTAGGGGTTGAGTTGGGTTATTTGTGTGTCGAAAAATAAGAAATTGTGCGTCATTCTGCCTGTAAATCTCTGTTTAAGAAATGGGGATTTGTAGACAGAATGGTGCACAATCTCTATTTTTAGACACACAAATAGCATGAATTAACATTAAAGGTGTTTGAATAATAGTACAAATAATATGGTGGTACTCAACTTACTTTATTTTTTAAATGAGCGGGTTTCTTCTTAGTTCTTTGTACTTCAAATTCGGCTGCTTCTTTTCAGGAGAATGGTCTTCACTGCAATTGTAAAGAAAACAAATAAGGAATTTTGTTTGTATATAGCATTGTTTTTAATTTAGACATTGATTTTTTTAATTGACATTGACCCTCAGCGCCTTCCTCAAAATCATGAAAACTATCTTATTCACATAAGATGCGTCGCACCAGTTGAATACATATCATATGTTCTTAATGCATAAACTGTATTGTAATGACTAACTGTACCAAGCAAAATATCCCTATGGAATTCATAATGTACCACTGAATACCACTATTTCTGTAACTAAGCTCTTGTAAGTAACAGCGCCTCAATGCCATGGGCTGCTTGTGCAGTATATAAATATAAGTAAATAATTGTTTACATTTTTGTACAAGTATTGTGGTTTGATTTTTGAACATACGGTGTGCATGCAATTTTGTTTGAGTATGTTACCTCTTCATATTGTACTTTAAATATGTTAGTTCAACATGCTTTGAAAATGTGTGTGTAAAAAGAAATTAAATAGCAGATGGGTTTGGAAGTGAGAGTTGATTTGAGGAGATGGAAAAAATGACAGTAAATTCATTTTATAGCTTATACAAGCTAAAAGTCAGTTAATCTGTTTATATGAATCTATAAAAATTGTACATGTACTATATAGAAAATATGCATACCTGTAGTTTGTGTTCATGCATATGGATATGCATGCAGCTGCAAGTAGAAATCTTGGAGACTTGTACAGTATTTCTTGTAGAAGGTGCTTTCCAATGATATGACACTTGTACTCAGAGAGATTAACAGTACATTTAAAGTGGTGATCTATGATGATGCAGTTAGATGTAGAGGTCTTGGATGTGATTGGTGGATGTTCATGTGACTTCTTAGCTATATCCAATGAGGGAATGGCACAGAAAGTGAAAATGAAATGGTAGAAGCACTGTTCATGTTAGGATATGGCCGCGGACATCGGGTGTTACATCCGGGGATTTTTGGGTTGGGGAGCCATGCAAATGAGAATGAGCAGAGAAAGGGATTGGTCAGGAAAGTTTAGTGGGTGTGTTGTCCCAGGAGAGAGTTTCTCAGATACTCTTTTTGCTGAGAGAAGAAGAGATAGCAATGGCTGTGTGTTTCAAAAAACAGATTGTTTGGATTTTGGGAGACTCATGGATACATTGGTTGAAGGTGCATGCAGAAAGCTGTGGAGTAGCTGTAGATCTTGGATTCCCACATGTGGAAGTGCACTGGCATGGAGTACGTGGAATGAAGTGGTTGGACTTGCTACCTCTCTGTGCTACTTTGGAGACAGAGCAACATCCAAACATAATTGCAATTCATTGTGGAATGAACAGTTTAGGACATGTGTCTGGAATTTCTTTGCAATTTGCAATGAAAGAAGGACTTGGGAAGGTCATGGACATGTTTCCAAATTCTCAAGTAATCTTTTCACGGATTGCGCAGAGACAAATGTGGCTTCATTCTTCTTCATTTGGTCCACAAATGGAGAAAGCAAGGCACAATGGCAATAAGGCTGTTTGTGCTTTTCTAAGAGATTTTGGCATGTCCTCTTTTCACAATGATTTGTTTCGTAGTACATACATTTTTCGCAGAGATGGAGTCCATCAGATTTTTTTGAGAAATGTATAAAATGCGTTGCGACCTTTTCGGGAATTACAGCATCCATTTTATAGTAGGTGTTGAGCATTTCAAATTTTTCAAACACAAATAAACACTACCAAAAGGCTCTTTTCAGAGCCACCACTTTCTTCCAGATAAAACTGCAATGGTTATGATAGGGTAGCACACCAAAATTTTAGATGTCCGCGGACTTCTAAAAAATACACAGAGTCCTGCTTCATTTATTTTCACTTCTATTTTTTAACTGTAAAAGGCGGCTCTGAAAAGAGCCTTATTTTTTTGTGATTTTCGTTGTTTTACATTTTTTTTTGGTTTTTTATACAAGACACACTAGGAAAGGAGGGGAAAGGAGGGTAAGGGGGGGACACCAACCACGGGGATAAGAAAGGGCGAGCGGAGAGAGGACAATGTAGAGTGGGTTTCACTTGAGTAGTGAGCAGACTTTTTCGTGCTCTGAAACGATAGCCTCAAAAGCACTACGAAGTCTCTCCCCCCTGCACAGTACTGCGTCGCAGAACATACACACAACTGTGACCCTCGAAAGGTAAGGGTCATCAGCATTGCGTATTGCCTGTGAGGCAGCTTGAGGAATACGCTGTCCCACAGGAGTGTTCCTTGTGGTGACGGGATCGGAAACAGAGGATGAAGTAGAGGAAGTCAACCTGCTACGCTCCTCGCAACGTACAACTTTGCGAACGGCCCCCGAGTGGAATGACTTTAGGTGTAGCTTCATGGTAGTTGTCCCAAAGCTGTATGAACCATGCCTCCCGCGACTGAGTACCATTTTGTACTCATTGCAGGTGACTTGGTTCGCACGCGCCTTAGGACCATTACACGAATGGTAAATAACCGCCACACCCAATGCTCGCGTCGAGTGCTGGTAGTAGGGACTTCCACTACCTCATTCTCATCCTCTTCTTCCTTCTGTGCATCCTCACTACTGTTCCCCTCTTCAGGCCCTTAGGGAGGTGGTGGTGGTGAGGGGGTGGTGGTGCTGAAGCAGATGCAGCACCAGGTGGCAGTAGTGGAGCCACGGAAGCCATCAGCTTGGCGTTGGCAATCTGCAAATTGGCAGGAAAATTCACTGTGCTCTGTAGGATTGCCAGAAACACAATGAGAATGAGCTATAGGGCGTGGTCTTTTATAGGGGTGCTTGTGCGTGGTTCGCAGACATGCGCACTGTCCATGGACAGATCGAATAGAAAAAAGGTTTCAAAAAGTCACAAAAAGTATGTAGAAACTCAGGATTACTATGTGGGACTTGTTCTATGGTGAGTTTTTGTTGGAAAATATTATAGATTACTTGAAAATGTAGTTTTAAATTGTTCGGGGACACGAACCGTGTTCGCAATCAGAACATACGCTGATCATGGGCGCGGTCACATGATAGCTTCGCAAACATGTCCGCGAAGGGAGCGGGTGTCCGCAGGACACCAAATGCATTGAAACTATTTTGTGCATGTGCGTTGGTGTTCTACGGACACTGTTTGGGTCCTGGAGTGATTAAAAGTGCATCACAAGTGAAACAAATAGTTACGTACAGGCGTTTGTTCTTAGAATAGTTTCAACTTGTCTTCGAACAGTACAGACAGGCATAGCGTCCTCAGGACACCCCCCATTTTGTTTATTTACAAACACCCCAGGACACATAATATGTTCTAAGAACACTTTCATCTTGCCAGCCAACAATACGGACAGCGTCCTCAGGACACCCACATTTCCTCCATTGACGAACATTTCAGGACACCACGTGTGTTCTTAGAACAGTTTCAAGTTGCTGGCGAACAATACGGACAGGCAGACGGTCCTCAGGACACTCCCATTTTGTTTCTTTATGAACATTTTAGGACACAGCCTGTGTTCTTAGAACAGTTTCAACTTGTCTGCGAACAATACGGACAGGCATTGCGTCCTCAGGACACTCCCATTTTGTTTCTTTAGGAACATTTTAGGACACAGCCTGTGTTCTTAGAATAATTTCAACTTGCCTGCAAACAATACAGACAGGGATAGTGTCCTCAGGATAACCCCATTTTGTTTATTTACGAACATCCCAGGACACATAATATGTTCTAATAACACTTTCATCTTGCCAGCAAACAATACGGACAGCGTCGTCAGGACACCCACATTTTGTCCATTGACGAACATTTCAGGACACTGCGTGTGTTCCTAGAACACTTTTAACTTGCTAGCGAACAGTACGGACAGATATAGTGTTCTTAGGACACCTCCATTTTCATTTCTTTATGGACATTCCGGACACCCGCGCTGTCCGCGGACACCTGAATTGCTTTTTTCTTTTTAAACAAGAAATGAATTAGGACACAATATAATAATTTTACTTAATTTTACATGTATGTTAAATTTATGACAGAGAAAATGAGGCAGAAACTGAAACAAAAACAGGAGAATTAGGGGTTTCAATAGGATTTATATGAGGTGAAGAAGGGATGGAAGTCTCATCAAAACATTTTGGTTCATGGAGAGGGTTTGGGGATAATTGACTGGGATATGGTGAGGGGGGACAGGTACATGTGGGACAATGGTATGTAGTTGTTTGTTTGAAGTGATCCTCCACAAAGTTTTTCAAATTATTAAAATTTGCCAAGAGTAGGTCCATTTTTTCTTCTATGTGCTGAAGAGACTTATCCAATACAGCTTTTTCATTAGTATTCAATTTTTGTATGGTCTGTACACAAAAATATATGTTAAATGTATATAAAATAATATGAATTAATTGGTTTATATAGTAAAGTGTCTACCATTAGATTCACTATCTTCTGACATTTCCTCACGTGGGAAATGCTCCTCTAACTACTCCAGAGTACTAGACATTTCTGTGAGAAAAAAAACATATCATTCTTTTTTGTATCTAATACAGAAAGTTTATAAATATATGAATAAAATGCAGTACACTCACTATTTCAGGTAAGCTGTGTTCTGAGTGGTCTGTAGATCTGCTGTTGTTCTTAGTTGCGGAGTTTCTGTGAGGTAATCATGTTGGAAGCCTATCTTTCTTCTTCTGGTAAATTCCATTTTAGAAAATATTGTATTTAAATGAATGGTTAGTGTGTTATATATATATATATATATATATATATATATATGGGTTACACTTCTTATTTATTACTAAATATAATGTGTATGTGTTCTGGTTTGTGAATTTGTAAAATGTTCATATGTTATGACATAACAATTAAACATACCCCCCCAGACTTTTTGGGTAGTGGTGCTGTTGTCCGAACATGTCCGCGGACATTAAGAGTTTGCGGACATCAAATTCAGTAGAGGGAGTTCAGTATGTTCCATATTACATGTACATAAAGTCAGAGTTATTATTGTTAAGTTGCGCTACTAAAAACCTATGAAATTCAGTGAAAAGACTTTGTTAAAGGGACGTTATGGTTCCAAGTAAAACCGAAAACCCCCTGAAATTCGCCAGTTATGGTAAGCTAAACAACCATAACTCGCGCCACCACTGTGCACTGCTAAGACTAACACCCACGACATCAAAGATGACATCACATTTGACACATTTTCTTCTCCAAGGTGGACTAGATTAAAATGCTTGTTTTATTGCATTAAATCTGATCACTTTAACCTTAACCTTCACTTAAATGGTTTTTCATTGAATTTCTAGGATTTTGCTATTCCTTAGTTTCCTTGGGCCCACTAGCCACGGCCTTCTGTCGTGGCCAATGGGCATGTTGTACCAATAGATTTCTTTTGGGCCTACTAACGATGACCAAACATGTTGCATAGTTTCTTGAGGTCTCACTAGCTATGGCGTTCGACTGTGGTCTCTGTACATGTTGCACCAATATCTTTCTTCTGGGCCCACTTACCCAGGCCACTGGCCATGTCAAACCATTAATGTGTTATCAAACACCCATTGGCCCTGCTCAGTAGATGCAGGCACTGCAGATGTTAATCCTCCTTGTTCCTGAAATCATTTCACAGTAATCATTTCCAATATCAGAAATTCCTGCAGTAGAGTGGCGGTTCGCCGATTACTGCGGTAACGTGAACAATTGCTCAGAATTAAGTATTCCACGTCCTCACAGGCACTCCACATGTGTCCCTCTTCTTTTTTCCAGGTCCCCTCACTTCACTACACTCAATTGATTTTTCCCTCCATAACCTTCTCCCATTACTCCTATCACTCATTGCTTAGTTTGACGCACATTCTTTTCTGAGCGCGTCTTGCGGCATTGCCACTGTAATCTCATGAGATTTACGCCGTCTTCCCCTGATAAACCGGAAAATGTATACCTGTAGCTGGCTCCCCAACCCACCCCCAAATCTCCAACTTCCCATGGTGTCTTCTTTCCCACTCCCAACCTCTAGCCTGATGTAAGGATTGTTCTTACGTTCCAAGATGGCAGCGTTCCTCATGCTGGCTGGAAACCAGGGAGCCGTTATAGGAGTAGTTTCCAGCTTCTTGCAGAGCTCCTTTCCTTCCCTTTGCCGCTATGTTCCCTAGTGCTATGACATTATGCAGTGGAGATCAAGAAGATGTATCATGTAAATATCGGCACCATCGGTCATGTAGATCTTTGGAAAACCACTCTGATTGCAGCCATCCCCAAAATTCTTGCTGAAGTTGGTGGAGCCAAGTTTAAGAAATATGAAGATATTGACAATGCCCCAGAGGAGAAAGCTTGCGGGATCACAATCAATGCTTCCCATGTGGAGTATGCCACAGCAAACTGTCATTATGCACACACACAGACTGCCCTGGGCATGCACACTTTGTGATTAATCTGATCACTGGCACCTCACCCACGGACGGCTGCATCTTGGTGGTAGCAGCTACCGATGGACAAATGCCACAGACTAGAGACCACCTGCTGCTGGCAAAACAGATCAGAGTGGAGAACCTCCTGGTCTATGTTAATAAAGCTGGTGCTGTAGATGACACGGAGATGCTGGATCTGGTGAAACTGGAGATCCACGAGCTTCTGACGGAGTTTGGATACAATGGAGAGAAAACCCCTGTTATTGTGGGCTCTGCCCTCTGTGCACTTGTGCATCGAAATCCAGAGATCGGCTTTAATTCCATCATGCAGCTTCTAAAAGCTGTGGATAAACACATTCCACTTCCAGGCTTCACTTCCAACTCGGGACCTTGATAATCCCTTCTTGTTACCAATAGAAGGGGTTTACTCTATTCCAGGCCGCAGAAGAGTAGTCAGTGGTATGATGGAGAGAGGAATGTTAAAAAAAAAAGGCTACTAATGCAAATGTATTGGTCATAATAAGCACATTTGCTCTGTTGTAACAGGTTTATATCCTCAGCAGGGAAGAGGGAGGATGGCACAAACCCTTTATCAACGTTATGCCTGTGATCTCACTGACGTGGGAAATGGCCTGCAGAGTTATCCTGCCTCCTAATAAGGAGCTTGTGATGACTGGGGAGGACACATCCCTCATCCTCACCTTGCAGCAGCCTATGGTGTAAGAGAAGAACCAGCGATTCTCTCTGCAAGACGGTAATCGCACCATTGGAACTGGCTTGCTCACCAATTCTCTTGAAACAAAACCAGAAGTTGTGGAAAAAAGGAGCTGAGCTTCTCCTTTATTGGGCTTCATTACGAGTTTGCTGGTCCGGAAACAAGGGTGCTGGTAAGCTCACCGGCACCCTTGTTTTAGGACCGGCAAACTCTGAATCTGCCTGCCGTGGCTGCTGTTCCTGACAGGTCTGACCCTGCCTGTTATGACTAACAAACAAAACTTTACTGAGAGAGCCCGTGTGAGGATTACATAGAAACAAAAAGGTCTCTCACCTGGGAAATGGAACCAGGGATGATGAGGTTCGATGATAAATAGAATTCCCCCCGAGAAACTCCCAGTGAACCGGCACAAAGGCCAGGGCAGAGGAAGGTCCCCAGGGAAACCCTCTTGGGGAATAAAACCCTGTGGAGCTGCTAGAGAACGTAGACTCCTTGAGAAGTCCCGTGGATGTAGGTGAAGCTATCCCGGGAGTTTCGGAGATGACTGGTCGTGTCTTTAGAAGATCGGGGCCAGAGCAACAATGCCAGGCCGGCTGATGAAAGATAGAGAGACAGAATGATTAGTCTTATAGGTGCCTAGACATTAGAAAGATACCCCTGAAGCAGGAATCTTACCAAAGGATCCGTTGGTAACAAGGCTTTGAAATGTGAATAATAGATGACCAGGGATGGAACAAGAGACTGGGCACGCTAGACAAAGCAGAGCAAGTCACAAGGAGGGTAAACACACAAACGAAAGGAAAACTCGAAGCCCCCTGTAATGAAGGATAAGACCTGAAGGCACTCTTACCGAGAATGACCAGAAACCCTCTTAAAGATTAGAGGTAACCGATGTCCAGAAGGAATGAAGTCAAAAGGTGGTGGGTCTGAATTATAAAACAAAAACTAAACTAAGAATCCACAGGTGAAGAGACCAAAACCCCTCTTAATGCGCCGTGCTAAATAAGTGCCTACCACTAGGGAACCAAGCTGGAGGGAGGCGGTGGCAGGAAACAACTTCTTCAACAAAGGGTAGCGGATAACTCACGAGAGGGAAAGGCACCGAGACGTCGTAGCGTTCGCCAGCTCCTTGGAGAGTAGCAACGCGTCCTCGTTCGGGACGAACAGGTTGATAAGCCGTCGGCATTCCGTCCCGGAGACATCGCAAAGCATGATGGGGCGCAACAACTAGACCGCCACACACACGGTAGCGGTCCGCAAGGTCCGCCATGTTGGAATCAGGCATGTCCGTGTCACTCGCCATGTCGAAGTCAGGCAACGCACTGTGGGCAACGCGATTAGCCGTGACAGTATGCCCCCCCTTAGGATTGGCACCTCCCGGCTTGCCAGGATGTCTCGTATGAAATCTTTTAATCAGCCGAGGAGCGCGGACTCAGCGAGGGGCAGGAGGTCCTTCCAATCGTCCAGAGCCGCCGAGATGTAATTTCTGAGGTATCCTTCTAATGTTTGATTTAGTCTTTCTGTTTGACCATTCGATTGGGGGTGGTAGCCAGAACTAAGAGCCCTGGATATCCCCAGAAACCGACAAACGTGTTTCCAATATCGGGACGTGTACTGTGGACCTCTGTCCGATATGATTGTTTCCGGTAGGCCATGAAGGGCAAAAACATGTCTGATGAAAATACGTGCCATTTGAGCTGCAGAGGGTATCCCAATCAAGGGAACAAAATGCGCCAGTTTTGTCAAGGTGTCAATAGCGACCATAATAGTATTATAGCCCTGGGATTGGGGCAGATCTACGATGAAGTCCGTGGTTATTATTTGCCATGGACGGGAAGGCAAGGGCATTCTGACCAATTCTCCCAAGGGTGTTTGCCTGGGTATCTTGTTTTGTAAGCACGTGGGACATGAGCTCACATATTCCTTGGTGTCCTTTCGAACAGCAGGCCACCAAAAGAAACGTGAAACAAGATCCAACGTGGAGGTGAAGCCTCGATGTCCTGCTACCTTGGATTTATGGCACATGTCCAAAACCTCCTTCTGGAGAGGACGAGTCGGAATGTAGGCCCTTTGTTCCATGAAATAACATCCATCCTCCTCTACCAGAACTGATCGGTTGGACAATGAAAGTGACTTCTTAGCCATGGGATCAGATTGGGCTCTAAGGCGAGACAGGAAATCTGGAGCTGTCACCAGTCCCATGGTCAATGGTGGAAATATAGGTTCTGATCTGAAAGGACTGTCAATAGGATGGTCCTTGCGAGACAAGGCATCAGCTCTTAGATTCTCCCTTCCAGGAATAAACGAAAACGTAATCCTGAAAGGAGAAAAAAAAATGAGCCCATCGTGCCTGACGACTGTTACAGGTTTGAGCGTATTGAAGAATTCGGAGATTATGATGGTCTGTCCTTACTTCGACCGAGAATTTGGCTCCTAAGAGTAAATGTCGCCATTCCTCAAAGGCTCGCTTGATGGCGAGAAGTTCCTTCTCCAGAACCGTGTAGTTGATCTCAGAAGGCAAAAGAGTTTTGGAAAGAAATGCCACAGGTCTCTCCTGCTCAAGGTCGTCCGGTTGTAGTAGGACGGCGCCTAAAGCATGTTGGGAGGCATCAGTCTCCACGATGAATCTTCGATTTTGGTTCGGCGTTAGAAGAATCGGTGCTGAAGTAAATAACTGCTTAAGTCTGTCAAAGGCTTGATCGGTAGCAGCCGACCAGACAAACAGGACTCCTTTCTTAAGAAGACTGGTAAGTGGCTGAGTGAGTTTTGAGAATTCAGGTATGAATCTCCGATAGAAATTCGCGAACCCTATAAAGCGTTGAATATCTTTAACAGATGCGGGTGTAGGCCAGTCTCGTACTGCCAAGACTTTTTCTGGGTCCATAGCTATCCCCTGGGCGGATAAAATGTATCCCAAGTAAGTAACTTTGGGTTGATGAAATGAACACTTCTCGGGTTTACAGAACAAATGATTTTGTTGTAGACGTCGAAGCACCTCTTGAACGTGCGGTATGTGGTCTTGTATGGAGGAGGAAAAAATCAATATGTCGTCCAAGTACACCACCATACTGTGTAAGAGAAGGTCAGAAAAAAGATGATCCATAAAGCGTTGGAAAACAGCAGGGGCGTTGGATAGCCCAAACGGCATGACCCTGTACTGATAATGCCCAAACGGCGTTCTAAAAGCCATCTTCCATTCATCCCCGGGTTTTATCCGTATCAGGTGGTATGCTCCTTTTAAGTCCAACTTAGTATATATAGTAGCCCCTTTAACTGCTTCAAGGATGTCAGGGATGAGTGGCATGGGGTATTTGTCGGGCACAGTGATCTTGTTCAAACCGCGGAAGTCTATACAGGGTCGTAATTCCTTAGAATTTTTCTTGGCTATAAAGAACAAAGAGGCGGCTGCTGGGGAGGTGGATTCTGTTATCAGTCCATTCTTCAAATTGGAGCGAAGATACTCTCGTAGAACCTCTTTTTCCGTGTTAGACAGAATATACATACGGCCAAGGGAAGCGGTTGATCAGGTATCAAATCTATAGCACAGTCGTCTCTCCTGTGGGGAGGCAACTGGTTAAACTCCGAGGACAGAAATACGTCCTGAAAACTCTCGTATACTTCAGGGAGGCCTGCGATCTGATTGAGGGAATGTACCCCTTTAGTATTATTCGAGGAAGGATAAGATTCTATGGCGACCCTTTGGTGATTTCCGATGCAGTGTGTCAGACAGAATTCTGAACCAAGAAAGAAAGACCCAGCGGTCCAGTTGATAAACGGGTTATGTTTCCTGAGCCAAGGTAATCCTAAGATTACCGGATGATGAGCTGCTCGTATGATATCTAGAGTTAGAATTTCCTGATGGGTAGAAATGGACATTTGGATTGCTGCGGTCTGTTCTTTGATGGGACCCGAGATAAGCGGGCTTCCATCCACACTTTCAACCGGGATCGGTTCCTCTTTAGGGAAACGTGGAATCTTTAAAGAAGCAGCCCAGTGGTCGTCCATGAAATTACCCGCAGCCCCACTATCAATTAGGGCCGGAACGTCCTGTAAAATGAGACTTCCTATTGTGAAGGAAACCTTTAATACCAACATATTGGTGGTTGAAAGGTTGGTGCAATAGAAGGAATGTGAAGTATATGAGGAACCTTGACCAGACTTAGGTTCCCGGATCGTGGTTCCTCTTACGACCGGGCGTTGGCGTTTCCCGACCGCCGAACTGGAGCAATAGGACATTCTTGGACAGAGTGGGAGCTGGCGCCACAGTACATACACAGTCCCAGGCTACGTCTGCGATTTCTCTCCTCTGGACTCAAAGGTCCACGAGACGCTGAACCGAGTTGCATAGGTTCCTCTGTTGGCGGAGGTTTAGAGGCTGAAGGGACAAAGGATGTCCTTGCGACCCTACCCTTTCTCCTTTCAGTCATCCTCTCCTTCATACGATAATCGATCTGCATCACTAGGGCGATGAACTCTGTGAGAGTGGTGGGACGTGGAACTCTGGAGACCTCGTCCTTGAGATCTTCTGATAAACCCCTCCTAAATAATGTGACCTGCGCATCGTCCGACCATGTGGTCTCACTGGCCATTTGTTTGAATTTTGTGATATACGCCAGTATGTCCAGATTGCCCTGCTTGAGATCCAATAGATGTTCTTGTGAAGCAACCCTGATCTCCTGTCGCCCAAACATAGTACGAACGCTATTGCAGAAGGCGGTGTAGGAGTCCAATAACGGGTTATTATTTGTAACTAAAGGAGTAACCCAAGCCAATGCGGGTCCTACCATCTGAGATACCATGTAGCCAACCCGATCCCGATCTGTATGAAAGAAATGTTCTTTAAATGCAAATTGCACCGCACATGCCTCAAGGAACTCCTTTACCCTATGCGGGTTTCCATCGAATTGCCCACCCGGAAGAGGTCCGGGAGGAACCTCGGAACAATGGGGGATGCGAGATATGTTAGCTTGTTGTGCAATCTGTTGAGACGCATGCTGTTGCTGCTGTCTCAAGGAGGTGTTGTCTTGTTGCAATTGCTGAACCTCGTTAGTCAAGGATTGCACTGCAGCAATCAATTGTTGAATCTGCTGCTGCTGTGGATCCATCCTAGACTTATAGTCAAAATGTATTCCTCACCCGGGGCAAGTGAAAACAGTGTCACTTCTTATTTCGGGCGTTGCTAACTGTTATGACTAACAAACAAAACTTTACTGAGAGAGCCCGTGTGAGGATTACATAGAAACAAAAAGGTCTCTCACCTGGGAAATGGAACCAGGGATGATGAGGTTCGATGATAAATAGAATTCCCCCCGAGAAACTCCCAGTGAACCGGCACAAAGGCCAGGGCAGAGGAAGGTCCCCAGGGAAACCCTCTTGGGGAATAAAACCCTGTGGAGCTGCTAGAGAACGTAGACTCCTTGAGAAGTCCCGTGGATGTAGGTGAAGCTATCCCGGGAGTTTCGGAGATGACTGGTCGTGTCTTTAGAAGATCGGGGCCAGAGCAACAATGCCAGGCCGGCTGATGAAAGATAGAGAGACAGAATGATTAGTCTTATAGGTGCCTAGACATTAGAAAGATACCCCTGAAGCAGGAATCTTACCAAAGGATCCGTTGGTAACAAGGCTTTGAAATGTGAATAATAGATGACCAGGGATGGAACAAGAGACTGGGCACGCTAGACAAAGCAGAGCAAGTCACAAGGAGGGTAAACACACAAACGAAAGGAAAACTCGAAGCCCCCTGTAATGAAGGATAAGACCTGAAGGCACTCTTACCGAGAATGACCAGAAACCCTCTTAAAGATTAGAGGTAACCGATGTCCAGAAGGAATGAAGTCAAAAGGTGGTGGGTCTGAATTATAAAACAAAAACTAAACTAAGAATCCACAGGTTGAAGAGACCAAAACCCCTCTTAATGCGCCGTGCTAAATAAGTGCCTACCACTAGGGAACCAAGCTGGAGGGAGGCGGTGGCAGGAAACAACTTCTTCAACAAAGGGTAGCGGATAACTCACGAGAGGGAAAGGCACCGAGACGTCGTAGCGTTCGCCAGCTCCTTGGAGAGTAGCAACGCGTCCTCGTTCGGGACGAACAGGTTGATAAGCCGTCGGCATTCCGTCCCGGAGACATCGCAAAGCATGATGGGGCGCAACAACTAGACCGCCACACACACGGTAGCGGTCCGCAAGGTCCGCCATGTTGGAATCAGGCATGTCCGTGTCACTCGCCATGTCGAAGTCAGGCAACGCACTGTGGGCAACGCGATTAGCCGTGACACTGCCGGTTGCTGCGACCACGCTAAACATACTGTTCACGGAAGCACCAGCACCATTGCTAAGGGTGCCAATGCTTCTGTGTCCCCACTCTCATAGAGTCTCATAGAACTGGGAATGGGGACCTACAATTTGCAAGCCCCTAACTTCCCGGGCTGCCGGACTCGTAATGAACTGGTGGCACCGGGAAGTCAGGTGTCGGTAAAATATTACAGGTCTGGCGACAACCCGCTGGTAGCACCGGCAGGGTTACGGCTGGACCCGTACTGAGGCTCATTATGTCAGGAGGGTGGGGGTTGTGGGAAGGTGATGCAGGTACTTCTACCAACGCGTGGGAGATTATTCTTGAAATATTTCAATATTTCAAGTTCATTCTGACAAATGTGACTAAACATTTGGAACTGTGACAAATGTGCAATTTGCTTCGGCGGCTGTGCTCCTCCTGCGCATATTATTTTGCATCCTCCATTGCTGCCTCCGTCCTTACTGTACCTCGCGCCCCTCCAGTGTTCCTCTATTCATTGTTCTGTTCCAGTAGTGTTTGATTGCTCAGAGCAGACATTGTTCTTCAATGTGTCTTGCTGGCGTTAAAGTACGCTCAGAAGGACATCTTTAAATACGAAGGTTAATTCCCCCCTCCTACTCCCACCTCTTGGGTTTTAGGAAGTGGCCCTGGGGCGTGGGGGTACAAAGGAGTACACGGAGTGAGGGGAAGAAGCTGGGGGCAGGGAAAGAATTCAAGTAATTGAAAGAGATGGGCACGTTACATAGCAATCTTAATTGCTAGCTTTGCGACTGTGGTTAAACAGGACTTTTCAATTTGCCATAACAAATATATATACTATACACTATACTGCCGCTACTATGGGATGGTGTCACATATTAGGGAGACAGTGTGCCAAGAGGCTTTGAGTTTGGTGAATGGGGGAAGGGCAATGCAAAGAGAGATTGCATAATGCACAGTGCTCTGGACTCAGGCATGCTGGCTTATTGCTCTATGTTGCACAAAACACACTCATGCCTCATAATTGCATGTGTTTTGTGTATATATAAATATATAAAATAGTGTAGTTAAGTTGAGTATCATAGGAAACCCGAAAATTGAACTTCTGTTGGCTTTTAACTGGAAAGACTGATTTTGCTGATACGATGCAAACGAGAAGTTTGTCGTGGGTCCCCCTGACTAGACATTTTGGGAAAGAATTGTTAAATAAATTAAAATGTTATGAAGAAAGCATGGCTTACTCCCATAGAGAAAAAGTCCACATTTTGGCACGGCTCACAGCACAAATGGCTGGACATAATTGGACCAGGTATGAAACAACTTGGGCACGAAGTGTTGACTCAATTTCCAGGAGGGGCCTGGGGTTATTCCGCCCAGTAGTCGTTACAATAGGTGACAGAGAAGGGGGTGAACCTTCTCCCAAATTTATAGCTAGAATTTCCCCGGGTGTGCTTTGCAGCAGAGCTTTTCAGAAATTAATTCACCATTTTTTTTTTTCGATGTGAGAGATAATAGTGGTTATAGTGGGTATAATTGGGGTTTGCTGAAAACGAAAAGTGGAAAGAATTAAATTTGGAGGAGGCAAAAGGATGAAATGGCACCAGGCTAGGTATGGGGAGGGGGAAAGAAGACACCATGAAAAATGTGGGAGTTGGAGTTGGGGGCCTGTGGACCAAGTTCAGTGCTCAAATGCGTTCGCATAACCAGGATTATACTGGGTATAACCCCGGTTATAGTAGAAAACGGGATCGGGAATGAACATGCCACATGAAAGTAACCATGGTAATTTGCGGGTGTTAACAGATAACCAGGGTTATTTGTAGTACATTGCTAACATAACCGCAGTTCTGGGAAGCAAGGTTTTTAAAAAAGACAAATGAGATAATACAACATAAATATGGAATTTTACAGATACAGTGAGGTGGGAGTATTGGGTGTAGCCAAAGGATACGGGTACTGGGTTACTTTAAGGAACCGAATGGTGAAATATGCATTGTGGACATGGCCGAAGGACATGGCTAGTGGGTCCCAATGAAACCTATTGGGGAAACATGTCAAGGGTGCAAAATGGAGGCCATGGCTAGTGTGCACAAAAAAAACCTATTGTTGTGGCCATGGCCAATGGCCATGGCTAGTGGGCCCATTTAGGAAACCTATTAAGCAATATCAAGAGTGGCCATGGCGGAAGGCCATGGCTAGTGACCCGTTAGTGTTTTAAAATGTACACTGATGGCCGGCCGAAGGCCCTGGCTAGTCGGCCTGCAAGACATGTATAGTGGCTACAGCCAAATGCTGTGGCCACCTAGTGGGTCCAAAAGAAACCTATCTGGAGGAAGCACAGTGTACACGGCCGAAAGCAACAAAACCCTTGAAATTCAGCAAATGTGGGAAGTCATGAGCAGCTTAACTCTGCGTGTTCCCTTCGCAAAGCCCAAGAGCACATACATATTATAAGAGAAGTGATCCTTCTCTGACATACACAATGGCATTATGGGGGACATCAACGGGAGCGTGCCGAGTTAAGCGGGTCATGAATTCCCAAATCTGCTGAATTTGAAGGGGGGTTTTGTTGCGTTAAATCTGAGCCACAACTGCACCTTAAATAAGGTTTTTTCAGTGTGTGTTTGTGTGTGTGTGTGTATATATATTTCATATGTTTTTACCAGGATACCCTTCATTTGGAAAGATGTACCGTACAACATACTGAACCCGCTGGAACCATGTTAATGCGCACAGCAGTCGCAGAGTATGCATCTGCTCGCGGACATCGGGTGGCATCCAACCTGCTCAGAAAGGCAGAGGTTCTCTTACATAGTGGTACCATTCAGCAAACACAAGGAACATATACAAACAGCACCATGTACGTGAATTGCAAGGGAAAATAGAGTAGGTCGGCAAACTGTGTACTTATGAAAGAAACAGAACAAAGGCATAGGGAGTACACCATAACAGAATGCACCAACAAGAAATGTGATGTCTCCCTTCAACAATCTTACCGCACTGCTGCTTTACATAGGAACAAAGAACGAACTGCCAGAGTAAAGACTGGAAAGTACTAAGACCAGAACGTCACTACAACGTAGTAAGCACACTGAAGTTTGTCTGATAATTGCACAGGTGGTGCAGTATACAGTGGTAGGTAAGCATAACGTTTCTTTTTTTATGCAGCAATAGCAAGCACCTTAGAGTGGCTGGAAGAGAATTTCCCTCATGATGAAATGACATATGATAGTAACCCCATTGGTACGCACCTCAGTCTGAAATGTGAAATATTTCATTTCTATTGCTTCATGTATGCCTAACAGATTTTTTTTCTTTAATAGAACATATTGGAAAGGAAAGCAATGCAGCAAAAGCGGCACCCCTTCCACAACAGCATACAGGCACAGGAAAGGAAAGAAATTCTGTAAATAGCAAACTGGACAGCCTGGAAGCCAAAATGGAAGAATTGGTGAACAGTTTTGCCGCCTTAAAAGATTACGTATAAGGACATATTATGGACAAAATAAAGTACCACTGCCCGACCTGCACATGTACCCCTTCCCCACTTCACAGCCCGCCATCCCCTCAAAATATGTGTGATGAGAGACGTTACGATGATACCTCAATCCATTCCTTCCCTCACGACCAACTTGTACGATTCCCCAATTCCCCACTATATGTATCCACTTCTGCTACCCCTTGCCTTTCCTAATAGTATCTATGAATGTGTGGAAATAAAGGTTGATATGGTAATTGTTGCTAAATGTATATGTGGCTTTTCAATTGTTTTTAAAATTCTGTTATGACTCAGCGACGCACAGTACTGGTGGGAATGACCGCGATTAAGCAAAAGGGAGGTGTCCTACGGACACCACACTTACCCGGCCTATTCACAATCACAATGGAGGCATCCAAACGACGCCAGTATGAACCGCATGTCCGCATCTTGTGAACCACCTATAATTAGTTGTGGGAGCAGAAGTTTGTCCATTGCACAAGTACGTGCACGTGTATCTCTTCCTCTGTCTCCTGTTAACACTGCCCCTGTCCAGCATATGCAAAGAAACTTGTGACAAACTTTAAGTAGTTTGAGGCGCCCACCCACCTCCTACAGGTGGCTGTACACATCCCACCTGCTATACCCTACAAACACCTAGCTTGTTCCAAAATGGTTGGCGCACGTGTTGCACTATTAATCAGTCCAAAGATCCTAACAGTGTGCATGGGACACTTATGCACATGCGCACAAAGTATTCCACCCAAAACGCATCCTGCGGACAGCCATCCCACTCGAACATTCGCAACATCACCATGCGACCACACCTATGCTGTGCGTGTGCCCTTATTTTGCCGACACGATCCGGACCCTCGGACAATAGAAAAGTACAATGTTCTGCAATCTACACAGTGTTATTGGGAAAGTACATGCTTACAAACACCCCACAATGTGCCATTGCACATGTATGTATTTGGTTGAATGATGTAGGCCTCTTTTCCAGTTGCAAGGTCTCCACAGCAGCTCTATAAAAGGCCACACCCCAGAGCTGCTCCGCTTTGTGTTTGTAGCTTTTCAGAAGAGAGTAGTGGGCCACACAGCTCTGAGCTGTAATTGATTTCAGAACAATTCTGCTATTCTAGATTACCTTTGCAAGTAATGGCAACCATGTTAACCCGGCTCACTACGCACAGTAATGGAGAAAAGTATTAATGCCCCTTCCTGTGAACCACACCCTCAGTACCGATAATCCCACTGTCCCATTCCCATGGGCAGCATGTTGAAAGTGGTAGTATGTGGCACGTGCGCTTCCCCAAGTAGTGCGAGGGCCGCGCCCCAGTAAAGCAGGAACAGTCCTTCTTCCCTTTCCACTATCTTCTTTCCAGCACACCCTCATTGGGTACTGGTAAACAGTCACACACGCATCCACCAATCACATTAAATAGCTCTCCATGTAACACGATCAGTTCTGTATAACATTCCTCTGCGTAGACGCCACACCCAGAAATGTTATTACGCAATCCCTTAGCCTTCACAGTCCCATTTCCATGCCCGCCATCCTCAAAAGCCGTGGATGTGGCTTTTGTGTTGTGTGCCGGTGTGGGGGAATAAATAGCAATCGGTGTAGGGGATTTCGTCTTTAGTGGTGGCTCTGAAAAGAGCCTTTTTAATTTTTGGTTCTTCGAGAGAAACTCCTTTTTTCTGTTTTTATAGGGTTTTCTGTTTTCTTCTCCACACATTCTTAAAGTAAACTCTTCAATGCATTCTGTAGATGGGCAAAGAAAAGAGCATCACCAATGCTCGACCAAGAAATTCCATTTGCATGGAAAAACTCTGCATTTCCAGAATTAATTATGTCATTGTTACAGAAGAACATCCCACCAGCGCACACAAAAATCAGACATTCTTCTGTTGATGAGACACCTTCCAGCCTCTGGCTGGGAACAACATACATTAGGATAGTCCCATACTCTTCTTGGTGGTATGACTAAGAAAACAACCTGGGCAGTGGGAAAAAGCCTCTTCACTGCATTCATCAACCTCTTCAGTTGATGGAACAAACGTGAACAAGCCACGTAACCCAAATGCATGCCGCCATAGTGCACAACGACAACATGAACAGTTGCAAAACTGGCAACTTCTCTGCAAAGTGCAAGGATAGCGCCGAAACTGCAGACATGAAGAGCGCACCACAATGTGTGTATCAGGTCTTCAGTCACACCCTTTAGTCTGTTTGCCAGTAAGGATCTTGTAGTCCTCATTATTCATGGAGAGAGGCCTATAAGAGCCGCAGTCAAATGGGGGCTTGCCGGGCTTAAGGACAGGCATGATTATGGACTCACTTAAACTACTGTCCAACTGTCTGTCTTCGCTTACTTCCTCAAACATCTCGGAGTCTAAGTGCCAATACCACTGCGTAAGTCTTGTCAAATTCCCCTGACAAACCATCTGGTCCAGGGGTTTTGCCAGTCGGCAAAGACATTGTGACCGACGTGATTTCATCAAGAGTGAGCGGGCATCTAACATATCTGCCCACACCTCGTCCAGTCTAGGCAGCTCAATACAGGCCAATGTCTCCCTAACAAACCCCCCTCTGGCTCAGCTGAATACAAGTTCTCATAGTATCGGGAGAAGACTTCCTTGGTCCCCCTTTGGGTTTTTACAATGTCTCCCGCCGCATTCCATATGACGCAGATCATTTCCCTTGGTTGCTCCCTTTGACACAGCCATGCTAACAGTGTACATGGCCTGGTCCCCTCCGCATGCAGGCCCTGGTTGTATCTGGTGATGTCAAATTTTCGCAGACGTACCCATTCGGTAATGCGCTTCTGAAGCTGAGCCGTTAAATGTCCATCAACCTCACCCGCCCCTAACCGACTCCGTTCTACCTGTTCAATTGCCACCTCCGTGTTCATGAGGGCCTCCAGTATTTTCTAAATCCTCCCATCTTGCCAGTAGCTGCCCCCTTCAATACTGTCTTAAAGGCATTCAATAGAGTGCTAAACTTCTCCACACTACCCACGTTGGCCTGAAATACTCCTCTATTCTGTCATCGAGGTAATCCCTAAATGCACCGTCGTGCAAAGCTTCTGCCCTAAGGTGCCATGTATAAATCGGTGGTCTAAGTGAAGACCTGTACCAGGTTACGATCAGAGGGGCATGATCAGAGAGGACCCTAGCTTTGTAGTCAATGGCTCTAAAATTCCCTGCAGTGTCCTGCCCAGTGAAAATGTAATCGATACCATATGTACCCTAGATGGTGCCTCATAATGTGAGTAGCCTCTAGCTCCTGTGTGAGGGGAGGGAGCCCACGGCCCTGGCCGGAGGGGGCGCGTTCCAGTTTTTGTCATTGCACCTATCCACAATTGAGTTGAGTGTACAGTTGAAGTCTCCCCCCAAATCCACATATTGCCGCTGAACGTGACCACCCCTGAATAGAGGGAGTTAAAAAACACTGTGGCATCGTCGTTGGGGGTCTTAGGTGTTGATAATGCACACCTCCCTGTTGCCAATAAACCTGTGTACCAATGCCATCCTGCATTCCTCGTCATATTTAAACTCCATCAATTGGAAAGAGACCGATGGCGCAACCGACTTTAGGGCATGTCGAGAAAGGAGAGCCATACACTGCCCCCCCCCACTTTCTAGCAATCACATTTTGTCTGTCTGCAGTATGGTGACAATTGCCTATGACCTCAACATGAGTTCCCCGAGACCTATTCTTCTACCCCCACCCCATGCTCACTTGTGGTCCCCCGAACCGTAGGTTGTGTGCACTTCCTCCTCCGATCTTGGCCGCGTGCGCTACCTCGCATCTCAGGCTTTGTGCTTCTTCGCATCCTTGAGGCCGTGCGTGCTCCCTCGTATCTTAGGCCGCATACGCTACCTTGCATCTTAGGCTGTGTGCCCTCTTTTGCAATCCTAGATTGCATGCGATCCCTCTCTTCATTGGCTGCATGCGCTCCCATGCATCCTGGGCCACGCGTGTTCCCTCAAGATCTTTGATTGCGTTTGCTCACTCGCATCTTAGGCTGATGTGTGCTCCCTCGCATCCTAGGCTGTGTGGGTTCCCTTACAATCCTGGATTGTGTGCGCTCACTCGCATCTTAGGCTGCATGAGCTCCCTCACAACTCTATGCCGGCCTCTCTCCACTCGGCCGCACGCCCCCTGCATTCCCTGCAGGCCCTCTCCTCCTCCCCTCTCCTAGCCCCTTCCCCTTTCCTAGCCACTGTCACCTGACCTATTGCGTACTGTTCTGAGGTCTTGTTCTCCAGGGTGGTTGGCTATTTTGCATTGCCTGCATCCCTGCTGTGTTCATTCTTTTCTTATAGGTTCCCTGGTCGATTGTTCTGTTTTTTTGGGGTGTTTCTGTTATCCATGGTTGTTTGCTCACATTGTAGTGCCTGCATCCCTGCTGTGTTCTTCCTTACTTCTAGGTTCCCCAAGTGATCGTTCGGTTCTCTTTTGTTTTTGTTTCTCCTTGGTTGTTGCTTACATTTTACTCCCTGAATCCCTGTTGTGTCCATTCTTTACTTCTAGGTACCGTTGGCAATTGACTTATAAATTGCATCTGATTGTTGTAATTGTTCTGTCCTGTGTCCCCCTCCTCCTCCTTTCTTCCCCCCAGCCTAGTGTTCCCCCTGCCTGCTCCATAGCTCACCCCCCCACTCTACACTCTCCTCCCCACCCCCACTCTTCCCTCTGCCCCTCTATGGTGCCCTCTATCTCACCTATCTTCTCTAACTGCTTTTCTATCGACTATCCTATCCTTCTCACTAAGTCTGGCAGGAAGAAGTTCAAAAGGGATATCCTGGTCTCCAACCCAGGCCTCCCTATCGCTGATACCTGTACCAGTGCTTCCTCCAGACAGACCCTTACGGACATCCTCTTTGTCGTTCTCTCTCCAGGCCTATGGACCCCACATATGGTCTGTTCTCTCTTTTTTTCCTCTTTACCCATTAATGGTGGCACCCATTGGGAGGCCCTCCTGGTCCCCTTCCACTCCTCCAAAACCATCATTGATGTTTACCTAAACGGCACTGTCTTGGTCCAAGGCCCTCAGGCCAGCTTCCTCCTTTTTGATAGACGCTTACCATGCCTTATCAACTTCCTTTCTTCTCCTGCCTTCCCTCTTCCACTCTCTGACTCCTCTGCCTCCTCCATCCTCTGCCACCTCTACAGCTGCCTCTGCTGCTTTTCCGGCCACCCTGTTGCCTCCTTCCTCTGCCACCCCTCTGGCACCTACCTCCTCCTCCTTGGCTACTTTGCCCTCTCCTCCTTCCTCCTCTGCCCATCTTCGGGCGCCTACAACACTTCTGCATGGTGTATCTCTGACCTGTACCCCTCCGGAAGTCCTTCAAAGGGGGATACCTGCTCCACATTGCTACTCTTAACTCTCACTCAGCTGTCAAATACTCCGACGACATCTGCCATCTCCTGGAGGAACTCGATCTTGTAGAGGAGCAGCCGCATGCCTCTGCAGGCAATCCCGTCCCCCTACCTCCTATATGCTGGAGGCCTGAGATCGTGCCATGTTTGACACCAGCAGTTGTGCCAATAGAGCAGCGAATATTTGAAAAAAGGTACCCATTGAGAAAACCCTATCAAATGTATCCCGAAGAGACAATTTGAGGGAAGAACTCCCTGAAGGAATTTGAAAAGGAGCAAAAGAGAGAAGCTGGTGACGTCACAAGAAACAAGCATGAGTACTGGCTGAAGAGAATGCATGGATCTTACAGAAACTGATGATGAAGTTAAGCATCGAGTAAACTTTCATATGCGGAAAGAAGATTGCACGTGTGCAAAGTGCTGCAGAAAATCAACAGTTCAAAAATTGTACAGACGCTGAAACGCAAGTAGACCAAGTAATCATAGAAGCTGGCTATGTAGTGAAGAGTATGCAGGCGAAGTCGCCATTGGATAGGAGCTGGACATCTGTGTCATGAATTTAATAAGCCCGGACCCTTGGAGAGGAAAGGCTGAGAATTGTGTTGCAGCAAGAATGAGCTGAGATTGTAGAAGCGCTTGGCAAGGCTGTCTGGCCTGGTATCAAAACTGAAATAGCCAATGTCGGTTGTCTATTCTTGAAAGCAGTGAATGTGCGAAGGATGAATCATCCCTTATTAAAGTGCAACGAAAAAACACCAGGAGTGGCAAGTTTTATTAATTTAAGACTTGTAAATGCTGCAAAATGGACCAAATTGTGGTCTGCTGTCATGTGAGCCAAGGATTGAAATAGAGTTGAGCTTGGAGTCCTAAAACAATGATAGTGAGTGCCTGCATTCCCATATACTTGTTCAAAGACAATCTTCATGGGAGAAGGCATGGGTGATGAGAGACGTTGGCCTAATTGGGTGGGGAGGTAAAGTCAAGCCCATCTCCTGGCACCTGGGTCTGAGCTTACGTGCTGCGAAGTGAACCGAATGTTCCAGACATGGCACAAGCATGCCAACCAATTGTAGAGGGTGGTATAACAGAGGGCCTTATAGTTTGAAGACCAATGACAAACTGTGTACTTAATAGTGTTGGAGATTACATGTTTTAGAGGTAGGCATAAGTTGTCCACCTGAGAGCAGGGCAGCCAATTACAGTCCTAGTCCCTATAGAAAGTATACTTGGATGTTCTCCTTAAACCAATTATAATCGCTTGTAGTTTTTTCTTATTTGCCACATAGTATGACGTCACCTCTGATGTATTTTTAGTATAAAGCCTATGCTTAATGAGAAAATTGTCGAGAGCTGAGCGTACATCCTTGATGTCTGTTGTAATCTCCCTGTTTTAGATACTTGTTAATAAAACAGACCTCTTTGCCATCTTCCTGAGTTGGTTCGATTATTTGGACTCAGAGTTATTCTGCAATCCCATCCATTGCATGCACGTTACTAAAGAACCATAAGTTCAATCTGTATGTACTCGTATTCAGTCTGACCGAGGCACGGTTCATGGCCAGCTCTGTCACAAGCTTTGACATTCTACTTCCTGATGGCTACAAGATCCCCTCCAGAACCAACCATCCCGGTGGGGGTGTAGCTTTGATCTTCCCGGAGTGGATCCCTGCTTTTATTATTCCTATGCAGGACTACTCTTCCTTTGAATGCCTGGTTTTCAGGCTCTCTATATCTCCCAGCCTTTCTCTTACTGTGGCCACTATCTATCAGCCGCCCGGCAGGGAGCCTCCTTTCTCTCTGAGTGGGCGGATCTCTCCTCCTCCATCCTCACCTCTACCTCTCAACTGCACCTCCTTGGAGACCTTAACATCCACTTGGATGCTTCATGTCCTTCTGCAGGACTCTTTCGCAACCTCTGTGACTCTCTCTTTATTCTTCCCCCTGGCCTGACTCACTCTGCAGGGCACACCCTGGTTGTTCTGATCTCCTCAGACCTCCCTCTCTCCATCCCTTTCACCACTCCTCTTTCTTGGAGTGATCACTTTCTCCTTTCCTCCCATCTCGCTTGCTCTCTCTCTACCCCTCAGGCCAAGCCGACCCCAGCACTGCCACCTACCTTCCCGGTCATCAGACCCATGAAGCTTGTGTCAGTTGAGGCTTTCGCTGCTACTTTCTCTTCTCCTCCTGCACGGTTGGCTGACTCACATCCTGACACAGCCCTATCTAACCTTCATCTTTCTATCTCTGACTCTCTTGATGTACTTGCCCCTGTCATGAGGATCTGCTTGAAGCCCAAATCCAATTGAAACTTTTGGTACGACTCCAACCTAGTCACCCTCAAACGCAAGTGCAGGGTGGCGGAGAGGAAGTGGAGGGCAACAGGTGCACCCTCTGACAAACTGACCTGCCGCCTGCTCCGAAGGCAGTATAGACTCTCTGTCCTCACCAAGAATAGGGCACACATCCAAGCCCGCATCTCTATGCCATATAAGAACTTGGCCAAACTCTTCAAAATCTGCAAAGAGCTGGGCAATCCTGCTGCAGCCTCTACCTCTCCTGTTCCCTCCCAGGCCCTCTGTACAGCCTTGGCATCCCATTGTATCACTAAAACTCAGGACATCCTGTACACCCTCTCTTCCTCTTCCACTCCTAGCCCGCCTGTGGCCTCCTCACTTCCTTCCTTCTATTCCTTTCGATTGTTCACCCCTGATGACGTTTCTAGACAAGTCCGATCTATGAAAGTCTTGTCAAAACAGGTTCTTCCCTGTTCATCCAGAACTATCAAGGACCACATCGACACCCTTGCTCCAGCCTTGGCCGATTTCTGCAAGAATTTTTTTGCCACTGGAACATTCCCCTCCCCCTTAAGCACTCCCTTGTGCAACCCTTCCTAAAGAAGCCCACTGCCAATCCTTCCTCTCCAGGTAACTATCACCCAATCTCCATCACTCCTTTCCTGGGCAAACTCTTGGAAAAGCTGGCCATCTCCAAGCTTAATCTTCACACTGAATCTGTTGGTTGCCTCCATGACCACCAGTCTCGCTTCAGAGCGGCCAGAAGCACGGAAAAGGCTCTCCTGAACCTCTGTGAAGTCCTGCTCTCGAACCTTGATTCTAACTTTCCTTCTGTCCTCTTTCTCCTCCATCTTTCTTCTGATACGGTCAACCATGCCATCTTGCTCAATCGCCTCTCTTATAACCTCGGTATCACTGATCAGGCCCTGGCCTGGCGGACCTCCTTTCTCACTGAACAACCCTCTCAGGTCCAGCTGGGGCTCTTCCTCTCTTCTAACTCTCTCTACCTGGGGTGTTCCCCAAGGGTCTTACCTTTCTCCCTGACTGTTCACCCAATACCTGGCACCTCTTGTCCACTGCATCGCTGTCATGATTCCTGCCCCTTATGTCCTCAGCCCTCCAAGATGTCAGGATGGAGCCAGGCCACAATCAACTACATGGCCCTCAAGGGCCTCTCCATCCCTCCCAAGACCCACTTGGAGTCAGACTTGGCGCTTGTGGCACCAGACTCACTCACTCCCATAGGATAACATTGGGGATTGGACTTGTAGTGCATTGATGGGGACAAGATGGATGCCCCCACATATTTTGGTTCCCAGAACTGCATGTGAAGTCTAGTCTTTTGGGTGTGGTTCAGCCCAGAGACATCTGGGATACCAAGAGACTGTTTAAGCCACGCCCAGGCTGAGAAACATGCTTTGTGTCTTCTGCACCTGCAGCGTGACACTCACTGTGTTCGGATCGGTCTCCAGTAGGCCTGCATCTTTCTTCTGCGCTTAGCTCCTGCAAGAACACTGTTAGGAACAGCCTTGCCTTGCGGCGCTTCTGCCCATCAATCATCACTCCTTCTGTTCTGCGGGCATCTTCGGCGGTGTCATTCCCATCCTGGCATGCCGCTTCCGATGGATAAGGTAAAAGAACAGAAAAAAGGCGTTAGTAAGCATTCAGCAAATCTTTGCTTATTTTTTAAAGACTGTACGAGCTTCAAACGCTTACCTGAATCCCAGCCGCTCTGGGGGAACTCTGTCTCCGGAACTTCTCATCCATCTGCAAGAGGGAAAAGACACTCAAGGTAAGCGTGGAAACATCTAGAGGCGCCGCATACCGCGCTTACTCACCGCATTTCTTCTTCATAACCGGCATCCACGCTGAAAACGTTGCGGCACCTAAAAGACACAGAAAAAGAACTCAGTTCAATACAAATACGAAAGGGTTGCATCGCGCATCGCGCTCTCACTCACCTTCAGCGCTACTTATCTCAGCAGCACGTCGCCATCGCAGGACGCCGGCCATCATCTAAGGAAGGAAAGGAACGAAGTTAGAGAACTGTTCAAAAGACTCATTCTACTTACCTGTCGGACTCTTGCCAGTGAAGTAACTAGGCAGCAACAATCCCGCATCAATCAACGCGCCCCTGCGCTGAAAGCAGGACGGAGAGCACACTTTGCAAGAAAACAAGGTGAGCTGTGGATCAAAGGGAAGGGTTGGACCCCGGGGAAGAAGGGGTTCAAGCACACAGAGAAAATAGGGAGTTAAACTCTACTAATCCTGTGTTTCAGGCCCAGTTTCCAGTCGAGTGGACTTCAGGGAAGGGTTCGAGGTCGTAAGAGGTCAGAACAGGCTGAGTGACGTCCCCGTGGATACCAGGTGAGCGTTACAATCACTGCTCTCTGCTCCAAATTTCAGTGTTATGCAGATGACACCCAGCTCTCTTTCAGTCTCCCTTCGACCGCCTCTACTGTTTCTGTAATTCCAGACTGTCCGCAATTCAGGAGTGGTGCGCCGCCAATGATCTCTGCCTTAATGCCAGTAAGACGGAGATCCTCCTCATCGGAACACCAGGTCCCTCCTCTCATCTTTCTCTCAGGCCGCCCACTTTGGGCCCTCTTCCTGATCCTAGGCTGAGAACCTTGGGGTCATCTTTGACTCCACCCTCTCCTTCTCTCCTCACATCTCCGATGTCTCTAAGAAGTCAAACTATCAGCTGCATCCTCCTCACTTTTCCCCAGAAGCTCACTGTCTCCAGATCTCTGTTCCTCTCTAGGCTGGACTACTGCAACAGCCTGTTTCTAAATCTTCCTGCCTCTACTCTCTGTTGTCTACAACTTATCCAGAACAGGACTGCAAGACCTGTCCTTGGCCTCAAGCCCAGGGATCATATCTCTCCAGCCCTTAAATCTCTTCATTGGCTCCCAGTGGCGGCAAGGATCAAGTTCAAAAACCTCTTTCTGGGGCCTGGGACTGCACTACCTCCAACTCTCTCTTCCTAAACCTTTCCCTTATCAAGCTCTCCGCTCATCCACCTCTAACTCTCTGAGGGTCAGTCACTTTTCCAAGCAGTGAGTTGGGGGAAGATCTCTTTCTTTGGCTGGGGCCTCCCTCTGGAACAGCCTCCCTGACTCTCTCAAACTTGAACAGAACGACCTCCGAATCCGGAAACAACTCAAGACCTTCCTCTTCGCTTCCACTTTCTCTCTTCCCTGCATGTCCAGTGTCCAAAATCCTATCCTGTCCCTCACACTCTAAAACTAACTCTAAGGTGCTAAGGATATTGGGCCTCATTCTAACCTTGCCTTTATCCTAGCGGTAAACCCACCAGGATACCGGAAAAAGCCTATCACTGTTTTTGGCACTCAGTCCGGCGGCACTGCCTTTTGATTCTGAATGCCGGAGTGACGGTGTTAATCCCCATTCATGGAGTCCCATAGCACTCCATCAGGCGATTTGCAGTAATTACCAGCACTGGCATTACCGGTGCCGGTAATGATGGATGTTTTTGTTTGTAGGGTGCCCGCCTTACCTCCAGCTTTTAGCTGAAGGTAACTCAGGTGGCCCACTGGCAAACCCGTAGTCAGCAGGTCTGGTAAAGTGCCAGTATTAATGAATACTGGCACCTTTTTACTGGACCAGACGACTTGGAATGAATGCACAAATGTTCAAATCCAAGACAAAGGTATATACATCCAACCAAAAAGTTCCAAGTGGGCAATGTTTACAGTTCGAGGAAATGGCTCCCTTCCCCAGATTCCTTTTCCCCAATTCAAAAAGTTCAAACAAAGAATAACTACATTTCTTGTAACCCCAATAGGAGAAGTCCCTCCTCCAGGTGTGCTCACAGTTCTCGGGGGGGGGGGAAATGGATCCCTTCCCCAGGGTTCTCTTCACATTCAAGACAGTTCAAAATCCTAAATGTATGTCTCCTCCTTGGGATTCTCTTTTCACTGTATTACAATTTGGGTGCGGGTCCCACACTTGGAGGCCACCTGGTAAACTCCCCTGCCAGGCTCTTTTCCACATTTACAGCAATTCAAACTCTTAAGGGCATGGATCTTCCTTGAGGTTTTCCTCTTACTGTAACTTATTACACACAGTCGACTTTGGTATACTCTCCTGCCAGGAATTCTATACAGTTTTTTTGAACACTTGTCTTGCGGTTTCTTTCAAACACTTGGCTTTGCCTGGTATATTCTTCTGCCAGGACATTTATGTAATTTCTTTCGAGCTCCACCTCTTCGAAATGTCTTGAAGTCAAACATTTGTCCAAGAACTTTGTTCTACATTCGGTCAAACTCTTACATCCACTAGGATATGCCACAGTGTTTTTACCTGGTTGACGTATTTACAAAATCTGCACCTACCAGTATTGAATTTGCCATATTTCTTCAGGACTTCATTGGTGGGAAGCAAGTTGAATCCCAGTCTCATAAACTGTGCTCTATACCATGGGGACAGAAAAAGCCTTGGGTAGCGGGGCCTTTTCCCAAAAGCCTTAGATTTGTTGCACAGTCCCCATTGCCACCTATGGGAGTCTCTGTTTTCGAGAGTGCTTATCCAATCTTGAGCCCAGATTTTCATTTTGATTTTGCTGGATTTTGCTGGATTAGTAGTTCAGTATTTGCTCCCAGCAACTCTGAGAGCCCGACATCTGTCCTTCCATTTAACCAATATGCCAGGCTCCACTCCACCCACTAACTGGGCAAGTATTTCCCAAGGAAGGGCTGGCGGCACCAATAAACCCTTCCTAAATAGCGAAAGTGCCTTCCAGGCAGTTTTCACATATAACTAAGTGAGACCAAGTTCATACCTTATTACTGAAATTGGTACTAAATTAGGCAACTTTAGGAGCTTTCTCCAGAAGGTCGCTTCCAGAGATGCCGAGATCTTGTAGGGTGTGAGAAGAAAACCCTCTGCTCCAAAAATCAGGGACAGAGAGACCTTTGCTTCATAGAAAGTGACCAATGGATCTAGGGAAATTTTGCCAAATTTCCGATGAAGCATTATTGCTTGAGACATCGTCATGGCATTCTTCTTCTTTAAGGACAATCACCTAGGACCATCATCTATCTTAACTAATGCACCCAAGTAGGTCACTGATTGGACATCTACTAATGGGGCATCTTCTAGGAGCCTGGTCAGACTAGGCGTGCAGAGCGGCACCCGCGAGCAGAACTCGTGATTGCACCGGCACCGTTATAAACGGTGCGGTGCAACCATGCTCCCCACCCCCATTCTGCCCTAGGGGGCAGAATTGGCATCGGGAGCCCACCCACACCAGCACCAGTGAATGGGCAATTACTGCCCATTCATCTTGTAATAGGCCAGTAATGACCCATTCGTGGGAGCCTTGCCGGTAGCGAGTTTGGTGGTAGCCGTGCCCTTAATAAGGCCCAATATCTTAGTCTTTGCAGGGTTGATTTCTAAACCATTCTCCCTCATAAATTCCTGCAACACACTTGATGATCGCTGCACTCCAATGGGGGTCTGTTCTAAAAGGACCAGTTCATCAGCAAAAAGTAATCTACCAACCTTACAGGAGCCCAATTTGGTGGTGGGAAGCATTCACCCTGCCCAATACGATAGGTCTGACAGAAACAGAAGGGTCGGGCTAGTGGGCATCCTTGCTTTGACGACCTATCCATGGAAATGGGGCTTGATAAGAGACCTTGTACATTGAGCCTGATCTTAATGTTGGTGGCCTGATATAATTCGCTGATCGCAGACAGCAGACTAGCAGGGCAGCTCCGCTCCCTGTCAATGCTGTCACATGCTTTTTTAAATCGATGAAAGCCACATATATTCAAGTTCCTCTTTCCATATTTGTGCCTTTTAGAATGTTCAAGAGGAAAAAGTTTAAGTCCGTCCCTACACCATTGACAAATCCTGTTTGCCTAGGATTGGCTCTACCCATAGAAGCTATCAATTTCTGTAGATGTCATAACAAGATCTCCCCAAAGACCCTTCCCATCACATCCAAGAGTGCAATAGGGTAATAGTTTTCGGGGTCAACCTGGTGGTCTCCATCGTGGATCAGGACGATCACTGCAGAATTCCAAGAGTCTGGGATGTTCTCCAACCTTAAGAATACATTAAATAGAGGGTACATGAGGGCTGCCCATTCCTCCGGGGCTTCCTTTAGCATCGTATTGGCAAGGCCGTCTGGGCAAGGGGCCCTAGATCTACTAGACCTTTTGATGAGCAAGTCATCCTCATAAAGGAGGGACCAAACCCCCTTCCATTTGTCCCTAGCCAAGGGGGCTCCTTCCCTTCTATTAAAGCTTTTTCCCGCAGTGACCTACCACAGACACCATATTTGCCGCCGGCAACTTATTCCTGTTTTCCATCTGGTTAAGCAATTCCCAAGTAGCACGCACTTCTCTTCTCACTATTGTGTTCAGGATAGCCTCCGGGCCCATCTGTAGTAGCTTGGCTTCATGGACTGCTGCCCAATTCCTATATTTTTGTTTTCTCCTAGCTATTAGCCTACCGATTGCCCTCCCCCTTTCCCTTTGTTTCAAGGCTCATATATCTTTTCTCAGCAGGTTGTCCTCTCTAGACACTTGGACGTCATAGGTATGCAGATGATCTCTTCCCCTATATATTGTGGGGTTAACCAATGTTCTAAACACATGTAAAAGATGGACGTAGTTCACCTCTTCGCCATCGTCACCTAGTTTTTTGCAAATTTAGATTGGAGACCTCGGACATCCCCTCTCTTCAATCCTAACCTGTTTGCTCCATTGGAAACCTCTAGGGGAACATTCCAAAGCTTTTATTGCGTCAAATTCACCATTTGTTGCAGCAATAATTTTAGAATGGAATGGTCACTAAATTTTTTCTGATATGATCTCAGAGAGATGACTCATTTGCTCAAGTGGGGGCAGACAAACACATAGTCCAATGTAGAAGAGAATATACCATTTGACCAAGTGGTTGCCGGACAATTGCCATCTTCATCAATGGCCTTTACCACAGACAGACCACAGGCCAACATTAGATCCAACCAATCTACCGCCTTCTTATTAGAGGTTCCTCTCTGTCTCACTGCTTTTTTTCAGGCTAAGACGTCTTCTAACCAGGCTAGGTAAGTTTAAATCACCACCCCCACAAATTGTGTCAATTGAGAACTTGCTAAGAAATTCATCAATAAGAGTGTTTTGACGGATTGCAGAAGTCTGGCTGATTCTATCCCCTTTGGGTTCCAATAGATATTTATAAGGAGCAAAGAAGTGGAGGAACGTGGGAGCGACCCACCCATTTTCAGATACATAGCCTGCACAAATCTACTAGGGCATTTAGAGTCAAGAACATAAAGATGTTTACCATTTTTAACCAATGTTAGTAGGCCTGCTGAAGGCCTGCCTTTCTGACCCCCCAATGGCAGGATTAATATAGGCACTATAACCATCATAGACAGTTGCGTTTGTCAACCAGGTTTCCTGTAGGCAGAGAATATCCAAAACTCCTGCGGTGATGTCTTTATCTCTTATCAGATGGGAGAATCCTCTGGTGTTCCAGAAACCTATGGACAGTCCTTGCGATCGTTGTTAGTTCTCAACACGGGCATTCCCTTTTCCTTTTTGATTGTTTCTTACTCCCGACTTATCCTTCCTTTGTATGAGGGAGATCTTTCTTTCTCCAAGTGCCGGCTTTGAAATGTAACCTTAAGAGGGCCCTCCCATTTAAATGCCGGATTGGCGGGCCTCTCTATTGGGCACTCTCTTTCTCTCAACCCCATCGTGCTCAGTGGCCCTTTTCGAAGGCATTTTCTTTGTTGCTACTGAAATAGTTTGGGCCTACTTTGGTGGATACCGCCGTTGACTAGACATGCTTTCCCATGAAGGGAGCTCCGTCAGGTCAAAGCCCCCGGGAAGCAACTGGTGGGCTAATCTTAGAAGAGCTAATTTAGTTGAAGTTGACTTTTTAAATAAAGAACGGACATATTCAGTTATCCTCCACTTAAAGTCGACAATTCTTATATCCTCCGAATGGATAAAATGAAAGTCAGGGATATGATGGAACAGCTTAATTGCAATAGCCCTATTTAGGACCAACCCATCTTTTTGGGTAAGCAGTCTCTCCAATCTTAATTTAAGGGGGAGTCTACTCTTCTCTGGAGCATCACATGACCTTTTTCTCAGTTTTTCAACATTGAGAAACTTAATCGAATGTGCTTCCCGGGGGGTTTCTTCCATAGAGCCTGCGCCCTTGCGTAACACGTACCCTTTACCCAGAGGTGATGCAAGTTAGGACCACCTTTCTGGTTAATTTGCTTCCTTCTATCCTCTGAAGTCCGAAACTTCATTCCTAGTTTATCCCTATTTTGGGCAAAGCAGAATGAGATATAATTGGCATCTCTTGAAAGATTCACGCTTTCTCGAGGAGAACTCGGGTCTTCTTCCATGTTACCATTGTCAAGGATCGTCCAAATGGATAAATCGGGATCCTCCTCCCTTGAGTTTAAAAGATCTTCCCTCGAGGGAACCACCTTTTCCTTGTTTGGGGCTACCTCTGGGGCCTTTTTCAGCTCCTTCGTCCTTGCAGACAACGCTCTGCTACACACTGGAGCAAGTGGGGGAGGCGTGGACAGATTCCTTAAAAAGGCCTGCGAGTCATTCGACCTTCTCTTAGGCTTATTTATTGCCTTGGGTTTCAAGTTAACAGCCCGCTTATCACTTGCTGAATAGCCTTCCATCTGTTTGCGGTTTTTCCTCTTTTTGAAAATAGGGAAAGAAACATCACTCTCAAGTTAAAGTTTGGGTAATTCCTTAGAGGTGGGTAGGGCCAGGGCCCCCTCCTTTCGCTGAACTCCTGGGTCTCCCTAGGTTCTGGATGGACTTCAATCACTTTCTCATCCACCAAAACCTGTGTGGCAGGGAGGTCTTTAATATTAATTGCCACCTCTGTGGCAAGATCTTTGGAGACTTCCTGGCCAGCGATTAGCACCTCCTGTTTCCACCTTGAAGTCTGCTGTTCTTGCATGGGCGGCTTAGAACTTGCTACAGGTAGGGTCGCAAGAAGGTTCCACCGGGCACAAAGAGGCCCTTTGTGACTTCTGTGCCTGAATGGAGGCCTTAACTTGAAGGAGGTCCAACAAAGAATCAATTAAGCGCTTTTTCTCCTCTCTCTCCAACTTAACCGTGCTCGAGAGATTTTGCTGTAAATGGTTGGAATACTCTGCTCCTTCATCCACTCTCGACTGTAAGGAGGAGATAAAATTCTCCATAAAGATCAATTTTGAGTTAATAAGGGCCAATAAAGTAGAATTATCTTTCAGATTTCCATTCAAAGACTCAAAGTTTCAAAAAAGGCACCAAACACATTGTCAAGAAAGCCAAAGTAGAAGGCTGCACGTTGAATTCAGTAGAGTTCAGTATTGGTATTGGGCCTTTCAATTTTCTTGGTGAAAAAACGAGGTCCTCCAAAGATGAGGAGGAAGACAAGATTTCAATTGTCTCCCTTTGCGTTCCATTAGACTGAACAGTCCATGACTCAGTTCTCAAAGATTTTAGGTTTGTCGCTGCATCAGTCTGGCAAATGTTCAATGGTGTATCCTCCATTAGACCTTTATCCATAGTTGAACCCTCCATTTGCAAGGAATTGCAGCATTCAGTATGGCTTAATTCTGGGGCCCGAGCCCTCCCAACAAAAATCTTTCACTGCCATAATGGGTGTGTCTTCATGAACAGCGCATCCGTCCATGCCAGACCCAGGCGGCTCTACAGCCTGTGATGTCTAGCAAAAAAATAAAAAAGGTGGGGTGATTACCAAATAGGACCCCATCTGGCCCCTGAGCCAGGGTTAGTACCCTCTTGTCATCCACAAACATTTGATTAGGCCCCCCCCCAGATTACACTTTCGCAATGTCCGTGGAGGTGCTAGAGAATCTGCAGGTCTCTTACAGGTATCACCCCTAGAAGAGTCAGGAGCCCGCAACACTTTCAAAAGCTCGGCATCTGTTAACTCCCAGAGGCAGACGATATACCAACTGTTTCCTTTACCATCCCTATCCCACATTTAGTGGGAGGAACGTCTTTCTTTTTAACGCTAACGTAAGACCATTACCTTCAGTGCCCTTTTTGGCCTCGTTAGGCCATACACATGTGTTAACCATGGGGGTGGAGGGAGGGAGAGTGGTTGAAGGCCCCTGCATAGCCACAGGTTCCAATCCAGTTTTCTTGCCGTTTGCACTAGCCACCTGAATCCCCTATCCACTCTCCTTGATCTTCACCTGAAGACGCGTCCTCAGAGATCTAATAGGAAACTGCTGTTCTTCCATGGCGTGAGCCCTAGAGAGGCCCCCTCCTATCACCAAAACCCAGAGTACTCAGCCACACTCCGCTGAGACAAGTATTGGCGTGTTGATGCCGGGTTAAATTTGTGCACGGCTTTGTTAGAGCAAATTTAATCTGCCGCCCTGTAAATCAGTATATCTACATATAAAAGGTCTCTTCTGTTATGGCCAAAACAAAGGTAACAAGTTTATACCGCAAATCCACGGATCGTTGCAAGATGCGATAGCTGGTTACCTTTACAGGCTGTCATCAGGCGGCTGTCATCAGGCGGCGGTCACAAGCCGTGTAATCCATTCTCATTTCAGTCCATGGTATAGAGAGGGAGTTGCCAGACTGCAGCCAAACTGGGAGCTTACCTCAAACGTGGAGTACCATGTTCGATTCCGTCCACATCCGAACACGCCAAACACTCAACGCACTCCGCGTCGCTCAGCTCCTTCAGCTGGCTTTTCAAGCGTGCAGCTATGGAAGTAGATAGGAGACATCCACGAACAAACACAATGTAGCAACTTGGCAATGTGTCAGAAGAGGGGTCACTGTTCTCCAAACACTCAACGCACTCCGTCTGAACTTTATATATTACCTACTATACTCTTTATTAGGGAAATATAATAAACAATACTGTGTGTAGAGAAAATCGGGAAGACATTTTGGTATTTTGCTTGACGTTTTTTTTCTTTGTTTCTAAGGACTCCTCTTTTTTAACTTGTTTTTATTAGTTTCATCATTATGCTACACAATACAAGGAAGAACCAATTAAAATATCCCAATGTCAATTAACCTCTCCCTCACTGCCCCCCGCCAGAAGTGACTTCCTTCTCTCTATTGGTTTTAGTGTTCTGTTCACAATATGCCTAAAATTCTGATCTTATGCGGGCACCATTGTGCCATAAAGTCACTTTGTAGATCAGTCAAAATTGAGCCCCATTCTTGTTTGAATGCATCATTACCCCCCCTGGATCTTATATGTTACCCATTCCAGTGCTACAAAATTCCAGACTTTTTTTTAGCCAGTCCTGGATTGTAGGTGCCGAATGATGTTTCCACATTTGTGCTATCACCAGACATGCCGCTATCAGCAGGATCATGAATCCCCATTTTTGCATCTTTGAGAGTAGTTTCGACCCCGGATCTCACATCCTACACATCTAGATCTTATCCCCCATCTGCTCCACTCCCTGGTACATCATTGGCATTTGGTTCTTCACCTCCACCCAGAATGGCTGTAATACTGGGCAGCTCCACCAAATGTGTGTCCAGTCCCCCGCCCACCACCTTGCATCCCCCTCCAACATTGATCCGATGCCTGGCGGGACATTACATTGATCTTTTCTGGCGTGTAGTGCCATTGTAGGAGCACTTTAATTCATATTTCCCTCACCTGAATGGAGCGAGTTCGTTTTGGGATTGCTCCCCACCGGTACTCCCGCTGTCTTCTTGGAATGATCTCCCCTCGAGTTTCTTTCCCATTTCCTCATGTACTTCCATTGTACTAGCTCATCTTGGTCCTTCCTTGATAGTTGGGCTAGTTAACCAGTGTTCCAATTGGTTATATTTAGACTGGTCACTCTGTCAGATCTATATCCTGAACGCATTCCTCAAAAGACCTAAGGGTCTGTCCCTTAGGTCTTTTGAGGAATGCGTTCAGGATATACATATCCTGTATCTTTTGGCAATCTACCATTACCACTTTCTGAATGCCCCTTTTTCCACCCCTGGCTGAAATTCCGGGTTCCCAAACATTGGGTAGAATGGAGATGGTTTCACCGTTAGCACTCCCCGCTCAATTGGCATGTGCCAAAATTCCACTCCTACCCCAACTATCTCACTAATCCTAAGATTAGGGTGTCTGTTTCGTTTGTTCAGCCACATGAGTCCAGAGAGGGAAGATACCGCTACCGCCCTGCCCGGTCGTGTCCATACTTTATGATGACCTTCAGCTAACCATTCCCTCATGGCCCGCAGCTGGGCTGCCTCACAATATTTATAAAAGTGGCGGAAAGCTGGGCTCCCCCGTCCCTTGGAGCTATTAATGTGGGGATTGCTATCCTCGGCGGGTTGTGGGGTGGTGTGGGGGGTTCTTTTTTTTCCAACTATACACCGATATGGCCTTATTGAGGGATCTAAAGAACCTATTTGGTGTTCTGATGGGTAGTGCCTGGAAGTAGTTTAGAAGTTTTGGTAGTACCACCATCTTTGCTGTTGTCATTCTCCCCCACCAGGTTATTGTAAGGGGATTTTCTTTCATAAGATCAGCTCTAATTTTTCTACCAACTGTGGGTAATTTGCCCCGTACATTTGCCCTATCTTTTTTGTGAGGGTTACACCTAAGTATGCTATATCATTTTCTGCTTTTTGTTTAGCTGCCTTCTCGCCCCCCAGTCTATCCATCACTGCCAGGTCTACCGATAGGTTCAGTATTTCAGATTTTTGTCTATTCATTTGTAACCCTGATATCGACCCAAATGTTTACAGTTCCTTCATTCGCACCGGTAACAAATGTTCTGGGTCCGACAGAGCCACCAACATATCGACTGAAAATTCTATACCTTATGTGCCTCTCCTGCCATTTCTATTCCCATCAACCAGTCCACCTCCTAATCCTAGTCAATAGGAGTTCCAGGTAGATAGCATATAGCAGCAGGGCTAGTGGGCAGCCTTGTTTTGTGCCCCGCCCCAATGCTCCAGTTCCTGAGACTACTCCATTGAGGGCTTTGTGAATTGTTGGTGAGTTATAATTAGCTTGTACCATTTGGAGGAACCTTGTGCCGAACCCCATGTGTTTCAATATGTTGAACAGTATGGACCATTTGACCCTGTCAAACACTTTTTCGGTGTCCAACACCACTAGTATTGCAGGGTTTTGGGTTATTCCTGTCTTCTCTATTAGGTGGCAAATTATTTATTCATTATGGTCAAATGTTTGCCTGGATGTTATAAAACCTGATTGATCCTGTCCTATTAATTTCGCCAGCAAGTGTGTTAGCCTATCTGCTAAGATCTTTCTATATAATTTTGCATCCAGGTTTATTTGTGCTATTGGACGATATGATCCTGGTCGTATTGGGTCCTTGTCCTGCTTATGGAATACTACCAGTTTAGCTTCATTCATTGATGGCGTAATGACACCCTTTATCTTAAACGTGTTAAATAGTTTTGTTAGAGTGGGTGCAGGATATCCTGAAATTGTTTATAAAAGCTTGCCGGGTATACATGCAGGCCCTTATTTTTTGTAATGCTTAAATGGCCTTTTTTACCTCTGCCTCCCTTATTTCCTCTTCTAGACATTCCCTTTCCTCTACTGATATCTGCGGGAGCGAGGGTTTCGCTAAATATTCCGCTTGTTTGTCTTCCAATGAGTTGTTCGATGTGTATACCATCTGGTGGTATTCCCCAACAATTTCCCCCATATCCTCATTTGTCGTCTTATCCTGCCCTTCGCTATTTCAAAGTTTTATAAATGTCTGAGTAACCCTCTTTTCCTTTAATTTTCTAGCCAGATGCCTATCCTCTTTGTTGGCTTTCACATAGTGCCCTTGCTACAGATACAGTAGCATCGCCTCAGCCTGCTTCATTCTGAGCATCTCTAATTGACTCTGAAGGTGTCTCAAAGCCCTCTGTAGTTTATAATTTGGGTTTTTTGACACTTCCCCCTTTATGTCTCTTAGCTTCCCCTCTAGTTCCTCTTCCCACTTCCACCTCTGTTTGTGCCTCCCTGCCTTAAGTGCTATCAAGTTCCCCCTCATTACTGCCTTGAATGCGTCCAATACCATTTCCTGTGGCGCATCCACTGTTTCATTATCTCTAAAACATTGCTTGATCATCTCTCTAATAGGTTCAACCTGGACTGGGTCATGTACGAGATCTGTGGGGAACTTCCATTTCCATAGCCGCCCACCCCTTTGTGTTTCCCACCGAGATGCTCAACAACGGGGCATGATCTGACAGAGAAATAGATCCCAGCTCTGTCTCTTACTTTCCGCAGCAACCCTGGGCAAGTCCAGATGTCATTTCCTAGACAAGGAGGAGTGTACATGCGAGTAGTACACGCCTCCTAGTCTTTGCCCCACCTCCCCCTCTGGGCCCGGTTCATCATCGTTGACGCCCTCCTCTCGCTCGTAGGGGTCGTCCTTCACCTCACCCCGGCCGGGGTTGTCTCCTCCTTCCCTCCGTTGGGGCGCTGCATCTTGGTGAGCGGTTCTTTATGGCACGGCCTGCCTGTTACTCCTGTTTATTGGAGATGGTTATCTATTCACGCGATCGCGCTACTCCATACTGATCCATCAGTGTAATGTACAGTTTATTGTGGAGGGGAATCGCTTAAGTGATTCGTCATGTTGCTTTATTGCCAGCGGTTGTTGCGGCCTGGTGGGGAGAGAGACAATCACACACGACCTCCTCCGCCGGCCGACCATCTTGGAATCCAGGACTCGTCTTGTGTTACATTATAATCAATATTCTTTCAAAAATGATTGATTTAGAGTACAAAATATTTTTAACTCGGGGTTGACACACATAATGACATAATCTATTTGTGTGTTAATTATGTTATCATCGCTTGATTCCATAATCTTCAAAAAGAGATTTCCTCCACAGATTTTAAGTTCCATAATTATTGAGGCCCTTCCCAGTTTGCTTCTTGCCGAAACAACGCTTCGACAAATCCTTACGGTCTATCACCTGAATCTTGCTTCTAGCTGATTGAGGATGAATGATCTGTGAGGCTCAGAATACTTTTGGCCCCATACAAAACAGTTGGCAAGTATTTTTGTTTGCACAGGGCCCGCACAGGGCTATAGAAAAGACTCCTTGCAACCTTTACAGACCTCTAAGGCTGCTGACGTTACCTTTCTACAAACTCTCTTGTGCGGCACACATTTAAAAGAAAGATTATTCTTGACTTCCAGGCCCAGCTAACAGTATTCAGTGACTACCTCCAAAGGTACATTGTCCATGTACATTTCTTGATTCATTTTTTATTGGTGAATACCATCCCTTTTGCTTTGAAATGATTTGTCATTACGTGGTTTTTACTTTGTCTCCCAACAGTCCAATCTCAGCCTGGAGGCCTCAAGCAGTGTGGTCAAAGAGCACAATATCAGGTGAGGTGAATTTTGCAAATTTTAGGCGGTACAATCTTAGCCTTGCGCAACACTTCTTGCAGGTCAGCCAAGTACACAATAAACAAGAATGTGGCCAGGGCACATCCATGTTTGAGCCCTTTATTAGTCATAGGGCTTGATCACAATTTGTGCGGTAGCCCTTAAATGCGGTGTTAACGCTATTGCTGCCGCATTCAAGGGCTGGCTCTGTTGTGGGTTGGGCAGAAAGTTTGGAGTTTTACATCCAGCTTTTTGCTGAAGGTAGAAATTCTGCTTTCCGTCTGTTTTGGATGCTATTAGCGTGGCGCTATGGACTATGGATTGCATGGACCCAATGGGGAATAGACAATAACCACCCAACCGCTACTCATGATCCGGCGCTAATTGCGCTGGACCAAGTAGTGTTGGTGCTATTTGCGCTGGCGGTCTCCCGGCGGTATCACTGCTGGGATAGAGAGAGTCGTGATCAGGCCTATAATGTCTCTAGTTAGATTACCCCCAGAATCCATTTGGATCTCGATTTTGGTATTGGTCTTAATCAATTTAAGGCAGTTTATACATTTTTCTTCCAAGCCGCCCCTCCTTAGTTTCCTCCAGAGACAGTCCTAACAGATTGTATCGAATGCAGGGGAAAAGTCAATGAAGGCCATACATAGAGGAGGGTGATGTTTCTTGTATGATATTTTTGTCAGACCATTAAACATTAACAAATTGAAAATAGTGGAACAGTTTTCTTGAAACCTTATTTGGATCTTGTGGAAAAAATGTACTTCTTTGCCCCTTTTTATTAATCTATTTAGAATAATCTCTGCATAGATTTTACTAACTTCATCCAGTAGGCCAATTAATCTATAGGCAATTTGGTTGATTAACAATGCCCGAAATTCTGCCTTAATAATTGAAATGTTTGGCAGCCCATCGGGATTTGGGCAACAAGATTGCTTAATATTTTCAGCTGATATAATCAAAGTGCTCAGTCTAGTATTTAGTTTGATCAGCATATTGTTGGACTCTCATGCAATCTCCAGCTTTTATTAACTTCACCACTATTTAAACATTTCTCCCATATATTTGGTGAGGAACCTAATATTACTATTTAACCAAATGATCCAATAAATAACCAATGCTACTGCATGGATCCCACTAGATAATATCACATTTTTTGTTTAGGGACAAGAAGGCATGATCAAGTTTTAGTAAGTAGTATTGCTCCAGTGGCCCCATGCCACAACATCTACTTGGGCTGTCACTTTGGGTTTTGTACCACACTGGTTTGGATTTGGCTTTTTCCTTGGGGACCTTCTGGAGAGACTCCCCCAGCTTGTGTTCTGCCACCAGGGTTGTCCCCTTGCTGCCGCCATCCCTTCCTCAGACCTATCCTTCTGCTGGAGGTCTGTCCCCTGACAGGCCCTGGCACCTCCTGTGAACTGTCTTGCTGCTCTTCACCATGGCATTGTTAGGATCACAGCAGGTGTGTTTATCCCTGGACTTCATGTGAACACCCCAGCTACATGTGGGAGCTGCTCCCCGTTTGCAGAAAATATACACTGGTATTTCACAGTTCTTGGGTAGACCCTTCTCTTAGCAGCCCCTCTGGGTCAACAGCTGCCTTACCTTGTGCGCCCCTTGCTTTTTCCCGTTTCTTTCATATCCACATGCCGATACTTTGGGCTATAGGCTTTGCTCAACCCTGGTGCAGTAACGTTGGCTATTAAAATGTGATGCTGCACTCATTATTCCACTGTCTTCCTTTGTACGATGTATTTATGAGATTTGGATAAGTGCAGTATCTCCAACCAAAACAAGAGTTTCCTCCATTGCATGTATGTGTGCCACTGTTTGTAATGCTATGAACCCTGTTTTGAGTATTTAGGCAGTTCCCCATAAGGTTGAGACTGTTCATCCTACATTTAAGCCTAGTGTTACTCTCTCCAGTGTAAATGTGCTGTAAATACGTTTATTTTGATGCTGAATTGTGTTGTAAATCGTTTATTGGACACATTGATGCTCATTAGTATTCACTATTCCTGCATAGGATAGTGGGTGGTGTAAGAAACCAAAGAGCGTCTCACCTGCTAGTCCCCGGGGATCTCTCTCAGGTGGCCAGGGCATGGCTATTGCCTTTAGAGCCAGACACTGGGGGTGGACCAGATTGGGAGGATCACCTGGGTGAGGGGCATTCGGGGAGTGGGGGTGAGGCAACACATGGTGAGATGCAGTATTCCCGCTTTCCCATACACATGCCCTATCATATTTTATAGAATTTCCAATGCCCCAAACTCCCCCCCCCCCCCCTCCTCCCCTTCTAAACAAATACTGGGCAGAGGAAGAGGGTGACTGAGAGTAAAGAGGCTAACCCTTACATAGTTCATGGGACTTGTCTCGCTAATCGGGTCAGGCAAAGTCAGGCATTTGACTTTAATCCCATACATCTGATACCCATAAACTCTCCTCGCACGAATAAAAGGCAGAACATAGAGACTAGAGACACACTCTGAGCAAGGTGGAACACAAGGAGTGAAGTGAAGGCGAACCCACTAGAGCAGAACGACCGATCAAAGAACAAGAAAAAAGGGTAGGGAACCCCAGGAGATCCCTGCAGGAGGTCATTGCCTCTGACGAGCTGTGAAAGATATGCTGAGAAGGCCAAATCCCAGGCAAGAAAACTGCATTGTGTTTCAAGGATGCCAACGACCCCCCGGGTGAACAACAGAGTTGGTGCCACAATCCGGTAAGGGACCAGGGGTGGCGGGTTAACAGGAGGAGGGAACCCCCCTCTCGTACAATAGGGAAAAGGTAGACAGGGAGGGTGGCTGGCTGGTGCGAGCATGTGGGTCTGCGTGACCTAGTTATGGCCCATGAGAAAGGGCTGAAAGCAGGGGCACCGCCCATCACAAGCCAAGAAGCACTGAGCATGTGCGAGTCCGGCACGTGCAGCAAATTACCTGGCATGTGCACAAAGCCCACGCCCTTGCGCATCTAACTCCGCAGGGTGTGGCTCAGGACTATAAAGCCGCGCCACGGTCCGCACCCTGTGCTTAGCGATTCTTCTGCTCCTGACAAGAGTAGTGTTTCACTTACCGCTTCTGCACTCAAGCATTTTCCCGCATTGAGCTCCTTGGTCAAGAGCATTCTTCTGTATCCAGTTGGGACTCCTTTGGCCCTTCAGCATCCTTCGGTCCTTCAGCATCCTTCGGAACCCTGGTCTTCAGTCTCCTGGTGTCAGACGCCGTGTTCGAAAGCAAGCAACAGGGTTAGCATCCACTTCCCGTTCCCCTCCCATCAGAACAAACCCCCCATCTAAGAACTTGAGAACTTACCTGTACCCAGAAACAAGCGAACCTCCCTCAGGGTTCCACTACCAATCAGGCGCTGAAGTTTCAACACCTAGAGGAGAGAAAGAACATAAGACAATTAGCAGTGACATCACGCCTGGGGAGAGACCCTCATCCGCTTCATCCCCCTCTTTGGGACCCCATCCCCGAAGCTGTGCTTGTAGACATAGAACCACAGGTGAGGCGCATCCACACGCTCCAGGTAGCCTCGCTCTTTAAGGGGACTAGGGTAGGGTTGGGCGGGGGGGGGGCATTGCAGTTATTTTTCCACAGTAGACTCACCCGGTGTTTGTCTCTTAGGATCCCACAACACCCCCCAGAACACCAGCAGCGCAAGTCCCGAATACACCCAGACCCCTTCCAACCTCACGGCCCCCTGGAGGTTTTCCCTCCAGGCAACTGGTGAGAAAAGGCGTGGCTGGGACATACGACTGGGTGAAGGGGACCAGTGCAGGGGCCACTCTGCAGCACAGTCCGGACCAGGCACTCCTGCTGGGCACCAGAGGTAAGCGTGACGGTTGGGGCGGCAAATCCAAGCCTGTGGTATTAACCTTGACTCGAGAATTAAAGCTGAAAAGACAAGAAAGAAATGCACACAGCCGGTGAGTTAGCGAACGACATGAAAGGCTGGTGTGTGTTAAGGAAAGATTGAAGTTACAATAGTATATCTCAGGATTGAAGGCTGCACGCGTGTTGATGAGAAGCAAAGGAAGGCAGACCTGTGCTGAACTTTAAATTACTGATAACTGTGAAGCCAGTGATATAGAGTAGCATAGTGGTCCGGCGACAGGAAATAGCCCACTCGAAAGTCTCTGCGAAATATGCGATTTCTTGTTATAAAACAGCAAAGTGAACAAACTACTTTAGGAGAAAGATTTAAATGAACATTTGTGCTTATGATACTGAACTACCAAGACCAAGAGACACTTGGGTAAATAACACAAGAGTGTGAGCTGAAGAGAAAGTCAAAGTGGTCCTGTGGAGGTCTATAGTAAAAGCCTTCGCACATTCCCTGACCGAGGGAGATCTGGAATATGAAATAGGTTAGGGGGAGGAAAACCCTAATGAATGTCAATAAAGCTTGTGGAAGGGAACCACTGCAAGTGCTGCGATTGTGAGGCCTGAGCCCGGCTGAGGGAGATCTACGTTAAATCAGGTACTTTTGGTTGAAAGGTCTGAGGGAGAACTACGTGAACTTTTGTTGAACTGTGAAAGGACTTTTGAAAGCTGCAATAAGTGACTTTAACGTGGAAGGCCAAGCAGGCCTCAATACATATTTTGAACTGCCTTTGTTTTGAGAATCTGAGCCAGTGTGTGTCATCCTGTTTACAGTGGCTGCTTTACTCCGTGCTGTCCAATGTGGGAAGGAGAGCTGACTCAGTCACATTGATTCTTTGTTATGACACTGACTTTCCTTTGCATACATATTCCCCTTTACACACTTTTTGTATAAGAGATTGGGCAGGCATTAGGTTTTGTTAGTATAGGCAATTTTGATTTGACATAGACTGACTAGGACTGTATTTTATTTATTAGTTGATGGTAGAGGCTACTCCCATCTTAGCTATAGGGCTTAGTAGGAGTTTCTCCAAATCCCAAAAAGATAAAGGTTTTGAAACTTCTAACTCTTGTGTCAGTGTCTTACTTGTGATACCATGCCTCCCTTACATTGGGCCAGGCCCTGGTGGCTTTGAGGGGTAGTAGACTAGTCCAGGAGCCCTGGAAATTGTGCACAAAGTATGATGGTTTAACCCTACAACTGTGGAAATGGATAAAATGAGGAGCCTTGGATTGTTATCATTATGATGAAATCATAGACTATCTTAGAGAATCATAACACCCATTATTAAGACTCACTGTTAGAATCACCATTACCCATTCACCATTACCCAATCATTACTCTTTGCTATGGAATCATTCCATTATTGCATTCTGTTTAGCTATCCATAGTACACTGCTGTAGTAGACACCATTACCCAATCACATATTAGACTGATGCATTTGCATTATGCTTTTAGAATGATTTTGTATGCATATAGTGCTTGCCATTTAGAATGATAAAGAAACATGCTGCCACTTTGCACTTTTGCCATTTGTAATAGAATGACACTTGCCATATATTTGAAGTGCCATGTAGTGTTTTAGAGACACGATATATACTCATGTTTGCATTAGATATAGCGCTTAGGCTGAGAGAGAAAAATGCATTACTTGCACGACACACACAGGCATATTTGAAATGCCATGGAAAGCCATTTAGAATAACACACATTGTTATGCTTTGTAGAGACACATTTAGAGACTGTCATGTATGTATGTATGTATGATTGAGTTAGAATGAGTTGCTTTATAGTGCCTGGATTTGCAGTAAACGTTAGAAAGCATTAGGCTGGCATTTGAATCTATTTGCTCATGGAGACACAGAAGTTGGTTTGCACTGGGCCCAGTGCGAAGAAATGTTATGGTACACTGTGTTGTAAACATTGGCAGAGAGTACAGATAACATGGACCCTTGTCATAGTAGAGACGGCCTAGGAAGCTTATCAGCATGGCTGGTGTGCTTCGCAGAGACTGCAAAGGTGGGGGCTGCGCCAAGGGAGTGACTTGGAGAAGGGGAGAAGGTGCTTTTGCATGAGAGGGACGGGGCCTAAGACAGCATTTCTGTAATGCACATGGAACCTACGGTGGAGAGTATGGGTATGAACAGTGAATAGATGGAATAAGATGGGGTATTTTGCAACAGACTCAAAAGGCCAAGGCAGAGAGATATGATGTCACGCTGATAGCGCAGTAACAGGACATGCCGTGCAAGTAACACACACGCAAACAGCAGACTGACAGGCATTTTGCTAAACGCTGAGGGAGAGACATTCTTAGACATTCTGTGCGTCATAGAACACTATAACCAGGAGGCTAGAATGGGCTGGAGTTGTTGGTTGCTGGAGGCTGCACGAGAGTGGGACTGCACTAGAGTTGGGGAGAGCCACAGAGATCGAGAGTTGGCTGGAGATGGTGCATGGTGCAGCAGACTGATGGGCCTTGATGAGATTGAGAGCTTGGGAGTTCGAGTGACCAGATCTTGAGAGGCAGACACTGACTGACCTGGCACATAGCAGAATGGGAAGTATGGGTTTGGCCTAGGCTTAAATTGATTGATACGAACAGGCACACACACAGGTTTGGGTGAAGGGGAAACTAGACGGGGATTGTTTAGAGTATGAAGATGGTGTGGATTTGGGGTGGATTTACCTATGAAGGTGATGGATGCTAGCGCTTGCATTAGATTACATTAGAACCACACACTTGCAGCACAGGCTTACATAGTTACTGCATGGTAGCTTTGCACCAGAAGTATAAAAGGTGCAAATTAGACATAGCATTAGAACTGCCTGCATTGTCATGTATTATGCTTAGCTGTGTGTATATAAATAAATGTATCCCATTGTTATAAATTGAATCGATTCTTTGTGTTTTCTTTGTGTCTTAATGTTATTTGTTATTGCCCATGGTAGTAAGATAGGTGTATGTTATTAGAACACATTGCACATAGGGCCTGATACGAATGCAGTCAAAGGGGGGGGTATAGTGATCCACACCCCCAATAGGAGGTTGTCAGATTGTCAAAGTTTGTCTGAAGACCGGAGCGTGCTTGCCCAAAGGGCGGGCAACATGACGGTTAGGGGTTTGGGGTTTTCAGACTGACACAACAGTGAGCTTACGTCACAAGGCACCCTCAGGTTTTCAATACCTTGTAGTCCTAGACCATTCTTTGTGGTGTACTGTTTGCCAGATCCATGTGGGTTGGTTTGTTTAGCCACAGACAGGTCCAGAGCACAGAGAAAGGAAGATCTACTGGCACGTGCAGGACATCTGCCGTGGGAGCTTTGTGGTTTGAAAAAAGGCCGATAAACTGTGTGTAAATAGAAACTCGAGTTAATTTCAAGTCATACATGTACAAAGGTTTCATAACAGAAAGACAAAAAGGTCTTATGCATTGCAGCTGCTATAATGAAAAAACCTTGAGTGTTCATTGTGTATTGTAAGTAGACTGTGCACTGTATAACACATGTGAAAGCCCATTTGCTGCTTTGGTTTCCCTGCTGTGCATATAAATGCAACACTCTGTTCTTGTGTTCTCCCTTGTGCAGATTTGTCACTAAAGGTTGTTCTACTTTCTAATTGAGTGTCATGTTTGTTATTTCTGGAATCCAATATGTGTTTTTGCATTTACTTTAATTTGCCTTAGAATGGGTATTCTGACCTGCATTCCTGCCATTCAGTATTTGCTTCCCTATGTCCATAACAGGCTCCCTTACCCACATTGTGTCAAGATGTCAAGTAGGGGAACCCAATTAACCCATTTATTGCTTCCCTACCACTATGTTTGTGGAGGCACACCACTATCATTATCCCAAACTCTCAGACCGCCATTTCTCTTCCCTTGTATAGTTACATGTACATTCCCAAATAAAAAGGAAGCAAAACCATTTGAAACTCGCCCTTTCATTTAATCACAACTTAAACATCCGAAACCGTTCCATTTTCTCTGTCCATGTTCTGAATATCAACCCTTTACATTCTTCCAAGATTAAAATGAAGCCACACAAATTGCTTTCAGATTCTAAATACAATGTAAGTATGTTCTGATAGATTTCCTTTTTCACAGCTCAATGGAATATTTCATTCATATTTTCAGCTGCTTGTTTGAGATCATAGTTGCTGTTAGTTTCTTTTGTATAATTCGAGTTTCGGAGCACCATAGTGTGTGGTGTAACCAATTTCCCACATGAGAGAACACCACAAATATGGCACATTTTTTTTTATTTTATTTGTACAGATGGCCAAAGGTTTTGACGTGTCTCCCCCAGCACTGTACCCGATGGCTTTTCCTTGGGTCCAACAATATAGCTTGTGGGTTCCAACATCAAGCCTTTGGGTTTTACCACCTGTCATGCAGGTCCTCTGCTTCTTGTCCTCATCTCCAGAGAGCCATTTGTTTGGGTGCCAGGCCCCTGCATGCACCTGCATGGTAGACGTGAGCTGTGGCAAGAGGTGGGCTGTGCAGCATGGAAATAAGCCCTAAGCTTCAACCAACATGCTGGCCAGTAGAGCTTCTCTTTAGATGCAGTCAGAGAGCCTATTCCTCCTCCCCGTCTTAAGTACCTGACTAGTCGCTAGCATTCCATCATCATCTTCCACCTTGATGAGTTGCAACATATATCTTGGGTGACCAACATTTCTTGCACATTTTATTCTCTCCTCTCTACCTCCTCCATACCATACCAAGTGGTCACCTCCACTCAACCTTCTGTTACACAGCTTTGACTTGGGTGCGAGTCCCTCTCTCAGCTTCTACTCCTTCAACCTCCTCCTGTCTTCTTTCAACTCCCACCTCTGTATTCCTGGGGTTTCTTCTCATCCCCTTACGTTAAGAAGAGCAGGTTGAAAAGAGTGTTGCAGAGACTATCTTCCCTTGGAAAGATGGTTAGCATGCCTCCATCACTAAGATCATGCGAAAAGTTTTCACCCTCCCACTTTACTGCTCAGATTAGCTACTGGATTTATTAGTGCTACATGAGAACAGCTTGACACCCATTTGCCTGAGGAATGAGTGACCATCTTATTGGCTGCAAGTTAGGGATGGACATTTTCTTCACCAACCAGAATGAAGGGCTCTAATGCGGCTAGGTGTGTGTTCAGTTTAACTGAAGTGTACAGGAGCCGGCAGGGAAGAGCATGTCCTGATATATCCAAGGTTAGACCCTGTACCTTCTAGTTTCTCGTTTTGAATATGGCTATGATTGGGAAATTAAGAGTAGTTAAGCACTTAAATCAGGGGGCTGGCAATTGGCTCAATCGGTTCCAGTGCAGATACAGAACATGGTGCATGCGACCTAGTGTGGCCGGTAACCTGCACTGTTGAAGACCCCAGCAGATGGATCCCCAGAAGAAGACCTGCTCCATAAGGAAAATAGGCATAGAGGTAAGTGGTTGGAGGGTGCCCAGGGCAAAATAGACTGCTACCGGGGGGACACTCTGAAAAGAGCAGGCTCTGCTGAGTGCTGGTAGAAAGAGGGTGAAGCGTTTGACCCAGCAGCAATGAAAATGGCAGGGACTGCACCATTTTGAACCCGATCCAGGTACTGTTCTGTTAAGATTTTGAAATAGAAGTAGTTCACTCCCGTAAAACCGTTTTTGGGAGTAAACACTAATTTTCATTCTCAATGGGGGGCCTTTTTGGCTAGTAAAATTATATTTCAAATCTAAAACGAATGTATTTTTGTAATCAATGCTTATTTGCACCTAGTAACTAATTAATACACATTACAAATTGCATTTATACCTTTCAGTTCAGGTCGAGCAGCAATAATATGAGAGTTCCTAGAGTACATGTGGCACTGCTCTGTGGTGCTGGGCGGGTTAAAAGAGAATGCCCCTATATGTCAATTGTTTCTTATTGTGTTATTAAAAGAGCATTCATACTCCTGTTTTTTGTTGGGAGTGTTTGCCTGTTTTCAAATTAAAGTGCCAAGTATGCTGCTTACCGTTAGGGCTGCTTTCAGGGAGAGATCAGAATTCACATCCAATCTGTTCTTGTGCAGTAATCTCTTCACATATAGAACTGTTTAAACTATACTTACATGCCATGGTCATACTCTATACAGAAATGCTTTTCTCTATAAAATATGACCGTTTTACTTTTTCAGTTATTACAAAGATAATTTCTCTTAGGTTTTTTGGCACTGCCAAGAGAGAAATCACTGATGGAATCTGCTTGGCCCCACTTGGTGATATGTATGTACATAGTGAAAGGTAACCCAATTTACAGGGGTACCCCTTAATTATATTGGGGTACCCTAAATCATGCTCACACCAGAGTAAGTGCACCCCTCTAGGGAATTAAGGGCAAGAGTCATCTTGCAAGGATAACAAATTTTAATCTGTACAAAGATGAGGATGGGGGCAAAGGACTCTGCCCCCCACATCCCCTTGATCAGCATTTTGTCCTTCCGTGGCCGGCTCCTCCAGACTGATAGCAAGCAGGCACCTTTATATACTGTTCAACCTGGTTACTGGTGACTGGATACTGGCATAGGTCATCCAAAACTGTTCTTCCTTAAAAGGGACGCTGCAGTCTCCCTTCTTGCATGGCCAGGTTCCAAACTACTAAACATACTGCTGCCTCTGCAGGAATACATTGTAGCTCTTGTTTAACATCATTTTCTATATTGTAAACATTTATATATAAACACACCTTCCCGCCGCACTCTCAACACTTCACTCAATATTCTTATATTTTATCTGGTCCAGTAATACCACTTAAAACCTCATTTTCACATAATGTTGCATTGTGTGCATGAGCATGTACACTCCCCTATTCTAAGTCTGCATGGGCTTTTGAGGGACAGGACACAGGTGCTCAGTTACCTTGTGCTCTCTGCCAGCCTTAGCCGACACCAGGCAATGCCTGTAGTCTATTTTTAGCACAGGCTGCATTCACTGTGCTTTCAGAAAAGCCAACTACAATTTAACAGTTTTAGAAATATATTCAGCTAAATAGTTATTTGCATCTTATATTTAAATACAAACTATCTTCATTTAGTGGCTGGCCACACCTGTATGTGATTATTTTTGCATGAAAAAAGCTTTCTAAGTGCTATAGTGCTTAGAGAAGTCTTGCCTAATTGTAAAGCGTGTGGGAAACTTGGGAATGAAGAAAGGTACTTGCTACTTCCCAACATTCCCCCCTTTCTTTACTTCTACAGTAACAAACTCATCCACAACCCAAATATCTACAACCCCAGAAATAATATTGTTTGAGTTTCGCTGTTTATTGTATGGCAAGGTGTTTTAGATCACCCAATTGATACCATCATCTTTGCACTATTAGGGATTATAGGAACACAACATCACAGACCCAATTGGTATGTGCAGAAGAGGACCAAGAAGAACACGATCACAGGCACAAGTAGTTTTACTGCTACCCCCAGCCATGACGGGACCCAATCAAAGGCAAGCGATAGCCAAGCTGTGTTCTGAACTCCACCTTCTTTCTTCATTTAAACACCTAGATTGTGCACGCCTTGATGATGTGGGATATTCTCAGAATCCTCTGGGGGTATAAAAGTGCAGCAGCTGCTTGTACCCCAGGAGCCAAAAAAGATGAAAAAGAAAGTCTCTGCTGAGCTAACAAGTCAAAACTTGTCAGGTATTCCTCTGAGCAGTGTGGAACAGTGTTTTGAGACAGTTTGAGCTTTTCTTTCTGCCCCGCCGTTGAAATCGTCCCTTTTCTGGTAGCATACCAAATTCTTGTGTGATCTGCAAACTTATTTCTGCTTCTTTAGGTGCTAGAGTGGCTGTTGGCACCTCGACAGGCATTTCTTTTCCCTTCAGGTGTTCTTCCAGGATTACTAGTAGCACTGATTGCAGGGTAGCCAGTGAACACTTGCCCCTCCAAGAGAGTGGGAAGTGCAAGTAGGCTTGTTGGCCACAAACCCAGTAGTAATCCATCACCGCTGCTGTACCTTTTGTCATATCAGGGATCAGTGTGGTTGCACTGTGTGTTTGTGCCAACAGGAACTGTTCCTTCATTGAATCTATGGCTCTATGTACTTGCACTGGCTTCTTCATTGTTGCAATCCATGTCAGCCTTGTGATGTATTGGGACCATATTTGTGCATACATGTGGCCTCATTATGACTACGGTAGTAGCCGTGCCGGTAAAAACGCCAGAGTCGTGAAATTACCAGCACCCGGCAATGGGCAATTACCGGGGCATTCCAGCCACAGCGGATCCGGTAATTTCCCATTGCTGGGTGTCGGTAATTATTACTCCCCATTCCCATTGAGCCCCACAGGGGCTGTGACAGGACACTTGAATATACAGAGGACTTCTTTGTCCAGGAGGGATTCATCCCTGTGAACATCAGCTTCTTCATGCATTATGCAGTGACCTATGAGCTAACCATATAGTCTGGATTTGAAAAAGGCAGCTCTGCCGAAACACGTGTCATCCACAAAGGCTCTAATATCACAAAAATAAAAGGAATGTATAACTCTGATCATAACTACTTGCCTATTCCATTATTTTTCGGCGCACTACGAAGGTATAGCTCAACACAACCAATACTTATATTGGGGTACCCCTTATCATGCTCACACCAGAGTAAGTGCACCCCTATAGGGAATTAAGGCCAATAATCATCTTGCAAGGATAACAAACTGTAATCTGTACAAAGATGAGAATGAGGGGAAAAGGGCTCTTCCCCCCGACCAGCATTTTGTCCTTCCGTGGCCGGCTCCTCTAGACTGATAGCAAGCAGGCGCCTTTATATACTGTTCAACTTGGTTACTGGATACTGGCCTAGCTCATTCAAAACTGTTCTGCCTTAAAAGGGACGCTGCAGTCTCCCTTCTTGCATGGCCAAGTTACAAACTACTTAACACACTGCTGCCTCTGCAGGAATATGTTGTAGCTGTTGTTTAGCATCATTTCTATATTGTAAACATTCATATATAAACACACCTTCCCGCCATACTCTCAACACTTCACTCAATATTCTTATATTTCATCTGGTCTAGTAATTCTGCTTAAAACTTCATTATCACATAATGTTGCATTGTGTCCATGAGCATGTACACTCCCCTATTCTTAGTCTGCATGGGCTTTTTATGGACAGGACACAGCTGCTCAGTTACCTCGTGCTCTCTGCCAGCCTTAGCCGACACCAGGCAATGCCTGTAGTCTATTTTTAGCACAGGCTGCGTTCACCGTGCTTTGAGAAAAGCTAAATACAATTTAACAGTCTTACAAATATATTCAGCTAAATAGTTATTTGCACCTTATATTTAAATACTAACCATTTTCATTTAGTGGCTGGCCACGCCTGTGTGTGATTATTGTTGCATGAAAAAAGCTTTCTCAGTGCTATAGTACTTAGAGAAGTCTTGCCTAATTGTAAAGTGTTTGGGAATGAAGAAAGGCACTAGCTACTTCCCAACAATAGTTCAGATTTCCATATCTTGCCATATTCCTTAAATATTAGGTCTCGATTTCTGCAGTTTTACTTTGGAATTTTTGATGCATCAGTTTACTGATATTAGTTCTTTGAGCATCTTACCTCATGTAACAAAACATTTGCACTGAAATTGGAACAAAGTAAAAATTTCCCTGGTACAGAAATGGATTGCAACAATGTATTTTGGCACATGGATATTGCTAGCTTTCTTGCAAATGCCGGAGCAAGTGTGCTGTTCAATGCAAAATAAATCATGTAATACAGGCCACTGTGTTTTTACTTTGTTTTTCATTTTTATGAGTCAATTGTTGTATTCTTCAACTGAGTTTATTTTTTATGTTTCAATTTGTAATTTCTCAGCTGCGTTTTATTTTTTCTCTGAGAATGCATGGTTTTGTTAAAAGAGAACAGCATTTTACTCCTAGACAACACATCAAATTCTCTTTTGGGTGGGGGGGGGAGAGTCCATAAATCCACCTCCAAACACTAGTCGGTGGTGATACAGTACAACCTTTGCTAGGCATTTTAGAAAGGTTTCTCTTTTTTGAATATGCTGTACGATTATTCTGTGGATAAGTGTGGGACATGTTGCGCATGTATCTTGTGCATGCTAAAAGGTTGCAGATGTGCGGCCATTTACATTCCTCGTTTTCGACTTCATCTAGAGGCTGACATTTGTTTTCAGCAAAGGGACTCTTTCATGCCATTGCCTCTTAAAATGCCTTCCTTCACCTGTTGTCTCACTTATCAAATAAATAATTCGGCTTTGGCTTCTATTAGCACCCGGGAGGGATTAAATTGGGGCCTGCCAGACCATCAGGGGGCTCAAAACGTGATCTATACATCATGGTATTTCCTGCTTTCCGGGCCTCTTCACTAGCGGGAGGCTGCATCTTCCCTTCCGGGAAATATTTACTGTCCCATGCCCCCCATGACCCACATTTCCGCCTCCCCATTTACTCCGCCCCCCCTACCCAAGCCCGGCTCCACTTACCCGTGGCCGTCTCATGCCTTGCTGGCTCCAGGAACACTCACTGTTTTGGCCCTTTCCTTTTGCTGCAACGGCTACCATGGAAAAGGAGAAGGGACTACATGTAGTTTCCCCTCTCCCTATGTTCATGGTGGCCATTTTGGTTGGTATTTTATTTTCAAGTTGAGAAATGCAACTGCGGCATTCCTCAACTTTAAAATAAAATGTCTTAGCACCCTGGAAAACATCCCGGAGTGCTAATAGCAATAAATCCCCAGGATTAATGGGTATAGTTATGGCCCAATGCCTAAGTAAAGGTCGAAGTCATCTGGAAATTGTAATCAAACACAACTCTGGGAAGCCTCACAGGTCTTCCAAATAATGCTGCGAATATGCTTAACCATACAATTCTCTGGATGGTCCTACCTTTTCTTCCGGATGACCTTTCTAGGAGCTGCAATCTCGACCAAGAAGTGAGGAAGAATCCCCCTGAAACCCTCTGCGCGACCCAGCACGGTAAAGGCTCCACCACGAGGAAGTCTCAGAGAAACCCTTGTGGGGGGAAAAAACTCTGTGCTGAGCTGCTAGAGAGCGTGGGTCCTGTACTCTCCTACTCCAGGTGTTGTGAAGTGTACACCGTGGTTTCCGGTCTTTGGAAAGGATGTTGACAATTCCTCAGTTCTGCCCAGATCAAATAGAAAAGTAAGACATGTTAGATAGAAAGGTAGAAGTTAGAGTGGAAATGCTAAATAAATGTAAGTTTCCTGACGTGAACTCACGGAGCGTTTGGCAATCTCTAATAGAGTAGCTACGCGAAGTGATGTTCGTCTTCCATCCATTTAAACTGTTGACTCCTTCGGCAGTGGGCGTGACTTCCTCCAGACGCAACGTTTCTTCCGCTGCAGTAGACACTAGACTGTTAATGTGTCTTCCTTGCAACGCCACCTTGAAATGAGTGAAAGGAACCAAACTGTTTACATTGTGCTTTGTAATGGATGAAACCATTACAGTATGCCCCTCTTAACCGGAGATCCCCCTGGTTTGCCTGGATGACTCTTATGGAATCGTTTTACCAATAGTGGGGCATGGATGGCCTTGGCAGGTTCCCAGGATCTTTCTGCTGGAGAATATCCTTTCCAGTCTTTTAGATACTGGAGTTTCCCATAATGGTATCGGGAATCACAGATCTTGGCAACTTCGAATTCAGGACCTGTAGACGTCAAAACCGGAGGAGGATTGGCCGTAGTGTTAGGATGAAACCTACTTCTTCTATCCGGTTTTAATTGTGATATATGAAATACCGGATGAATCCAAGCCCAAGAGGTAGAAAAAATGTAAGCGAAATGCGGCTTGACCAACCTTGGGCAGGACTCGAAAGGGTCTAAAAAAACGAGGTGACAGTTTAGAGGGTAGCAAATGTCAGGGGAGGAATTGTGATGACAACCATACATAATCTCCTGCCTTGATATCAGGCGCTGAGGTTCGATGTCTGTCTGCAAACTTCTTTATCCGCACTTGTGAATCTTGAAGCACCTTTTTGGCAGAAAAATGACTCAGGCTGAGTTGTCTTATCAGCCGATCAAAATCCGGGAATTGTGAAGAGGAATGACTTGGCACAGGAAAGGATGCAGGATGAAATCCATAAGTACAATAAAATGGACTCATTTTGATCGTGGAGTGAAAGGAATTATTATATGCGTATTCGGCCAAAGGTAATAATTCTTTCCAGTCATCCTGGGCGGCTGATACATAAGTCCTTAAGTATCCTTCCAGCGTTTGATTCAAACGTTCAGTTTGACCATTTGTTTGTGGATGGTACCCTGAACTAAGGGCTCTTGAAATGCCCAATTTGAGACACACTTGTCTCCAATATCTCTCGAGGTGTATTTTAATTCCCGATCTGATATTATTCTTTCGGGTAACCCATGTAAGGAAAATATTCTCTCGATGAAAACTCTTGCCATCTCTGCAGCTGAGGGAAGTTTGCTCAATAGAATGAAATGTGCCAGTTCTGAAAATGAATCCACTGTTACCATAATGGAGGAACATCCCCCAGAGGGAGGCAAATTGACTATAAAGTCAGTAGAAATAATTTGCCACGGATGAGAAGGTAGGGGCATTTGGACCAATTTACCCAATGGGGGATGACGTGGGGTTTTAGTCTGTAAACATCGGGGACAGGAGTTTACATATTCCGTCACATCCTTCTTCCAAGACGGACACCAAAAATACCGTGCTACAAGCTTTTGAGTAGTGGTCGTTCCCCTATGACCTGCTACTTTAGAATCATGACAAAGTTTCAAAATTTCTCTTCGTAAAGAATCATTTGGTATGAACACTTGTTGTCCCAAAAAGTAACATCCTTCCTCCTTGTTCATGGACCAAGTGGAGAGTTCCTCTCTCTCTTTCCTTGTCAATCTTTTTGTCTGTTCCTAAATACGAGTAAGTAAATCCTTTAAGACCACTTGAGCCACATGAGTTTTGTGGAAAGATGGGTTCAGATCTAAACTGCTTTTGTTGTAGTGTCTCTTTTCGAGAAAGGGCATCCAATCGCAGATTGCTCTTTCCTGGAATAAAGGTAAAGAGAATTCTAAATGGAGAAAAGAAATGAGCCCATCGGGCTTGTCTGCTGTTACAAGTCTGTGCATACTGAATAGCTGTCAGATTATGATGGTCTGTCCTGACTTCAATTACCTGCTTTGCTCCTAACAATAGATGTCTTCATTCTTCAAAAGCCTGTTTGATCGCCAATAATTCTTTTTCCAGCACTGAGTAGTTCAACTCAGCGGAAGATAGAGTTTTCGATAAATACGCGATCGGACGTTCTTGGCCATCCTGGTCTTTCTGTAGTAACACTTCTCCCAAGGTATAATGAGATGTGTCTGTTTCCACTATAAAACTGTTGTCTTGATCTGGAGTCATCAGAACTGGAGAAGATGTGAATCTTCTTTTCAATTCCTCAAATGCATGTTGGATGTTGTCAGACCAGTGAAAGGGAACTCCTTTCTTTAAGAGAGAGGTGAGAGGATGCGTTAATGTAGAGAAGTGAGGGATGAATCTTCGGTAAAAGTTTGCAAACCCGACAAATCTTTGTATCTCTTTAATTGTAGTTGGAGCTGACCAGTCTTGAACGGCTGAAACCTTAGAAGGATCCATAGCTATCAGTGTTTGACAGAATATATTCCAAATAAGCGACTTGGGATTGATGGAATGCACATTTATCAATTTTACATTCCAAATGATTGTGTCGGAGTCTTGATAACCCTTCTCTAACATGTTTCTGATGTTCTTGCGGCGATTTGGAGAAGACTAAAATGTCATCTAGATATACGATGACATAATGTAGGAGGATATGCGCGAAGAGATGGTCCATGAACCATTGGAAAATCGCAGGGGCCTTCGAAAGACCAAAGGGCATCACCAGGTATTGGTAATGACCAAATGGGATGCGAAATGCGGTTTTGCATTTGTCTCCTGTTCTTATGCGGAAAAGATAAGCGCCTCTTAGATCTAGTTTGGCACCTTTGACTGCTTCCAATATATCAGGAATTAATGGCATGGGATATTTATCCGGGACTGTAATTTTGTTAAGGCCCTGGAAGTCAATACATGGACTTAACTCTTTGGTATTCTTCTTAGGAATTAAAAACAAGGAAGCTGCTGCAGGTGAAGTGGATTCAGTGATAAGGCCATTTTTGAGGTTGGCCTGCAGATATTCACAAAGAACCTCCTTCTCAGATGCTGATCAAATATACATTCTCCCAAAGGGTAGTGGCTGATCAGGAATCAATTCGATAACACAATCATCTCTCCTATGGGGAGGCAATTCTGATAATTCAGGTGAAGAGAATACAGACTGGAATTCTTGATATTCATCCGGCAAGCCTGCTATCTGATTGAGAGAAAGAACTTTCAGAGTGTTCTTGATGGTAGACACTTTTCCCATGGGTACGAAGAATGGCTCTGAATATAATGTTCCAAACAATACTCAGAACCCAAAAGAATGACCCAGCTGACCAGTTAATGAAAGGGTTATGTCTTTACAGCCATGGCAATCCAAGAATTACTGGATGATGTGCGGCTCGAATAATGTCTAATGTGAGAGTCTCGGAATGAGAAGAAATAGATATTTCTATTAACCCTGTTTGATCCTTGATGGGTCCTGACACCAAAGGACTTCCGTCCACACTCTCTACTGTGATAGACATGTTCTTAGAAGAGCGTGGATTGCCTTGTTCAGCGGCCCAGATATCATCCACAAAGTTTCCTGCGGCCCCACTGTCAATGAGTGCAGGAATGTTCTGCACTACTTTATCCCCAAATCTCAAGGAGACCTTCAAAACCAGCATACCAACTTCCATTGCTCCAATGTCTGAAGAAATAGGCACCGGATTCTGCGTGGCACCTGCTGAGGAACCCGTTACCTGTAAAGGTTCCTGAACCGTGGTTCTTCTTACAGCCGGGCGTTGGCTTTTCCCGACTTTCGTAGTGGTGCAACTGGACATTCCTGAACTGTATGTGTATTTGCCCCACAGTAGATACATAATCCCAATGTACGCCAGCGAGACCGTTCCTCTGGAGATAAAGGACCCCTGGCCGTAGCCCCTAATTGCATAGGTTTGTCTCCCGAAGAATTCTTGGCTGGTGAAGGAGTCTCTGAAGATGGCCGACAAGTCTGTCCCTTTTTTTCTCTCCAGTTGTTGTTCTTTTAGCCGATAATCTATCTGCAGAACCAGGGCAATAGATTCTGCCAAAGACTGTGGACGAGGCACTTTTGAAACCTCATCTTTAAGGTCTTCAAATAGTCCTCTGCGAAATATGGTTGTTAATGCTTCATCTGACCATCTGCTTTCTCCTGCCATTTGTTTGAATCTGGTAATGTACGATAGAATGTATCGGTTGCCCTGCTTTAGGTCCAACAAATGTTCCTGAGCGGCCACTGTGAGTTCCTGACGACCAAACATACTCTTAACACTATTACAGAATGCGGTATGAGAATCTAGGATCAGGTTGGCCGTGGTTACTAGCGGGGTGGCCCAGGCTAACGCAGGTCCCGTCATCTGGAAAATCATATAACCAACTTTGTCACGATCTGTATGAAAATAGGCACCCTTAAAGGCAAATTGTATGGAACAGGAGTCTATAAACTCCTTTACCTTATGGCGATTACCATCAAATTGTCCTGCTGGTAAGGGACCTGGTGGGACCTCCGAACAATGTGGTGTCGGTTACCCTGTTGTAATTGCAATTGCTGCTGTCTCAAGGCTGCAGTGTCCTGCTGTTGCTGCTGCCGTAGATTAACATTCTCCTGTTTTAACTGCTGCACCTCGGCGGTTAATGATTGAACTGAGGCTATTAACTGCTGTATCTGTTGGGCTTGTTGGGGGTCCATAATGACTGAATAGCTCCTGCAATGCTTAAGACGTTCAGATTCCTTCTACCAGATTTTCCTATAGGCGTAGCTATCTGTAATCAAACCCAACTCTGGGAAGCCTCACAGGTCTTCCAAATATTGCTGCGAATACAGTTAACCATACAATTCTCTGGATGGTGCTACCTTTTCTTCCGGATACCCTTTCTAGGAGCTGCGATCTCGACCAAGAAGTGAGGAAGAATCCCCCTGAGAATGGTCTGGAATGACACGGAAGGAATAGCCGCAAAGGATTATGGGGATGGTAGTTCCCACGATCTGTGTATACCGCTATTCTTCCTAAAGGACCTCATTTCCTGAGTTATAAAAGAAAGATTTCCAATGAACCTGGACCCACGGAGTGGCCGGATCGATGTGATAAAAGGAAAGAATCACCGCCTACCAGGGAAGTACGTAAAGGGGCCTGACAGGTTCGAAGACTGGGACCTCGAGTAAGCAATTAACTGATCCGCCGCCGCCGCCGAACAAATTCTGGAGATGGAATCCGTGCGAGTACAAGAACTGGCTTCTATGGATCAAATAGAAAAGTAAGATGAGTTAGATAGAAAGGTAGAAGTTAGAGTGAAAATCCTAAATAAATGTAAGTTTCCTGAAGTGAATTCACGGAGCGTTTGGCAATCTCTAATAGAGTAGCTACGCGATGTGATGTTAGTCTTCCATCCATTTAAATTGTTGACTCCTTCGGCAGTGGGCGTGGCTTCCTCCAGACGCAACGTTTCTTCCGCTGCGGTAGACACTAGACTGTTAATGTGTCTTGCTTGCAACACCACATTGAAATGAGTGAAAGGAACCAAACTGTTCACGTTGCACTTTGTAATGGATGAAACCATTATAGAAATGGCCGCTCATCTGAGGGTTTATTGCTTAGTTCGATGACACTTAAATCCTCATTTATTTGGGCAAGAATCTTTGTTGTGCCCTCTCATCCTTCGCCCTCAGCATAAAACTGAATATCTGCCTGTAAACTACCCTGGCCCCCCCTTTCCTCACATTCCACTGAGCTAAGAAACCACAACTTCCACCTTGACGATAACCTTCCCCTATTCCCAGAAGTTAATCATTTTGTCAGCTCCTGCTTCTTCTTTCTGTGATCCCTTAAGCAATAAACCCCGAAATGGGCAGGCACAACCAAGCCTGGGATTGCCCGCCCAGCTTGCAGCTTATTGCTATTAACACCCTGAGCTGGGGCGGCAAACAATCGGGTTGCTCGGAACAAGCGCTGAAATTACCGATCTGAGAAACCTGATGGCTGCTTCCCCCACCCTGCCATCTTCTTTTAATCCTCACCACTTACCTGATTTCTGCAGCAGCAGCATTAATGACACATTGGGTCTCATTATGGGTCCGGCGGTAACCATGCTGGTAAAATCAGCAGGTAACCGCCAGACCCGTAATTAAATACTGGTGCCTGACTTCCCGATGCCACCGGGCTATTCGAAGTCCAGTGGCCGGGAAGTCAGCAGCCGGTAATTTTGTTAGTTCTCCATTCCCATGGGGGCACTGGCACCGTCAACGGTGCCAGTGTTCCCATGATAACTCTGTGAGCGGGTGCCATCCCGCCTGGCAGGCGGGACGGCCTTGCCCACAGAGTTGTACTGTGCCGGTCTGGAATCAACAGAGTTGTAATGAGACCCATTGACTACAAGGTGTAACATGGAACACACATTGTTAAACAGGACATATTATGCGTGATTGTGAAGTTGCAACATAGTTAAAACATTGCCGCAACATAGTTAAAACATTGCCAGATAGGAATGTAGAATCTTTAGAATCAGTAATGGCCACTTTTTGGTAGGATGCGCGAGATCAGATGTCGTCATTGCCCTGAGGCTAGTGCAGGGTTTTCATTTAACCTTGAACTCTTAATTTTAATATGACAATCCAATTGCCTGTATGTTCATTTCCGGTATTACGCGTGCACAAGCATGCAAGATGCACAATTAATGTATCCCAGTCTCTTGTTCCAACCCGAGCTCCAGGCAATTTCGCTCCTGTTGATCGTCCTTTGAAGCCTAAATGTGTGTGTAATTGTGAGGCGAGTAGTTAACTAGAGCAACAGCACGAGGACAGACTCTTAAATTTTGTATCTTGGAATACTTGTGGGCACCGCCACTTATTTAACAATAAAGAGTCTAAATTAAACCAGTTAGACATTATCATGCTTCAAGAAACATGGCTCACCATCTCACCTTCTTGGCATGATTACATTATGCACTTCACACCTGCCCTGCAAGGCGAGAAAGGCAGTCCCATGTCTGGATTAATCCCTTGCTTTAAAATTAGTTCTAACCTCAAATTGGTTTTTTCATATGCGCCTAATCCATTTTCTCAATTGTTCGTTGTCTCAGTCTGTTCCGTTCTGTATGCTCTGATTAACGTTTATTGGAATTCTAAGGGGATTGAAGACTCAAAATTTCTTTACGATATATCATGCAAGTTGGAATATGTTCTCATGATACCGAACATTGTCCATACAGTTTTAGCTGGAGATCTCAATTTGCATTATTTCTCTTCTGGAAATACACAAGAAAATGTTAGACTCACTCAATGGGAACACATAATGTCATCACGTGACCTGTGCATGCTTAATGGAGCTTGTTCAGGGGACATCCCGCCAGGCATTACCTGGCAACGTGGGCCCTTTAAAGCGACCATTGACTATATCTACGTTGATTACAAACTGTTTTCTCGTGTGGCTCTCTTCCGGGTAATGCCTGTTGTGGCCATCGACCATCAAATTAGTTGTTTAGTTTAGTTTATTCATTTGCATTGCGCACCAAACCGAATGGTATGAGGGCGCAGGAGCGACAAGGTTATTCGCAGCTTAGTAACATGTTACAAAGCATTACAATAATAACAATAGGATCGAAGAAGGTTACAGCAGTCACAATAAAGACAAAGGTTTGCAGATTTACAAGTATACATATTTACATAGTGGGTAACGGAGGTGTGTAGGATGGAATTAGCGGTCGTTGTTCTTTAACCAATGTATGTAGTTGCGTCTAAAGTGTGAGTAGGTTTGGGGTGTCCTTAGAGGGGGTGGTAGGGAGTTCCAATGCTGGGCTGCTTTCACTTGGAAGCTGTTGCCACCCATTTTGGTGCGATTGAACCTGGGAAATGTGAGTAGGTTGGCGTTGGAGGTTCTAGTGGGTCTGTTGGAGGAGTGTTTACTTATTCTATCGACTAAGTAGCGGGGGGGCAGCGTTGTTGAGGCATTTGTGTGTTAGCGAGGCTACTTTGAGCAGGATTTTATCTTTAGTGTTGAGACAGTTATGGGCTCTCCTAATGTTGGAGATGTGTTCTTTCTTGGGGATGCTAAGCGCTGCTCTGAGAGCGTTGTTTTGTAGCGTCTGTATTTTGTTGGTAACCTGTTTGCTAGCTCCTATGTAAAGGGCATTACAATAGTCCAGTTTTGATAATATAAGGGCTTTGGCTAATGTAATGCAGCTCTGGGTGGATAAGAAAGGTTTGGCTGCTCTTATAAGCTTACATGTGTGGGCCGTGGGGGATGCCATGGAGATAACCTGTTTATGGAAGGAGAGGGAAGAGTCAATGTATATTCCAAAGGTTTTCACTTCCTTAGCTACTTTAATCAGGTTCCCGTCTTTTAAGAAGCTGGTGTAGTTGTGGTCCAATTTGGTTAGATTTGCGGTGGAACCAAGTATGATGAGTTCAGTCTTGTCATCATTCAGGCATAGACTGTGAGAAGCCATACATGCCTGGATGATGAGGTACACCTTGTTCACCAAGGCCAAATCATGGTTGTAATCTCCCGTCAACGGGATGAGGATCTGGGTATCATCGGCATAATTAGTGGAGATGATACCTAGACCATCTAGATCATCAAACAGGGGCTTCGTGAACACGTTGTACAGTACAGGGGAGACGCATGAGCCCTGGGGGACTCTGCATGTAATGGGGATGGGGTCGGCGGCAGCTGTGGTGGAGAAGACACGCATGGATCTGTTCCTGAGGAATGACTCGATCCAGCTGATGGCTTCTTGAGAAAAGTGGGCAGCTGAGTCTAGGTGATTGCATAAGATTTTGTGATCAACTAGATCAAATGCCGCAGAGAGGTCTAGGAGGAGCAGTAGGGCCGTTTTCCCATTGTCTCTAAGAGTGTCAATTTGAGCCTTAAGGTCGATAAGGGCTGTTTCTGTCCCGTGTTGGGGTCTGAATCCTGATTGCCGAATACCGAGGAGATGGTTTATTTCAAGGAATTTTTGGATTTGTTGGTAGGCTGTCTTGTCTAGTATCTTGAGCAGGAAGGGGACGGTGGTAATGGGTCTGTAGTTGGTGGGAATGGAGGGGTCAAGAGAGGGCTTTTTGAGGAGGGGGAGGACCCAGGACTCTTTGAGGTTGCTGGGGACGGTACTTGAGGAGAAGGAGGCGTTGATGAGTTTTGTGATGAATGGCGAGAGGTCTCTTGCCGTGTCTTTGATAATTTGTGGGGGGCAAAGGTCGCCCTGACAGTTGGATGGTTTTGGACTGAGAATGATTTTTTCCACTTCAAGAGTGGAGACTTTGGAGAAGTTAAAGTGAGAGGGGTTGGGCAGAGGGTGTTGGGACGTGGGGCGCGGGGTCGTGTTAGTGGGGTTGGTTGGTTTGGCTATGGAGTCTTTCTTGTTTTTATTTTTAGTTTGAAGGCCTGTGATTTTATTGTTTAGGGCATTTTGGACACTAGTGCACCATTGTTTGTCCTTTACGCAAGTGTCTGGAGTCAGCACAGGTGTTTCCAGTTCTTTAATGATCGTAAACAGCTCTTTGGGGCTGGAGTTGGATTGTGCAATTCTCTGGTTGTAAGACTCATGTTTGGCAGCTATGATTTCTTTTTTGTAGTTGGACCTTATTTTGTTGAGCAGTGTTTTGTTGTGGTCTGTGGGAGATTGTCTCCAGGCTTGTTCCTTTCTGCGTTTTTCTAATCTAAGAGTTTTAAGGTGATTAGAGAACCAATGGTTGAGATGCTTTTTCGGTTTACATTTTCTTAGTTTTAATGGTGCAATGGGCCTCATTACGAGTCAGGCATTAAGGGGTTAACGGCGCCGTAAACGGCGCCAACCCTTAATGCCTGATTACAAGGTCCCTTAGCGCCATGCTGAAGTTAACGCCTGCTTTTTGCAGGCGTTAAAATCCATGGCGCTAAGGGACCATGGTGCTAATTACGCCACCGTAATTTACGGTGGCGTAATTAGTGCCTTCCCCACTCCCATTATGCCCTATGGGGCACAAATGGGAATGGGGAAGGGTAAAATGGGAAATGGGGATTTACCGCCCCACTCACCTTGGAATGGGGCGGTAAATCCGCCATCCACCATGGTGTAAAAATAGTTTACACCATGGTGGTAAGGGTACGACCCAGGCGGTAACTTACCGCCTGGGTCGTAATGAGGCCCAATGGATTTTAGGGCTGCGCGCATGATTTTGTTATAGCCTTCAACAAGGTCGTGGAGGTTGGATGTGGCAGGGAGTTGGTTAAGTGTAGGGAGGATGAGAGGGATCAGTTTTTCCACTGTGATATTTTTCTTACTTCTCGTGGGGGTGGCAGAGGCTAGCCCGTTGTTGGTGATGGGGCTCGAGGCTTCGAGGTTGAAGGAGAGGAGATGGTGGTCGGACCAAGGTTGAGGGGCATTATCAGTGATGGAGGCCGCGCAGTTGTAGTCTGCTACCCAGTCGAGGGTTCTCCCTTTGTTATGGATGGGGCCAGATACCTTTTGGGTAAAGCCTCATTCAGAGAGAGTATTGTTGATGAGGGTAGCCTGGTGATCTTTGGGGTCTTTAAAGCCTAGGTTGAAGTCCCCTAGGAGAAGGCTCTGGGAGGAGTTTTTTAGGTTATTGGTGAGGATGGTGCTGAGGTCTTCCTCGAAGGATCCTAAGGGTCCGGGAGGTCTGTAGAGTAAGTGGATGGATATCATTTGGGAGTTAATAGTAGGCAGCTTAGCTATGAGAGATTCACACGATGGGAGGTGGGTCGAGGAGTCAAGTCTAATGTTGAGGTGTGTTTTGGCAATTACGGCCAGGCCACCGCCTCCAGATTCTGTTCTATCCGCTCGGAGTATGGTGTAATCATCTGGGATGGCTAAGGAGAGGGCTGGTCCAGCGGCTGCGTGGAGCCAGGACTCGGTTATGGCTAGGAAGTCTAGATCTGCTGCTAGAATGAGGTCCGCTATATCTGTCGCCTGGGCTATTATAGAGTGTGCGTTAATGAGGGTGCCTTTTATAGGTGCGGCAGTAGTCTTAGTGGGGGTGGGGATGGTGGCTGTGTTGTAAGTTTTGTCTTTGGGCGTAATATTTGGTGGGATAGACTTGGGTCTTTCCAACGTAAGGTTGGCGCAGGTGCTAATGGTAGTGGAACGGTGAGTCAGTTTGGACTGGATCGAGTCCCTGGCTCGAGGCTCGTACGATTTAGGTAGTCTGGACCGTAATCTGGTATTTCTTTCGGAGAAGCTACATGGTAGGGAGAACTGAGGCAGCATGGTTGTGGCGTAGGGCTCTATGGGTGGTGGTGCCAATGGTGGCCAAGCTCAGGGTGGAGCTAGACAGGCATGAGAAATTAATAAGTTGGAGAATAATTCTCAGCAGTATTGAATAGATGCCTGGTAGGAATATTATATTGGTGGTGTGTGGCCTGATTGGTGTTGGCAATAAGCAGATGCTGCCTATGTGGCTAGCATGTACACGGAGGACTTTTTAAAGTAAGCTGACACAATGCCTAAAATTGGGAACAAAGTAAGCTTACACAATACCTAGATTCGAAATACAAAGTAGGTTGACACAATGCCTAGATTCAATTTTTAGGGTGAGCTGACACAATGCCTAGGTTTGATTTCTAGAGTAAGCTGACACAATGCCTAGATTCAAGATACAAAGTAAGCTGACACAATGCCTAGATTCAAGATACAAAGTAAGCTGACACAATGCTTAGATTCAAGATGCAAAGTAAGCTGACACAATGCCTAGATTCAAGATACAAAGTAAGCTGACACAATGCTTAGATTCAAGATGCAAAGTAAGCTGACACAATGCATAGATTCAAGATGCAAAGTAAGCTGACACAATGCCTAGATTCAAGATACAAAGTAAGCTGACACAATGCCTAGATTCAAGAAACAAAGTAAGCTGACATAATGCCTAGATTCAAGGTGCAAAGTAAGCTGACACAATGCCTAGATTCAAGATACAAAGTAAGCTGACACAATGCCTAGATTCAAGATACAAAGTAAGCTGACACAATGCCTAAAATCTATTTTTAAACTAAGCTAGCACGAAGGCTAGATGCGGGATACAAAGTAAGCTGGTACAATGTTTAAGATCATTTTCTATGGTGTACACCATGCGGGTGGAAACGATTTTTGGTAATGGGTCAATGGCTGCTGGCCAGCTGGCGATTCACATGCAGGTGATCAGTGCTAGGGTGCAGGGCGAACAGCTAAACACAGTGCAACATAATCACAGTACGGCAGGCAGGTCAGTTAGTAACATTACAAGAGTTGGGACGGCCAAACAATTGATGGATAGGTCGAGGGCAACACTAGGCGCCTCGTGATCAGTACAAATGAGGCTAGGCGGTGAACAGCATTAGACCATTCCATTAATAGATCGGTAACAGGCAACGCAATTAGGCATAGGGCAGCTCAGGCACGATGCAATAGGCAAATGCTCATAAGTCAGTGGTCCACAACACATGCATTGGCTGTTAAGTCTCTTTCAATCTATTCTGGTGTTGTAAGGGCAAATGCTCAATTGAATCGTATAAGATGGTCAGAGGGAGCTATACTTCAATTTGCAAATACCCTCACCTCGGCTTTCGCCCCCTCATGACTTAGTGGTGACCGTAGTAACGTATGCTACTACGATCTTATGCAGGGACACGTAGTAAACATGCCGAAACAAAAAAGATAACAGAACTGAGAACTCATGTTTCTGACATACAAGTCAAAAATAGAAAATCAGAATACTGTGTTCAGAGACGCAAAGTTTTACTTCTCCCAGCAAACCAAAGAGTAGCAGCCTTGACTAAAGCCAAAACAGCTTACAGAAATTGGTTGCGCGCATGTCGATCTACTCTTTGGCAAAGGAACAGCGAACATATGCTGTCTCTTATGCGCAATCAAAATACTTCACAAATGTGGTCAACTTTAAATGAAGCTATGTCTAATTCTCAAACGCTGATACAGACCCATTACGTATCCGAAAGGGCCTGGATCGACCATTTCACAAAAATGTATGCTAACCCTGTAACTTCCGCATTAGTCCAGGAGTGTGAAGAAATGCTGCACTTCCACCTTAATATATCAAGAGCAGACATACTCTATTATATTTCTTCAATAAGTCAGTCTAAAGCTCCTGGACCGGATGGGTTATCAAACAAAACCTTCAAACTCAATCCAGCAATGTGGACTGAAATCTTGTTTCAAATTTTTCAAAACATTAACTTTGCTCAAAGCTTTCCCCCTTCGTGGAAACACTCGATTATCTTTCCACTTTTCAAAAAGGGCGACTGCCACCATCCACAAAGTTACAGACTGATTGCTATGCTAGATGTGCCTGGTAAACTTTACAGTCATATCATACTTCAGGAGCTAAACGGCTGGACCAAGCGCAAGGCTAAAAGGGACCCATTTCAATCTGGCTTTGTCAGTGGGATCGGTACAGCTCCCAACATGCTCATTCTCAATCTAATTAAGAGTAAATATGTTGAACAAAATCAAAACTTATATATAGCTTTTCTTGATTTCAGCATAGTTTTTGATTCGGTCGATCGGCAGCTACTCTTCACGAAACTTCAACAATATGGATGCCCCTCTTCAATTCTTACTCTAATCAAATGACTGCACTCTAACACCTCTTTGCAAGTGAGACTCAATAGAGATGGCCTACTCTCTGCCTCTATTCCAACAGAACGAGGTTTAAAGCAGGGGTGTATTCTAGATTCTACCCTATTTAACCTATTTCTTTTGGATATAGACATCAAGTTTGAAGACTCAATCTCTGACGCACCGAAATTAGGCAATCAAAAGATCATCTGGCTATTATATGCCGATGATCTAGTGTTACTATCTTGTACCCCTTGTGGTCTCCAAAATCTCTTGAACAAACTTCAAGAGTATGCCAATGAAAACAATTTGATCATCAACCCTAATAAAACGCAAATAATAACTTGTCATCAATTTGCAAAGAAGAAAACATCCAAATACAATTGGTCCCTGCAAAATCAAGAGTTATTCATTGTTCCACAGTATAAATATTTGGGACTCCCATTCACAGAGACACTGAATGATTATATATATATATATATATATATATATATATATATATATATATATATATATATATATATATATATATATATATATAGCAACTTTGTACAGATATGGTGAACTCACATTAATTCATATAATCACATTTTTCCAGCAAAAGGTGGTCCCAATAATTATTTATGGAGCGGAGACGGGGCTACCCAAACCAAGATCCTTTTGGGATTGCTATGAGGCAAATTTTTGGAAGACCGTATTACGCCTCCCCAAATGTACTCTGTTACCCCTAGTGCGCTATGAATTAGGCACCATCTCCATTCATAGTCAAGCAATGTGGAAATTTTGCACTCTATACAGAAAATGCATAATGGGTGCAACATCCCCTAACGTTTTGGGTGTTCTTGCAAATTACTTGCTTACCTCTCGACTAACATTTCCCAAGAAATGGGTTGAATGTGTCTTAGACACTTTAACAAATGCTGACATCACAATTGAATTATTGTTGATCAATCCTATAAAGGCTAAACTGAAATTGTATCGTTTTGATTGGATTTGTACTCACAAACAATGTTTGGAATATGTGGATAGTGGTGTTATGATGTCATCTCACAAAAGATTACGTAGTATGGAACCGTATCTAGTCAAATGTCCCTCCAATTTTGTAAGATCTCAGATGCTACGTATCTGACTTAATTTACGTTTGACGAGGCAGATTTTAGGCAGGAGACTTTTGATTCCCAAAGGTCAAGCATTCTGTCGATACTGTAATGACCCACAGCAAATTGAAACTTTGTCACTTGGTGGTTGAATGTACTGCTTTGAGCATTACTCGGCATAGACTTTTTAACAAATGCTGCAATTTCTTTTCATCACGTACTAGAGAAGAAATATGGAGTTACCTACTAACCAATACAAAAACTTCTATTCAGATTGCATTAGTTCAATTTGTTAATTTTGTTATTCCATCTCAGTTAAATTAGATTCAAATTTTGGCTGAGATCTAAATAGTATAGTTGATGTAAACTGCAAATGTCATGGAACCAAAGTAGATACTGTTTTACTTGATGAATATTATTTGGTTTTTCTTCTGTATTTTTAATCTGTTCTCTTTTAACCTGAACCTCAATTTTACTTTTGGTTCCATTATTGGTTGCTTTTCTTTGTTTTCTAATGTTCTTACCTTTGCATCCTGTGTAAAATGAAATTTCGATCGTAATGTTCTTGTTTTTTATTATAAACAATTTTGTAAGTTTTTTGAAAGG